>NC_044334.1:18750000-19375000 GCF_007399415.2 Gopherus evgoodei | reverse complement strand
TTGACGTATGTGGACTTCCAAAGAGGACTGAAGGTCCCGACCAGGGTCCCCAGATGATCTTCAAGATAGAAGATTGATCCTGATTCTGAACGCATTCTCTGTACCATGCAGTCGCCATAGTTTCATATGGTTTGGGGACCCGCTGCAGGCAGCAGTTTCTTCACTATTAGCTGCCTTGATCACTTGTAACCAAGTCTATAGATGTCAGTTTCCTAGGATCGCCCCAGCACTGACAGGTGTAAGAAGATCATCTGTCCAGTGTTACTATTGTCAGGAACCCATTGTAAATTTTGGAGATATTAGGGACAAGCAGGGGGAAATGAGCAGTTAAAGGGGGTGGGCCAGGAGTGGAGAAAAATAAAACATGGAACTAATAATTCATGTGCCAAACTTCACCTCAATCAGTTTGCTTGTGTGATAGACCCATTTGTCTCATTCACTATCTGTTCTGTCTGGTTAGATTGTAAGCCTCTCTTTGGGGTGCTGTAATAATAACAGTACTGCAGAAATTTAACTCCAGTTTGGATTGGGGTCTAGAGACCTTGAGCAGGTGATCCTCTGTTAACAGAACCGTTAGATTTTACAGTTCATTTACTCCTGGGTTCAGTTTGGAAGGAAACTTCCCAAGCACTTAGCTTTGTGTGCTACACGAATATTTCATATCAGCCTTTTATCAGTCCTTCAGGCAAAAGTTTGCTTCTGATGTCTGACGCACATACATAAGTAGCTTCACAATGCCGCCTGCTAAGAATGATTCCATGCCCTGTGTGTCAAAAGCAGTGTTGCAACAAAGCTGGACTATTCCAGCATTGCAGTCAAGTAACCAATCTAGCGTGTGGGTGTGGGTCACTTGCCACGATTGTCTGGGTATTTGTCACATAATCGTTTCTGTGCGTTGCAGAGGCCTCGAGCACTGGTGCACCACAGGCTTTCCTAGTTTTTACCAGGGCACATAATAGTCTAGTCTCTTGTGGGCTGTGACACTTTGGTCTCATTTGTTGGGTTTAGTGTGCAGGTGCTGGGAGGTGTTGGTAACCTGTGACATACAGGAGGGCACACTAAGTGATCTAGTGGCCCCTCTAGCCTTAAACTCTATGAATCTGATCTGGAGACGTGTCATCCCATGCACTGTGTCAGAGCAAAAAATCCTTCTTCAGTGTGTGGTTTATTTTAAATGCCCAGATTGCAAGCTGTCACTTCCCGAGTCTTATTCGTGTCAGACATGAATTATTTCCTAGGCATGTTGCTGAACCATGGCTATTCCTTGGGTGCCTCTCACACATACTCCGAGAAGTGGAATTCATAGTAATGTCTCCCTTTTATTTCAACCTCATAAGGTTTTATAAAGTGCAAAGGGAGTTTTGCCTTCTCTCTCTGGCAATTCCTTTCTCAAGTGTCAGGCAGATTGGACAGTCTCCTCCGCCCCTGCTGAGAAGCACAGCCAGGAACACTCACCCTTCCTTGGATTAAATATCTCTGTATATTACACAGAACCTAACTTTTACACTTAGTCAAGTGTGGCAGTTCTTTTGTTCCAAAGGGAAGCAGGAGAGAGCCAGACCACCTGGAGGGAGGGACATCGCCGGCCCTGCCTGACTCTGAGTGAGCAGCCAGCCTGCTCTAAGAAGACCAGGCTTGAAGGTAGAACCCATGGCCCAAGAACCGTTCACCCCCAGTGGGTTCTGCTGCCCTCTCCTGGTACTGCTGGGAGTTCTGGGACTGTGTCATGTTAGCCCTGGGAATCGTTAAAAATGACAGCGGTTCTGATTGCTTTTTCCAATTTGTTTCTAGACCTCATTGTTCCGCCAGCTGCATCTTTCCTTTCCCTGAGGGAGAGGGGATGTGGGCCTGGGGAGCTGGAGAAACCTGGGGGAACACTGGTTTCTCCACCATGTCTCCACTGAGGAGTGCTCAGGTTATTAAGAGGCACCAGACACGCACGGTCCAGTGGCCTTTGTGAAGTGAGGCTCCCACAGAGATTCCAGCACAATTTGTGGAAATGGTCAGTAGCTACACACAGCGAGATAGTGAATCCCAGCCATGGGGGAGGGGGACAATGTTCAGTCAGGGCGGGTACACAAGACCTTTGAATAAATGCCGACAAAGGCACATTCTTTGGAGTCAGCACTGACATTCTAAAAAGTTGGCAGTAAGGGCTTGATTTGGGCACACTAGAGAGTCTTGTGCATTGCTGAGCTCCAAACCAGCTGTACAAACGGTTTCAGTTGCCCATTCACCTGTGGTCTGCACCTTGGAGAGAGCAGGAATGAAGAGAGAACTGCTTTGGAGCTTTGCCACTCTAATCCTCCTACTGAAAACTTGGGTCACTGCACCTCAGAGATGAGGAAATGTGGGTTCAGGGGAGGCTGTGAATTCTCTGGGCGGTTAAACCTGTGGTGATGCTGGTGACATCATTCAGATGGGTGTGCGGGAGGCAAAGACAGGGTGTTTGATTTTGAAGCAGCTACAAATTGGCCTTCCCATCAGATACTCCAGTGACAGGACTGTGTCAGTGTCCAGAGAGACAGAGAGAGCTCTTGTACCAACTGTGAAAAAGAAGAGAAATATTTAATGCTTCCATAGAAGTGGACCAAAGAGCAGATCCAAGATGGCGACTACAATTGAGTATGTCAGACCTAAAGCCTCATTGTGGTTTCAAACAGCCTCTCAGAGCATTGCAGGGCATGGTGGACCAGAAGGGAAGGTTTGAACATCCAGCTAAATTCTATACCTGGGCAGAGAAAGTCACCCAAACCTTAGAATCGTAGAATGATAGAAATGTTGGGTGGGAAGAGACCAGCCTTCCCAGAGTTCCTAACTCCTCTGTGCGGGAACTGGAAACAGAGACGTTTCCCCAGTGAGCCTGTCTGTTCACAGCAGGTTTGGTGCATGTGGGGATACCCTTTAGGAGACAGTTAGAGCCAAAGAAGTAATAAAGGACTTTTGAAAATAATTCAGGAGTTGTCAGGAGCAGAGTGACACCTGCTCCCTCCCGAGGCTCTGGGCCATTTATGGAACAGGAACAGGATTATTTTTATATCCTCACCCAGACAGAGCCCTGTGAGCTGCCCTGTCAGAGCAGCAGCCAGTGAGCAGGAAGCAGATTTGCATGAAGGGGCCATTCTCCAGCTCTGGGGGTTTAAGAGAGAATCAGAGGGTCCCAGCCAGAGACCCGTTTGCCTCAGGAAGCCGAGCTCGTCTGGATTTCCACCAGGGCCTGGGCCCCCCTGCTCCTCATGTTGCTCACTTACTGCTCAGGTGCTCTGTGGGGAAGGGTCGTATTTACTTTATTACTGTAACACTGGACGGTATTTGAGATCTAAAACGGAAATAGTCTCTTTAGAATTAACCCTGGCAGCAAGACATTGAATTTTTATTTTGCTCTGTTCATTCCCTTCTCTCAGGGTCGAGCTCCCAGTACGTCTTGACTCAACCGTCTGCAGAGTCAGTGTCTCTGGGCCAAACAGCTAAACTGTCCTGTGCCATGAGCAGTGGGTACAGCATTGGCAGTTACCCTATAACCTGGTACCAGCAGAAACCTAACCAAGCCCCTCGCTTTGTGCTGTATGAAACCAGCAACAGAGGTAATGGTTCACTGGCTCTAAAGACTTCTCCAGGAACACGGCTTATTTAACCATCACTGGGGTCCAGGCAGAGGATGAGGCTTATTATTATTGTGCTGGAGCTTTTGGCAGTGGTAGCATCTGGCTGTAACTACAGAGATGCAGGGAGATGGGGAACTGAGACAAATAACCTCAGCCTGTGTAGGGTGACGGTATTTCCCTATGCTGAATACGGGACACTTGGTAAACGTATTTGTATTCAAGAGAGTTATATGGCAAGCAGAACTATGCAATACAAATGTTCAAACTAACATCAAGTTGACTGAGTCCCTGCTAAAAAGAAATTACTGAGTAGTTGGGTTCTTTTTATTTGCCTTCCCGCGGGGCCGGCTCAGCCAGAGGCAGTGGGGGAAGGAAGGAGCCTCCTGCCAGGCTGTTGGGGGGCTGAGCGATCTGACCGGGGCTGGTTCTTCACATGGCACTGGAAGCGGGATGCACCCTGCCAGGATAAGGGGGATATGGAGGAGCAATGGGACTGGGGGAGATCGAAGGGACAAAGCAGGGAGAGGACAGCGAGAGGGGAAGCACGCAAAGGGCTGATGGGTAGGCAGCAGAGGCAACATGTAACCACCTGTCGCCTGGTGCCAGTCCACTCACCAGCCACCGCAGCTCGCAGTGGGCAGCCAGCGTGGGCTGGAAACGAGATGGGGCATGTGGCCCTGCTGGCCGAGAACCGGCACGCAGCAGGGGCTGCACTGATGGATCAACAAGGGGAGTGGCTGGCCCCACGTGCTGCCACCAGCCTTGCACCTCCACCCTCATCGTTGGCCATTACTGGGCTCCCTCCCCATCACTCACTGTTGGGGGGCGGGTAACTAGCGAGCAGGGATCCTGCCAGCAGCAGGACCCGCCAGCTAAGTTCCCTCTGCATTACTGGCCCAGACGGAAAGCTGTAGGGAAAACACACCAGCTGTTCACTGGATCACTGGCTACCCTCTGTGCTGCTCAAGTTCCCGCACTGCTCATATGACAGTATGGGCTGCCATAGACAGGACATGTATCTCCCGTCTCCCCAAACCACAGGGAACTGCGCCAGTCGAACCCTGTGGTGTTAGACCCTGTAGCGATTTGCTCAGAGTGCACAGAATAGATGGGCTGCTGCTAGGGTTGTTGTGGGGTTAGGTTTTGGATGTTATATGGGGTTGTCTTGCTCCCACCCAGAGAGGATTTCTAGACTCCGGAAAGTGAATGTCATGATGGAAAATGACCCTGATTCCCAGAAGTGACAGTGATGGAATTAAACCTCCCCCTTTGCACACGTCCATGTGCAGCTCACCACAGATCCTCTAAGCACACGTGACATTGAAATGCCTGAGTAACGGCTGGTAGCCGGGGGTCATTGCAGTCATTTTATTTCATCCACAAGCCCCTGGGGGTTCATCTGGACTCCTGGAGATGACGCAACTAATGCCATGGATGGCTCCAAGCCCGTCAGCTCTTTGGGGCAGGGTCTGTCGGTTGCTCTGTCTGTAATAAGAACTAACTAACGATAAATAACGATACTGGCACTTTGCGGGCTGGAAGGAGGCTCGGCTGCACACAGGCATCTGATCACTCGCCCCCAGGACACTTTCCTCCCAAGACCTGCCCATTGCCCTTTATGAAATCATGCCCGGTGATGCTGGCCATGGGGCCTTTGGCAGAGTCCTCTGCACACACTGGCCCAAGTCCAACCCCTGTGCTGGTCTCTGAACTCCACGTGTCAGCAGGGATTCATGGAGCCCTATCATTAGCAAATCCCTTCTCCTCTCCTTGGCCGCACTTGTGTGTCAGCTCCAGCTGGTTGCGTTTTTTGGGCTTGGATCCTGCTCAAAGGCAGATTAAATTATCTTCCCTGAAAATGCAAACCATGGGCCCAGTCCTGCACAACTGTAGCCGGTGGGAGATTTGCCGTTGAATTCACCAGGAGCAGAGTTGTGCTCAGTTCCTTTTGTTTTATGCTCCTGCCTGGCCATAAACACTCTCCTCTGAACTCCCAGTGGTGATCACGATGCGGGGTGTGACCAATCACTGCTAGAAGAGAAGCAAAGGCTGTTCCCTGAAGCAAAGTGTGCTCTGTGCACGATTCCACTGTGAGGGAGGAGGCCTTTTACTGGGGACAAGTTGGGGCCTGGGGTGGAATTTGCCATTGGAGCTGCCAAGCAATGTCACAGGGGAACAGTAGTTCTGTCTCCATCTTATGAAGGATCCTGTACATCTCTCATCTGTCCGATCTGAGCACCCCCTGGCTCCCAGCGCCACATGAGCTCCCCTTTAACAGTATCCTCTTGTTCCTCTTAGAGGCAGGAGGAGGGAGGTACTGGCAGCAGCAGCCAGTGAGTAGGAAGCAGATTTGCATGAAGGGGCCGTTCTCCAGCACTGGGGGTTTAAGAGAGAATCTGAGGGTCCCAGCCACAGACCCATTTGCCTCAGGAAGCTGAGCTCGTCTGGATTCCCACCATGGCCTGGGCCCCTCTGCTCCTCACGCTGCTCACTTACTGCTCAGGTGAGAGAGGGGGGAAGGTTTAACACACTCTGTGCTTTAGGAAGCTCTTTTTTTCTGTTTCCCCCATTTCCCATTTCTCACCCCTGATTCTGTTGCAGTATGTAACCAAACTGTGATAATCAGTTAATTCCTGTCCTTGTTCCAGGGGCCAGCTCGCAGCCCACACTGACTCAGCCGCCTTCGGACTCAGTGTCCTTGGGAAACACTGTGAAACTCTCCTGCACTCTGAGCAGTCAGCACAGCAGCTACAACGTTGGATGGTACCAACAAAGAGATGGCCAGGCTCCGCGGTTCCTTTGGTACAGTTCTGGCACCAAAGGAGACGGAGTCCCAGATCGATTCACTATTTCCAGCTCCGGAGCCATTCGCTATTTAACCATCACCAACATCCAGCCAGAGGATGAGGCCACTTATTACTGTGGTGCAGATTATAGCATTGGTAGCAGCTATGGGTAACTCACCATGACACAATCAGATGGGGAACTGAGACAAAAACCTCCGCTCACCCAGGCTGTGCACAACTGGGTCCCACACTGTATGCAGAGCTTTGCCTTTTACTTTCAACAAATCAGTTGATTATTGGGCACTGAGAATTCCAACCTCCCACTCTGAGGGAATGTCTCCTCTGATCCCTCTTCAGAGCCTTTGCAAGGGGACAAAGTAGCTTTCACATGTTATTTCTTTACTTGGCCTCTGCAGGCTGTAAAGACAGCACTTCCCCCCTCTCAGCTCCGCAGAGCTCTCCTCCCAAAGTCTGTGCATCCAGGAACAGTTCTCCCCCCTCGGTGATAAATAACAAGTAAAGTGCTCGGGGTTACAAGTAACGTGAATCCATCTCAGCTGAAGGAATGGTATCCACTGGTGTATTCAGCCATATACTTGACAAAACCGTCTCTGCTCTGATTCCCTGCGATGGGATTTCCCTTCCACACACACTGTTGGCTCTCCCTGTAGACACGGAGCTGGGTCCCAGAGACTATTTAATGAATAGGATCAATCACAGCAGAGGTTACTGCCCGTACTGATAGTCATCTCTACGCCAGCACCGTTCTCCCACCCTTCACTATCAGTGTCCCAAGGGCTCTTTCCAGAGTTTAGTAACAGGGAAAGCTCAGTTGGTTTGGAAATAAATGAATGTCATTTAGCACCTCTTTTTACCACTCACCTCTCCCAGTGTTGTGACAGGTGATACTATCACTAACTATCACTGTTGTTCTCATTTTGGCCTTTAGATGGCGGTCTGCCCATTGCACTGGGCCTAGGTGGTGTTGACTAGTGAATTTCCCAGGGCATGATGGAATTGGATGTACACTGGAGGAGTCTGGCACCCTGCACTTCTGCTGTGAACAGAAGCAGGAGCACGTGCAGAGGGGGGAGTTTTGTCCTGCACACATGGCAGGTTTGACCATGAAGGTATTGGCTTGCTCCAGGCCTCTGCTCGTCATGCACAGAGAGCAAATGCACATGCACATCCTACCGTGCCCAGCAGTGCAGTTTGTGTACGTCTGCTAGTGAGATCACTGGCAATTGTCTGCTTCAGACACCTGATGGGACAGGGGTATTTAGCCAGCACAGAGAATCCAGATGAAATCCCTTAATGAAAAATTAAGATCTCTCCTCTCTCCAGTTTAAATGGGCAACATATTTCTCAGGTACACTTATTTGAAAGGTATTTCCCAGATTTGTTCTTTCACTATCACCTGCCCCTCACTCTGACCCATGTCTGGCTGGGATGTGTCTGCTCCCTGGGCACTGCCTGGGACGGAGCTTTGACTGCAGAATTTGGTCTTGCCAGGAATACGTCTGAGTCTGGCCTCTTAGGCCCTGATCCTAGTGGGGCCTGAGCAGCTCCTGGGAGGTGCACAGCTCTCCCAGCTCCCACTGCAGTCACTGGGAGTGGAGAGTGCTCTGCACCTGGTAGAACTGGGCCAGGCCAGAGCACATCACATCATAATCCCTGCTGGGATGTGTCTTTGTGGTTTACAGTCGTGCACACTGCAGTTATCCATGACTCAGTGTGTGTGCACACAAATGATGAGACGGTGGCCTGGCTCTCCATCACCTTCCATAGCAGGGAT
This sequence comes from Gopherus evgoodei, assembly GCF_007399415.2. NCBI lineage: Eukaryota > Metazoa > Chordata > Testudines > Testudinidae > Gopherus > Gopherus evgoodei. The sequence continues at coordinate 19,366,814 of NC_044334.1, read as the reverse complement.
GTGTGTGTGCAGCATCGGGAATTACAGATGCAAAGCAGGTTGTCATAAACAGATAGCTAAGGGTTAATGTCTCTTTCACCTGAAACACCTGACCAGAGAACCAATCAGGAAACCGGATTTTTTTCAACTTTGGGTGGAGGGAAGTGGGTGTCTGAGTCTTTTGTCTGTCTGCCTGTTTCCTCTGAGCTTTGGAGAAGTAGTTCTATTTTCTAGTCTTCTGTTTCTAAGTGTAAGGACAAAGAGATCAGATAGTAAGTTCTATGGTTTCTTTTCTTTGGTATTTGCATGAATATAAGTGCTGGAATGCTTTGATTTGTATTCTTTTTGAATAAGGCTGTTTATTCAATATTCTTTTAAGCAATTGACCCTGTGTTGTATCATCTTAATACAGAGAGAACATTTGTATTTTTTCTTTCTTTTTTATATAAAGTTTTCTTTTAAGACCTGTTGGAGTTTTTCTTTACTTCAGGGAAATTAAGTCTGTACTCACCAGGGAATTGGTGGGAGGAAGAAATCAAGGGGAGAGCTGTGTGTTGGATTGCTAGCCTGATTTGGCATTTCCTCTGGGTGAAGAGGAAAGTGCTTTTGTTCCAGGATTGGGAACGGAGAGGGGGAATCACTCTGCGTAGTTTCACAGAGCTTGTGTCTGGGTATCTCTCCAGGAGCATTTGGAGGGGGGAAGGGAAAAAGGATTATTTCCCTTTGTTGTGAGACTCAAGGGATTTGGGTCTTGGGTCCCCAGGGAAGGTTTTTCAGTGGGACCAGAGTGCCCCAAAACACTCTAATTTTTTGGGTGGTGGCAGCAGTACCAGGTCCAAGCTGGTAACTAAGCTTGGAGGTTTTCATGCTAACCCCCATATTTTGGACGCTAAGGTCCAGAATCTGGGAATAAGGTTATAACACAGGTGCACAAATGCAAGGCCAAAAATGCAGGCTGAGTTCAGGTCCCAGGTGTACAGGCTGTTCCTCATTCCTGGTCTCCTCAGAGGAACTGGGTCAGGTGCTGAGGAGGATCATGAGGAAAACGCTCTTTATTGGGGGGAAGCTGCCCTTTGGTGTCATGCCAACCTGTATAAAAGCCTCCAGTCACTGAGTGGGGGGGATTATTAATACATGACATCATAATAATTTTAATGGAAACCTGCGATGTCTCCTGCTCAGCTCCAGGGGCTTCTCTCAGACGCACGAGCTCTCCACACACATTGAGCATCTATTTGTGTGAGGGGAAAGAGACACTCCAGGGCTCCAGCTGCATTCCTCTGTCAGGGCAATCGGTTACCAGCCTCCACTGAAACAGCTGCCAACCATGCCGAATTCTTCTCTCAGGGGACTTCACTGAGGCTCTGTGCAGGGTCCCTGGTCCCTGTGGGGAGACTCAGCCCAGGGCCCTGGAGCAGAGCAGGTGGGGCCCATCCAGCCAATCAAAGAGGGTGGGGCTACAGCTGGGCCTATAAAGTGCTGAAACTGGGTAATGAGCTGAGACAGGCTGTGCTAGGGGGAGGGAAAGACACTGTGGAGTAGAGCTTGTGCCTGTGGTGGGCCCTTGGAGAAAAGGGCTTGTGCTTAGAGAAACAGCCCTGGGGTGGCTGCTCCTGGAAGGGAGCAGAGCTGAGTGAAATGAGGAAGCTGTTAGGAACAGGTAGAACTAGAAACAATGGCAGGGGCAGCCCTGAAGCCTGCAGCTAGGGAGTGAGTTAAAAGACTGTTTTTCTGTATGTTTGCTAAATTCTGCTAAGGAAAATAATCCTCCTTGCCAAGGGCTGGGTGTGGCAGCACCTGCTCTGGAGTTTGGGGACTAGCCTGGCCTGATGACAGGTTCCCTGGGGGTGAAGGAGAGAATTGTGTCCCTAGGGCTCCTGTATTTGACAGGGATTCTAAAGAAAGAGCAAATGAAAGTTTCCCAAGAACTTCCCTGGGAGCCCAGGTGCTAGGGCTGATGCCTCAGCACTAGAGAGTGGAATTCCTGCTGCACTTTTCTTTGCCGGGGCTGGCGTCTGACAAATAGCTTCTAAAGCAAGACAAGCAGAAGTTGAAATATCCACTGTGCAGGGCTGGTCTGGAAGGGGCAGGTGGCCTTTGACAGCATGGAGACAGGGCTTTTCTGAGCTAGTCAGAGAGCTCTGCTCAGTTTCACAGAAGAAAAATCTGTGTGTTTATTGGGCTCTCAGCAGGATAAAACACTGGAGTAACTTTTCTGGGGACACCCAGAGCTGTGAGCCACTGTGTTAGCCAAGAGCGAGCTTTGCTGAAGATTAGACTGTGCATCAGCTCCCGCCCACCCCAATCTCTCTTCCTCACCAGCAAACTCTACGGCTCTCCCAGCCCATACCTCGCCTAGCAGGTAACACTCAGCCAGTGAACGGCCACCCCGGGGCACCTCGGAGATCCTTCTTTGCAATGCAGAGCCCCTGCCGATGTACATTCACAGAAGATATCAGGTTTGCTGCTCTTTTAAAGAGTCAGTAAATCCCATTTTATTAATTTAACTGGGGTAAATACACCCTTCCCTTCAAACACAGCCCTGAATTTTGTTATAGTAAAAGTAACCACATTTATTAAACAAATACCAAGTAGAAGGAATAAAGGCAAAAAGAGTCACAAACAAACAAATGTAAAAATACACTTTCCGATGGCTAAAACCTCACTTACTAAGCTCCTGTCTTCGTTCATGGTAGTTTCCTCCTCAGTCTTCCCGTCCCCAGCAATGGCTGACTAGCTCTCAGCTGGGATCCCCATGGAGCCAAGCAGCTGGTTTTCCTTGTTTCCTCAGGTGAAGGGTAACTTAGGCATTTGTTTCCCCTCTCTGTATAGTCCAATGAACCTTTGAAATGTGTCCTTCTGACATGTATCCCCGATAAAGTTCCTGTTCCCTGCTGGATATGGACACTGCCATTTGGTGACTTTTACAATGCAAAGTGTCTCTTCCTGCAAACCTCTGATAGGAATGAATAGCCCCTTGAATCTAGACACACCTGGTTTGAGGTGTTGGCCTTTTTCTTTTGTCTTGAGAAAACTTGTTTATCAACTGCCCCTGCCCTGCCTGGTGTAAACACCTTATAGTCACAGGCTTTAAAGCATAATATCCATAATTCCACATCCAGCTCTATGATACACATTTCTCAATGACATTAGAAACCAGTGTGTTACTAGGTTTCAAATGATACCTCATGAAACCTATTTTGTACCGATATTATCGTAGTAGTGTGCAGGGTGTGAACCTAGGGTCAGCTAGGATCACACCCTCCTTCAGCCATTTCTTGTTCTTCTGAGGAGGGAAGGTGCTGGCAGCAGCAGCTGGTGAGCAGGGAGCAGATTTGCATGAAGGGGTCATTCTCCAGCTCTGGGGGTTTATGAGAGAATTGGAGGGTCCCAGCCAGAGACCTGTTTGCCTCAGGAAGCCGAGATCATCTGGATTCCCACCAGGGCCTGGGCATCTCTGCTCCTCATGCTGACTCAAAAGGGGTCACAAAGTTATTTTAGGAGGATTGCAGTATTGCCACCCTTACTTCTGCGCTGCCTTCAGAGCTGGGCAGCCAGAGAGCTGTTGGCCGGGCACTCAGCTCTGCAAGAATTGCCCCACCAGCAGCAGCGCAGAAGTAAGGGTGGCAATCCCATACCAGGCCATCCTTCCTTCTGCGCTGCTGGTAGCAGCGGCTCCGTCTTCACAGCTGCACTCCCAGCCAACAGCCACCGCTCTCCTACTGCCCAGCTCTGAAGGCAGCACCTCTGCCAGCCGCAGGGCAGAAGGACAGATAGCACAAGAGCAAATCCCCTGCAATAACTTTGCAAACTCCCCCTTTCGGGCAGTACTCCTACAGTTACAGCACAATTTCAGATTTAAATATGCGAAATAATGAAATTTATGATTTTTAAAATCCTATGACCGTGAATTTTGTAGGGCCCTATATATGAGACAAGAATTGCTCCACATTAGGAATTTCAGCCACCCCTTGCCATCAGAAGGGGGCACTGCTCCACTCACTCCACATTCACTCCCCTTTGGGGAGAGATCAGCCGCTGTTATGCTCTCCGCTCTGTCTCTCTGGCAGGAGCAGCTTTTCTGCCTTATAGATCCCTGTGTTGCAGATCCATCACTACCTGATCAAACTGGGAGCAGACGGCCACATGCTCCTTGGATAAAGGGACACGTCTCCACTAATACAGTTCCCTTGTTAACCCACCAGCCGGAGAATACCTTGAATGGTCTGAAAGTGAGAGGAAAGACCGATGAGATCACTTAGTGCGTCCCCATTCCTACGCCTGGCTGATTCTATGATAAGTGTCCAGTTATAGGACGTATCAGATAATAGATTACAGCAAAATCTCATTTGTTCTTAGCCAAAAGTTACACCAAGGGCTTCTTGGGACTGTGCAGGGCCTTGCACAGGACACTTGCAAGGGGGCAGCAGGGCATAAGGAAGCTGAGGATACAGTTCAAGATCGTCTTGGATCACAAACCCCCACTTCTAACCCTAGCAGGGCTGCCCAGAGGATTCAGGGGGCCTGGGGTCTTTGGCAGTGGGGACCCCCCGCCGCCGAATTGCTGCCGAAGACCCGCAGCAGAAGAAGCTCTGGGGGCCCGGGCCCCGTGAGAGTTTTCCGGGGCCCCTGGAGCGAGTGAAGGACCTCACTCCAGGGCCCCCGAAAAACTCTTGTAGGGGCCCCTGCGGCAAATTACCCCATTTGGCCCCACCCCCACCCCCAGCAGCCTTGAACCCTAGTGGCACAGACAATGTCCCTGAGACCTGGGAATTTCCCAGCTAACTTTCCCGCTGTCTCACAGGCCCCGTGGTGCTAACACAGATCCATTCTCCCGTAGCTCAGGGAGTCAGGTCTGGGCTTAGCTGCAAACCTTTCAGCCCCTTGTTACCCAGCAGGAAGAAGCAAAGCAGGGCCCAACCCCCGCTTGAAAGTGCCCCTGGCTGTCTGCTGTGCAGTGTGGAAGGAGGCCAGAGCCCAGTAAAATGCAGGTTTCAGCAGGAAGGGAGGAGTTTGGGAGGGAAGGGAATGGTGCCATCAGCTGCTTCAGCCCTTGGGTTCCCTGGCTGATCATTGTAGAATCAGGCAGAAGTTTCCTTCTTCCCATGGCAAAGCTCAGCAGTGAGGGCAGCTGTCAGGTCCTGAGCACCAGGCCTGTGCTCCCCAAGCAGGGAACTGCTGTAAATGTGACCTTCTCCACCAGGAGGAGCTCTTCATCTACAATGTCCATTGTCCAGTCCAGAGGAGCATAAGGCTACAGACAGCTGGGGTACAGAGGCCTCTCTGGTGTTATCCGGTGTGTTTATCTATACAAAGAAATCTCCCCTTTGCAATAGTGGGAAACCAGCCTCACGCATTCCTCCCCTCCACCAATCCCCCCGCCCCACACACATACACTGCCCTCTGTATCCGTCCCTTCCCCAACCTGCTTCAGATTCCAGGCACCTCCCTCTTTCCTGGTTTGGGTGAGCAGCAGGCAGGTGGGTGCATATGGGGCATATGCCCAGAGCAGGTATGAAGCTAAATGCCAGTGACTTTTGCAGGAACAGTTTAATTCAAAGTTCTCGTGGCACCCAGGACATGTCATTCTCGGGGGTGACACTGACCTGTCCCTGTGCTGGGATCTGAACAGAGATCAGGGCAGGAACATGAGTTCCCAGCAAAAGCTTTTCCAGATGGGACCCCACCGACTTCCCTCCTCCCGACCCCTCTCCACCTCCTTCCCCAGGTGTCAGTCACCAGAGCTGTATCCTGTGCCCTAGAGTCTGAGCCAGTCAGTCTAGGGCATCCCCACAGGACACACAGGAGAGGCACATGACAGCTTTACCGAGAGTTACTGGGACCAGAAACGCTCCTTGCTAATTCAGTGCCACTGGGGGTGGCGGGGAGTGGGATGAGGGAAGGGAGGGGTGGTTATGAAATCCCATCATTATCCATGTGTTCCGTGCAGGTAAATGAGTGACGGCACATTTCCCAGTCGGAGCTCTCTGCACTGGGATCACATTGGCTTCCCCTGAGCAAATGATAAAGCAGAGGAACCTTTCTTACTTCTGTAAGGCAATCAGCGGCACTCAGCTTTGATATGATATAACCAGCCTCAGTCAGATTTGCATGAAGGGGCCGTTCTCCAGCTCATGGGGTTTAAGAGACAATCGGAGGGTCCCAGCCACAGACCCATTTCCCTCAGGAAGCCGAGCTCATCTGGATTCCCACTATGGCCTGGGCCCCTCTGCTCCTCACGCTGCTCACTTACTACTCAGGTGAGGGAATTGTTTGCTTTAGTGACAAAAATACAAAGGGAACTTGTAGGTGAGGTTTGTCTGTGAGGATCCAGAGTCCTTGTGCTGAGTTTGTTTGTAATGTTGATTTCAGGGGTCAGTTCACAGCCTGTGGTGACTCAGGAGCCCTCAAAGTCAGTGACCCCAGGAGGGACTGTCAGTCTGTCCTGCAGTCTGAGCACTGGAGCCATCACTACCGGCAACTATCCAGGCTGGTTCCAGCAGAAACCAGGCTCTGCTCCTCGGCTGCTTATATACCAAACTAACAACAGAGTGTCCGGTATCCCGACCCGGTTCTCTGGGTCCATATCCAGTAACAACGCTGTCCTGACCATCACCGATGTCCAAGCAGAGGATGAGGCTGACTATTACTGTTTGATATATACTGGTAGCAGTGGTAGTAGGTCTCACAGTGATCTAGGCAGATGGGGAACTGAGACAAAAACCTCCCGTCTCTTCCCCTGTCTTCTCCTCCAGCCTGGGCTCTGCACTGGCTGCAAAGCTGGGTTTCTACCTGCAGTACATGACACACTGACTGCTCCTTCCTAGGAATTTCAGCCGCTTGCTGTCAGCAGGGGGCACTGCTTCACCCGCTCCCCATTCACTATGTCTGGGGGAGATGGCAGCTGCTCAGTCTCTACAAGGAGTATCTTTTCCAGCCTTCTAGATCCCTGTGTTATAGATCTACCGCTACCTAGTTCCCACTGGGACCAGACAGCCATGTGCTCCTTTGGTAAAGAGACATGTCTCCCCTAACATAGTTCCCCTATGTTATCCCATGAGCTTAACAACACCTTGAATGGCCTGGAAGTTAGAGGAAATGTACGAAAGATCTATCAGATCCCTTAGTCCATTGCAGTTGCCAGGGCAGGATGAAGTGTTCAGATAGAGGGTGCAGTAGATAATATATGATGTGAAAATGCCTCCTCCCTAGGACCTCCTCCCTGGTCCCGTCCCAGCTGCTCTGCAGCTTCCCTGGTCCCCTCCAGAAGTACATTAGTGCCTCTTTGGCCCCTGCTCCTCCTGGCCTCTGCAGTCCAGCAAGCCACTGGCCCGTGGCCATGTCTAGTTCCCCATGGGCCAGTCTCGGTGCTCAGGTACCACAGTGACGGGTGCGGCATAAGAACCTCAATAGAAAAGTTCATCTGCTGGCTGCAGAGTCGGTGTCCTGCTGCGGGGAAGGCCAGGGCTGTCCTAGCCAAAGCAGGAGTGTTGGTGGTGTGTCCCAAAGCTCCCCCTCATCCCTGACCCCCATCCTCTAGAGCCTGGGCTGACACTAGCACCTTCCATAACCCCCCAGCAGCACCCTGCACCCTGCTCTGAGCAGGGTTAGGTGACATGGGGGTAAACACTGTCTGCACTAGGGCTCCCATTACTGCTAGCACCAGTGGGGTGTAATGGCAGGAGATTTCCCGAGGAACATTAGTGTAGACACAGGGGACTAGTTCTCCTCCAATTTCTCTGCTTCTTCAGGAATGTCTCCTCCTCCCGCCCCCTCTCTGTCGGACTCCACAGGGCTCTGGCCTCGTCCCTGCCTCTTCCACCACCCTTATTCCCTGGATGTGTGACTCGCCCCCATTGCCTCACATGATATTTCTGTGCTCGGGACTCACAATTCTCCTTCCCCATGCGTGACTCGTCCCCCTCCAGCCAGCACCATGCATGTGGCTGTCTCTGACTCTTGGCTCGGGCAGTTCATTGCCAGCTCCAGCTATGCATAGCCAAGCCCAAACTGCTCATTGTAACTTCTCAGCCCTCTCCATTTCCTGCCTTCTCCAATGCCAGTGACCATGTGGGGGTCATCTCGGACTCCTGCCTCCCCACCACCACCTCCTGCTCCTCCGCTCATTCAGCCTCATCAGATCTCGCCACCTCTTCCTCCACAGCACAGAGATAATCAGACGCTTCCTGCCTATCCTGGAACAACCTGCAGGGAAGCTGGAGGGAGGAGTTCAGGCTGCAGGAGGAAGAGTTTGGAAGAGGCACCAGAAGGCTAGTCTGTGTGCACATGATTGGAATGTCAGCAGCAGCTGTAGCGTCTCTGTAACTAGTTCTCTGAGTGAAGAGCCAGTTTCATTTTGGAAACATGGAGTCCCCCGAGGCCTTTGGAAAATAATTCAGGAGTTGTGAGGAGCAGAGTTACACCTGTCCCTGCCCAAGGAGCTGGGCTGTTTATGGAACAGGAACATTTTTATATCCTGACCCAGACAGAGCCCTGTGACCTGCCCTTGTCAGGGAAGGCTGGACTTTGGGCAGGTGCCCAAAGCAGCAGCCAGTGAGCAGGGAGCAGATTTGTATGAAGGGGCCGTTCTCCAGCTCTGGGAGTTTAAGAGAGAATCAGAGAGTCCCAACCACAGACCCGTTTGCCTCAGGAAGCCGAGCTCATCTGGATTCCCACCATGGCCTGGGCCCCTGTGCTCCTCATGCTGCTCACTTACTGCTCAGGTGGGGGAATTGTTTGCTACAGTGACAAACATATGAAGGACACTTGCAGGTGAGGAGGTTTGTCTGTGAGGATCCAGAGTCCTTGTGCTGAGTTTGTTTGTAATGTTGATTTCAGGGGTCAGTTCGCAGCCCATGATGACTCAGGAGCCCTCAGAGTCAGTGACCCCAGGAGTGACTGTCACTCTGTCCTGCAGCCTGAGCACTGGAGCCATCACCAGCAGCAACTATCCCTCCTGGTTCCAGCAGAAACTAGGCTCAGCTCCTCAGCTGCTTATATCCTACACTAATACCAGACCCTCCTGGATCCCAGCCCTGTTCTCTGGGTTCATATCCGGTAACAACGCTGCCCTGACCATCACCAGTGTCCAGGCAAAGGATGAGGCCGACTATTACTGTGCTGTGTATACGGGTAGCAGTGGTAGTGTGAATCACAGTGATCCAGCCAGATGGGGAACTGAGACAAAAACCTCCCTTGTCTTCCCGCCATAATCTCCTCCAGCCTGGACTCCCCACTGGCTGCACAATTTGCTTCCTGCCTGCAACACATAAAAACTAATTGCGCCTTCTTATGAATTTCAGCCATTCCTTGCATCAGCAGGGGGCGCTGCTGCACCGCTCCCAAAACACTCGCTGTGGGGGAGATGTCAGCCACTCTTACGCTCAGGAGCAGCTTTTCCTGCCTTATAGATCCCTGTGTTACAGACCCACCATTGCCTCGGTCAAACTGGGTGCAGACGACCTTCAGTAAAGAGACAGGTCTCCTCTAACACAGTTCCCCTATGTTACCTCAGCAGCTGGACAACACCCTGAGTGTCCTGGAAGTGAGAGGAAACGTAGGAAAGACCTATCAGATCCCGTAGTCCGTTCCAGTTGCCTAGGCTGCAAGAAGTGTCCAGATAGAGGGTATATTAGATAATAGATTATATGATAAACCCTCCTCCCTAGGACTTCCTCCCCAGCCCCATCCCAGCTCCTTTGCACTTTCCTGATCCCCTCCAGAAGTTCATTAGTGCCTCCATTACCCCAGCTCCTCCGGGCCCCTGCAGTCCAGCAAGCCACTGGCCCATGGCCATGTCTAGTTCCTTATGGGCCAGTCTCGGTGCTCAGGTACCGCAGTGATGGATGCGGAATAAGAACCTCAATAGAAAAGTTTTATTTTCTGGCTGCAAAGTCAGTCTCCCACTGCGGGGAAGGCTGGAGCTGTCCTAGCCAAAGCAGGAGTGTTAGTGGCTGTGTCCCTAAGCTTCTCTTCCACTCCATGGACAGACAGGAGTGTGCCCAGCAGTGGAGCTAGACATTGAATTACAAGGTCAGATGAACAAGCGGATGGTCAGCTACTCAGAGACCTCCCCTGGCCTGTAATTCTAGGCAGAGACTGGCCTAATGTGATGTCCCAGCCCTGTTACAAGATGGGTACTGCTTGGACAAGCTGACCATGGGACGACTCTCACTTGGACATGGACTTTTGGGCCAGGGGCTCAGAGGCAAGGTCGAGGTGCGTGGACTGGACAGCCTGGGGCAGAGGGTCCAGAGAGTTGGGCAAATGACACCAAGTCGAATACAGATCCTGGAAACACAGTTACCGGAGTGCTGGCAGAGGTGACAGACAATAATAGAGGAGGTTGGAAAGCAAATCGAGAACTGATTGGGACAAGACAAGACCTGGTATGAAAAGGACTGTTGACAGCAACTCGAGCGGGAACTAGCTGCACTGTTCAACTCTCCTGCACCAACAGCAGAGGGTACCCGAGCACACAAGTCACCTGGCACCAGTAGAAAATTGGAAATACTCCAAAATATCTTCTGTGGTACAAATCCAGTGCTGCCAAGCACCACGGCACTGGGGTCCCCAGTCGCTTCTCCGGTTCCAAAGATGCGGCTAATACAACCATCAACCCAACCATCACCGATGTCACTGTGGCCCAGGAAATGGGGTGCTGCACAGTGATGCAGCTAGATGGAGAACTGACAAAACCCTTGTGTTCCAGCAGCCTGTGTGGTGCATGACTCCAGTCTGTGTGTGTCTGGGCGTGACGCTCCGCTGCACAGATGTGCTGGGGTTTAACTAGGCACATCCCAGTCACCAGTGAGGGGCACTACTAAGGATTATCAGGGTCTGCACATTTAAGGGCAAATCTTGGGCCCCGTGACCCAATGGGCATTTGTCATTTATTGTCCATGGGATGAGGATGAGACCCTTTATGGAACCTCACTATTGTACCTTGATCCAGTGATAATCCCAAAGGAAACACTCCAATGTCCCCTTCCCAAGCACATGCCGTGAGAGGAAGGAGTCCTGTCCCTTAAATACCAGCTCATCCTGCAGTGCAAACCCAGGGAGATTCAGAGCCCGAAGAACTGGGTGTTAGGTCCCAGAGCCCAGGCATTTCACACACACAAAGCCAGGGCATGAAAAGAACTGCCCCTGGGCCTGATAAAAAGCAACAAAGAGTCCTGTGGCACCTTAAAGACTAACAGATGTATTGGAGCATGCGTCTGACGAAGTGGGGATTCACCCACGAAAGCTCATGCTCCAATATGTCTGTTAGTCTTTAAGGTGCCACAGGACTCTTTGCTGCCTTGACAGATCCAGACTAACATGGCTACCTCTCTGATACTTGGGACTGATAAGAACAGGCCCATTGCCAAGGGCTGAGCCTGCAAAATGATCAAGCTAACAACACAGAGAAGCTACATTGAGAGCAACTGAACAGTAGAGACCCCTAGCACTTTCACTCCTCAGTCCTGCTAGCCACATATCTGACATGTCACCAGGTGTTCCCAAGTCCGGGTGATCTCTGCATGTGAAATACTAGCATGGGAGGTGAATTGGAGGGACATATTAACACATAGCCACATTCCTAAGACAAACTGGGCTGTCTGTAGCTGGGAACTACAGTGAATCTCTCCTTAAACTCCAGAGATGGAAAGAAAAATATGGGATTTGGGAGGTACTTGGATTTTCCCATCTTCTCTTCTGCAGCTCAGTGACATGGATGAGTTACAACTGGGTACAAGAGGGTGACGTCTCCCTGCATTTGCCTTGTGAGCTGTCTACAATGGAATTAAGACTATGTCTTCACTACAGGCCGTATCGGCGGGTAGCAATCGATTTCTCGAGGATCGATATATCTCATCTCATCTAGACGCGATATATCGATCTTCGAAAGGGCTCCTGTTGACTCCGGAACTCCACCAACATGAACGGCGGTAGTGGAATCGACAGGGGGAGCCGCGGACGACGATTCCGTGCTGTGAGGATGGTAGGTAACTCAATCTAAGATACGTAGCTGAAGTCGAAGTTATTCATGTAGCTGAAGTTGCGTATCTTAGATCAATCCCCTCCCCTAGTGTAGACCAGCCCTAAGTAACTGATACATATTTATCTAGACCGGTGTGTGCACCAGACTGTGGTGTTCAAACAGCTGCATCCTTTCCAATCCCTTGTGCACACAGATTGGGTGGGGGTAGAGGTGAGCCAGAGCATTGAAGGAGCCCCAATGCATTGAGTTAGGTTGTAGATTTATAAATAACTGCTCTGGTGTAGCTGCTGGAAACTGATTTATAAAGATTGTTTTTAACACACGTGTTTAATGTCCAACTGTGCAACAAAAAGTTGCCCAGGAATGTTCTGCAGAGGTGGCTGCACTGCAGTGGTGGGTGAAGTAATCCTTGCCCATTTCTAGCTATTATAAAATGTCTCTCTGTGTAATAATGTTGAGCTCTTCTGTCTTGCTCTACAGAGACTAAGAAGTGAACAGATTTTTTCTGATATGTGATCAGCTGCCACAAAAGAACCATGCTGAGATCTAACAGTCAGTTCAACAGAACTTGTACCACAAGCTGAGATAGGCCCATCTGGTGACTCCAGTAACACCACCACTGGTATCAGTTAAATGGCCATGCCAACTGAACTCCCCTGTCCCCCAGAGCTAACCCAGAACAGTCTGATTGCTGAGGAGCAGGTTCTGCTGGTCACTTTCTGTCGGTAAATCGAGTGTAATTGTCGCCCCCTGCTGGGGTGGCTGGATCACTGTGAGACACCAACCCTTTTCCCGGGACAGCACATGGGAGCCAAGTGGCCCACGACTCAGAGACAGGCGCTGAGCTGCAACTACTAGGGCTTGTAGATTGTAGCACCTGGTGGGTCCCAAGAACTGCTCTGACACCTGCCTCCAGTGTCACACTGCTCCCAGCTCCCCCACTCCCTTGCGTCCCACTTCACAAACCTCCCGCCCGTCTGCCATGGAACCTTCCACCCTTCAGCTGGGTCCTGCGGCTGCTCAGCAGCCTCATCCCCCTGGGTTTTGTTCTGCTAGCCGGCAGCCTGCAGCTCTGAATTCACAACAAACCCTGACTGTCCTGGGACCTTTCACTCCTGTTACCAAATAAACGTTTTCTCTTTTCCCTAGCCAGGGGAGCTACAATCACTGTCCCACTGCTGCTGAGGGGCTGGGGAAACAGGGAATCCACAGCCATGGCAACTTATAGAAAAAAAGCCAAGCTGGCTTGATACAGATCTGAGCAAATCAGCAACAGGACTCGTCCCTTGAGAGATTGTCCCTGTCAGACATTGTGTTTGGGGTCTGTTAGCCCCATCCTGTTTGGAGTCTACAAAACATTAGCCCAAAACACAAATGAGAGAAGGCTGAAATGAACACAGGACTCAAAGGAGCTTTAACAGAAGGTAACTAGCCAGCAGTGACCAATAGGAGGAAGGACCCGCTCAGATCAGGAGCTGTTTGCAGTGGGGAGGCAGAGAACTCTAATGAGAATCCCCCCTGGTGCACACAAACTCTACAGCAGCATCCAGTGAGCAGGGAGCAGATTTGCATGAAGGGGCCGTTCTCCAGTTCTGGGGGTTTAAATAAGATTCGGAGGGTCACAGCCACAGACCCGTTTGCCTCAGGAAACCGAGATCGTCTGGATTCCCACTATGGCCTGGGCTCCTCTGCTCCTCACACTGCTCACTTACTGCTCTGGTAAGGGGGAGCGTTTCAGATCTCAGATTTATTTAAAAGGGCTTTTCACTGAATTCCTGCATATTCCCGATTCCCAGACTCCTGGCGCAGCAGGAAATGTGCAGGTGTTAACTCCAAGCCGTGATGATCATGCAGCATTTTCTATTTCTTTCCAGGTTCCTTCTCCCAGTTTACTCTGACTCAGCCGCCCTTAGTATCGGTGTCCATTGGCCACACAGTTAAACTCTCCTGCGCCATTAGCAGTGGATACACATTTGGAAGTGTTACGTGGTTCCAGCAGAAAGATGGGAACAGCCCAAGATACCTTCTGACGTACAACAAAGACTCTGACAAACACCAGGGCTCTGGGGTCCCCAGTCGCTTTGCTGGTTCCAAAGACACCTCTAATACAATCGGCTATTTGACCATCACCAGCGTCCAAGCAGAGGATGAAGCTGATTATTACTGTGCTGCACATGCTAGTGGTGCTGCACAGCGATACAATGAAGTGGGGAACTGAGACAAAAACATCCTCCTCCATCCTTCAGCCTGCGTTGTGCATGAGTTCAGTCTGTGACAGCACATTGTGATGATCCAGACTGATGCATTATGGTTTTACTATTCACTCCCCCAGTCACCACTAAGGGTAACTACTATGATTTATCAACCTCTGGACACTTAGGGAGAAATCTTGGTTCCATTCAACCCCCTGAGAGTTTTGCTATTCACTTCCATGGGATTAGGATTTGACCCTGTTTATGGTTCTACTGTAGTAATCAGAGTTAATTAGAATTTCAAGGAAGATGTTCCTGAATACATGCCAGGAGAGGAGGCACTTGCTGTTTGTTAAATAGCAGCTCATTCTCCCATGAAAACCCAGTGAGACGTGGAGACCGAGCAGCTGAGTGTTCGATCGCAGATCCAGGCATTTCACACACAAGCCGAACCAGGGTAGGAAAGAACAGATCCTGGGCATGATACAAAGAGCTCCAGTAAGAGAGGCTGAGCCTGCAAAACGATTGAGTGAAACAAGACACAGGGCCCACATTGAAGATTACTGAGTAGCACAGAGCGCCCCCCCCACCTCGTCCCTGGGTGTTGCCCTGGGCATGTCTGGTGAGTTACATGCTGTTCCCAAAGCCTTGACCTCGCTGAATGGAACATGTTCTCACAGAAGGGGAGTTCACAATTTGAAAAGAATCTAAAGTAAGATTCCAAGTGAAGCTTATTCCCGACCAGGCGACAGCTGGCCCAAAGATAGTTTGACTAAGACAAAGGAGCTGTGGGGGAGGAGGCTAGAGCAGTTTTCAAAATCTTCCTTTCTTCATGCACCAATGAAATAGGACTTTCCCTTCCACAGGCATCTGTTCAAGAGGCAACGGCCCGTAAGGGGCGTTCTAGGATGTTGGTGTAGTGAGTAATGAGCCGGAACGTGAAGAACTCTGCTTTCAGGTGACGCGTGTGTATGAAGCAGGGAACTAAGCCTGGATGTAGAAGTGAAGCCAGGCTCACTGTAGGAAGTGGCAGCAACTCCCCATCTGCCCCCAAGTGAGAGAGACTGAAGCGATGGATATTTTCAGGCCTTGCTGGTGACATGACGGAAGCCCCCTTTCTCCTTACAGGGGCCAGGCCGGTGCTGAGTATGACACTAATCCAGTCACCAGCTCGCACCCAGGGGCTGAGCTCACAGGCTGAGCAAAGAAGCCACATACTGAGCGGCCTTGAGAACTGAACATGCCTGTCGCCCCAGAGCTGGTCCAGGGCAGAGTCCCACTAGTGGGGCCGTGTCAGGAGCAGGTGCAGCTGGTTGTTCTCTATAGCTAAATAGTGGAATTGTCGCCCCCTGATGGGGTGGCTGGAGTGCTGCGAGACACAACACTGTCCTGCTGAGACAATACGTGGCAGAGGGCCAGGTGGATCAGGACTCACAGACAGGAATTGAGCTTCAGCTTCTAGGCTCTATAGGCTCTAGCACTTGCTGGGTCCTGAGAGCCTCTCCGCCATCCACCTGCGATGTCACACTCCTCCCAGACTCCCTGCTATACTTCTCACCAACCATCCCCCCAATTCGCCGTGGTACCTTCCTCCCTTCATCTGAGACCTGCGGCTGCTCAGCAGACTCATCACAGCGGGTGTCGCTGGCCCAGCCAGCAGCCATCAGCACTGAATTCAGCCCAACCTCGATCGTTCCGCAGCTTCCCCCACTAAACTGTGAAACAGACGAAGGGCTTGTCTACATCAGAAAGTTGCGGCGCTGGTGAGGGAGTTACAGCGCTGCAACTTAGGAGGTGTACACATCTGCAGGGCATCACCAGCACTGCAACTCCCTGTTTGCAGCGCTGGCCGTACTCCTGTTTTGTCTCGGGTGTAGAGGATCCAGCGCTGGTGATCCAGCGCTGGTAATCAAGTGTAGACACTTACCAGCGCTTTTCTTGACCTCCATGGAATAAACAGGTATCCCAGCATACCTGAGGATACCTCTCTGGTAATCAAGCAGGTCTCCTTCCCCGCGGTTTGCTCCGGTGTTCTCCGAAATCCCCCCCCCCAAGCGGGTCTCCTTCCCCGCGGTTTGCAGGGGGGTTCGGGGAACGCGAGAGCAAACCGCGGGAAAGCAGGTCTCCTTCCCAGCGGTTTGCTCTTGCGTTCCCTGAACCCCCCGTGCAAGCAGATCTCCTTCCCCGCGGTTTGCTCTCGCGTTCCCCGAACCCCCCTGCAAGCAGGTCTCCTTCCCCGCGGTTTGCAGGGGGGTTCGGGGAACGCCATAGCAAACCGCGGGGAAGGAGACCTGCTTGCATGGGGGTTTGGGGAATGCGAGAGCAAACCGCGGGAAAGGAGACCTGCTTGCGGGGAGGGGGTTCGGGGAACGCGAGAGCAAACCGCGGGGAAGGAGACCTGCTTGCACGGGGGTTCGGGGAACGGGAGAGCAAACCGTGGGGAAGGAGATCTGCTTGCAGGGGGGTTCGGGGAACACTGGAGCAACCCGGGGAAGGAGACCTGCTTTCCCGCGGTTTGCTCTCGCGTTCCCCGAACCCCCCTTGAAGCCGCCCAACAGCGCTGCAGTGTGGCCACATCTAACACCACTTGCAGCGCTGGTTGCTGTAAGTGTGGCCACTCTGCAGCGCTGGCTCTATACAGCTGTACTAATACAGCTGTAACAACCAGCGCTGCAAAATTGTAGATGTAGACATACCCGAAGATTCTCTCTCCTTCCTAGCAGAGGTGGCTCATAATCACCGTCCCGCCACTGGGCCTTGCCTGTGGGAAAGGGAGTTTACACATACGGCAATTTATAGAAACAATACCGAGCTGCTTGATGTCAACTTGATAGAAATCTCAGCAACAGGCCTCCTCCCTTTACATACTGTCCCTCTCACCTCCTGTCTAGGGTCTGCAAGGCCCAACCTGTTTGGGGTCTGCAAAACAGTAGCCCCAGGCCCTAGAGGGAGCAGAGTCAGTGCTTCACTAGTAATGAAAAAGGTGCTTGGGTTCAAGCAATTAGAAGCTGGGGCTCCAGCAATTTTTTTACTTTTATAACTGATGCGGGAAGCTCAGCGATGCTGGGCCATGAACTGCCTGGCCCAGAGGTGCTGGGAATCAGCCTGGCACAAATGAAGCCCTGAGCAGAGTGAAAAGAGCCCGGGACTCACAGGGGCTTCCCAGCAAATAAATAGCATTTGAGTGGACATCACCCCAGTGAGCCATTTAATTTGATGTAGTTAAAAGAGCCAGAATGACTTTATCTCTGTGTGAGAAATGGGGCAAAGTCCCACAAAAGAACAATTATAACACGGGAAATGCTGCTTGTACCTAGCCCTGCACAAGTAGAAGAGTCTTCTAATGCAATAGGAAGGAAAAAGTTAAAAAGGACTTTGCCTGTAAAGGTCTCTGTGGGGAGGCTTTGGCAATGGGCTTTGGAGATGGACAGAGAGCAGATTGCAGAGTTACAGCAGACAAGGAAATAACCCTATTTTGATCTCCCTGGTTAACTCCCGAACAGGAAAGACCTGCCCTTTTACAGTCTTTATTTTCCTCCACCTGGGAATGACATACATAGCAGCAGCCAGTGAGCAGGGAGCAGATTTGCCTGAAGGGGCCGTCCTCCAGCTCTGGGGGTTTAAGAGAGAATCGGAGGGTTCCAGCCACAGACCCGTTTGCCTCACAAAGCCGAGTTGGTCTGAATTCCCACCATGGCCTGGGCCCCTCTGCTCCTCACACTGCTCACTTACTGCTCGGGTAAGGAAAGGATTCTTCTTCTGAGGTTTAATTTTAAATGTTTCTGCCACTGACCTTGTGATTTTTCTTGTTTACTTGGATTCCTGGTCCTGACACCTCCAAGTACAAGAGTTAATACAGAGGTTTCTATCTGTTTCCAGGGTCCCTCTCCCAGTACACTCTGACTCAGCCACCCACAGTATCCGTGTCCATTGGAAACACAGTTAAACTCTCCTGCACCCTTAGCAGTGGATACACATTTGGGGATGTCGTCTGGTACCAGCAAAAAACTGGGAACATCCCAAGATACCTTCTGAGGTACAACACTGAGTCTAACAAGCACCAGGGCTCCGGGGTCCCCAATCGCTTTGCTGGTTCTAAAGACGCCTCTAATACAATCGGCTACTTAACCATCACCAGCATCCAGACAGAGGATGAGGCTGATTATTACTGTGCTACAGGGACTGCACAGTGATGCAGCCAAATGCGGAACTCAGACACAAACCTCCCACTTCTGTCCATCAGCCTCTGCCCAGCATGAGTTCATCACGTGTCACTATGTTACTGCTGCTGTTCTGTGGGTTCGTTGGGCCAGTCCCCTGTCACAGTAACTCACAAACTTTACCACGTTCTGACTAGTTAATACCAAATCTTCTTCCCATTGGAACCAGTTGGCGTTTGGCCTTTCACTTTAGTAGAGCCAGGATCTGACCCTTAATAAAATCTTAGTCCTTAGTTAGGTTAAATTAGAATTCTAAAAAAAAAAAAAAAAATCAGAAAACATTTTTGTAGTAAGATGGGGCCCTGCGACATAAACCCTTGGTATCAGAGGCCCGGTATGAGGCCTGAACTGAAGTAATGGTCAAGACGTTACTAACATAAAGCAAAGTTAGGCTGTGAGCCAGAGGCAGGCCATGCTCACAGAAGCTGGCAAGAGCATATACACATGTACGTACTAATAAGATGAACGTGTGCCAGGACAGCACCCACACAGATAACAAGAACAGGCAGACCCAGTCTAAAGACAGCATAAAAGGACAATATGAAAGGACAATACAATGGATAGACAATATGATGGATAGACAATATGAAAGGACAATACGATGAATAGACAGTATGATGGATAGATTTATTTGTTCTAACCAATCTGCACCATGAGAAAGGCAACACCGTAATGAATAGAGGGGCTGCACCTCAGTGTGTTCAATGATGCAAAGCCTGTTTGTATGTGTTGTGACAAAGTTCCTCCTCTGTCTTGGTGGGTCCTGCGCTTATTGGCAGATTTGTTCACCTCAGTGATCTTCCCCTCTTGTGGAACCCACAGTCTGGGTCAGCTCCTCCTGTGTCTGATCAGGAGTTGGGAGGTTTAGGGGGGAACCCGGGCCCACCCTCTACTCCTGGTTCCAGCCCAGGGCCCTATGGATCGCAGCTGTCTATAGTGCCTCCTATAACATCTGCATGACAGCTACAACTCCCTGGGCTACTTCCCCATGGCCTCCTCCAAACACCTTCTTTATCCTCACCACAGGACCTTCCTCCTGGTGTCTGATAACGCTTGTCCTCCTCAGTCCTCCAGCAGTACACTCTCTCACTCTCAGCTCCTTGTCCTCTTGCTCCCAGCTCCTCACACACACTCCGTCTCCTCTGGCTCCTCCCTGCCTGACTGGAGTGAGCTCCTTTTTAAACCCAGGTGCCCTGATTAGCCTGCCTTGATTGGCTGCAGGTGTTCTAATTAAAGTAGCTATCTCTACTGCCTTCTAGAAAGATCTTAATTGGCCCCAGGTGCCTTGATTAACCTGGAGCAACTGCCATTTGGTTACCAGGGTCCTAGGGATTTGTTTAGCCTGGGGCTAACATACCTGTTTCTCAGTACTTTACTGTAGCCATCTGGCCTTGCTCCATCACAGTGTATATAAGAATGCATCCCTGAGTGGACATCTTTGTCTGGCCTAGGGGGCAGTGGCAAATCCTGCCACTGACTGAGCCGGTCCATTGCCAGAGAGCACATATGTACTAGCAGAACTGTAGACATCTGATCTGGGGAGCTAGAGACTGTGTTTCGTTTGACAATAAACTTGACCAGGTGCTTCTGTACTTTATTAGAGTCTGTGATCATTGGGGATCTCTTGGGGTCAGCTGTGCCAGCGATCTGCAGAGCCGGGGCAGCACACAGAGGGAGCACACATGCAGCCAACTGATATCAACACTGAACAGAGCAGAGCACCACACCGGTGGCGTCTGATGACAGTTTTAAAATCTGCTTCCCAAGTACGTTCAGTGAGCTAAGGCAATTACTGCTAAACACAAGGTTGTAATTAAATGAAGAGCCAGTGAGATTCTTAGAATGAACAGCCTGGAGTCAGAGCCCCGACGTTTCACACATACACCACCACGAGGGAAAAAGAAAAGTCCATCAGTGTGAGGAAAGTGTCATTAGGAAAGCGTGAGCCTGCAAATGATTGTGTTAATAGAGATCAAAGCCCCACTGGGACCCACTTGAGTAGAAAGATCCCATCCTCTGCACGCACCCTCCCCTCCAGAACCCTGCCCTGTACTCCCCTGATGAGTTACAGAGGGTTCCTGAGTCCATGATGTTTCTAGATGTAAAATATTAACACGCAAGGGAAGTGTGAGGGCAGCCATGTTTCTAAGACTAATCCTGAGCTGTTGCTGTTGGGAACTGGGATGAATCTCTCCCTAAACTCCAGAGACTGGAGAGAATAAAATGTGATTTGAGATGCATCTGGATTTTCCCCATCTACTCTTCTGTATGTGGTCCACTTATAACTGGCCATCAGGGGGCACTTTCTCCCTGCACTTGTATCATGAACTGTTTATAACAGAATAAAGTAACTGTTCAATACACATTTGTTCTTAACAGTCTGGTGCACAGACCATGGTGTTTGAACAGCTGCGTCCGAGTGGTGGGGGAGGAGGTGAGACAGGAGGTCTGAGGCACCCAAATGTACTGATTTAGGTTGTAGATTCATGAACCATTTCTCAGTGTAATTGCTGGGTATTTATTTGCAAAGTGTTCTTTTAATTACATTTAAATTAACTGATATTACATTTAACGCTGAACATCTCTGCAAAATGTTGCCCAGGAATGTCCTTCAGAGGTGGCTGCATCACTGTGATTATTACGTATCTGTGTTTCTGTAGCCCCTGGGAGCACAGGTCACGGCCCAGGTCCCCGTTGTGCTGGGCTCTGTACAAACACAGAACACAGAAATGGTCCCGGCTAAGCAGGGAACAATCTCAGTATGAGACAAGAGACAACACGGGGCGACAGACCAGCCTGTGGGTAGTGGAAGGCAGCAAGGAGACAATCCTGGCAGCGGGATGGGAAGGGTCTCAGCACACCCATGGCCTCACTGCCGGCAATTTGTTTGTAGGTATCATGGCAAAGGAGAGCTGGAGGAAGGGTGGCTGGAGGAGAGTGAATTAGTTCTGGAGGTGTTCCCAGGGCGCATGTGTGATGTTGCAGTCTATATGGTTTTATAAAAAATATGCTAATAAGTGAATATAATATAACTACAATATGCTTCATGCAAAAGGTCTCTTGTAAGGTATCATTACAAAGCTTATAATCCACTGAGGGTGATCATCCTGTTTGTATAAATGTCCCACTCTTGTATCTGAAACTAGAAATATGAAATATAACTCTGAGGGCCTATTGTAATTATGCAAAGTGTGGGCCCTTAATGGTTTACCCTGCATAAGCTTTGTACAGGGTCAAACAGATTTATTTGGGTTTAGACCCCACTGGGAATTGGACATCTGAGTGTTAAAGACAGGAACACTTCTGTAAGCTGCTTTCAGTGAAGCCTGCAGCTTTGGGGCAAGTAATTCAGGGTCTTTCCTGGAGCAGGCAAATGTGTCTGGCTCAGCAAGACAGGGTGCTGGAGTCCTGAGCTAGCAGGGAAAGCAGGAGCAGACGTAGTCCTGGCACATAGGGTGGCGGATCTCAAGGGGGTTTCTGTGATCTAACCCATCGCAGCGCGTTCATGCGTGAGGGGCAGCACGGGGGAAGCTGGCCCGGCTGCACTGCAGTGGTGGCGGCAGTGACCCCTCTCCAGGTGCATGTGATAGAAAATATCTGTGTGCTCAGCAATGCAAAGCTTGTCCATTGTTCTCTACACGTCAAATGTGCTGCACTAACATTACGCTAACAACTCGTCCCAGCAGCCTCATAACAGCCGTTCACAGACTAAAGGCCAAATTCATAGCTGAGCACCCCAGCTGTACCCACATGTGACTGACATCCCCTTCCCCCCGTGTAAAGGGATTTAGACGCACAAAAATGTAGCTCGGCACCTTCATAAATCTGCCCCGTTCTCCTTTGGCTGGTGATATCGAGGATCCTGCTTTGGCTCTCGAGTTCTCCTATTCGATCCCTGAGGATAATCTAGCTGACAGTCGTTACAGAGTGTTTGGCATCATGTAACAGTTATGTTTGGATCCGTGCAGATAGTCTGTAGGCAGCAGCTGCAACTAAGGAATTATTTGGTCAGAGAGACAAAGTAGTGACCAGATGTATTCTGCTGCATGCGAATAGGATGTTCAGAGGGCAAGTGTGAAAAATCGGAATGGGGGTGGGCATAATAGGAGCCTATATAAGAAAAAGCCCCCAAAATCAGGACTGTCCCTACAAAATCGGGACATCTGGTCACCCTACATGTGCTGCTTGTAAAAATGTGATTCCCCATAACTAAAAATAAACATTTTCCTAGATCCAGCTCCCTACACAGGCAGTTAGACAGAACTTGTCAGTCTGCGTGCTAGCACCGTCTGCTTGTTCTAAATATTATTCAAAAAGTAGGTTAACATAAAAACCCTTGTATTAAATTAATACTAGCAAAACCTTGTTTCAATTTGAACTTGAAATAATACAAGAAAATTTTATGGGGGGGGTTTACTTTTTTAAAAACAAAATTTATTTAAAATAAATTTGAGGTTAAATTTGAAACATGAGTGTCTATGTACTTGTTAAAATCAAGATTTAGATTTTAAAAAGACCTGCAGCCAATGAACAGGGAGCGGATTTGCATAATGGATCCATTCTCGGGCTCTGGGGATTTAAGAGATAATCAGAGGACCCCACCCAGAGGCCCATTTGCCTCAGGAAGCCGAGCTCGTCTGGATTCCCACCATGGCCTGGGCCCCTCTGCTCCTCACGCTGCTCACTTACTGCTCAGGTGAGAGAATTGTTTGCTTCAGTGACAAAAATATGAAGGAAATGGCAGGTGAGAAGGTTTGCCTGTGAAGATCCAGAGTCCTTGTGCTGAGTTTGTTTGTAATGTTGATTTCAAGGGTCAGTTCGCAACTCGTGGTGACTCAGGAGCCCTCGATATCAGTGACCCCAGGAGGGATTGTCACTCTGTCCTGCAGCCTGAGCACTGGAGCCATCACCAGCAGCAAATATCCTAGCTGGTTCCAGCAGAAACCAGGCTCTGCTCCTCGGCTGCTTATATACACCACCAATACCAGACCCTCTGGGATCCCTGCCCGGTTCTCTGGGTCCATATCTGGTGGTAATGCTGCCCTGACCATCACCGGTGTCTAGGCAGAGGATGAGGCTGACTATTATTGTGTTGTGTTTATGGGTACCGGTAGTAGTATGTATCATAGTGATACAGCCAGATGGGGAACTGAGACAAAAACCACCCCTGTCTTCCCCACATCATCTCCAGCCTGGGCTCTCCACTGGCTGCACAATTTGCTTCCTGCCTGCAATACATTAAGACACTAATTGCTCCTTCTTATGAATTTCAGCCACCCCTTGCCATCAGCAGGGGATGCTGATCCACCACACCCCAATCACTCTCTGTGGGGGAGATTTCAGATGCTCTTATGTTCTACTTGGTCTGTCTAGCAGGAGCAGCCCTATAGGCCCCTGTGTTACAGGCTGGGAGCAGACAGCCACATGGTCCTTCAATAAAGAGACACGTCTCCCCTAGCCCAGTTTTCTTGTGTTACGCCACCAGATGGTGAACACCTTGAATGGCCTGGAAGATAAAAGTAAGACACATCAGATCACTTAGTACATCCCCGTTCCAAGTCCAAGTGTCCAGTTATAGGACGTATCAGATAATAGATTACAGCAAAATCTCATTTGTTCTTAGCCAAAAGTTAGACCAAGGGGATCTAGGGGCTTTTTAGGGTCTCTGGCCCCTAGTCCTGGACCAGCCCTCAGAGACACACACACGGGGGCAGCAGAGCATAAGGAAGCTGAGGATACAGTTCAAGACCATCTCGGGTCAAAGACCCCAACTCCTAACCCTGGTGGCACAAATACTGCCCATGAGATGTGGGAATTTCCTAGCTAACTTTCCAACTGTGTTACAGGCCCCGTGATGCTAACACAGATCCATTCTCCTGTAGCTCCGGGAGTCGGGTCTGGGCTTAGCTGCAAACCTTTCAGCCCCTTGATACTCAGCAGGAGGCAGCAAAGCAGGGCCCAACCCCCATTTGAAAGCACCCCCGGCTGTCTGCTGTGCAGTGTGGAGGGAGGCCAGAGCCCAGTAGAATGCAAGTTTCAGCAGGAAGGGAGGAGTTTGGGAGGGAAGGGAATGGTGCCATCAGCTGCTTCAGCCCTTGGGTTCCCCGGCTGATGATTGTAGAATCAGGCAGAATTTTCCTTCTTACCATGGCAAAGCTCAGCAGTGAGGGCAGCAGTCAGGCCCTGAGCACCAGGCCTGTGCTCCCCAAGCAGGGTTATAAATTGCCAGGAGCCAAGATCCCAGGGGACTAGAGATCCTGGTCCCAAAACACAGCGCTGGGATTAGAGATAATTCTTATAAAGAGCTGAGTTCTGCAGCTTAGAGTGACTGCTGGGAACCGCTGTAAATGTGACCTTCCCCACCAGGGGGAGCTCTTCATCTACAATGTCCATTGCTAGGCCAGAGGCGCGTAAGGCTACCAACAGCGGGGGTACAGAGGGATCTCTGGGGTTCTCGGGCGTGTTTATCTATACAAAGAAATCTCCCCTTTGCAATAGTGGGAAACCAGCCTCACGCATCCCCCTCTGCCCTCTGCACTCCAGGGTCCATACCCTCCCAAACCTGTTTCAGATTCTAGACACCCCCCTCACCTCCTGCCTGGTTTGGGGAAAGGGGCAGACAGGGGTGAGGAGCAGGCAGGCTGGTGCAGATGGGGCATGTACCCAGAGTGGGTACGAAGCTAGAAGCCCAGTGACTTTTGCAGGAACAGTTTAATTCAAAGTTCTCGTGACACCCAGGACATGTCATTCTCGGGGGTGACACTGACCTGTCCCTGTGCTGGGATCTAAACAGAGATCAGAGCAGGAACATGAGTTCCCAGCAAAAGCTTTTCCAGATGGGACCCCACCGACTTCCCTCCTCCCGACCCCTCTCCACCTCCTTCCCCAAGTGTCAGTCACCAGAGCTGTATCCTGTGCCCTAGAGTCAAGTCAGTCAGTCCAGGGCATCACCACAGGACACACGGGAGAGGGATGTTGTGGCGGCTTTTCCCAGGGTTACTGGGACCAGAAACGTTCCTGCTAATTCAGTGCCAACGTGTGTGTGTGGTGGGGGGAGGGGTTGGTTATGAAATCCCATCATAATCCATGTGCTCCGTGTAGGTAAACGAGTGACGGCACATTTCCCAGTCGGAGCTCTTCGCACTGGGATCACATTGGATTCCCCTGAGCAAATGATAAAGCAGAGGGGCCTTTCTTACTTCTGTCATATGGGACCTTAGAGAGTGATTCTGTCCAGACAATCTGCAGGGCTCAGCTTCAATATGATATAACCAGCCTCAGTCAGATTTGCATGAAGGGGCCGTTCTCCAGCTCTGGGGGTTTAAGAGACAATCAGAGGGTCCCAGCC
This sequence comes from Gopherus evgoodei, assembly GCF_007399415.2. NCBI lineage: Eukaryota > Metazoa > Chordata > Testudines > Testudinidae > Gopherus > Gopherus evgoodei. The sequence goes on along the minus strand of NC_044334.1, from coordinate 19,341,089 downwards.
ACACACCCATTTGCCTCAGGAAGCCGAGCTCGTCTGGATTCCCACCATGGCCTGGGCCCCTCTGCTCCTCACGCTGCTCACTTACTGCTCAGGTGGGGGAATTGTTTGATTTAGTGGCAAAAATACACTTGCAGGTGAGGAGGTTTGTCTGTGAGGATCCAGAGTCCTTGTGCTGAGTTTGTTTGTAATGTTGATTTCAGGGGTCAGTTCGCAGCCCGTGGTGACTCAGGAGCCCTCAAAGTCGGTGACCCCAGGAGGGACTGTCACTCTGTCCTGCAGCCTGAGCACTGGAGCCATCAGCACCAGCAACTATCCTAGCTGGTTCCAGCAGAAACCTGGCTCTGCTCCTCGGCTGCTTATATACCAAACTAACAACAGACCATCCGGTATCCCGACCCGGTTCTCTGGGTCCATATCCAGTAACAACGCTGTCCTGACCATCACCGATGTCCAGGCAGAGGATGAGGCTGACTATTACTGTTTGATATATACCGGTAGTAGTGGTAGTTGGTCTCACAGTGATCCAGCCAGATGGGGAACTGAGACAAAAACCTCCCCTGTCTTCCCCCGTCATCTCCTCCACCCTGGGCTCTGCACTGGCTGCACAATTTGGTTCCTCCCTGCAATAGATGAGACACCGATTGCTCCTCCTTAGGAATTTCAGCCACCAGCTCTTGCTGTCAACAGGGGGCCCTGCTCCAGCCACTCCCCATTCACTCCCTCTGGGGGAGATGGCAGCCGCTGTCATGCTCACTGCTTAGTGTCTACAATGGAGCAGCTTTTGCTGCCTTAGGGATCCCTGCGTTACAGACCCACCACTACCCAGGTCAATGTGGGATCAGACGGCCACGTGCTCCTTGGGTAAAGGATGTTCCACAAAGCTCCTTCAGCCTTGTCTCAGCCAGTTCCATCTGCTCCCCACTCCCACGCCCTGTGGGACTCCACAGGGCTCTGGCCTTGTCCCTGCTTCTTCCCTCTCCACCCCACTCCCTGTGATGGGTTGGACCCTTTGGGAAGCCACCTGATGTGCTGAGATACCCCTGAGTCTACCTGTTCTGCCAGCCTAGGGCACTCTTAAGCCTGTCTTGCGGAGCCAGGCCCTGAAATCCTCCTCTAACACACACACAGGCAGGGCCACCCCCAGCTGCAGATCAGCTCTGGGAAGACTCAGCTTCAAGGACCTGCTCCAGCACTCAGATGTCCCCACCTCCCTGGAAGTGCAGACTCAGAGATATAGTATGAAATTCACCCCCTCCCTCAATGTAGAGAGAGGGCTGCACACTTCGTACCCCTCTAGTTAGAAATGACAGAAACTGGGCTTAATAATAAACAAAACCCATTTTATGAACTATCAAAGGCAGATTTTAAGTGGTAAAAGGGGTAAGAAACAGAAGAAAGCAGATTACTAAGCAAATGAAATCACACACACAAACTGAGCTGGCTTCGCTGAAGAAATTGTTTACAAACAGTGTTTCTCACCCTAGATATTGTTGCAGGCAGGTTACAAAGTGTCTGTGGTTCAGCATTCCAGTTCTATTCCTTTTCAGAGTGGACCCCTGTCTCAGTCTGGGCTCCCCCCTTGCCATCCCTTTTGCAGTCCTTCTTCTTGGACAAACAGCCGTGGAGAGGAGGGGTCCTGTTTGCCATCCTCCCCATCCTTACATAGGATTTACCTAAGGCAGGAGTCCTTTGTTTCCCAAACATGACCCCCCCACACCATTCCCTTACAGTGGAAAGTTACAAGAAATCGCAGGTAATGTTTTAGTATCAGGTGACAAGACCACCTGACTCTGTAGGATCACTGCGTCCCTGAGTCAGGGGCAGCATGGAGCATCCACAGGAAGGCTAAGCTTTTCACAGTCCATTGTCCTCGCTGATGGGCCATCCACCCTGTCTGGCTTTTCTATTGTTGTCCCTGAAGTGTTAGCAGGGGAGGTTACCCAAAGTAGCCTAGTTGGAAAACAGATACATTGTCACTATTCCTAACTTCAGACACAGAAACGATACAGGCACACACACTGGATAATTGCATTCAGTAAGTCAGAACCTTTCCAATGAAATCTCACATGAGCCATCTTGGATAAAGTACACCTCAGTTCTGTCATATTCATATCATAAGTGTATTTTCATAACGAATATGGAGTGACACGTCACACTCCCTTTCTCGGTGAGACTCCACAGGGGCTCTGGCCTCATTCCTGCCTCTTCCCTCACACCCCATTCCCTGGGTTTGCAACCCACTCCCATTGTCTCACACGTCATTTCTGTGCTCGGGACTCACAAACCTTCCTCCTCACGCGTGACTCGTCCCCCTGCAGCCAGCACCATGCACGTGGCGCTGTCTCTCTATTGGCTCGGGCGGCTCATTGCCAGCTCCAGCTATGCACAGCCAAGTCCAAACTTCTCACTGTAACTCCTCAGCCGTCTCCATTTCCTGCCTTCTCCAATGCCAGTGACCATGATGGGGATCACCTCAAACTCCTGCCTCCTGCCCTCACCACCTTCTGCTCCTCTGCTCATTCAGCCTCACCAAATCTCACCACTTCTTCCTCTGCAGCACATAGACAATCAGACTTTTCCTTCCTGTCCTGGAGCAACCTGCAGGGAAGCTGGAGGGAGGAGTTCAGGCTGCAGGAGGAAGAGTTTGGAGGAGGCACTGGGAGGCTAGTCTGTGTGCACATGATTGGAATGTCAGCAGCAGCTGCAGCATCTCTGTAACTAGTTCTCTGGGTGAAGAGCCAGTTTCATTTTGGAAACATGGAATCCTCTCCTGTTCTTACCAACGCAAGGTACAAGACATGGCCCAGTGGCTAAAACATGGGAGCCAGCCCTGATTCTCTGTCGCCCTGATTCCTGTGACATCCTCTGCTTTGGGCACCCTGACTCTGGTGTCCTTCACCTGGAGTTGAGGCAAAGTGCAGATACTGAACTCGTTTCCCCTTCCTGAGACTCCAACCCCATCACTCCTCTCTTCTAATGTCGTCACCAACCCCCTCTGCCCCAGGGGATCCCACCGGAGCTTTATGTCCGGGCTGACCTGCTCCTGCCCAGTTCTGCTGAAGACGACATGTCCAAACCTGTCTCCCATCCCCCCCTTTGGTTTTGCCAGTGACACTAGCCCCAACTCCGACACCTGCCTTCAAACCGACTCCAGGCTTCCCTCAGTCTAGGCATGTGTGAAAGTAGAATGAATTATATTGTAAAAATAAGAATGGATTAAAGAAATGCTGTGTGTACCTTTAAGCAGAAATAAGAAATGTTGAAATACAGGTGCCAGGAAAAGAAACATTAGGCATAAACAATGGTGCTAATGGCGAAACATTAACAGAAGATGGGTAATAGTTAGTAAGGAAATAAGATATGCATGTTTAGCCCACGTAAACTTATCAGATTCTGCTTCCTTTGTTATCTTGTTAAGTTCCCGCCCTTTTATCTGTATAAATAAGATAGTTTGTGTCTTGCATGGTGCTCACATTATCTGGGTGTTATTAGCAGAGCGCTGTGCTAATAAAACAGAGTGGTCTGACAAACTGTGAGTCCCCAGGCTCCTTCCCCACCCGCTCTTGTGTGTCCCCCAACACGACATGACCCTCTCTGTCTGTGCCCAGCCGGGAGGGGTTTCCCTGAATGCTTTGCCATGTTCACACCACTTCCACCCTGTGCCCAGAAGGATGGACAAATTCTCCCACAATGCACTGGGAAAGAATAAACAGAGCAGCGCTAAGGCCCATGCGAGGTGCCCCAGAAGTCTCAGCACCACACACAGTGACTGCAGTGCCAGGGCAGATGCAGCAGCTCGGCCTAGGCTCACAGGGATTCCAGTGTTACTTTGCAGTGCCTGTTCTCAGCCAGGCGCTCCCGGAGTACAGATCCCCAGAGCTCACTGTGCAGTGCAGACCAACCTTATGGAAGGATCTTCAAAGGGAGAGTGTCTCTGTGTCCGGGACCCGTTCAGCAGCAAGCCCATTGCCGCCAAGAAACAAACAGTAAATATTTCTGATTGCTCAGCCAGAGCACCTCATCTCTGTGCATTCCAAGCTGCAGGTAAAAAGAACCCACTCCCTCCCTGCTTCTGGACAGAGGGTGATTTATACAGAGAGGTTCTCCCTGTGCCCCTGCCCCTCGCATAACGGGAGGGAGGTGCCAGCAGCAGCCAGTGAGCAGGGAGCAGATTTGCATGAAGGGGCCGTTCTCCAGCTCTGGGGGTTTAAAAGAGAATCACAGGGTTCCAGCCACAGACCCATTTGCCTCAGGAAGCCGAGCTCGTCTGGATTCCCACCATGGCTTGGGCACCTCTGCTCCTCACATTGCTCACTTACTGTTCAGGTGAGACACTAGTACATTCCAAAGTTTCTGAACAAATAGCAGTAGATGTTTTCTTCCAGATCATGCACAGTCCTAAGGAACAGCTCTACAGTTTGTCAGCACGGTGGGACTTCAGTAGCAGCTAACAGGTCTGGTGTGCACAGGTAATTTATAGTCATTTATTCTCATTACAGGGTCCAACTCACAGCCCACTCTGACTCAACCACTCTCAGCGTCTGTATCTCCGGGAAACACCGGGAAACTCTCCTGCACCGTCAGCGGTAGCATGAACACAATATACTGGTATCAACAGAAACCTGGGCAAGCCCCTCGCTTTGTGCTGTACGGTACCAGCAGCAGAGGCGATGGGATCCCAGATCGGTTTACTGGTTCCACCTCTGGCAATGTGGGTTATTTAACCATCACCAATGCCCAAGTAGAGGACGAAGCTGATTATTACTGTAGCATGTGGTACAGCAGTGGTAGCATAACTCACAGTGATAGAGTCAGATGAGGAACTGAGACAAAAACCTCCCTTCCCTCAGCCAGCAACTGGCACCGATGCTCTGCAGAGTCTGGTTTACAACCGAGGCAGAGGAGAACATCTTCCCTGCATGTATGTCCAGGTGGGCTCTGGTTCTCATCCCAGTAAATGAGGAGAGGCAGGAATGTAGCTATGTTAGTGGCACCGGGGCAGAGGCATGTGCTGTCTTCACTGAAGACCACAGCAGCATAGAAGACCACCTGGGCAACAGGATGTGAAGGTCTTTGGAGCTGGCAGACGGGATGTTCTGAGCACTGAGATGGCCAGCAGAGCACTCAGGGCATGTTCCTCCTCAGAAGCCAGAAATCCAGCTGCCAAGTGACCTTTCTTCTCACTCTCAGCCCTGGGAGGTGTTATCTGAGTGTGCCCATGACCAGAGCTAGTCTTCAATTCATGCAGGGCGTGTTCTCAGCCAGGGCACTCCTGGCATCCCTCACAGGAAGCATCAGCCATGTCCAAATGCAGCATCCCCCTTGTCAGATAGCAAACCAGCCCCAGGGTGCATTGCTAAGTGCATGTCCATTGTGATGGGCTTCACCCCCATCACCTGCAAGGCGAGTGAATGCACACAGCGAGTCACGCTCTGCACCTCGGCAGGTGCAGAGCCAATTGGTTCCTGGACTGAGTAGGTGGAGCTAAGCCATAAGAATCAGACTGAGGGGGCTCAGTTGCAAGGGAAACAGCAGAGGAGGCAGGTCTCTGGCAGGAAGAAGCCCAGCGCCAGGGTTTAACTGGAGGATAAAGGGGGGAAGCAGCTCCAGGGGCAGAGTTGGCTTTTACGGGGGCAGCCCTGAGATTGGGTTTTTGACTCAGTCCCAGGGGGAAGGGGAATTAGGCAGATTCATTCTCACACATTCATGATACCCCAGGAGGGGTTTGAACTTTGTAACTTGGCCAGAGGCCTGAGGTACAGCACATCCGGGCCAGAGTCAAACTGGCAGCAGGCGACCTGGGAGCTGAAGATACTAGCAATGTTGCACCTGGGCGCAGGGGGCATGCCGAGGATGAGAGCACCCCATCACATATTGGTGCCAGAAATTGGGTTATAGGGACCCTGTTCTGAGCAAGGGGCAGACTGCGTCGGGGTGGGGGAGGGGGAAAGAGACAGACAGACTGAGGCTCTGTGTCTTCTTTGGGGAACATGGAGGGTGTAGTCCCTACACGGGCAGCCCAACAGGGTAGCAACAACAGTGAGACATGCAACAGGCTCAGCAGGAACATTTCCTGTCCCACACAGAGAAGTGGACCTCAGGGACCCAGGTAGTTGTGGGAGAAGAAAATTCTGCCAGACCAGTGCCCGGCTGGGAAAACTTAGGCCCAGGTGACAACTCAGAGGTGTTTTGAGAGTAACGACAGCAGCAGGATGGGGCAGAATCCTCTGGGCAGCTCGAGTGGCCCTGTTCCTCTCGGGAAAAGCTCACAAGAGCTACCGAGCTCTGTCCAATGAGCAGGGCGCAGTCCTACAAAAAGGTTAGAAGAAGCCATTGTGGAGAAGCTGGGACTGAGCCTGGAAGTAGCTGCCACCAGTTCAGGTCAGAGCCTTTCCCTCAGATGCGCCCTGGAGGGACAGCACAATGTTTACGAGCTCTGGTAACACAACGGTTGGAGCCTAACACAAACTCCTTAGATAAGGTCACAGACCTTGTACTCTTAGAGCCATTCCCAAGAGTCTTGCCTACTGAAGCCCAAAGTTGGGCCTGGGTTTTTTTTACTAACTTCTGCTGATGAGGCTGTGGCGAGGGCAAAGGCCGACATGGAAGCTAATAATGCTGAACCACTTGACCAAAGGGTTAGTTCAAAAGGACGGTTCTGAGGGAAACAAGGTGACAGAGACTCCGACTGTGGCATGGCGAGGGGGCCATACGGGGAGAGCAATATTTAGGCAATCAAATACCTAACAGACCAAAGGAGATAGCAGCATCTCAGTCATCATGGGACAAGTCCAGGAATCAGTCAGGAGAACACAGTTGTGTGTTTCCAGTGTGGTCAGACGGGTCGGCTAAGAAAGGACTGTCCACTTATGGGGTGCGGGTATTGTAAGTCTGTGGCTTGGGATGTTCCCTCGGTAGGGGGCACACTCCACTGCTAACGTGGCTGGCCGTGAAATGAGAGGACTGATTGACTCCAGGGGCGGGCAGGCGCTTGTTCATGGGCGCAAACTCCCAGCTGTCACACCAGATAGGCATTTGCCGGTGCACGTTTTGTGGGCACATGGAGTGACAGGAGTGTGCCCAGCCGTGGAGCTAGACATAGAAATACAAGGTCAGATGAACAAGCTGAGGGTCAGCCTAGTAAGAGACCTTTCCTGGCCTGTAACTGTAGGTAGAGACTGGCCTCGTGTCCCAGACCCTTTACAAGATGGGTGCTGCTTGAACAAGTTGGTTATTACTGTGGCCTAGGGAATGGGATGCTGCACAGTGATGCAGCCAGATGGAGAACTGACAAAACTCTTGTGTTCCAGCAGCCCGTATGATGCATGACTCCAGTCTGTGTGTGTCTGGGAGCGATGCTCCTTCATGCTGATGTGTTGGGGTTTAACTAGGTACATTCCAGTCACCGGTAACGGGCACTACCAAGGATTATCAGGGTCTGGACACTGAAGGCCAAATCTTGGGCACTTGACCCAATTTTGTCATTTGTCATTTATTGTCCATGGGACCAGGGTTAGACCCTTTATGAAGGCTCACTGTGGTACTTAAATTTAGTGATAATCCCCCCAAAACATTCCAATGTCCCGTTCCCAAGTACATGCCATGAGAGGAGAGACCCCTGTCCATTAAATGCGTTGTTCTCTACACGTCAGACATGCTGCACTAATGTTACTGCTAACAACCCCTCCCAGCAGCCCGTAACGGTCATTCACAGACCAAAGGCCAAATTCAGAGCTGAGCACCCCTAGCTGTACCCACAAGGAACTGACATTCCCTTCCTCCCACCCGCTGGGTTTGGCCCAGTGAGGCCGACTGTGCGGGAATGATCCAGGTTTGTTTCTCTCTCACTGTGAGGGGCCAGGAGGACAGGGGACTAGCTAGAAAAGCCAGGGACAAGAGGCCACAGGGAAGTGTTGTAGCATCACCCTCCATTCATTGTGGATCATGCGTCCCCGTCTGTCCAGAACATAGCGCAGCCACCTAGGACAGGACATAGGACCTGATTTGTAAAGGGATTTAGACACCTAAAGATGTTGCTCAACATCTTTAAAAATCTGCCCCTTAGTCCTCTGGCTCAAGATACTGAGGATCCTGCTTTAGCTCGACAGTTTTTTTCCATAGATTCCTAGACTCTAGGACTGGAAGGGACCTCGAGAGGTCATCGAGTCCAGTCCCCTGCCCTCATGGCAGGACCAAATACTGTCTAGATCAACCCTGATAGACATTTATCTATCCTTGTCATAAACACATAGTTAAGGGTTAATAGAACAGGAGTACTTCATGTCTCTTTTGACTGTAAAGGGTTAACAAGTTCAGTGAGCTTGGCTGTCACCTGACCAGAGGACCAATCAGGGGACAAGATACTTTCAAATCTTGAGGGAGGGAAGTTTGTGTGTGTGCTGTTAGAATTTGGTTGTTGTTCACTCTGGGGCTCAGAGGGACCAGACGTGCAACCAGGTTTCTCTCCAATCTCTTTGATACAGTCTCTTATATGTCCAGAATAGTGAGTACTAGGTAGATAAGGTGAGTTAGGCTTATGGTTTTTTTCTTTATTTGCAAATGTATATTTGGCTGGAAGGAGTTCAAATGTATATTTGGCTGGAAGGAGTTCAAATTTGTATTTTGCTGAAAGGATTTTAATTTGTACTTGTATACTTAGGCTAGGAGGGTATTCCCAGTGTCTATAGCTGAAAGACCGTGCAACATATTCCATCTTAAATTTACAAAGATAATTTTTACTGTTTTTCTTTCTTTAATTAAAAGCTTTTCTTGTTTAAGAACCTGATTGTTTTTTTTATTCTGGTGTGAAATCCCAGGGGTCGGGGTCTGGATTCACCAGGGAATTGGCGGGGAGAAAGGAGGGAAGGGGGAGAGAAAGGTTAATTTCTCTCTGTGTTAGGATTACTGTCTCTCTCAGGGAGAGTCTGGAAGGGGGAGAGAGAAGGAGGGAGGAAGGTGGATTTTCCTCTCTGTTTTAAGTTTCAAGGAGTTTGAATCACAGTGATCTTCCAGGGTAACCCAGGGAGGGGAAGCCTGGGAGAGGCAATGGGGGGAAAGGGTTTACTTTTCTTGTGTTAAGATCCAGAGGGTCTGGGTCTTGGGGGTCCCCGGGCAAGGTTTTGGGGGGACCAGAGTGTACCAGGCACTGGAATTCCTGGTTGGTGGCAGCGCTACAAGTACTAAGCTGGCAATTGAGCTTAGAGGAATTCATGCTGGTACCCCACCTTTTGGACGCTAAGGTTCAGAGTCAGGAATTATACCATGACAAACCTACTCTTAAATATCTCCAGAGATGGAGATTCCACAGCCTCCCTAGGCCATTTATTCCAGTGTTTAACCACCCTGACAGTTAGGAACTTTTTCCTAATGTCCAACCTAAACCTCCCTTGCTGCAGTTTAAGCCCATTGCTTCTTGTTCTAGCCTTCAAGGCTAAGATGAACAAGTTTTCTCCCTCCTCCTGATGACACCCTTTTAGATACCTGAAAACTGTGATCATGTCCCCTCTCGTCTTCTCTTTTCCAAACTAAACGAAGCCAATTCTTTCAGCCTTCCTTCATAGGTCATGTTCTCAAGACCTTTAATCATTCTTGTTGCTCTTCTCCGGACCATCTCCAATGACTCCACATCTTTCTTGAAACGTGGTGCCCAGAACTGGACACAATACTCCAGCTGAGGCCTGACCAGCGCAAAGTAGAGCAGAAGAATGACTTCTCATGTCTTGCTCACAACACACCTGTTAAGGCATCCCAGAATCATGTTTGCTTTTTTTGCAACAGCATTACACTGTTGACTCATATTTAGCTTGTGGTCCACTATAACCCCTGGATCCCTTTCTGCTTTACTCCTTCCTAGACAGTCTCTTCCCATTCTGTATGTGTGAAACTGATTGTTCCTTCCTAAGTGGAGCACTTTGCATTTGTCTTTATTAAACTTCATGCTGTTTACCTCAGACCATTTCTCCAATTTGTCCAGATCATTTTGAATTTTGACCCTATCCTCCAAAGCACTTGCAATCCCTCTCAGTTTGGTATCATCTGCAAACTTAATAAGCGTACTTTCTACGCCAACGTCTAAGTCGTTGATGAAGATATTGAACAGAGCTGGTCCCAAACAGAGCCCTGCGGAACCCCACTCGTTATACCTTTCTAGTAGGATTGGGTACCATTAATTACTACTCTAAGTACGGTCATCCAGCCAGTTATGCACCCACCTTATAGTAGCCCCATCTAAATTGTTTTGCCTAGTTTATCGATAAGAATATCATGCGAGACCATATCAAATGCCTTACTAAAGTCTAGGTATACCACATCCACCGCTTCTCCCTTATCCACAAGACTCGTTATCCTACCAAAGAAAGCTATCAGATTAGTTTGACATGATTTGTTCTTTACAAATCCATGCTGGCTATTCTTTATCACCGTACCTCCTTCCAAGTGTTTGCAGATTATTTCCTTAATTACTTGCTCCATTATCTTTCCTGGCACAGAAGTTAAACTAACTGGTCTGCAGTTTCCTGGGTTGTTTTTATTGCCCTTTTTGTAGATGTGCACTATGTTTGCCTTTTCCAGTCTTCTGGAATCTCTCCTGTCTTCCATGATTTTCCAAAGATGATAGCCAGAGGCTCAGACACCTCCTCTGTTAGCTCCTTGAGTATTCTAGGATGCATTTCATCAGGTCTGGTGACTTGCAGGCATCGAACTTTTCTAAGAGATTTTTAACTTGTTTTTTTTATTTTCTCTTCTAAGCCTACCCCCTTCCCATTAGCATTCACTATGTTAGACATTCCTTCAGACTTCTCGGTGAAGACCAAAACAGAGAAGTCATTGAGCATCTCTGCCATTTCCAAGTTTCCTTTTATTGTTTCTCCTTCCCCACTGAGCAGTGGGCCTACCCTGTCCTGGATCTTCCTCTTGCATCTAATGTATTGATAAAAAGACTTCTTGTTTCCCTTTATTCCCATAGCTAGTTTGAGCTTATTTTGTGCCTTTGCCTTTCTAATCTTGCCCCTGCATTCCTGTGTTGTTTGCCTATATTCATCCTTTGTAATCTGTCCTAGTTTCCATTTTTTATATGACTTTGTTCTACTTTTTAGCTCATGCAAGATCTCGTGGCTAAACCAAGGTGGTCTTTTGTCACCTTTTCTATCTTTCCTACCCAGCAGAATCGCTTGCTTTTGGGCCCTTAATAGTGTTCCTTTGAAAAATTGCCAACTCTCCTCAGTCGTTTTTCCCCTCAGTCTTGATTCCCATGGGACCTTACCTATCAGCTGTCTGAGCTTACCAAAATCCGCCTTCCTGAAATCCATTGTCTCTATTTTGCTGTACCCCCTTCTACCCTTCCTTAGAATTGTGAACCCTATGATTTCATGATCACTTTCATCCAAGCTGCCTTCTGCTTTCAAATTCTCAACGAGGTCCTCTCTATTTGTTAAAATCAAGTCTAGAACAGCTTCCTTCCTAGTAGTTTTTTCAACCTTCTAAAATAAAAAATTGTCTGCAATGGAGTCCAAGAACTTATTTGATAGTCTGTGCCTGCTATGTTATTTTCCCAACATATATCTGGATAGTTGAAGTCCCCCATCACCACCAGATCTTGGGCTTTGGATGATTTTGTTAGTTGTTTGAAAAACAACTCATTCTCCTCTTCCACCTGGTTAGGTGGCCTATAGTAGACCCCTAGCATGACATCACCCTTGTTTTTTTACCCCTTTTAGCCTAACCCAGAGACTCTCAACACTTCCGTCTTCTATGTCCATCTCCACCTCAGTCCAAGTGTGTACATTTTTAATATATAAGGCAACACTTCCTCCCTTTTTCCCCTGTCTATCCTTCCTGAGCAAGCTGTACCCATTCACACCAACATTGCAATCATGTGTATTATTCTACCAAGTTTTGGTGATGCCAACGTCATAGTTGTACTTATTTATTAGCACTTCCAGTTCTTCCGGCTTATTATCCATACTTCTAGCATTTGTATATAGGATCTAAGATCCTGATTTGATCTTGCCTCCCAGATCTTGCTTCCAAGTTTTGCCCTGACTCTCCTTTCTCTCTGCCATTATAGCCCACACTCCCTCATATTTCCTACCTATCCTGTTCAATCCCTAGTGACAGATGTTACAGAGTGTCTGGCACCATATAATATTTATGTTTGGATCCATGTAGGCAGCAGCTGCAACTAAGGAATTATCTGGTCAGAGAGACAAAGTAGTGACCAGATTTACTCTGCTATATGCGCAGCTTGTAAACACGTGATTCCCCATAACTAAAAATAAATATTTTCCTAGATCTAGCTCCTTACAGAGGTGGGTAGAGAGAACTTGTCAGTCTGTGTGATAGCACCATCTGGTTGTGTTAAATATTGAATTAATAAGAGCAAATGTATTAAATGAATGAGAGCATAAACCTGTTGCAATTTGAACTTGAAATAAAAATTGAAAATGTACAATTTTATGGGGAGATACTTTTTTAAAATATTTTTTATTTAAAATAAAGCCTAAATTTGAGGTTTAATTTGACATGTGATCATCTCTGTACTTGTTGATTAACAGACATATTGGAGCATAAGCTTTCGTGGGTGAATACCCACTTTGTCAGATGCAAGCACGAAAGCTTATACTCCAAAACGTATGTTAGTCTATAAGGTGCCACAGGACTCTTTATCGCTTTTTACAGATCCTGACTAACATGGCTTTCCCATGATACTCTGTACTTGTTAAAACTCGAGAATTAAATTTTGAAAAGACCTGCAGCCAGTGAGCAGGGAGCAGATTTGCATGAAGGGGCCATTCTCCAGCACTGGGGGTTTAATAGAGAATCAGAGGGTCAGAACCATAGACCCGTTTGCCTCAGGAAGCCGAGCGTGTCTGGATTCGCACCATGGCCTGGGCCCTCCTGCTCATCACGCTGCTCACTTACTGCTCAGGTACTATAAGGGGGAGGGTTTAACACACACGGTGCTTTAGGAAGCTCTTTTTTTCTGTTTCCCTCATTCATTACCAGTTTCTTGCTCTTTGATTCTGTTTCTGTACTTAACTAAAATATGATAATCAATCAGTTCCTGTCCTTGTTCCAGGGGCCAGCTCGCAGCCCGCCCTGACTCAGCTGCCTGCAGACTCAGCTGCCTGCAGACTCAGTGTCCCTGGGAAACACTGTGAAACTCTCCTGCACTCTGAGCAGTCAGTACAGCGGCTACGATGTTGGATAGTACCAACAAAGAGATGGGAAGGCCCCTCGGTTCCTTTGGTCCGGCTCCAGCACCAAAGGAGATGGGGTCCCACATCGATTCACTGTTTCCAGCTCCGGAGCCATTTGCTATTTAACCATCCCCAATGTCCAGCCAGAGGATGAGGCCACTTACTCCTGTTGTGTGCCTGAGGGTACTGATGTGTCCCAATGATACATTTAGATGGGCAACTAAGCCCAACACCTCCCTTTCCCCAGATTCGTGGTCTGCAGATCATGAAGAGCTGAAAGCTGTAGTAAGGAAATCGTGCATTGTGCAAAGCCCCAGCTTGTGATCAGGAAATGATCAGGGATTTGCCAAAATCCATGTTAGGTGTGAAATACAAGCTGAGTTAGCACATAACAACAGCACACAGGCTTCCGAAGGCGTCTGTGAATTGGGGAAGGAAGGAGCTTCACGAAGAGCATCTGGATGTAACTTATACTCTAACAGTCCCCAAAATGACCCTGTCATAGAAGAGGCTGAGAGAGTTTCCCTTCAATATCATGCAGAAAATTAGAAAAGGAGGCTGTGAATTGGCTAGGAGGCTCTGTTTCCATGAAGACATTTGTCCCTTGGGCAGTTTGTAATAGAGAACTACATAGACTGACCCCTTTCTACCCCGCATGGAAAGCTGTAGGGAAAACACACCAGCTGTTCACTGGATCACTAGCTGTCCTCTGTGGACAAGATATGAAGGGAGTCTGAAGGGAGCAACATTAATAAGGCTAAAACTGGGCTGCATGAAGCTGGGAGCTGGAATGCATCTCTCCTTAAATTCCAGAGACTGGAGAGAATAAAATATGATTTGAGATACACCTGGATTTTCCTCACCTACTCTTCTGCAGATGGGTGATGTGGTTCAGTTCTGACTGGGCACCAGGGGGCGCTGTCATGCTGCATTTGTATTGTGAATAGTTTCTAGTGGAATGAAGTAAGGGTTTAACACACATTTGTCCTCAAGAGTCTGGTGCACAGACCATGGTGTTTGAACAGCTGCGTCCTTTCAGATCCCTCATTCAGACGGAGTGGTGGGGGAGGAGGAGAGACAGCAGGTCCGAGGCACCGCATTGTACTTACTTAGGTTGCACATTTATGAACCACTTCTCACTGTGATTGCTGGATATGTATTTGCAAAGTGGTTTTTTTTAATTACAAGTAACTTAACTGACTTTACATTTAATGCTGAACATCTCTGCAGAATATTGCCCACGAATGTCCATCAGAGGTGGCTGCATCACTGTGATTATTACATATCTGTATTTCTGTAGCCCCTGGGAGCACAGGTCATGCCCCAGGTCCCCGTTGTGCTGGGCTTTGTACAAACACAGAACACAGAGACGGTCCCGGCTAAGGAGCGAATAATCTCAGTATGAGACAAGAGACAACAGGGGACAACAGACCAGCCTGTGGGTGGCAGCAGGAAGCAATAAGACAATCCTGGCAGCAGGACGGGAAGGGTCTCAGCACACCCATGGCCTCACTGCCGGCAATTTGTTTGTAGGCATCATGGCAAAGGAGAGCTGGAGGGAGGGTGGCAGGAGGGGAATGAGTTAGTTCTGGGAGGTGTTTCCAGGGTGTGTGTCCACACGTGAGGGGCAGCATGGGGGAAGTTGGCCCGGCTGCACTGCAGTGCTGGCGGCAGTGACTCCTCTCCAGGTGCATGTGATAGAAAATATCTGTGTGCCCAGTTATGCAAAGCTTGTCCATTGTTCTCTACACATCAGATGTGCTGCACTAACATTATGCTAGCGACTCCTTCCAGCAGCCCCATAACGGCCGTTCAGAGACCAAAGACCAAATTCAGAGCTGAACACCCCTAGCTGTACCCACATGTGACTGGCATCCCCTGCCGCTCGCCCGCTGGGTTTGGCCCAGTGAGGCTGACTCCGCGGGAATGATCCAAGTTTGTTTCTCTCTCACTGGGAGGGGCCAGGAAGACAGAGGACAAGCTAGACAAGCCAGGGACAAGAGGCCACAGGGAGGTGCTGTAGCATCTCCCTTCATTCAGTGTGAATCACGCTTCCCCATCTGTCCAGAACATAGCGCAGATACCAAGGATAGGACTTAGTATCTGATTTGTAAAGGGATTTAGACACCTAAAGATGTGACTAGGCACCTTTAAAAATCTGCCCCTTAGTCCTTTGGCTCAAGATATAGAGGGTCCTGCTTTAGCTGTAGAGTTCTCCTGTTTTACCCCTGGGGATAATCTAACTGACAGTTGTGACAGAGTGTTTGGCACCATGTAATATTTATGTTTGGATCCAGGCAGATAGGCTGTAGGCAGCAGTTGCAACTAAGAAATTATTTAGTCAGAGAGACACACTAGTGACCAGATTAATTCTGCTACTTGCTCAACTTGTAAAAATGTGATTCCCTATAACTAAATAAACACTTCTCCTAAATCTAATGCGCAGCTAGAGAGAACTTGTCAGCCTGTGTGATAGCACCATCCAGGTGTGTTAAACATTATTGAGGGTTGTAGGTTATAGTATCCTCCTTTGTATT
Source organism: Gopherus evgoodei (assembly GCF_007399415.2). Lineage (NCBI taxonomy): Eukaryota > Metazoa > Chordata > Testudines > Testudinidae > Gopherus > Gopherus evgoodei. Next base: position 19,325,356 of record NC_044334.1, on the reverse strand, counting down.
AAAATCAATCACAGCAGAAACCTGTTTCAATTTTAACTTGAAATAATACTGAAAGAGTACAATTGTATGGGGGATCCTTTCTTTAAAAAAAACTCTCTTATTTAAAATAAAGCCTAAATTTGAGGTTAAATTTGACATGTGAGCAGCCAATGAACAGGGAGCAGATTTGCATGAAAGGGCCGTTCGTTCTTTTTTCTGTCATGTGGGACTTTAGAGAGCAATTCTGCCTGGCCAATCTTCAGGGCTCAGCTTTGGTATGAGATACCACCAGTATCAGCCAGATTTGCATGAAGGGGCAGTTCCCTAGCACTGGGAGTTTAAGAGAGAATCAGAAGGTCCCAGCTTCAGACCCGCTTGCCTCAGGAAGCCGAGCCCGTCTGGATTCCCACCATGGCCTGGGCCCCTCTGCTCCTCACGCTGCTCACATACTGCTCAGGTGGGGGAATGGTTTGATTTAGTGACAAAACATATGAAGGACACTTGCAGGTGAGGAGGTTTGTCTGTGAGGATCCAGAGTCCTTGTGCTGAGTTTGTTTGTAATGTTGATTTCAGGGGTCAGTTCGCAGCCCGTGGTGACTCAGGAGCCCTCAAAGTCGGTGACCCCAGGAGGGACTGTCACTCTGTCCTGCAGCCTGAGCACTGGAGCCATCACCACCAGCAACTATCCCTCCTGGTACCAGCAGAAACCAGGCTCTGCTCCTCGGATGCTCATATATGAAACTAATAAGAGACCCTCAGGGATCCCTGCTCGGTTCTCTGGGTCCATTTCCAGTAACGACGCTGCCCTGGCCATCACCGGTGTCCAGGCAGAGGATGAGGCTGACTATTACTGTTTGATATATACCGGTAGTAGTGGTAGTTGGTCTCACAGTGATCCAGCCAGATGGGGAACTGAGACAAAAACCTCCCCTGTCTTCCCCCGTCATCTCCTCCACCCTGGGCTCTGCACTGGCTGCACAATTTGGTTCCTCCCTGCAATAGATGAGACGCCGATTGCTCCTCCTTAGGAATTTCAGCCACCAGCTCTTGCTATCAACAGGGGGCCCTGCTCCAGCCACTCCCCATTCACTCCCTCTGGGGGAGATGGCAGCCGCTGTCATGCTCACTGCTTAGTGTCTACAATGAAGCAGCTTTTGCTGCCTTAGGGATCCCTGCGTTACTGTATTGTTTGGGCTAGTAGTGTGAATCACAGTGATCCAGCCAAATGGGGAACTGAGACAAAAACCTCTCCTGTCTTCACGCCCTGCTCCAACGTAGGCTCTGCACTGGCTGCACAGTTTGGTTCTTGCCTGCAATAGATGAGACACTAATTGCTCCTCCTTATGAATTTCAACCCTGCTTGCTGTCAGCAGGGGGTGATGCTCCACGCACTCCCCATTCACTCTGTCTGGGGGAGATGTTAGCCGCACTGGGTCTCTGCAAGGGGAGCAGCTTTTCCTGTCTTATAGATCCCTGTGTTACAAGCCCACCACAGTCTGGTTCAAACTGGGAGCAGACGGCCGCATGCTCTTGGGTAAAGGGACACGTCTGCCCTAACACTGTTCTCCTGTGTTACCCTGCCAGCTTCACAACACCCTGAATGGCCTGGAAGTTAAGGGAAATGTAAAAAAAAAGACCTCTGAGATCCTTTAGTCCATTCCCGTTGCCAGGGCTGGATGAAGTCTCCAGATACAGGGTGTAGCAGATAATAGATTATATCAAAATTCCTCCTCCCGAGAACCTGCTCCCTGCCCCCATCCCAGCTGCTTTGCAGCTTCCCTGGCCCCTCCAGAAGTTCATTAGTGCTTCCATGGCCCCTGCTCCTCCTGGCCCCTGCAGCCCAGCAAGCCCCTGGCCAGCACAGTGTTTCTGAGCTGTATTAACACGATGGCTGGAGCCTGACACAAGGCTGTGACACTGTGCCCCAAAGCGACACCCCGGCACACCCCAATTCACTACGGTGATATAAATTATGATGTGTTTTGTACAAAGTATGCCTAGTGAGGCATCATTCTTAAAGTCTTAATCTGTTGAACATGGATCTCCTGTTAAGTTGTATGTGCTAGCAATAGGGTTGCCAGGCATCCAGTTCTTTACTGGAACGCCCAGTCGAAAAGTGACCCTGGCGGCTCTGGTCAGCACCAGTGACCAGACCATTAAATGTCCAGTTGGCGCCACAGTCAGGCTGCCTGCCTGGCTCCACATGGCTTCTGGGAAGCAGCGACATCTTCTTCTGACTCCTAGGTGGAGGGATGGCCACAGAGGCTCTACGTGCTGCCCCCACTCCCAGTGCCAACTCAAGAGCTCCCACTGGCCAATGTGAGTTGAGGGGAAATGCCTGCAGGTACGGGCAGCAAACAGAGCTATGTGGTTGTACCTCTGTCTAGGAGCCAGAGGGAGATGTCTCTGCTTCCCAGGAGCCGCCTGAGGTAAGTGCCATCCGGAGCCTGCTCCCCATACCCACTCCCATGCCCCAGCCCTGAGCCCCCTCCTGCACTCCAAACCTCAGCCCCACCCCAGAGCCCACACCCCGAGCTGGAGCCCTCACCCCCCTCACACCACAAGCCCCTGCCCCAGCCCAAAAATAAGCAAGTGAATGAGGGTGAGGGTGACTGAGTGATGGAGGGATGGGGGATGGAGTGACCATGGGCTGGCCCTCAGAAAAGGGGCGAGGTAGGGGGCAAGGGTGTCCGGTTTTCTGCAAATAGACAGTTGCCCCCCTAACTATCATTGTATGTGAAGTTATAAAGTTTTGCTGTGTATGTGCTACGGAAACATGTGCAGTTGGGAACACCCACAGGCAGCCTTTCAGGTACAACACTAAAAAGGCCAAACAATATTGTTGACCTGTTGAGGAAATACGCACCCACAAGGATTACCCCAGGAACTGAGTACAACAGAAACCTCTCAGAGACAGCACTGCTATACAATGGAGACTGTTTGACCCAGGTCACAGCGAAAGAACTTTACAGCAAGTTGGAAGAAGATATAAAAGGGGAAAGTGACATCATGACTGGACTCTCTTTCTCCACAACAAAGCCCCTGGAAACACCTTAGGAACAAAGATTGAACTGGGGAAGGAGGATCCCAGGCAGGGAAGAAGGACACTTGAGGGACTGTTTATACTATCAGTGACACACTGCTTGATACAAATCCTATCAACTGTATAAGACTTAGATTGGGATTTTGTTTATTTGCTAGGTAATCTACTTTGGTCAGTTTGCTATCACTTATCACCACTTAAAGTCTATCTTTTGTAGTTAATAAATCTAGTGTATTAATTTTTCACCTAAAACAATGTGGTTTGAGGGAACTGTTTGGGTAAAATATCAGCTCAGTTAACAAAGGTTTTGTGCATATTCCTCTTCACATGAAGGGAATGGTAAACTGAGTAATTATAATAAATTCATACTGGTCGGGTTTTTGACCAGGGCAGGACAGTAGAGCTGTGGGGTCCTAGGCTGGGGAGCTGAGAGTATTTTGGCTGGAGCCTCCTCTGTTGCTGGTTCATGCAATGGCTGGCCAGAGCATTCATGAATTGAGCTAGGTGTGGTCCCTGCCTGTGGAGGCTGGTGTGAGTGCAAGCTTGGAGGGCTTTGCAGCTTATCACAATGTCACAGTGTGATTGGTGAGACACAGGGCTCAGCTGTACCCCAGTTCTACGTGGCACCCAGGGGAACCCATCACGAAGGCAGTGAAGCCTGTAATCTTAGAACCATTCCTATGCGTCTTGCCTACTGGAGCCCAAAGCTGGGTCTGAAGGTTTTGACCAGCTTCTACTGATGAGGCTGTGGCAAGGGCAGAGGCCGACATGGAAGCTGATAATGCTGAACCACCCGACCAAAGGATTAGTTCAAGAGGACTGTTCTGAGGGAAGCAAGGTGACAGAGACCCCAACTGTAGCATGGCGAGGGGAACATATGGGGAGAGAAATTCTTAGGCAATCTGGTACCTAACAGACTAGAGGAGGTAGCAGCATCTCAGTTATCACAGGACAAGCACCCAGGAATCAGTCAGGAGAACACGGTTGTGTGTTTCCAGTGTGGTTAGAGGCTTGGCTAAGAAAGGACTGTCCACTCCTGGAGTGCAAGTATTTGCATTGCAACCACAGCCGTCTGTGGCTTGGGATGTTCCCTCGGTAGGGACCGCACTCCACCGCTAACATGGCTGGCTGTGAAATGAGAGGACTGATTGACTCCAGGGGCGGGCAGGTGCTAGTTCGCAGGTGCAGACTCCCAGCTGTCAGACTAGGTTGGCATTTGTTGGTGCACATTTCATGTGCACATGGAGTGATAGGAGTGTACCCAGCTGTGGAACTAGACATAGAAATACAAGGTGAAGTGAACAAGCTGAGGGTCAGCCTAGTAAGAAACCTCTCCTGGCCTGTAATTGTAGGCAGAGACTGGCCTAATGCTATGTCCCAGCCCGTTACAAGACGGGTGCTGCTTGGATGAGCTGACCATAGGATGACCCTCACTTGAAGATGGGCTCTTGGGCCAGGGGTCCAGAGGCAAGACCGAGTTGCATGGACTGGACACCCTGGGGCAGTAGATCAAGACAATTGGGCAAAAGATGCCATGTCAACTATAGGCCCTGGAAACACAGTTACAGGAGGCAAACCGAGTGCTGAGGGAGTTGAAAGCCTCATGCCAGACAATAATAGAGAAGGCTGCAAAACAAGGGCAAGAACTGATTGGACAAAAACGACTGTTGGCAGCAACTCGAGCAGGAACTAGCTGCACTTTTCAACTCTCCTGCACCATCAGCAGTGGGTACCCGATCACACATACCACCTGTTGCCAACCAAAAATTGGAAATGGTTGAAAATATCTTCTGTGTTTCAAATCCACTGCTGCCAAGCACCAGGGCACTGGAGTCCCCAGTGGCTTCTCCGGTTCCAAAGATGTGGCTAATACAATCATCAACCCACCATCACCAACGACCAAGCAGACAATGAGGCTGGTTATTACTGTGACACATGGAGTGGGGTGCTGCACAGTGATGCAGATGGAGAACTGACAAAACCCTTGTGTTCCAGGAACCTGTATTGTGCTTGACTCCAGTGTGTGTGTGTCTGCATGCAACAATCTTCCTCGTTCATGTGTTGGGGTTTAACAAGGCACATTTCAGTCACCAGTGAGGGGCACTACCAAGGATTATCAGGGTCTGCACATTTAAGGCCAAATCTTGGGGCCAGTGACACAAGGGGCATTTGTCATTTATTGTCCATGGAATGAGGATGAAACCCTTTATGGAACCTGACTCTCGTACTTTGATCCAGTGATAATCCCAAAGAAAACACTCCAGTGTCCCATTCCCAAGCACATGCCGTGAGAGGAGGGAGTCCTGTCCCTTAAATACCAGCTCATCCTGCAGTGCCAACCCAGTGAGATTCAGAGCCCGAACAGCTGGGTGTTAGGACCCAGAGCCCAGGCATTTCACACACACAAAGCCAGGGCAGGAAAAGAACAGCCTCTGGGCCTGATAAGAAATGCCCCATTGCCAAGGCTGAATCTGAAAAATCATCAAGCCACACAACACAGAGAAGCTACATTGAGAGCAACTGAATAGTAAAGACCCCCAGCACTTTCACTCCTCAGTCATGCTAGCCACGTACCTGACACGTCACTGGGTGTTTCCAAGTCCAGGCTATCTCTGCATATGAAATAGTAGCATGGGAGGTGAATTGGAGGGACATATTAACACGCAGCCACATTCCTAAGACAAACTGGGCTGTCTGTAGCTGGGAACTACAAAGAATCTCTCCTTAAACTCCAGAGATGGAAAGAAAAAAATGGGATTTGGGAGGTACTTAGATTTTCCCATCTACTCTTCTGCAGCTCAGTGTCGGAGATCGGTTGTGACTGGGCACCAGATGGCGACTTTGCCCTGTATTTGGCCCCCTTCTATATGAAGTGTTCAAGCCCCATCTTACTGGGGTCTACAAAATATTAGCCCAAAACACAAATGGGAGAAGGCTGAAAAGAACACAAGACTCAAAAGGGCTTAGCAGAAAGTAACTCGCCAGCAGTGACCAATAGGAGGAAGGACACGCTCAAATCAGGAGGTGTTTGCAGTGGGGAGGCAGAGAACGCGAATGAGAACCCCCTTGGTGCACACAAATTCTACAGCAGCAGCCAGTGAGAAGGGAGATGATTTACATGAAGGGGCCGTTCTCCAGCTCTGGGGGTTTAAGAGAAAATCGGAGGGTCCCAGCCACAGACCCGTTTGCCTCAGGAAGCCGAGCTCATCTGGATTCCCACCATGGCCCGGGCCCCTCTGCTCCTCACGCTGCTCACATGCTGCTCAGGTGGGGGAATTGTTTGCTTCAGTGACAAACATATGAAGGGAACTTGCAGGTGAGGAGGTTTGTCTGTGAGGATTCGGAGTCGTTGTGCTGAGTCTGTTTGTAATGTTGATTTCAAGATTTCAAGGGTCAGTTCGCAGCCCGTGGTGACTCAGGAGCCCTCGATGTCAGTGACCCCAGGAAGGACTGTCACTCTGTCCTGCAACCTGAGCACTGGAGCCATCACCACCGGCAATGCTCCAGGCTGGTTCCAGCAGAAACCAGGCTCTGCTCCTCGACAGCTTATATACTACACTAATAACAGATCCTCCGGGATCCCTGCCTGGTTCCCTGGGTCCATATCCGGCAACAACGCTGCCCTGATCATCACAGGTGTCCAGGCAGAGGATGAGGCCAATTATTATTGTATTGTGTATACGGGGAGTAGTGGTAGCGAGAATCACAGTGATCCAGCCAGATGGGGAACTTAGACAAAAACCTCCCCTGACTTTCCCCTCATCATCTCCTCCTGCCTGGGCTCTACTCTGGCTGCACAATTTGCTTCCTGCCTGCAACACATAAAAACTAATTGCGTCTTCTTATGAATTTCAGCCACCTCTTGCATCAGCAGGGTGTGCTGCTGCACCACTCCCCATTCACTCCTCCTAGGGGAGATGTCAGTCGCTGTTATGCTCTCTGCTCAGTCTCTCTAGAAGGAGCAGCTTTTCCTGCCCTATAAATCCCGGAGTTACAGACCCACGACTAACCGGTTCAAACTGGGAGCAGATGGCCACATGCTCCTTCAGTAAGGAGACACGTCTCCCATAACACATTTCCCTTTTCCCCCACCAGCTGGACAGCACCCTGAATGGCCTGGAAGTTAGAGGAAGGACTTATCAGATCGTTTAGTGTGTCCCCCTTCCCACGCCTGGATGAAATGTCCAGATATAGGATGTATCCGATAATAGATGATGTAAAAATCCCATTTGTTCTTTGCCAAAAGTAAGAACCAGGGATTCTTGGGACAGTTCAGGGTCTCTGGTTCCCAGTCCTGGCCCAGCCCTCAGAGACACACACATGGGGGCAGCAGGGCATAAGGAAGCTGAGGATACAGTTCAAGATCATCTCAGGTCAAAGACCTCCAACTCCTAACCCTGGTGGCACAAACACTGCCCGTGAGACCTGAGAATTTCCCAGCTAACTTTCCCAGTGTCTCACAGACCCCGTGGTGCTAACACAGATCCATTCTCCTGTAGCTCCGGGAGTCAAACCTTTCAGCCCCACGTTACCCAGCAGGAAGCAGCAAAGCAGGGCCCAACCCCCGTTTGCAAGCGCCTCTGGCTGTCTGCTGTGCAGTGTGGAGGGAGGCCAGAGCCCAGTAGAATTCAGGTTTCAGCAGGAAGGGAGGAGTTTGGGAGGGAAGGGAATGGTGCCATCAGCTGCTTCAGCCCTTGGGTTCCCCGGCTGATCATTGTAGAATCAGGCAGAAGTTTCCTTCTTCCCATGGCAAAGCTCGGCAGTGAGGGCAGCTGTCAGGTCCTGAGCACCAGGTCTGTGCTCCCCAAGCAAGGTTATAAATTGCCAGGAGCCCAGATCCCAGGGGACTAGAGATCCTGGTCACACAACGCAGTGTTGGGGTTAGAGACAATTCTTATAAAGAGCTGAGTTCTGCAGCTTAGACTGACTGCTGGGAACTGCTGTAAATGTAACCTTCTCCACCAGTGAGAGGTCTTCATCTACAATGTCCATTGTCCAGGCCAGAGGAGCGTAAGGCTACCAACAGCTGGGGTACAGAGGGATCTCTGGGGTTCTCGGGCATGTTTATCTATACAAAGAAATCTCCCCTTTGCAATAGTGTGAAACCAGCCTCAGGCATCCCCGCTGCCCTCTGCACTCCAGGGTCCGTCCCCTCCCAAACCTGTTTCAGATTCCAGACACCCCCCATCACCTCCTTCCTGGTTTGGGGAAAGGGGCAGATAGGGGTGAAGAGCAGGCAGGTGGGTGCAGATGGGGTATGTGCTCAGAGCAGGTATGAAGCGAAAATCCCAGTGATTTTTGCAGGAACAGTTTAATTCAAAGTTCTTTTGGGACCCAGCACGTGTCATTCTCGTGGGCTACACTGACCTGTCCCTGTGCTGGGATCTGAACAGAGATCAGAGCAGGAACACGAGTTCCCAGCAAAAGCTTTTCCAGTTGGGACCCCAACAACTTCCCTCCTCAAGTCCCATCTCCACCTCCTTCCCTAGGTGTCAGTCACCAGAGCTGAATCCTGTCCCCTAGAGTCTGAACCAGTCAGTCCAGGGCATCCCCACAGGACACACAGGAGAGGCATGTTGATGGCTTTACCCAGAGTTACTGGGACCAGAAATGTTCCTGCTAATTCAGTGCAGTGTATGTGGGGGAGGGGTTTGGAGGAGGTTATGAAATCCCATCATAATCCATGTGTTCCGTGTAGGTAAATGAGTGATGGCACATTTCCCAGTCGGAGCTCTCTGCACTGGGATCACATTGGCTTCCCCACTCAAATGATAAAGCAGAGGGGCCTTTCTTACTTCTGTCATATGGGACCTTAGAGACAATTCTGCCCAGGCAATCTGCAGGGCTCAGCTTCAATATGAGATGCCAACAGTATCAGGCAGATTTGCACGAAGGGGCCGTTCTCCAGCTCTAGGGGTTTAAGAGAGGATCAGAGGGTTCCAGCCAGAGACCTGTTTGGGTCAGGAAGCCGAGCTTATCTGGATTCCCACCATGGCCTGGGCCCCTCTGCTCCTCACGCTGCTCACGTACTGCTCAGGTGATGGAATTGTTTGCTACAGTGACAAAAACATTAAGGGCACTTGCAGGTGAGGAGGTTTGTGAGGATCTGGAGTCCTTGCACTGAGTTTGTAATGTTGATTTCAGGGGTCAGTTTGCAGCCCATGGTGACTCAGGAGCCCTCGATATCAGTGATCCCAGGAGGGACTGTTGCTCTGTCCTGCAGCCTGAGCACTGGAGCCATCACCACCAGCAACTATCCAGGCTGGTTCCAGCAGAAACCTGGCTCTGCTCCTCGGCAGCTTATATACTACACTAATAACAGACTCTCAGGGATCCCTGCCCGGTTCTCTGGGTCCATATCCAGTAACGACGCTGCCCTGACCATCACCGATGTCCAGGCAGAGGATGAGGCTGACTATTACTGTGCTGTGTGGACTGGTAGTGCAAATCACAGTTATCAAGCCATATGGGGAAGTGAGACAAAAACCTCCCGTCTTCATCCCCTGCTCCAGCCTGTGCTCGGCACTGGCTGCACAGTTTGGTTCTTGCCTGCAATTGACGAGATAACGATTGCTCCTCCTTAGACATTTCAGCCACCCCTTGCTATCAATGGGGGGCACTGCACCACACACTGCTCATTTATTCCCCCCAAGAGAGAGCATGAAGGGGCCGTTCTCCAGCTCTGGGGGTTTAAGAGTGAATCGGAGGGTCCCAGCCACAGACTCGTTTGCCTCAGGAAGCCAAGCTCGTCTGGATTCCCACCATGGCCTGGGCCCCTCTGCTCCTCACGCTGCTCACTTACTGCTCAGGTGCTCTGAGGGGGTTGGTTTTTCCCCTAGCTCCCTGCAGATCATGTTAACTGGGGATAAAGTCAATGCTGAGTCTGTTTTATCCAGCGTTTTCTCCTGCTGTCTCAGGTTCTCTCACCCAATATGTGCTGACTCAGCCACCTTCAGTGTCTCCAAAGCAAAACGCTCGACTCTCCTGATCAGGGAACAGCACTGAAGTCTATGGTGACACAACCAGATGGGAGAGTGAGACACAAACAACCATCTAGTGCCAGGAGCCTCTAGATGTGATGGTGCACCTCATTCCCGCATAGTACATGGGCATCTGTCAGAGGATGGGGGGTGGAGGCTGCATTTTTAACGAGCCCCCAAATCTTCCCAGGCCTGTCTAGATTTTATCCCCATGGAAACCAGCTTTCATCTCTCTCCACCAGTTGTTTACCAAACTTCTCTGTGGAGTAGGGGGGCTAGTCACAGAGCAAAGACAGCTCAGGTTTATTCTTGTTGAGCCCTGACAGGGACAAATTGTGCCCTGCCTGCTGCTTGGTTCGTGTTCTTTCTCTGATCTCCCACCTGCTCTGGTATGGCCGTGGAATGAAGCAGGCAATTCCCTGGTAACATTAGACGCAGCCTCTGAAACCACAGAAACCTCACCCCCTCCAGGGGTTCCTAGAGCAATCAGAGGAATCTGTCCCTGCGAGAGACCCCTCCCCATTCACTGTTCTGTGCACTGGCTCTGTAAATGCCAAGTGTCTCTGTGTTGGGCACTGTAGGGCAGCTCATGATTAAGGCAAAGATTTAGTCATTGGTACTTTTAGTAAAAGTCACAGATAGGTCACGGGCGGGGCAATAAAGAAAAATTCATGGCCTATGACCTGCCCATGACTTTTACTATATAAATACCCCTGACTAAAACTTAGCAGCTTCTGGGGGCCCAGGCGCTGCTACTCTGGGGGGCCCCAGGACACTGTTATTGTGGGGGACAGGGGGCCAATGGCTAGCCCCTGCACTGGCTGTGGGGGCTGATTGTCCCCCGATCCCCTGCTCCGAGGCCTTGGGGACCGCTGCTTGGGTGCTTCGTGGGGCCACTCTTGTGACTGCTGCTCGGGCGCTGCTTGGTGCCAGCTGTCCCGGGACTGCTGCTTGGGATTTTTCCCTCTGGGCCAGCCGCCCGAGCTGTGGCTGGTGCAGCTGGGCTGAGGCCAGCCCCGAGATCGCTGCTTGGGTGCTCCCCAGGGCCAGCCACGCTGGGACCGCCTGAGCAGTGGCCGGTGGGCCGGCCATGGGTGCGCTCCAGAAGCGCCTAGTGCTGCTGGCCATGAGGCGTCTGAGCAGCTGGTCCCAGGAGTGGTTGCTCTGACAGCCCTGGGATCAGCCACACCACAAAACCCGACAGAGTCACAGCCTTAGGCATGATGGCCACTTTCCCAGGAGACTCTTTGTGCTTCTCAGCCTCATTTTATCATTTTCCCTCATCTGAATAAAGGTCATTTGAGCCTGTTAAGGATCTTTGTGTGTGGGGAGCATCCCAGGGCCTAAACCAGAACAGATTGAGACAGTGCCCCATCCCCTCCTCTCTCACACACATGGATTTGGGAGGATTTAGTTTGCTGCCCAGATTAGGGCTTCAGCACTTGTACTCCTTTCTAAATCCAAGAGGCCATGGCAGCATAGAGCTCTCCTCGGCCCTGTTCCAGCGCTCACTGAAGTCAATAGAAAGCCACCCATTGACCCCTGTGGGCCCTAGAACACTGCTGGTGCGGTGTGATGCCCTGTGCCATACAAGAAGCTGTTTCTGGGAGCAATGTTGCATTTTGATGTTCATTAATTTCCATTGGGCTCAAATCCCATCTATGCGCTTGGATGTGATTCATTCGCCTTTCAATTTCTTCTCCATGAACATCTCTAGTGGGAAGGGAGAGAGGGACGGGGCTTGAAAGAAAGAAATGGCACAAACACTCCTGCGAATGCGTTGGCACGATGGTCCAAGGTACAAGTCTGCGCAGAGTTGTGTTGAACTCTTTGATTTCTCCCCTCCTCGTTATTAAATTGCCAGCCGTTCTGTCCAAGAGCAGAAGTAAAACCAGGTGACCAGACAGACAACAAATCCAATAAGGAACAGGCAAAGCCCATAGTTCAGTTCACAGAATGTGTTTGTTACACAAATGGGAACCACAATTGTGTGGATGATTTCTGAAGAGAAAAAGGGGATAAATGCATTGAATGAACAGGTTTCTCAGCACAGGTGGCTCTGTAGAAGTTTATGGGTTGATAATTATTTGTGTTGCTGTACAACAGAATCCCTCTCTATTCTGTTTCTCTTGCTTTGCTCTGTCTCCTTTATGTCACCAAAGTGACAGTCAGTCTGGGATCCTTGAGGTTTTTCTTTTGACTCTCTGGGGCAATATATCCTCTGTGAGGTGATTGGGGGGCCTGGGTATTGTGACGAGTGAATCTCCATTGTGGGTGCCTCCCCCTGGGTTTTCCCTGTGCACCAGCCTGGATCAGTTCTGCTATGTTCTTTGGGTCACACATCATGTGACAAGAGTTCATGAGGGTGCTAATGGTGTCTACAGCATCATCAGAGCTGTGGGGCTAATTAAGAAAAGAACTACATGATTATATGACTCATTAAGATATCTCTGCTTGAGTCTTCTACTACTGGGCCAGCTGTGGGGTCTGCCTTTATAAGCCAGGAGCTTGTCACTAAAACTCGGTGTCTCCTCCAATGGGCCCAGCTCTGGGTGGTCACATGGCTGCTCAGAGGAGAGGAGATTAGCATAAGGGGTGGAGCTTGCATACTGCTTATTTAGCAAGTTCAGTACAAGGAGCAGATACTGCCAGGCATTTGCAGTGTGACCACCTTGGTTTCTTGCAGGAGACTGAAATCTTCTCACCATGCTCTGGGCTCCCCTCGTCGTCCTGTTGGGGACGTGGTGCACAGGTGAGAACAGGGGGAAGGGAGAGGATTAAAAGTATCCTGTTCAGTGGCCTGCAATGTGAGATACCAGAGCCAGGTCTCCCTGAGCGCTAACACCTTTTACCATTGTATCCCCAGCCTCCAGCGCCCAGCCTGTCCTGACTCAGCTGCCATCCATAGCCGCATCCCCGGGACAGACAGTGAAAATCTCCTGTTCCATGAGCAGTGGGGTCATGGTGCAGAGCTATCCCCAGACCTGGCAGCAACAGACACCGGGCAGCCCTCTGCGATACCTGCTCTCTTACTATAGCAGCATGAGCAGGGGTTCTGGGGTCCCCGACCGATTCTCAGGGTCCAAGGAGAGCTCCAGCAACGTTTGGTATTTGACCATCACCAATGTCCAGGCAGAGGACGAGGCTGATTATTACTGTGCTGTGTGGTATGGCAGTGGGGGAGTGTCTCACAGTGATACACCCACATGGGGAAGTGAGACAGAAATATCCCCTGAGCAAATCACATCCTCCCAGGCCAGGGTCTGAGCTGGCAGCTGCTCTGGCTGCAGAGGGTGGGGTCTGGCTGTGACATCGTCTGTCAATACCAGAGACTTGACTGTGTGACGCTCACTGTGTCCCTGTGCAGGGAGTCAGGAGTTTGTTGGGTCTGGTACTGGTGGTATCAGGTTCTTCCACCTTTTCCTTCTCGGTTCGGTGTCAAGTGAACTCCCAAACTCTGAAAGTGAATCTGAGTCCCAGCCACTGGCTCCAGCTGGTCCAGTCTGGACACCACGAGTCTGCAGAGATTTCACTCTCAACCATTAACTGGCCTAGGGTTGTTCCGAGGTTTCACAGACTTTTCCATGACCCTGCTCTGAGTTTGTAAAGCAGCCCCAGAGCAGGTGAGAGTCTCTTGTGTTTGTGTTTCAGTTCCTCCCCAGCCTGCAGGGAAACAGCTCTTCTTGGTCTCTCTCACGTGCCAGGCCCCCAGGGATCCTCACTGTCTGTTAAGAGATAACAGTCAGAGCAGATATGTGAACACACTAAAGTTAACCACTAGGGGGAGCTCTTCATCTACTGTATGTGAAAGCTGTAAAAAAATCCCTTTCTACTACAAGCTTCTGAGATACAGAAGTGGGTGTGGATTACAAGGGCTTTTCATCTGTGCTAAGAAATCTCACCCTGATAGCTTCAAGTAATCCCCCTCAAGCTTGTCCTATTACTAACGTACTAATGGTCTTCATTATAGAGCACTTTCCCACCAGGAACCTCAAGATCTTTGGTCATCAAGATTTAAGTTTCCCAACACCCATGCAAGGTATTACGAAGGCCTTTGTGGAGGACGAACGACACGCATGACACACTCCTTCTACTTCACAAAACCCAGCTGACTAAAAAATAAAAAGTAAAAAATACTCCCCTGAAACAAATTAACATGAAACAAAAATTAACCAAGCAGCCAACTACGAAAAGAAAATTAATAAACTAAAAATAACCAAACTCGCAAACCCAACCCCAAACATTGTTTTTACCCCAAAATGGGAGGAAGGGCTGCTGGTCATGGGGGACTTTCTGTGGAAAAAGCTAAGATACGATGGTGATGGGAGGAGTCTGAACCCCTAAAATAAGATCCTTGTTTTATAGATGGGGAAATCTAGGCTCAGGGATGTCTAGACTTTGGCCAGGGTCATTCAGCATGTTTGTGGCAGAGCTGCTAATCAAAATTTTGTCTCCTGACTGCCAGAGCACTCTTCCAACCTGCAGGCCACGCTCCCTCGGAAATAGTCTGCTTTGGAGTTCCATCACCCCCACCTCTGCTTTCCTGTCTATGATCTGTCCCTTCTGCTGGCACCTCCTCATTCCCTTGTATCTTATATAGACCTGTAAACACTACAGAAATACCTTCAGTGCAGTAATCTCTCGGGAGAATACTTTGTTGGTAGCTCGCTGATACATTTTTCCACTAGCTGAGAGAGGCTTAGCAGGGGTATGAACTTGAGCTCTGAGCAAAAACCCAGAGTGAAGCTCAACAGAACTCCCCCTGAACTAACGTCATCCCTTCCTCTTCTAGCCTACAATCCAATGGCATAACTATCACCCCTCCAAGTGCAAGTCTCTCTCTATCAGACTCAGCCCTTTGTGTTCAGAGCTGCCCTGAATGTAACTATCTGTCACAGAGTGTGGGGAGTCCAGTCCTGCACCCTGCTTCCTGGGACCCACAGTGACTCTTAGCCAGACAGTAAAACAGAAGGTTTATTGGACAACAGGAACACAGGTTACAGCAGAGCTTGCAGGCACAGTCAGGACCCCTCCATCGAGTCCTTCTGGGCTTTCAGGGTGCTTGGATCCTAGCTAGGATACCCTGAATTCTGCCCACACAGCCCCAAGCCCAAACTCAAACTGCTTCCCTCCTGCCACTTCCTTCCTTTGTTCCCCTTCCCGGGCAAAGGTGTTGACCTTTCCCCTCCCTTACCTAGCTCAGGTTACAGGCTCCGGTCTCGTCCATCCCCTAAAGTCCTCCCCTGCTCTCCCATTCCCCACACAGAAAGCCCCTACTCCATCACACTATCCAACACCAGATTATGGGTTATTATCCTCCCATACAATTAGACCAGGAGCTTCCTTTGCTAACACTACAGAAGACTTTGTAAGGTGCAATGGATGGTCCTCAGGTATATAAAAGTACCCCCCAATGCAGTGCCACTGTGGATAGGATATTTCTAACTCTAATGTGTAAAGGATCCTTTTATGGCTATGAACAATGGGCTTTGAATGGTTCAGTGACTCAGCAGGACGCCTTTGGCTCTGGATGATATTTAAACTTCGTTAAATGTTTGAATTTACGCAGAGAGGCCCTGGTTCTCCACTCACTTACACTGTTTGTACAACAGTTCGGCTGCATGAAAGTCAGTGGAGTTACCCCGGATTTACACTGATGAAAAACAGAGAAGAATTGGGCCTAGAGACTGGCCCCTGTGTCTGCCCCTCTCAGATGGGTGAGTGAACATGCTTGAGCAGCCAGTGAGCAGGGAGCAGATTTGCATGAAGGGGCCGTTCTCTAGCACTGGGGGTTTAAGAGAGAATCGGAGGGTTCCAGCCTGAGACCCGTTTGCCTCAGGAAGCCGAGCTCGTCTGGATTCCCACCATGGCCTGGGTCCCTCTGCTCCTCACGCTGCTCACTTACTTCTCAGGTACTACAAAAGGGCAAGCTTCCCCCTGAGCTGCCTGCAGATCATGTTAACTGGGGATAAAGTCAATGTTGCTGACTTATTTTGTCACAATGCTTTCTCCTGTCCCAGGTTCTCTGGCACAGTACGTGCTGACCCAGCCGCCTTCAGTGTCTGTGTCTCTAGGGCAAAAGGCTCAACTCACCTGCTCAGGGAACAACATTGGTAGCAAGAGTGTGCAGTGGTACCAACAGAAACCTGGCAGTGCTCCACTACTTGTTATATATAGCGATAGCAGCAGACCCTCCGGAATCCCTGATCGATTCTCTGGAGCCAACTCCGGTAACACGGCCACGTTAACCATCACTGGAGTCCAAGCGCAGGACGAGGCTGATTATTACTGTCAGGTGTGGGACAGCAGCAGTGCTCAGCCTCACAGTGACGCAGACAGATGGGGAAGTGAGACACAAACCTCCCATTTCAAAGGGAACATGTCATGTTATTGTCTTTAACGCGTGAGGTGGGGAAGGTGCATGAAAGGAGGTTGTTTCCAGTCAACCCAGAAACCTTTCCTGCCAACTATGGAGTACAAGTCAACTGCTCGCTATCCCCATGGAGAACTCCCTACACTGCAGGGCTTTTATCCAGACAGTATTTAGGAAGGAGGGGGCTGGGAGGAGGATATACTTGTAAGCAGTGTGCCCTCACCTACAGGCTGTTTAAACACTGAAAGGAAAACCTGGTGCCCCTCCCTGCTGCCTAGCTCTGTGTTATTGCCCCCCCAACTGCCGCTCAGATATCTCCCCTGGTGATGTCAGCTCTCCCCTGGCAAAAGGCCATGGCTGAGGCCTGTTTCCCAGACATGCACTTCCAAGCACAGATCACCCCTCCCTCGCCTCAGGGCCCGACAGAGAAGTTATACAGTCTGTCCCATGGGATAAACCTTCCTCAGAGAGGCAAGAGAGTGGAATTATCCCTGCTCCCAACCCAGGAGCTCTGAGCTTTGCTGGCTGGAGGACTGTCCTAGTTTTCCCCACATGCAGACAGCCCACAGCTCCCTCCTATGAAGGCAGTGTGACTGGAACTGGGGTCTGTCTCTGTCATATTAGCAATGGTCAGTGATAAGGGCTGTAACATGCCCAGAGCTCTAAGGAGCGACAAGTGGAGGGGAGAGTAGAACTCGGGCTCCTGGAATGGGTCCTGTCCCTGCGGCTAATGGATGCTCTGTGCAGGAGACGGTACGGGGACTGCAGAACATGCATGGCTTGACCAAACGAGAGAACAGGATCCAGCCGAAATGTGGAACATCCTGCGAAGTGCACCATGTTGGAGAGCTCCCCTGCCTGCTGCCATGAGGGGAGCAGTCCCCAACAAGGAGCCTCTGGGGTGAGAGCAGAGTCAGATTTAGTCTTTGAAATTGTGAACATCGCAGAAGTAAACGAGGGTAAATATTTGCTGGTAGGCAGTAATGTCCTGCTTTGATTCCCTCCCCACCCCGCTGCAGTCTGGACACCGGAGAAAGGATCTGACAGACCCCCCGCCTGCGTGGGAGATCAGCTCTACTTAGAAGAGCATCAGCAAAATCCTTTATCCAGCCCAGGACTGGCTTCATTGTGTGGCTTACAGGACTGCACAGAACCCACTGAAACCCTAGGGGCCCCCTGAGAGGTGGGGACTCTGAGCATTATGGGATAGAGTCTAGTTCCACCCTCCCCGAACCAATATGGAAACAAGTAAATCTTTAGAAATCAATTTCTGACATTTCAGGTCCTGATTCAGGAAAGCATCCCTCCTCACTACAGCTATTAGCACATATTTACTGATCAGCAGGTACTTCAGGGCTGTCCTGTATCGGGCCTGGGTGTTGATGGGTCTCAGGTTTGAGTGGGTGGGCAATGTGGCAGGTAGATTTCCATCATACAGAATCCCTATGTCCTTCCACTGCCCCCAGACAGTGAACAAGATTCCTCATTAGTCCAAGTCTCCCATGAGGATTATCACCCCATAAAAATCCCTAATGAAGAAGCCAAAACACCTGTAGCCCTGCCGTGTGGCCTGGAGAGCAGAGAAACCGTGGCTGCTGGCAAAGAACAGCTACTAAGCACATGCATCCCCAGCCACAGAAATCTCACCCTCTCATGTGGTCCTGAAGTGGATAGAAAGTGACTTATCAACATCCTTAACCTTTACAATTTCCCCTGCCCACTCCACTAGCTTTACTTTAAAATGTTCCATGATTGGCAATGAGTATTGATTTGATTCTCCTTGTTCTCAGAATCTGCTAGTTGTGTTGGCTCAAACTGTGAGTGAGCAATGAACCTCTAGCAAAGCTGGGAAATGTCAGGCTCAAAGGGGAGGGTTGGAGAAAGTTACAAACTGGTGAAAACAAGGGATTGGAATGGAAACTGTCACCCAGCCTGAACTCCCATGGTTGCTACTGTGGATGAAGAAAGAAAATGATCTCAGCTGAACTGGTCACAGTTGGGGTGGCTCTGAACCAGTGACTTTATACAGCAGGAGCTCATCACCACCAACGATGCTCTCCCCTCCCACGTGCATTTCCCTGTGGGGAAAAGGACTAATCAGACTAGAGCAGATTAGCATAAAGGCAGGGCTTGCATGCGCCTTCCCCAGGAGGATCAATATAAGAGGCAGATAGGTTCAAGTATTCTCAATCGATCCATCAGTTTTTCTCCCAAAGGTCGGAAATCCCCTCACCATGCTCTGGGCTCCCCTCATCGTCCTACTGGGGACATGGTGCACAGGTGAGAACAGAGGGAGCACGTTAAACCCACAGTCATGTTACTGCTGAAGCCAGTGTACAAACTGTGTCACTAGCAGCTGGGAATGGACAAGGAGGGGTTAAAAAGTTTCTACCTTATTTTTTTCCAGGTTCCAGCTCACAGTCTGTGCTGACTCAGCCAACCTCAGAGTCAGTGTCCCCAGGAAACACTGTGAAACTCTCCTGCACCATGAGCAGTGGGACCAGCATCAGTGACTACTATGTGCACTGGTACCAACAGAAACCTGGGAATTCTCCACGATACCTGCTGTATTACAAGTCAGATTCTGACAAGCACCAGGGCTCTGGGGTCCCTGCGCGCTTCTCAGGTTCCAAAGAAACATCCAGTAACACCGGCTATTTGACCATCTCTGGTGTCCTGGCAGAGGATGAGGCTGATTATTACTGTGCTGTGTGGCACAGCAATGCTTGTCACAGTGACACAGACAGATGGGGAAGTGAGGCAAAAACCTGCCCTTTCATCCCCCAGACCAGGCTCTGTGGAGCCTAGGCAGAAGTCACACGGTGCAGAGTTTGGTGTGAAGTGTAACACTTCACCTAAATAACTGCTCCTCCCAAGAAAATCCACTTTCTCATATCTGCTCTCTCCTCTTTACACTTCTGCAGCAGGAGGAGCTGTCAGCTTCCTCTAGAGAAGAGTTAACATCGCTGTTCTCATCATGGGGAGAGGGAGAGATTCAGCTAAAGTTACAGACTCAAGTGACATCAGGGCCTAGATCCATTCAAAGATCTTGCCACTCCTTCCTGCAAAGAGAAAGAGGTCAGAAGAACCTCTGATTTCTAATGTAGGAGTGTCCAGGGGGACGGGAAGGGAGTTAATGGCTATGGAAGCGGGAAGAAGGGGCATGACATGAGCGCGGTAGGGAAACAAAGGGCTCATCAGGCTCACACCCGCTGGCTGAGTGGATGCGCAGCAACTTCTGGGGACTTTCAAAAGCCTGCGCAGGGAGGAAAATCTGGGCCTGGGAGTCTGAGCCAAGGTCCCGGAATGGGGGGAGCAGGAAGTAGAATTGGAAATGATGATAAAGGTGCTGATTGGGGTAAGTGCAAGTGACCATGTAAGTCTAACCGTGAGGGGGAAATCTTCACCTGCAATACACCAAACAGGAGACAGTAACTTTCAGACTACACCTGCCGGGGTGGGGCACAGACTCGGTTGGATTTAAAGTCACAACAACAATTCCCGCCGTTCTCCTTCTTTCTCTGTGGGCAGCAAGGGCTAGTTGGAGCAGGTGAGAACTGGAGGGGAGCAGGTGCAGTCAGACATCACCAAACAAGGAGCCCGTTTGAAACACACACACTCCAATTTCATTCACTGAGCTCTCATGAGGGTATCTCAAGAGGTCCCTTTCTTGGTAATTCTCTCATGACATTTGCTCCCTGCTGATACAGGCCAAGCAGGTGCCTGTAAAAGAAACAGCTCTGAGAAAAAACCAGCCAAAAGTAAATACAGACCTTCACCTCAGCCCTAGGATCTGATGGTGCAAGCCCCTCTCAGTGTGCAGGATGATCTCTTGCAGACTGAACTCTTTGCTTTCCCAGCTCCCATTCTGCTCTGCACGTACATCACCAGCAACCAGACACCTGGTTCCCATCTACAGCTTCAGAGCTTAATGTTACGAAAGTCCTACTGGAAACACTGTAGGAAGCTTTGAAACTGCAGGGGGGGGTCCTCAGGAACATAACCTTTCCCCCGGGCAGTGCCAGAGTTAATATGATATTTATGGGATGATGGGAGAATGGGGACAGGAGAGCGACTGGGAGGGAAGATCTCTGAGCTCAGTTGTGCCCAACATGAGCCTTTGAAGCCAGGAACCACGAAGAGCTGAGATGCAGGAGCGAGATTCTGTGCAAGATGAGAGTGGGCTCAGGAGCCAGGTCTGGAGCGCAGAAGCGTGTCAGCGAGTTCTCAGTGTAGCGGAGACACCGATCCCATGTGGGCACAGTGGGTCACCCCAGGGTGAGGTGTGGAGGGAGAAAAGGAGGAGGGGCAGATGAGAGCTCTCCTATCAAATCACAAATATTTTAAGCCACTCTCTTGCTTCTGGGCAGCAGACTCCTGATGTTTGAGCACTTGGGGTTGGCAGTAGTGCCTTGTGGCAGCGGCCCACGGAGGCTACCAGAGGGCTAGCAATCTGAGTGCTTGTGAAGGGAACTGAGAGACTCCTTTCCCCCACTGAGCAGTCTGCCATGATCTTGAGTTTGACATGGCTGCATTGTAAGGATGCCTTGCAAACCCTAGCAGTGTGGTCACTGCGGAACGAGAACTGAAATAACAACCTTATACAGCTGGATCTCATCACCCAGGGATGGTTTCCTCCGGCTTGTACCCATCTCTCTGGTCAGCAGAGCGAATCATAAAAGATCAAATTAGCATAGAGGGTGGAGCTTGGATGCTGCACACTCAGGAGGATCAATATAAGGGGCAGGTTTCTGTGGGGCACTCTCAGTGGATCTGGCTTTTTATCCACAAAGGGCCTGAAATCTCCTCACCATGCTCTGGGCTCCCCTCATCCTCCTGCTGGGGACGTGGTGCACAGGTGAGAACAGCGGGAGCGGGGTCAATACACATTGAAGATACAGGTGATGCCAGTTTGTAAACTGTGTCACTAACAGCCCGGGACAGACACGGTGGGGTTCACAGGCTTCTCCATTATTTTTCCCAGGTTCTAGCTCACAGCCTGTGCTGACTCAGCCGCCCTCAATGTCAGTGTCCCCAGGAAACACTGTGAAACTCTCCTGCACCATGAGCAGTGGGACCAGCATCAGTGACTACTATGTGTACTGGTACCAGCAGAAACCTGGGAATTCTCCACGATACCTGCTGTATTACTATACGGATTCCAGCAAGGGCCAGGGCTCTGGGGTCCCTGCTCGCTTTTCTGGTTCCAAAGACACATCCAGTAACGTCGCCTATTTGACCATCTCTGGTGTCCTGGCAGAGGATGAGGCTGATTATTACTGTGCTGTGTGGCATAACAATGCTTGTCACAGTGACACAGACAGATGGGGAAGTGAGAAAAAAACTTCCCCTCCCCAAACCTGGGCCCTGCAAAAATCCACCAACTGCAGAGTTTTCTCTCCAGCCTAACATATGATAGTGCTACTCATCACAAGGAAATTCATATGATCTTTCCTCCAGCAAACAACATGCAGCTATCACCTGAGATCTCTGATGTAGGAAAACCAGGTGCGGGGCGGGGAGGTGAGCAGGAGGGGAGGAAGGGCTACTGGAATGGGGAGGGGCATGAAGAGAGAAAGCAAAGGAAACAAAGATCTCTGGTGGCTCAGGGAGCCTATTACTCCTCCCGTGGAAAGAGGGAGGAGGATTCAGAGGTCAATGTTCTCCGCAGAAAGGGGTACAGGCTGCCCTTCCTGGCTGCTTGTTCTGTTATGGCTCTGAGCTCTCCCCTGGTCTGAGTGAAGGAGTCCCTCACTTGGCAGCAACTTGGTCCGTTACCAGCGAGGCCTGCAACACAAGGATAGCTGATGGGCCATGCTGGCATCTAGCATTGTTCTCCGCCTTTTCACTGTGGGGAGATGCATTCCAAAGCCAGGGGATAGATGTTTATTAATAGAGGCAAATTACTTTCCTGTTTTATTGCACTGAACCTGGTAACTGCACATCAGAGAGGACTCCTCTGACTTGCTCACACATTTGATATCTAGCAAAAGGAGCCAGTGATTTCACTAGCAAAACCTCTCAAGAAAGAGTCTCAGTGTTAGAAACGAATCAGGATGATTTCAGTCCAGGTAGCGGTCATAACTTGGTGACTTTAGCCAGTAGGGGGAGCGCTTTACCTCTAGAAGTGGAGTCTGAGACAATGCCAGCTGTGCTGCAGTTTGCACATATGTGAGGCTGCAGGTTGGTGGGGACTGAAGTTCTGGGTTCAGCAGTGTAGAGCTGTGCTAAGAGATACCAGCAATGGGATTTGAAGACAGTAATACAGAAAACATTCTCTTTAGAGTTCTGGATCCTTAACCCCGTAATTGACACCAATTCCACTCCACAGAAGTGAAAAGTAGAATACAGTGACTGCGCAGTCAGCGCCCCTCTTTGCCATTTCTCTGGCTTTTCCTCAAAGGTTGTGGTCAAAATACCCATCTCCTAATTAGTCATGATTGAGACCCTCCCCTGTCTCAGGGCTCTGCTGGGTGAGGGAGATGGAAGGGAGGTGCCAGCAGCAGTCAATGAGCAGGGAGAAGATCTGCATGAAGGGACAGTTCTCCAGCTCTGGGGGTTTAAGAGAAATTCCAGCCACAGACCCATTACACTTTTAAGATGCCTCCAAATCTTCCCAGCCATCCTAGGTTCAGCACCTGTCTAGGTCTTATCTGCATGGAAACCATCTCTCATCTCCCTCTATCAGGAGTTTACCAATCCTCCCCTTGGCCTGGGGATGGTAAGGCAGAGACCAAGGGAGCTCAGGTTTATTCTTGTTGATCCTGACAGGGACAAATTATGCCCTGGTTTCATTAGACTCAGGATACAGAGCCCCAAATGCTAGTGTCCCCAATCAGAGAAACCCTCATTTCCTTCATGGGTTCCCAAAGCCATCAGTAGAGTCTGTCCCAGCAGGGGAACCTTCTCCATTTCCTGTTCTGTGCTCTGGCTCTTTAAACCCCAGGAGTTGATGCTGGTCAATGGCGGGGGGGGGGGGGGGCGGGTAGTTCACAATGATGGCTGTAGCTGTGGCAGTGCAAGACTCCCACTCTGGACCCTCCACAGAGACTCTTCATGTTTCTCCCACTTGCTTTTTTATTGAGGTGAGGTTAAATAATAGACATTTCAGCCTGAAAAGTATCTTTGTGTGCGGGGAGCATAACAGGGCCAGAGCAGAGACAGTGATCCATCATTTTACCTGCCCCACCCACACCAAGCTGAGTGCAGACTTTGATCCAGATTTCAGCTTCATCATTGTCCTCTTTCTAAGTCCAGGGGACAATGGCACCTTAGACCTCTCTTAGGCCCTGATCCAGAGCCTGCAGAAGTCAACAGTAAGACCCCCATTGACTCCAGCAGGCTCTGGGTCAGACCCTAATGCCTTCTGAAGCCTTGCTAATGCAGCGTAATGAAATCATGCTCCACAGAACGGCTATCTCAGGTAGTACCGCACATATATTCCAGTTCATTATTCATAAGTCTCCACTTGACTGAACCCCCATACAGGTGCACTGATGCCTGGGATGGACACATCTTTTTATTTCTTGTCCAGGAGCATTCTTTTAGGGGGAAAGAAAAAGTGTCACAAAAACACATGTGAATGTCTTAGCTTAGAGGCTCATGTCAGAAGTGTTCACTCAGCCATTCTGGACTCTCTTTGATGTTTCCACCTGCCAATAAATGATGCAGCCATTCAATGGAAAAGCAGAAATAAGACCATGTGACTTAGGGGAGCAGTCAGATATCACAAATAATGATTCAAAGTGAATAGCGTATGACCGTCTAGTAACTGAAACAAACTCACAGGAAGTGTCTGTTAAACAATTCTAAATAACAACCAATGTTGTAACAATCAAAATAGGTTTCTGGCTAATTTGTGAAGAGGAAAAAGAGTAAAATTCAATTAATAGTTTCCCCACCTCAAGTTTCTGGGCAGGGCAGTCTCAAAGCTCCATGAGGGTAGTTATGGGGGGACTCAGGTGTGCTTGGTTCCCAAGCCGTTTGTGGGTGGATTATTTTTTTTCTGACATTATATCCCTTCTATATAACGTGTCTCCAGCTCTTCCTGCCTCCTTGGTGGCACCAGGGTGACTGTCTTGGACGCCTGGAGAACAACTTTATCGCCTTTCTTTTCAATCTCGGGGGGTAAATACCCCTTGTGGGGTGACTCTGATCTAGATATTGTAATAAGCCAATCTCCTGCGGGGAAGCCTGAACTTATCTTTTCCTTCTGCATTGGCAGGGCTCAGTTCTGCGACACTCTTTGGTCATGCAGATCATTTAGCCAGAATATACCCGGTTTCCCACCCTACCTGTAGCCCCTTCAGTGTTGTAGGTTTAACTTTGAGCAGAGCGATGGGGTTTTATAGCTCCTCATGGAAATGGCTAGGCTGCTTCCATCACATGCTTGAGTCAGCTGTGGTTACTACTGGGGCACAACTGAAAAGCCCGTTTATAAGCCAGGAGCTTCTCAAGGAAGGTCAGTCCCCTCCCCTATGGCCATCTCCCGGTGGTGACACAGACCCGCAGAAGAGAGCGGATTAGCATAAAGGGTGGAGCTTGGAAGCTCCCTCATCCTGGAGGGTTAATATAAGGCCAAGACACTGTAGTGTATGTTCAGTGTATCTGGCTGTGACTTTTCCAACAGCCTGAAATCTCCTCACCATGCTCTGGGCTCCTCTCATCGTCCTGTTGGGGACGTGGTGCACAGGTGAGAACGGGGGAAGGGGAGAAGATGAAAAGATTCCTGTTCCCCACTCTGCAGAACTCGTCCCCTGCAAGGTGAGGTACCAGGCTCGGGTCTCTCTAAGTGCTAACACCTTTTACCATTGTATCCCCAGCCTCCAGTGCCCAGCCTGTCCTGACTCAGCCGCCATCCATAGCCGCATCCCCTGGACAGACAGTGAAAATCTCCTGTTCCATGAGCAGTGGGGTCACAGTGCAGAGCTATGAGCAGACTTGGCTGCAACAGACGCCTGGCAGCCCTCCGCGACACCTGCTTTATTACTATAGCAGCATGAGCAGGGGCTCTGGGGTCCCTGACCGATTCTCAGGGTCCAAGGAGAGCTCCAGCAATGTTTGGTATTTGACCATCACCAATGTCCAGGCAGAGGACGAGGCTGATTATTACTGTGCTGTGTGGTATGGCAGTGGGGGAGTGTCTCACAGTGATACACCCACATGGGGAAGTGAGACAGAAACATCCCCTAAGGAAATCACATCCTCCCCAGCCAGGGTCTGAGCTGGCAGCTGTTCTGGCTGCAGAGGGTGGGGCCTGGCTGTGATATTGTCTGTTGATACCAGAGACTTGACTGCGTGACGCTCACTGTGTCCCTGTGCAGGGAGTCAGGAGTTCGTTGGGTCTGGTGCTGGTGGTATCAGGTTCTTCCACCTTTTCCTTCTCGGTTCGGTGTCAAGTGAACTCCCAAACTCTGAAAGTGAATCTGAGTCTCAGCCACTGGCTCCAGCTGGTCCAGTCTGGACACCACAAGTCTGCAGTGTTTTCACTCTCAACCATTAACTGGCCTAGGGTTGTTCCGAGGTTTCACAGACTTTTCCATGACCCTGCTCTGAGTTTGTAAAGCAGCCCCAGAGCAGGTGAGAGTCTCTTGTGTTTGTGTTTCAGTTCCTCCCCAGCCTGAAAGAGAACAGCTCTTCTTGGTCTGTGTTTCCCACCCCCTCCCCACATGCCCTGCTGGGCACAAGCTGCCTGTTAAGTAATAACATTTGTGATAGAAACGACGGTAGAAATGTAACCACTAGGAGGCGCTCGTGATCTATAACATGTCAACGATAAGAGAGTATCCATAGCTCGTTCTAAGGACCCTTTCTGCTACAAGCTGCTGAGATCCAGAAGTGTGTCTAGATTACAGGGGCATTTCATCTATAGGAAGAAATCTCACATTTATGACTACTACAAATCCCACTACGGAATGTACTATTGCTAAATACTAATGAGCTGCATTTCATAGCAAGTTCCTTTCAAGAACTGCAGGATACCTACAGAGGTTACTGACTTACGGTTCACAATACCCATGCAGGCTATGAGAAAGGCCTTTTTACAACAAGAATGACATTCATAACCATGACACTCCCTTCTACCCACAAATCCCAGCTGAACAAAAACCAAAAGGTAAAAAGTAACCCCTCAAAACTAATCAGCTAGGAACAAAAACCTAACAAACAAACAAGAAAAGTAAATGAATGAAATCTAAAAAATCTAACCCACAAACCCTGCTCCCAGCAGAGTTTCTACCCTGAGTAGGGTCAGAGACTCCATTAGAGTCTCCATTGTTGCTATCAGTTTTACATGGCAGGTGCTCAGATGCTGTGGTGATGGGTGGTGGTATAAAACCCCTAGATAAGATAGGAGCCTCGTTTCATTGATAAGGAAATTTGGGCTCACAAAAAGTTAGACTTTGGCCATAGTCATTCAGCAAGTCTGTGGCAGGGCTAGGAATCAAACCTGTATCGCCTGACTCCCAGAGCACTCTTCTAACCTACAGCTCCTGCTTCCTCTCAGATAGTCTACTCTGGAATTCCAGCACCCCCACCATCTGTTCCTGGTACCTCCTCATTCCCTAGTTTCTTTATGGGTGACTAGGGACAATGAGAGGGAATAGGAGGAAGGTCAGTGCAGACAGACATGGATCCTATCAGGAGCCCATTTGAAATATGAAATATACAGACTCCAGGAAAGCATCCCTCCTCAGGACAGCAATTAGCATGTATTTACCGATCAGCAGGTACTTCAGGGCTGTCCTGTATTGGGCCTGGTGTTGATGGGTCTCAGGTTTGAGTGGGTGGGCAATATGGCAGGTAGATTCCCATCACACAGAATCCCCATGCCCTTCCACTGCCCCCAGACAGCAGACAAGTCTCTTCATTAGTCCCAAGTCTCCCACGTGGAATATCAGCCCATAAAGATCCCTAATGAAGAAGCCAAAACACCTGCAGCCCTGCCGTGTGGCCTGGAGAGCAGAAAAACTGTGGCTGCTGGCAAAGAACAGCTACTAAGCACATGCATCCCCAGCCACAGAAACCTCACCCTCCCGTATCATCTGCTGACTCTCTGCTCCCTACAATTTCCCCTTCCCACTCCCCTAGCTTTCCTTTCGACTTGTTAATCCTGGGCAAAGTGTATCCATTTCACTCTCCTCATTCCCAGACACTCAGGAGTTGTGTTTGCTCAATCCGTGAACCTGCATGCAAACCTCGGAACTGTCAGGTCAAAAGAGGAAGGGTTGGGAAAGTTATAAACTACTGAAAACAAGTGTTTAGAATGGAAACCATCCCACAGTCTAACCTCCAACAGCCACCCCTGTGAGTGTTCAAATTCACCCTTACAGAGTTAACCTTACGGAAGTGCAACTGAACCAGTGACTTATACAGCAGGAGCTTCTTTCCAAAGCATTGGTCTCCTCTCCCATACAGAGGTGAAAGTAAACCAGTACGGTCCAGTACAGCGTACCGGCAAGAGCCGCACCAGCTTCCTCGGCGGGGATTTAAAGCGCTCAGAAAGGCTGCGGGGAGCCCAGAGCCCTTTAAATTTCCTCCCCCCCTTCACCTCCGGCAGCCCGGCTGGGGCCAAGATTTAAAGGGCTCAGAGCTCTTGCTTGTTGCAGATACTCTCACAGCCACAGGGCACAAAGGTGAGGATGGTTCTGGAGCAGGTGGCAGCGCCATTATTTTAGGAACAGGATGTCCCGGGGCTGTGCTATCACCTATCCGTTGGTGACAGGGGACACCTGAAGATGCTGAACTGTTGCAGGATTCTTTATATGTGACTGTAATTTGCACATTTCAGGTGGTGGCTGAAAGAGGCCATTGCTGGTGGCAGTTTCTCACTTGTTTTGTTGTTACATAGACTTTAGGGTCAGAAGGGACTAATGTGATCATCTAGTCTGACCTCCTGCACAAAGCAGGCCACAGAACCCTACCCATCCACTTCTATAACAAACCCGTAACTTATGTCCGAGTTATTGAAGTCTTCAAATTGTGGTTTGAAGACCTCAAGCTGCAGAGAATCCACCAGCAAGTGACCCACGCCCCACACTGCAGAGGAAGGCGAAAAACCTCCAGGGCCTTAGCCAATCTGCCCTGGAGGAAAATTCCTTCCCGACCCCAAATATGGCGATCAGCTAAACCCTGAGCTTGTGGGCAAGACTCACCAGCCAGCACTCAAGAAAGAATTCTCTGCAGTAACTCAGATCCCATCCCATCCAACATCCCATCACCGACCACTGGACATACTTTTCTGCTGGTAATCAAAGATCAATTGCCGAAATTAAGCTATCCCATCATACCATCCCTTCCATAAACTTATCAAGCTTAGTCTTCAAGCCAGATATGTCTTTTGCCCCCACTAATCCCCTTGTAAGGCTGTTCCAGAACTTCACTCCTCTAATGGTTAGAAATCTTTGTCTAATTTCAAGTCTAAACTTCCTAGTGTCCAGTTTATACCCATTCTTTCTTGTGTCTACATTGGTACTAAGCTTAAATAATTCCTCTCCCTCCCTAATACTAATCCCTCTGATATATTTATAAAGAACAAGCATATCCCCCCTCAGCCTTCTTTTGGCTAGACTAAACAAGCCAAGCTCTTTGAGTCTCCTTTCATATGACAAGTTTTCCATTCCTCGGATCATCCTAGTAGCCCGTCTCTGAACCTGTTCCAGTTTGAATTCATCCTTCTTAAACATGGGAGACCAGAACTGCACACAGTATTCCAGGTGAGGTCTCACCAGTGCTTTATATAACGGTACTAACACCTCCTTATCTTTGTTGGAAATACCTCACCTGATGCATCCTAAAACCGCATTAGCTTTTTTAAAGGCCATATCACATTGGTGGCTCATAGTCATCCTGTGATCAACCAATACTCCGAGGTCCTTCTCCTCCTCTGTTGCTTCCAGCTGATGTGTCCCCAATATATATCTAAACTTATTATTAATCCCTAAGTGCATGACCTTGCACTTTTCACTATTAAATTTCATCCTATTACTATTGCTCCAGTTTACAAGGTCATCCAAATCTTCCTGTATGATATCCTGGTCCTTCTCCGTGTTAGCAATACCCCCCAGCTTTGTGTCATCCGCAAACTTTATTAGCACATTCCTGCTTTTTGTGCCAAGGTCAGTAATAAAAAGGTTAAATAAGATTGGCCCCAAAACCGATCCTTGAGGAACTCCACTAGTAACCTCCTTCCAGCCTGACAGTTCACCCTTCAGTACGACCCGTTGTAGTCTCCCATTTAACCAGTTCCTTATCCACCTTTCAATTTTCATATTGATCCCTATCTTTTCCAATTTGACTAATAATTCCCCACGTGGAACCGTGTCAAATGCCTTACTGAAATCGAGGTAAATTAGGTCTACTGCATTTCCTTTGTCTAAATAATCTGTCACCTTCTCAAAGAAGGAGATCAGGTTGGTTTGGCACAATCTACCTTTAGTAAAACCATGTTGTAATTTGTCCCAATTACCATTGACCTCAATGTCCTTAACTACTTTCTCCTTCAAAATTTTTTCCAAGACCTTACATACTACAGATGTCAAACTAACAGACCTATAGTTACTCGGATCACTTTTTTTCCCTTTCTTAAAGATAGGAACTAGGTTAGCCATTCTCCAGTCATACGGTACAACCCCTGAGTTTACCGATTCATTAAAAATTCTCGCTAACGGGCTTGCAATTTTATGCGCCAGTTCCTTTAATATTCTTGAATGAAGATTATCTGGGCCCTCCAATTTTGTCCCATTAAGCTGTTCAAGTTTGGCTTCTACCTCAGATGTGGTAATATCCACCTCCATACCCTCAATCCCATTTGTCATCCTTCCATTATCCCTAAGATCCTCATTAGCCTTATTAAAGACCGAGGCAAAGTACTTATTGGGCCATGCCTAGGTTATCCTTAACCTCCTTTCCATCCTCAGTGTGTAGCAGTCCCACTTCTTCTTTCTTCGTTTTCTTCTTATTTATACTATTGGTTTTAATTCCCTTTGCAAGGTCCAACTCTACCTGGCTTTTAGCCTTTCTCACTTTATCCCTACATGTTCTTACCTCACTAAAGTAGCTTTCCTTGCTAATCCCACCCTTCTTCCACTCCTTGTAGGCTTTCTACTTTTTCTTAATCACCTCTCTGAGATGCTTGCTCATCCAGCTTGGTCTACAACTCCTGCGCATGTTATCCAGAGCTGCTTGCCTTTTCCCACAGTACAGGAAAGATACCAGGGAGACGTGGGCTGATGATTCTGAAAGAGCTGCAGTTGGGTTGGGCTTCAGTTACCTCCCTTCAAAATTTGCTCGTGACACTGAGCAAGGACTACATGATTCAGCTGCTGCTTGGTTCTTCCTTAAGTCAGTGCCTAGGTCAAGCCTGGCCATGTCCTAAATTCAAAGTAAGGCTCCTAATTTATCAAGCCATCAACAAGCAAAGGCGTGGCTAGCTCCTAGACTATCGTCTCATCTTTGATGTGTGACCATGTCTGAGTGTTTCTGCTCTTTGCCCTCCAAAGGGCTCACGCTGTAGGTAATGGGAGCAGGCCTAGCAATGACAGCAGGTGCTTAAGTTACTGACACGCCACAGCCAATATCTCACACTCGTTCTTGGGATGGGAAGAAATCATTTTTCTTTTGCACAAAGCTAGGGCGGGAAATGAGCAGTATTCACATAGATCATATCTCACCAGCCTTCCCCTGACCGGACCAACACCCAGCCCCAAACCCCCAAAATCCAAGCATTGTTAGACTGTCACTTTGGGTGTATGAAGCAGTGCGGCTGTGAGCAAGGCGTGGAATGCCAACAGGCATGCGAGACACACAGAGGCTGCCGTAGCTTTTCTGTTTAAAAGTGAACTTTCAAAGTGCTCTACAGTTCCCAGACAGAGTCAGATTGGCTTGGAAGTTTGTACGCTGGGAGAAGGCCTTGGGTACCATTTGGGGTCATGGTCAGAGGGCTCCTGAGATACAGCCCTTCCTCTCCTGGCCAATGACGTGTTTAATTTTAGTGTGCTCTGAAAGACCCGAAATAGCCTCTGGGATACAATTTGGAGGTCATTTGGTGAACAGAGCATCCCCTTTCCCCGCCCTGTTTCTACTATGAAGAAAACCGCCCAGGGGACTCCAGCAGAGTTTTAACTGGTGATGCAGACAGCAGTGACGCAGCAGACATGCCATGCTGAGCTGGGGAGCAAACTGAGAATGAGTGTGTTCCATACATGCCCCAGGCCCACAACCCAGACTTCAGGGGAGCTAAGAATGGACACACTTTGTCCACACCAAGCCAGATCCACAAAGGGACGTAGGTGCCTAGGTCCAGTTGTAGGCACCACTGTGACCCACAAAATCCCTGCTCGGCTGTTGCCCAACCCTGTAGGTGCCTAAACTCACTAGGCAGCAACATATTTGCTCTAAAAGTTCCCCGGGCACCTGTGTTTCTGCCCCAGCATAATTCTCAAACTGTCCTGCCTACCTTGCCTGTGGGACTTGATCTGGTGGATGTGCTCACAGGCCACCGAACTCCACACAAGGCCACTGGGGAGGAGACAGCCTCCCTTATAAAATGTAGCTCAATAGTTCGGGTATTCATCCCTGCTTGTGTTTCCGCTCTCTGCTTCATGAAGAGAAGAGATCTGAACAGGGATCTGCCACCTCTCAGATGAGTGTCCAGAGATGAGGAGTACGTCCCCCTCCTAACCCTGAAGCAGGGAAACGACAGGCCGAAAGAGGAAGGATTGGGAAAGTTACAAATGACTGAAAACGAGGGGTTAGAATGGAAACTGTCTCACAGTCTGAACTCCAGCAGCCTCCACTGCGAGTGTTGCAACGAAACTTTGATCCTGGCAGACGGTCATTGCTGGAGTGGAGCTGAGCTAGGGACCTTACACAGCAGGAGCTCCTCCCTAAGGGATGGTCTCTCCTCCCACATGCCCAGCTCTATGTGATCAAAGGACCCAATAAAATAAGAACAAACTAGAATAAAGGTGGAGCTTAGATGCTCCGACCACAGTAGAATCAATATAAGGGGCAGAAACTGTCAGGCCTTCTCAGTGGATCTGGCTGTTTTCTCCCAAGGGACGAAATCTCCTCACCATGCTCTGGGCTCCCCTCATCGTCCTACTAGGAACATGGTGCACAGGTGAGAACAGGGGAGAGTGGGTTAAATAAGTTGCTGCTGAAGCCAATGCACAACCAGACTCACTAGTGGCTGGGGATGGACAGGGAGGGTTGACAGATTTCTACCATTTTTTCCAGGTTCCAGCTCCCAGTCTGTGGTGACTCAGCTGCCCTCAGTGTCAGTGTCCCCAGGAAACACCGTGAAACTCTCCTGCACCATGAGCAGTGGGACCAGCATCAGTGACTATGTTGTGTCCTGGTACCAGCAGAAACCTGGGAATTCTCCACGATACCTGCTGTATTACTATTCGGATTCCAACAAGGGCCAGGGCTCCGGGGTCCCGGCTCGCTTCTCTGGTTCCAAAGACACGTCCAGTAACACCGGCTATCTGACCATCTCTGGGGCCCTGGCAGAGGATGAAGCTGATTATTACTGTGCTATGTGGAAGAGTGGCACTGCTGTTCTACACAGTGACACAGACAGATGGGGAAGTGAGACAAAAACACCCTTCGCTCCTCTCCCCCAACCTGGGCCCTGTGTGCAAAGTTCACCCTCTGCACAGTTTTGTCTCTGGCTGTGACAAATCACACAACTGTTTATGAGCAGGAAATTCACAGCTATTTCCTGCTCCCTCCTCATTCTCCTTCTGCAGGATGGGGATTATCACCTTCTTCTCCCTAAGAGCCAGCATCCCCTCTGCTATCAGAGTGGGGAGCAAGAGACAACACTCCTATCACAGCCATAAGTGTCAGCACAATTTAATTCCTTCTCAGATTTCCCCAAGACCTCCAGCAAAGACAGTGGAGTCAGGCCTTGAGATTTCTGATGCAGAAACACATCAGAGGCAGAGGGGTGGATGGGTATAGAGGGGAATGGGGCATGAGGCACCACAGATAAGGAAACCAAGGGCTATTCAGGCAGCACGACTGGCTGAGAGGGGTTGGCAGAGAAGATTTCTGAGCTCAGTTTTGGCCAGTGTGAGCCTGACACCAGAGGAGCCATTAAAGGGCGGGATACCGCAGAGACCATGCCAGATGCAAGAATGAGCAGCAGGAGACAGGGCTGGTGTGATGTTACACCCCATAGTCTTTATGGATATATGTTTATCATATAGATATGGCATAACTGAGGTATATTTTATGCAAGATGAGTCTTGTAAGGTATCATTCGAAAGGTTACAATTGACTGAATGTGATTATACAATGTCTGTGCATTTTTAATGTCTGTGTCTAAAGTTAGGAATATTGACTATGTTACAGTTACAACTATGTGTGTATTTGGGAGATAACCACCAGACAACAGGCCATTAGCCTTGATGGGCCATTAAGAAGAAAGAATAAGACTTCGAAGATAAAACAACGAGGAGTCCTTTTGGTGCCTTAGAGACTAACAAATGTATTTGGGCATAAGCTTTTGTGGGCTATAACCCACTTCATCAGATGCATGGAGTGAAAAAAAGCAGGCAGGTATAAATATACAGCACATGAAAAGATGGGAGTTGCCTTACCAAGCTGGGGGTGGGGGTGTCAGTGCTAACGAAGCCAATTCAGTGAAGGTAGATGTGGCCCATGTTGACAAAAAGGGGTGAATATCCACAGAGGAAAAATTACTGCAGAACTGAAATTAATTTCCAAACCCGACACAATCAAATTAGGCCTGAATAAAGACTGGGAGTGGCTGGGTCACTACAAAACATAGTTTTCCTTCTGTCGATACTCACACCTTCTTGTCAACTATTGGGAATGGGTCACATGACTGAATTGGCCTTGTTAGCACTACAAAAAATAATTTCTCTGAAGAGAAGAAGATAGTAATTTTCTCCTTCCTGAGAGGTTTCCTGGACCTAGCTTTGACACTACTAGGTCAGGTGGTCCTGTCACCTGGCACTAAACACCATCCTGGATTTCTAGTAATTTTCCGCTAAAAGGAGGGCGGGAGGTCAAGAATGGGAAACAAAAGATTCCTGACTTGTGTATATCTGGGGAGTACGGCAAACAAGACTCGTCTCCATTGTCTTCCTGCCCAAGAAGAAAGACTGCTGAAAGTACCTGAAGAGACAAAGGAACTGAGCGGTAGACAGGCTAGGGCTGAGTCCAGACTAAGACAGGAGTCTAGTCTGTCAAGAGAAATAACTGGAACTCTAAGCTATAGAGACTCTGCAACTTGTCTAAACAACACTTAGGGTGAGAAATTATTTCTTGAAACGAGTCTCTTTAAGATTTTAAGCTTAGTACGCACATTTTGTTTCATTTTCTTAGTAATCTGCCTTGTTCTCTTTGCTATTCCTTATAATCACTTAAAATCTGCCATTTATAGTTAATACACTTGTTTTTTTTTAATTCTTAAACTAATTTTGTGCAATTATTATCTGGGTGCAGGGAAGAAGCTGTGCATATCTCACCTTACATGGAGGGAGAGAGAGAATTTTTATGTGCTTTTGCTGTGCTGATTTTTCTATACAGCGGAAGACAATATTACTTTGGGTTTACTTCTCAAAGGGAGCGTGCACACGAGTGCTGGGTGAATCCTCTCACATAGAGCTGACTTCATTCTGTGTCTGCAGCTGGGTGTGGCCTTTTGTTTATCTCTGTGTGTGTGTGTGTGTGTGTGTGTGTGTGTGTGTGTGCGCGCGCGCGCGCGCTTGCGCTATAGAGGGCTTGAGAGCCTAGCTCAGCACAAACAGGGTGTGAAAGTCCAGGCTGCTGGAAAGGGTGGGCTCAGTGAGACCCCAGAACCTCAGGTGGCATCCTGGATGAGGTGGGTCCAACCTGTCACAGCCAGAGTGGAGAAATGTATCAGCACAGAGGTGATACTGACCCCATGTGAGCAGATGGAGATACTGAAGGATAAGGCTCAGAAAGAGAAAAGGAGAGAACAAGGAGGGAGCCATGTGGGACTACCCAGAGAAGGGGAATGGGGAAGGAGGAGGAGCTGGCAAAAGAGATGCTGACAGCACAGCCAGGGAGGTAGGGGAAATCCAGCCCAATTACTCAGCACCCCAGGCGTCCAAGAGCCCATCATCCCCATCCACCACTCTCTGCACTGGTTTCCCATTGAACAGGGGCCAAATTTAACCTTTAAGTTCCCATCTTCATTGCCCTTCATCAGAGTCACCATCTCTTGCGGTTTTATAGTGAGTCCAGTATTAGTTAGGGGTTTTGCTGAAAACCCCAGTTTCTGGAGTCCAGTGATTCCATGAGCACCTCGGCTTTCAGTGACTAGGTAAGGAAGTTTTCAGGCCTCGAGATTGCAGAGAAGATATTGAAAAAGTGACCCTAGCATGCCCAAAAGGCTCGAACCCGTGCGTATATTTATTCATTTCATTATTTCCAGCGGCCTGACTCATAATTTCAGAGCTCATCTCAATTGATTAGACTCTTCCTGTTGGTATGCATACTTCCACCTTTACATGTTCTCTGTATGTATAAATATCTCCTGTCTGTGTGTTCCATTCTATGCATCCGAAGAAGTGAGCTGTAGCCCACGAAAGCTCATGCTGAAATAACTTTGTTAGTCTCTAAGGTGCCACAAGTACTCCTGTTCTTTTTATCAGATTTTGCTTCCTTTGTTATCTTGTTAAGTTCACGCCCTTTTATCTGTATAAATAAGATAGTTTGAGTCTTGCATGGTGCTCACATTATCTGGGTGTATTAGCAAAGCGCTTTGCTAATAAAACAGAGTGTTCTGACAAATTGTGAGTCCTGAGTCTAACTTTGACAGCGCTACTCATTATATATGAGAGTAGTAGCAGACCCTCCGGAGTCTCTGATCGATTCTCTGGTGCCAGCTCCGGTAACACGGCCACGTTAACCATCACTGGAGTCCAGGCGCAGGACGAGGCTGATTATTACTGTCAGGTGTGGCATAGCAGCAGTTCTCAGCCTCACAGTGACCCAGCCAGATGGGGAAGTGAGACACAAACCTCTTGATGTCCAAGGGAACATGTCACTCTGTTTAGATGCAGGGAGGGTTCCATTCAGAGGAGAACGTGCATGTGGGGCTGAGTGGGCGAAGGATGATATTTTCAATCAACACAGACAGATGGGGAAGTGAGACACAAACCTCTTGTCATCAAAGACAACATGCCCCATGTCCTGTTGGGTCTTCCTTCTGTGGAGCAGACGGTGTGCGAAGGGAAGCTATTTCCTCTGTCACAATATTTCCAGCTGCATGTAGGCGGCTGGTCACCTACTCGCTGTCCTCACTGGGGATTTCACTGTACAGCAAGTTCTCACTGGGGCTAGAGGAGTCGGAGCGATTTGTAAGCAGGGGAATTCACTTATGGCTTCTTAAACACATAAAGGAATCAACTGTGCATCTCCTTCCATTGCTCCAGCCTCTGTCTGGTCTGACATAGCCAGTGGAGGATGTGGGCTCTCAGAGAAGTTAGGGTTCTATGTCTCAAACCTATACTTCCAAGAATTAAAATACCCTCCCTCCCCTCTGAGCGTCTGCCCGGAAATAATATAGTCTCTAATAGGGTAAAACATGAGCACAGAAGCAGGGCAATGGAACGCTGATCCCGCACTCCACCCACAAACAAAAAACCCTTTGGTGCCTTTGGCCTCACTCAGCAATGGTCAGAACCTCTCAATCTGCCCTGGCTGTAAAAGCTGGGTCAGCTCCAGAATTGCTGAGCTGGTTCAGTGACAGCAGGGCATTTGCAGAAGAACTAGAGGCCTCTGGGCAAGGTTGGGGGATCTCTGCACTGATCCCCAGCTCTTTGTGTCCCACTTCGTGTTTAATGCATGTAAAGAAAGTGTTGGGGATGAGCCATGGTTCTGTCAGCCAGTGTCATGCCCTGCTCACTGTTCGTGCTGCTCATAGCAGATACTTCCCCTTCCAGGGTTCAGATGAGTTACACAGGGCTCTGGTTGGTCACCCATTTTTAAATACAAGAACATTAAAAGATAAACAGAGGCTAAATCAGTCATGTCCATGTCTGATTTCGCACCTATTTCAATCTGGGTTCTAGGGAAGGGATCTGAGAGGCTCCCTTCCCCCAGTGGCCAGTCTGCGTGTGAGATCACCTCCATCATGGGGAACTCCTGCAAATGCCTTTATTCAGCTGGGAATTGGCTTTGTCATGTGGCTTAAAAATGAACTTAATGTGTCTGGCACAGAACCTTCCAGAAGGCAGGGACTCAGAGTAGAATGGGACAGAGCTGGGCTCTCCCTTCCCCAGCAAACATAGATACAAGATGGCTAATGAACATCTGAGGGACTTTCTTGTTGCTGCTGAGACTCCATGTTGTTTTGTGTCATTGGTGATGTTTCTAGCACTTTCCCAATTGCCAAGAGCAAAGAGCCAGAAGAATTTCTGAGAAGAAGCCTCCTCAGATTGTGATGCGTCTCACTGGTCTTTAGTAATCAACAATGACAATAACACTTTGTTCTTCAGTGGGATTTTCAGTCTTAGCTCTCAGCACAAGGGGTGGCAGAGTCACCGCCCAGTTCTCTGAATTCCATTTTTTGCCCAATTAAAACTGCTCATGAATAAACAGAAGCTCATGTAGCCCAGCTGGGCAGCCTGGAGATAATGGAAATAAATCATCCCAGTGAGCAGAGAACTACTCCTAATAATGTACATTGCCAGACACAAACCCAGATCCTCTAGTGTGGGCCCTTAGACAGGAGAATGGAACTTTGCAGAATCCCCCCCCCATTTCCTCCTTAGCTCTGCCATAGTTGGCTCCAGAAATGGTAAATCCTGGGCAAAGTGTATTTATTGCCCTCTTCTCCATCTGAGAAACTGCTGAGTTGGTTTTTGATAAGTGTGAGTGATCAGTGAATCCTCAGGCAAAGCAGGAAAATGACAGGTCGAAAGGGGAAGGATTGTGAAAGTTACAAATAACTGAAAACAAGGCATTAGACTGGAAACTGTTGCACAGTCTGAACTCCAGCAGCCTCCACTGCGAGCGTTGAAATGAAACTTTGATCCTGGCCGACGGCCATTGCTAGAGTGGAGTTGAGCTAGGGACCTTATATAGCAGGAGCTCCTCCCTAAGAGATGGTCTCTCCTCCCACGTGCCCTGCTCTCTGTGATCATAGGAGCCAATCCAATAAGAAAAAACTAAAATAAAGGTGGAGCTTAGATGCTGCTCCCCCAGGAGGATCAATATAAGGGGCAGTGACTGTCAGACCTTCTCAGTGGATCTGGCTGTTTTCTCCTAAGGACACGAAATCTCTTCACCATGCTCTGGGCTCCCCTCATTGTCCTGCTAGGAACATGGTGCACAGGTGAGAACAGGGAGGGGGGAGTGGGTTAAATAAATTGCTGCTGAAGCCAATACACAACCAGATTCACTAGTGGCTGGGGACGGACAGGGAGGGGTTGGTAAATTTCCACCATATTTTCCAGGTTCCAGCTCCCAGCCTGTGCTGACTCAGCCGCCCTCGGCATCAGTGTCCCCAGGAAACACCGTGAAACTCTCCTGCACCATGAGCAGTGGGACCAGCATCAGTGACTACTATGTGTCCTGGTACCAGCAGAAACCTGGGAATTCTCCACGATACCTGCTGTATTACCATTCAGATTCCACAAAGCACCAGGGCTCTGGGGTCCCGGCTCGCTTCTCTGGTTCCAAAGACACGTCCAGTAACGTCAGTTATCTGACCATCTCCGGGGCTCTGGCAGAGGATGAAGCTGATTATTACTGTGCTATGTGGAAGAGTGGCACTGCTGTTCCACACAGTGACACAGACAGATGGGGAAGTGAGACAAAAACACCCTTCGCTCCTCTCCCCCAGCCTGGGCCCTGTGTGCAAAGTTCACCAGTTCCACAGTTTTCTCTCTGGCTGTGACAAATCACACAGCTGTTTATGACCAGGAAATTCACAGCTATTTCTCACTCCCTCCTCATTCTCCTTCTGCAGGATGGGGACTATCACCTTCTTTTCCCTAAGAGCCAGCATCCCCTCTGCTATCAGAGTGGGGAGCAAGAGACAACACTCGTATCACAGCCATAAGTGTCAGCACAATTTAATCCCTTCTCAGATCTCCCCAAGGCCTCCAGCAAAGACAATGGAGTCAGACCCTGAGATTTCTGATGCAGAAACAAATCAGAGGCAGAGGGGTGGATGGGTATGGAGGGGAAAGAGGCATGAGGCACAAAGATAAGGAAACCAAGGGCTACTCAGGAGGCATTACTGGCTGAGGGGGGTGGCAGGTAAGATTTCTGAGCTCAGTTTTGGCCAATGTGAGCTGACTAGAGGAACCATCGAAGAGTGTGATACCACAGAGACCATGCCAGATGCAGGAATGAGCAGCGGGAGATAGGGCCAGTGTGATGTTACATCCCATATTCTTTATGGAAATATGCTTATCATATGGATATGGCATAACTCAGACATATTTCATGCAAGATGGGTTTTGTAAGGTATCATTGGAAAGGTTACAATTGACTGAATGTGATTATCCAATTTCTATGATTTTGAAGATAGTCATTTCACTCCTTCCTGAAAGGTGTCCTGGGACCTAGCTGTGACACTACTAGATCAGGTGGTCCTGTCACCTGGTACTAAACACCATTTTGGACTTCTAGTAATTTTCCACTAAAAGAAGAGGGGGGAGGTCAAGACTGAGAAACAAAAGATTCCTGCCTTATGTAAATCTTATTTCAGGCTGGGGAGTACGGCAAACAAGACTCGTCTCCATTGCCTTCCTGCCCAGGAAGAAAGACTGCTGAAAGTGCCTGAAGAGACAAAGGAACTGAACGGTAGACAGGCTAGGGCTGAGTCCAGACTAAGACAGGAGTCTAGTCTGCCAAGAGAAATAACTGGAACTCTAAGCTATAGAGACTCTGCAACTTTCCTAAAACAACACTTAGAGTGAGGAATTATTTCTTGAAATCCGTCTCTTCAAGATCTTAAGCTTAGTATGCGTGTTTTGTTTTATTTGCTTAGCAATCTGCCTTGTTCTGTTTGCAATTCCTTATGATCACTTAAAATCTGTCTTTTATAGTTAAATAAACTTGCTTTTGTTTATTATTAAACCCAGTTTGTGCAATTATTAACTGGAGGAGGGGCAAGAAGCTCTGCATATCTCTCCTCACATTGAGGGAGAGGGCAAATTTTTATGAGTTTGCTGTGTGCAGATCTTTCTATACAGCGCAAGACAATATTACTTTGGGTTTACTCCCCAAAGGGGGTGTGCACACGGGTGCTGGGTGAATCCTCTCACACAGAGCTGACTTCAATCTGTATCTGCAGCTGGGTGTGGCCCTAACTCTGTGTGTGTGTGTGTGTGTGTGTGTGTGTGTGTGTGTGTGTGTGTGTGTGTGTGTGTGTGTGTGTGTGTGTGTGTGTGTGCGCGCGCGCGCTTTAGAGGGCTTGAGAGTCTAGCACAGCACAAACAGGGTGTGAAAGCCCAGGCTGCTGGAAAGGGTGGGCTCAGTGAGACCCCATCGCCTTATGGGGGGCGTCCATCCTGTCACAGCCGGAGTGGAGAAATATATCAGCACAGAGGTGAGACTCACCCCATGTGAGCGGATGGAGATACTGAAGGATAATGTTCAGAGAGAGAAAAGGAGGACAAGGAGGGAGCCCTGTGGGACTCCCACAGTGAACAGGAGTGAGGAAGGAGGAGGAGCTGACAAAAGAGATACTGACCGAGCAGCCAGGGTGGTAGGGGAAATCCAGCCCAATTCCTCAGCACACCAGGCATCCGAGAGCCCATCATCCCCAGGCACCACCTCTGCACTTGCTTCCCATTGAACACAGGCCAAATTCAACCTTTAACTTCCACCTTCATTGCCCTTCATCAGAGACACCATAGCGAGTCCAGTGCTAATTAAGGGTTTTGCTAAAAGCCCCAGATTCTGGAGTCCAGTGATTCCACGAGCACTTCGGCTTTCAGTGACTAGTTAAGAAAGTTTCTAGCCCTCGGGATTG
This sequence comes from Gopherus evgoodei, assembly GCF_007399415.2. Lineage (NCBI taxonomy): Eukaryota > Metazoa > Chordata > Testudines > Testudinidae > Gopherus > Gopherus evgoodei. The sequence continues at coordinate 19,283,990 of NC_044334.1, read as the reverse complement.
CAAAGAAGATATTGAAAAAGTGACCCTAGCATGCCTGAAAGGCTCAAACACTCAAACACACATAGAATGGGGCCCCTGTGTGTACATTTATTCATTTCATTATTTCCAGCAGCCTGACACAGAACTTTTGAACCCTTGGAGCTGGCTGTTTGCTTCATGGCACTGGCCCATGTCACCTGTGGAGGCTGCCAGAAGCCTGCATGCAGTGCTAGCAACCAGGGGAGCGACGGGTTAAGGGACTCAGTGAAACTGAGCAGTGCTCCATGACCCTGTGGCTACAACTCCCCATTTGGCCTCTGTGAGTCAGCTCCCCTCTGCTTCCAGCCTTCCCTGTCCCCAGAAGGCCCCACCTTCTTTCTAACTCCCCTCCCAGCTTGGCATCCCTATGGGGCTGCCTGACGTGCACAGGGCCGGCTGCAGTGTTTGGGGGTCAGCAGGATGGTTGGGCTAATGCAAAGGTTACTAAGAAGAAGAGCAACTTCTCCTGACTTTAAAAATTCTGCCAGGAGGCAAATTTGGGCTGAGGAATAGGAACCAAGGTCCCGAGCTGGCCAGGGGAGCTGGAATTAGAATAGGAAATGTTGGTAAAGCTGTTAGCTGGGGCAAGAGATCACTTCTGCAAGTGCAGCGCTGGCCATTAGAGGGAGCTCTTCAGCTATAACATGCCAAACAGGAGACACTGGGCATTGTTTGTAATGAATCATTTGGCCACATGCTGCTGGGGAGGGATACTATGGGGGGCTACAACATTCATAACAGTGATGCTTTTTTCCTGGTACCTCCCAGGTTGCCCTCTTTCCCTTCTTTCTTTGTGGGCAGAGGGGGCAGGTGAAGCGGGTGGGAACTGGAGGAGAGCAGGTGCTGTCAGACATCACCATACAAGGAGCCCATAGGACATACACACTCTCCGTGTGTCATTCCTCAGTCTCTCAGGAGGGTCTCTCAAGGGGACACTTTCCAGTAATTCTCTGATGACATTTTCTCCCTGTTGATACAGACTAAGCAGGTGCCTGCCCATAAAACAGCACTGAGCAGAAACCTGTCCAAATTGAACACACACAAACTATACCCTGAACTACCTCCCTCCCCCTCTGTGGCTCCAACTCTGCCCTAAGATCTGATGGTGCGAGCACCTCTCAGTGTGCAGGATGATCTCTTGCAGACAGGGCGACCAGACAGCAAGTGTGAAAAATCGGGATGGGGGTGGGCGTAATAGGAGCCTATATAAGAAAAAGTCCCAAAAATCGGGAGTCTGTATAAAATCGGGACATCTGGTCACCCTACTTGCAGACTGAGCCCTCTCTCTCAAGGCCAATAGCGGAACAAGCTAACCCATTAGATGTGACTACTTGATGATTCGGTTTTGGTCTTCCCTACCGCTGCCTATGCATTGCGGGGATTTCAGTGGCTGGTGGGGCAGGCCCGTTCCCTATGTCCAGAACAAAGGGTTCTAGGGATTCCCTGGGAGAAGCCCATCAGAGTGTCAGGGTCTTATTTTTCTTCCACAGTAAATAATCATCAACATACTTTGCTCTGATATTGAGCTTTCCCTCCCCCTGGCTCTTGGAGCAGGGCTGCCCTGCCATGGCCCGGCTCTGCTGACTACCCGATCACCCCTAGACAAACTCCTAATGAATAAGTGAAATCCTGGGCAGCGTCCTCTGCAGCCTGGAGACACTGTTGCTGTTAGCCACAATGTTCCCAAGAACAAAGCTGCAAACATCCAGCAAGATGCTCCCCGATATGGGTGGGTTATCACTTTTGCCCCGTTTCCCTCTTAGCTCTGCTGTCTTTGGACTGTTTTGCTCATGGGCCAGGTGTATTTACTCCACTCTCCCCTTTTGCAAAACCTACTGAGTTGTGTTTGCTCCAGCTGACAATGAACAAAGGACCCGCAGGCAGAGCTGGGAAGTAGAAGGCCGAATGGGGAAGGATTTGAGTAGTTACCAACAATGGAAAACAAAGGGTTAAAATGAAACCTTTGCTGTAGCCTAACCCTGAGAACTGGCTTCTGAGAAGGAGAGTCTAGCAGAGGGGTCATTGTAGGCGTAGCACTGAGCTGGTGAGTGACCTCCCATGGCTGGAGCTCATCAGCAAGGGATGGTCTCCCCACCCACATGAGCACCTTCCTGTGATCATAGGGACCAATCAAATGAGAGAAAATTAGCACAGAGGCAAAACTTGGATGCTCCTCACTCAGGAACCTCAATATAAGGGCCAGGTGCTGTGGAGGATTCTCAGTGACTCTGGCTGTTTTTTTCCCAAAGGCCTGGAATCCCCTCACCATGCTCTGGGCTCCCCTCATCGTCCTACTGGGGACGTGGTGCACAGGTGAGAACACAGGGAATGGGTTAAATATACATTAAAGTTGCGTCTGAAGCCAATTCAGAAACTGCATCACTAGTGTCCAGGGACTGAGAGGGAGGGTTTGACAGGTTTTTACCGTATTTTCCAGGTTCCAGCTCACAGCCTGTGCTGACTCAGCCGCTCTCAGTGTCCGTATCCCCAGGAAACACTGTGAAACTCTCCTGCACCATGAGCAGTGGGACCAGCATCAGTGACTACTATGTGCACTGGTACCAACAGAAACCTGGGAATTCTCCACGATACCTGCTGTATTATTATACGGATTCCAGCAAGGGCCAGGGCTCTGGGGTCCCTGCTCGCTTCTCTGGTTCCAAAGACACATCCAATAACGTCGCCTATCTGACCATCTCCGGGGTCCTGGCAGAGGATGAGGCTGATTATTACTGTAGTGCATGGAAGGGTGGGAGTGCTCCTCACTGTGACACAGTCAGAAGTGAAAGTGAGACAAAAACCTGTCACCCGTCCCCTCCTGCAGCCTGGGCTCTGTGGGGAACTGAACAACTTGTAGACTTTGCTCTCCCCCTGTAATGCATCACACTAACAGCTGCTCTTTGCAGTGAATTTCAACTCCTCACACGCTGAAGGCGGCATCAGTGCCAGTTCAAGTCAAATACTCTCTAGGACGTGCGGAAGGGCCCAGACTCCTTAGTACAATGAGGAGATCAGAGTCTCATCTTTCCCTAAAACAAAAATTTTAACCCTGTGAAGAAAAACTTGGAAATGTGATTTGAATATAACCAGTGCCTGCCTGAATGTGCAGCGAGCCTGAAAGAATGCTGACAGGACGTGTGAATGGCCTTATTCACCCTCAACTGTGAACAGTGTAGCTCAGGGAGCTCCTAACAACACCACCCTGGCTGTTTGAGGGGCTCTTTACTGAGGCTGTCCCATCATAGCTCTGCTGGGGATGTGTCAGCAGATAACCCCACAAGGAATCCTCAGCCTGCCTGGGTGAGTGCTGATGCCTCTCCCTGCCGGGACGGAGCCCTGGTGACAGAACAAATGGTTCCAGAGTGTGGGGAAGCTCCTGCTGCACCAAACGCAGTTACTGGCAGTGCTCACTCTTGTGTGGATGATCCCTGGCCCTGACAAGCCAAGGAGCAGAAGGGCCGTGGTATGAGGACAAGGCCAGAACCCAAGGGGGCTGTGCTAGGCAGACGTGTAGGGCCCCAGAATGTCTCCATCTGGCTCTAACAGACACAGCTCTGTGTGGCCCTTGCTCTTTCCCTCCTCACACTATCACTGCTGTGGTTTGCCGGACACCTCTGCCCTTCACCTGCTCAGTCTCTCTCTCTCTTTGGGGTGGGGGAATCCTTGCTCTGGGTGAACAGCGTCTGGTCTCCCCCCTCCCTCTCCTCCTGCAGGACAGGGACTGTCTCTGGGTCACCATCCCCTCCACCTGGGCAGTGAGAGGAGCAGCCCTAGTTACAGCCGCCTGTGACGTCCCCATTCAGGGCTCCAGAGATCTCATCAGGGGCCTGCAGCAAAGAGGGGGCTGCAAGACCCTGACATTCTGGATACAAATCAGCCCATGGGTGGGTGATGGAGCGGGATGAATCAGAATATAAAGGAATGACAGTCCTGATGGAGCACCCCCAGGAATCCAGAGTGCAGGGCAAGGGAGAGGGGCCACCCACCTACCCCCTCTCCCGCAACCCCAGCAGGTTCCACAACAGCTGCAATTCCTCCTTCATAGTCCAACCTGCTGGGGATTGGGATAAATCCTGCAAAAACCCCAACATATGTGTTCCAATTTGAAATGTGCATTGAGGGGACAGAGCCCTTTGGGTGGGGAGGGGGGCTCATGGCCCAAAGGAGGTTTTTGCTGATAGCCCCATTGTGCACAGACTGGGGTATGAGAAAGGCAAAAGCTGCTTGCAGGGAATATTTTTATTAATCTAAATATGCTGGTTTGAAGATGCTCCGTTCCTCCTGGACTTTTGGCTTTGACACACACTGAGAGGAAACCTCATCAAGGCAATTCAAGCTGTCTGAAGAAATGACTGATCTCCCCAAAGATGGGAGGAAGGCAATGGCGTGATCAGCCTGGACACCCAGAGAAGAACGAGCTGCGAAGGAACAGCCTGTGTGTTGCAATGACTGTGAAGTGATGCTGCTCCACAGCCCTGCGGAGGAACAGGACCCTGGCGTTTGTGACCTTGACCACTAGGGGGAGCTGATCCTCCACAAGCTGCAGCAGGGCAGGGAATGGGGGGTGCAGGTCACAGTGACCAGCTACCAACTGCTGCAGTAGTCGTGTCTGGGCTCAGTGGCTTTTAGACGTATGGTTCATATGAGGTCCCCTAGGGGTCTTCAGCTCTGGGGGCAAAGCTTCTCGTCCAGCCACGTCTGCCCTCCCTGCTCCATGATCTCTAGGGCAGGGGCTCTCCCCTCAGGGCACGATGAAATCCCCAAACCCTGAGGACAGAGGGGGAGAAGCACTGGGGCTGCCTACGCCTGCAGCCCCTCCTGCTTCCTCCCTCCCCCTGTCACTCAGTGCTCTGCCCCAGGGGACCCACGTGTAAAGGGGGTGATCAGCTGGCCCCTGGCCACCTGCAGGCCCCACGACTCACAGTGACCAACGGGCTCCTTACCACCTTCAAATGGTGCCGCCCTGACTCAAAGAGCAGGTGACAAGGAAGCATCTGGAAGCACCATCCAAGCCCTCTACCAGCACCCCACTGCTCCCCACTCAGCCGAGCCACCACCCCCAGCCAGCAACCCCCAAACCATGGCCCTGCCCCAGATTCCACTCCTCCCAGCCCCCACCCCTCTCAGCATCACCCACTCCAGGCAGTATCTCACCAGTGATCACCCTGAACCTAGCCCTGTTTCTGGTTATGACCCAAAGAACTGTGGGATGTGACTGCAAGGGATTGTGGGTTGGGGCCAAGACAACAAACCTCAGTTGGTTTTATTGCCCAAGGTGCAGACAGTTAGAGACTCTCCCCTCCATGACCTAAATGGTGGAGCAGGTTGTGCAGACTGGGAACTCCTCTGCTCCAGGATTTTCTCTATTGTCTCCCTGCACATGGAAAACAAAAGAATTCTTTCTTACCCCAGTTACAACGGGGATTTATAAAGACAAGCTCTCCCTGTGTTACTGATCTCCAAAAGGGGGTGGTGATCATATGTATTGGCAGCCAACCAGCAGGGAGCAGATTTGCATGGAGAGGCCGTTCTGCAGCACTAGGGGTTTAAGAGAGAATCAGAGGGTTCCAGTCACAGACCCGTTTGCCTCAGGAAGCTGAGCTCATCTGGATTCCCACCATGGCCTGGGCCCCTCTGCTCCTCACACTGCTCACTTACTGCTCAGGTGCTGTGAGGGGAAGGGTTTATTTCTGTCTCTAGTTCTAGAGGGCTCTGCCTGCACAAAGCTTTAACGTGACAGTAAATGACAAAATAGGTGTTTTTCACCCATGCATTTTGTTTTCCTATTTCAGGGACTCTCACTCAGTACGTGCTGACTCAGCCGCCCTCAGTGTCTGTGTCTCCAGGGCAAAATGCTCAACTCACCTGCTCGGGGAACAACATTGGTAGCAAGAATGTGTACTGGTTCCAACAGAAACCTGGCAGTGCTCCACTACGTGTTATATATGATAGTAGCAGCAGACCCTCCGGAATCCCGGATCAATTCTCTGGTGCCAACTCCGGTAACACGGCCACGTTAACCATCACTGGAGTCCAGGCGCAGGATGAGGCTGATTATTACTGTCTAGTGTGGGACAGTAACGCTATGCACAGTGACACAGTCAGATGGGGACGTGAGACACAAACCTCCTCTTTAACAAAGGCCACATTTAACATTCTTTCTTGTGATATGGGAGGGGCTCTCATTTCAGAGGCGGGGAAGGGGGCTTTCATATAGAATCACCCTAGAAACTGTTCAAGGCAGAGATTCTGTTAATGAGCAGAGATTGACAGAATTCACAGCACTTCTACAGGCAGTGTTGGTTAGCTCTGTCAGTCCCAGGATATTAAAGAGACAAGGTGGGCGAGGTAATGTCTTTTATTGGACCACCTTCTCTCTGTGAGGGAAAGACAAGTTTCCATGCTACATAGAGCTCTTCCTCAGTCGAGAGCTGTGTGTAGCTTGAAAGCTTGTCTCTCACCAACAGCAGATGGGCCAATGAAAGATGTTACCTCACTCACCCAGGCACTTCTACAGTCTAAGCTATGTATCTCAGCTAGCACAACTCATGCACCTGAAATTTCATCACTGCTCTACATACGTCACACTGCCTGAATCTGCATTTCTTAGGCAACGAGCTATGGGCGCTATAGATGATCAGCACAGAACTTGGGAAGTGCTTCCATTACATGGCTGGCATCTCAGATTGAGCTGAGGACTCAGATGCCCTCCCTGCCTGTGTCCCCAGGAAACACAGTGAAACCCTCCTGCACTGTGAACAGTGGGACCAGCTTCAAAGATTACAGTGAATACTGGTCCCAACATGCACATGGGGGTTCTCCATGATACCTTAGTTACTTCTCAGATGCTGAGAAAAAATGGGGTGCTGCCAGAGTCTCTGCTTCAGCCTGTGGGTACCAAGACATATCCAGTAATACTGGGTGCTTAGCCCTCTCCAAGGCACTCGGTGGAGACGATGCTATCATTGTGCTGTGGAGTATAGCAGTGGAAGCAAGAAAAAAATCTCCTCCCTCACTCCTGCAGCCTGTGCTCAGCTGGGAAGTACATGACCCGCAGTTTGGTTTCTGTCTGTACTCAAGGTTCAAAGTTCGCTGAATTGGGCTGAAACATCATCCCAGTATTTTTCTCACGAGTAAACCTGTTTGTGCAACGTCTGAATTTTAATTTAGTACATTTACATTTTCTTGCCCTTCCACAAGGTGAATGTGACTTAGTACAAAGTTGCCAAAATATGTCTGCAAATAACAGCCTGCAAAAGCTTCCTTAAGGAGGTGTGAACTGTCCCATTCATCTCAATGGCATCTTAACTCTGAAACTGAGCAAACACAAATAAAATCAGATTCACAGTACAAACATTAGTCAAAGATATCACTGGGCAGAGTATATATGTGGCTGTGTTGTATCTTGTAAGTTGCTTGCTATCTCCTTTATGCCCTTTAGGTCTGGGCAGGATGGGGAAGGTATAATAGCAGTCATGTTAGGAATGAGGATTTCGCATACTCTCCTGCTGTCTGTAGTTTGTACCATTTTTCCCAAGCCCCCCAGTGAGTGTATTAGTAAATGTAACCAAATTCCCTACAAACATTGTTGTGGGTAAGATTTTCTCAGAATGACTGGCTGGCTGACTCCCTAGCACTGCATGGACAAGCTAAACCATCTCAGGTACATTTGAAACACACGCTTTAACGCCCAGTTGTTTTTGGTCCTGGATCTAAATGGAAGTGCCTGTCTGTCTGTGCACGCTGTGGCTGCTGTGGTCAGCAGATTCACTGCTGATTGCAGTCCATAGCTTCGGGGGTGAGGGCCAGGTATTTTCAGGGAGGGATCTTCAATGTTGGCATTCACTGCACTTGCTGGTCCTGCAGACGTTGAGTCACTGAGCAAGGCCCCGCTCTTTTCTCACACTTTATGTTTACCCCCACTTTATTCAGAAGATGGGTGGGGCAGAGTTCAGTTTTGTCTGTGGTATTGAACAGCACAGACATGTGCCCAAAGGTGGTGTTTTAGGCTTATTTGATTGCAAAGAATTACATACTAGATTAGTAATAAAGTGCCCCTCTAGGACCACCCAGAGGTGCTCACTCTAAATTCTGCAGGCCCCAAAGTGTCTCCCAGACGTGGGGCTGAAGTGATGTGAAGAGCAGCTTGGGAGGTTGATGTCTCCACTCCTCACCTTTCCACTCTGTTCCTGTGGCTCCCACGGATGCCGTGGGATAGGGATTCTGTCTGGCCGCTCATGGTCTGTGAAGCATCATTGGATGTATGCAGACAAGTTCTACTGGATGTTTTAGGACATTGGTAACATAAACACCAAACGTTTTACTCCTGCGGGGCCACAGCTTGTCCTTCCTTCCACCCGGCATCTCCTGAGCAACCAAAGAAAACAGGACATTGACGTTATCCCCCACGCACCAGAGTTCAGCACCCTGCTCTGCCTTTGTCTGCTCCACACAAGCATTTCCAGGGTCTCTCAGAAACGGACAAGGCCCAAAGCCCTGTTCTGGGAGACGTACGTCAGCTCCACACTGTTTAGTTGGTGTGATAACGCACAAGGGGCTTTCACCAATGTTACTAGAGGCATCAGAGCAGCATCACAGCCTCTGTTTCTCTGATTCCCAGGTTAATTGTCAATCATCTAAACAAAATGCTGGAGAGGAACCTTGACGCTGTCAGCCAGTGACTGAAGATTGTCAGTTCCCCCCGCCCCCGCCACTATCTATGTGAGGTGCTGGTCACCCTTTCCGTGCCCCTGTGCAGCTGTGTGTGATGCGGTATCTCACTTGGTCACCCAGCACAGGAAGAAGAGATCAGTTGGTGTGGCTAGGGTGTTGCCAGGTGGCTCCTGCTGAGCATGGGGCACTTCAGTGGCAATAGGCAGTGGCCCTGCCAAATGTCGCAAATATAAATGGCTGGGGAATATTCCCAACTGGAGAGTCAGGTCTTTGTTTGAGTCCCCCCAGGAACAGCCTGGGGCCAGGGAAGGGATCTGAGAGTCTATCCTCCTCCCCACTGGCCAGTCTGCCATGGGACCCTGCACGTGACATTAGCTCTGTTCAGAGGAACACCCTAATGCAGCTTAACTGGTCTGCAGGAAAACCCCACCTCCAGACCGTGCTGGAACAAAGGCTATTATGGGACAGAGCCAACATAGATCCAAGGAAACCCTTGGGAGTGAATGTCAGATGATTCATTTAGTTCATGTCTGGTGCTGCTGATCCTGTGACATCCTGTGAAGGAACAGAATGAGTCCCCCAGTGGTTCTCAATTCATAGGTCTTCCAGGGGACACATCAACTCATTTATATTGTTTTACAACAGGCTCCATAAAAAGCACAAGCAAAGTCAGTACAAACTAAAATTTCATACAGGCAAAATGAGAACGTCCGCAATGTTTCAGTACTAGTATGGCTGTGACACTTTTGTATTTTTATGTCTGATTTTGTAAGCAAGTCATTTTTAAGTGAGGTGAAACTTGGGGTGTACAAGACAAGTCAGACTCCTGAAAGGGGTACAGTAGTCTGGAAAGGTTGAGCACCGCATGATTGTGTCCTGATGGTTCTTACACCTGATCTCAGCAAGCCTGACATTGGCCACTAGAGGGAACTCTTTGTTTACAAAGTGCTGAAAGTGGGAGAACAAATGAACTTGGCAGAAGTTGGGGAAGTGCTGATCTGAAAAAAATCTCTAAGTTTCAAAAATGTTGCCATTTTGTAATGCTCAGAATGGATCAGATTTCAAGTTTTGGTAAAGTTTTCTGCTATATTTTTTCACAGCCATTGCAGCTTAAATTTCTATCAGTAGTGTTTATGTTAGCACAAACAGTTTTTGGTAAGAAAATATGGATTTTTGGAAAAACGATAACCATTCTGAGTGCGATTCAATAAAAATGTTGCTAATAGTGCAGAAAATGTTAAAAACCAGAATAGTTAGGTAATGCCAATAAGTTTTCACAAAAATGTTTTAAAAGCCTTTTTTTGTCAATGAGAAAACTTTTAGTACAAAATATGTTCACCAACCCTGCAGTGCATTTCTCCAGTCGATACAGTACTAGCTTACAACATTTGGGATTGAGAGGTTTCTGGGTATGATGGTCTTTTTATTCTACTACTAACTCTCACCCTAATACTGTGATTACCGCTGGAGCTCTGCAGGCACCAGACTTTCCAATGCAGGGATAACCCTGCAATTTCAAAATGTGTTTTTGCTCTAAATGAGAATGGAACACTGAATTTTAAAATTTCCCAAAAAATCATTTTGGGTCAATTGAAATATTTCGTTTCAATAAAATCAAAATAATATATTTTTATCTCAGTGTTTGAGACTTACTATGCTAATATAAAATGAAATTAGGAAAACGTCATTTTGAAACAAAAAAATCAAACCATCCCATTAGGAAAATGTGGACTCAGAAGGTTTTGATATTTTTGAAATGTTTTGTTTTGATTCTTCTCCTACACAGAATTTCGGTGCAAAACCACAGATTCCTGCGGAAAGTTTCCATTTTGACGAAAGAGCCTTTCGCGGTCGAAAAACAGCCCATTGGAAAATTTTCAGCCAGCTCTAATTATGTATTATTTGCATTGTGGTGTTGCCTAGAAGCACCAGCACCCCAGGATGCTCAGTGCTGTTCAAACACAGAGTGACAGACAGTCTCTACTAAGAAGACCTTAGAATCTAAATAGACAAGACAGATGAAGAGGAAGCAGAGGCACCCAGAGGTGACGTGACCAACCCAAGCTGATGAAGCAGGTCAGTAGCAGAGCCAAGATTAGAACCCAGGTCTCCTGATTCCCAGTCTAGTGGGACAAAGCTGCTGCCACTCCCGAAAATATGAATAAACTGCCCCAGGGGACATTATGCTGGGGAGTCCAGTTCCCTGTTCTCTACCTCCCCTCTCTGCAGACGAGGTTCTCAAAGAGAAATTGGGCTGGGGAATGGGGGTCGTGACAAAATAAACCAACCACTAAAGAGAGAGAAGGAGACACTCAGCTCCTTTCTACTCCTGCTGCTCTTGCCTATCCTGTGCTGCACCTGCTCACACGTCCCTGTCTCCACCTGCACTGTGCTGTGCTCCAGAGTAGCACCCAGGAAACGGTGGGAGCAGTGAGCTGGCTTGATCCACACACACACAGTTCTTCACCATCCTGAATGGGCTTTCTCCTGAGGAGAAGGGCCAGGGAAAGAGGAGAAGAAGCACCACTCCTACCCCCTGTGAGAGCAGCCCTGGTACCTCCTCTGCTCACCCACCCAGTCAGCCAAACCAACTCCCCCAGCCAGCCAGCCTCAAACCAGCCACCAAGCCCAGCAGTGCTCACCCCAGTGATCAACTCCCTCCACCAGCAGCTAGCTATTCCTCGAGCCCCACCAGCAGCAGCCACTCCACAGATCCTCACCCGCCAACCAACCCTGGTTTGTGGTTGTGACCCCCAGAGGATTGTGGGATGTGATTGAAAAGGATTGTGGGTTGGGGTCATGGCAAGAACCAGCTAGTGTTGGGGGTCGGGTGCAGATACAGTGTGACTGCCCTATTCCAGGGGAGAGCACTCCGAGAAGGACCTGCCGGAGCAGCCTGTGCACATGGAGGGCACCTCGCCGCCAGGATACCTTTTATTTTCTCCCTGCAAATGGAAAACAAAAGAACCCTTTCCCACCCCAGTGAAGGGGTGTGACAGGCAGCAGCCGCCAATGAGCTGGGAGCAGATTTGCATGAAGGATCCATTCTCCAGCTCTGGGGTTTTAAGAGACAATTGTAGAGTCACAACCAAAGACTCATTTGCCTCAGAAAGCCGAGCTCGTCAGATTCCCACCATGGCCTGGGCCCCTCTGCTCCTCACGCTGCTCACTTACTGCTCAGGTGCTGCACAGGGGAGGGTTTATCTGTCTTAGTCAAATGGGTCTTTGCTTTCAGAGACTCTTCCCTGTGTGGTTCCAGGCTGCTGGCCAAGAGCTTTAAGTTCACAACAAATGACTAATTATTGATTTTACACCCCTCTGTTCTCTTCTCCTGTCGCAGGTTCTCTCGCCCAGTACGTGCTGACCCAGCCGCCTACAGTGTCTGTGTCTCCAGGGCAAAATGCTCAACTCACCTGCTCAGGGAGCAGCGTTGGGAACTACTATGTGCAGTGGTTCCAGCAGAAACCGGGCCGCGCGCCCCTACAGCTTATCTATCAAAATAACAAGACACCCTCCGGAATCCCTGATCGATTCTCTGGGTCCAACTCCGGGAACACAGCCACGTTAACCATCATTGGAGTCCAGGCACACGACGAGGCTGATTATTACTGTCAGGTGTGGCACAGCAGCAGTTCTTAGCCTCACAGTGACCCAGTCAGACGGGGAAGTGAGACACAAACCTCCCCTTATGAAAGAACATTTTATATCATCTTGTGATGGTGAGGGGATGTTTTGTTTTGGGGGGAGGTTGGAGGGCAGGGGGCGGGAAGGTATTTCCTCTTCACTCAACCCAGCACTGATTCCAGGCAGCCTGGGGTCAAAGTATGTTGCCTCAGTGGCACCCTTTGTCACTCCAGGACACTGGGGGCTCCAGAGAAGAAGGACAATTCAGAGCAATTTCATTGCAACTAAAGGAATAAACTCGACTCATAAACTGGCCCACCAGCAATTCTGGTGCAATGGCTTTGTGTTCTCACCGCATCTGGTATCCCCCTCACAATGCTCAACTCAGTGGGATCTTAAGAGGGAGAGGGGCTACCCATCTGCTCCACCCCCCAGTAGTTTCCACAACAGCTGCAATTCTTCTTTCACAGTCAGACAGCCTGGGGAGTAGGGGAAATACTCCAGCAACCCCAAGGGTTACCAACATGTGTCCCCCGATTTGAAATGTGCAGTGAGGGGACAGAGCCCTCGGGGGCTGGGGGGGGCAACGTGCCCCAAAGAAGGTTTTGCTGACAGCCCCATTGTGCACAGACCAGGGTATGCAAAAGGCAAAAGCTGCTCTTGGGGAATATTTTTATGAATCTAAATATGCTGGTTTAGCTAGCAGGGGGAGCTGATCATCCACAAGCTGCAGCAGGGTGCGAAATAGGGGGTGCAGGTCACAGTGACCAGCTACTAGCTGCTGCAGTAGAGTCGTGTCTGGGCTCAGGGGCTTTTCATACCCTAACGGCTCTTAGACTTATTGTTCATATGAGGTCCCCTAAGAGTCTTCAGCTCTGGGGGTGGAGCTTCTCATCCAGCCCAGTCTACCCTCCCTACTCCATGATCTTTAAGGCAGGGGCTCTCCCCTCAGGGCACGATGAAATCCCCAAACCCTGAGGGCAGAGGGGGAGAAGCACTGGGGCTGCCTACGCCTGCAGCCCCTCCTTCTTCCTCCCTTCCCCTGTCACTCCGTGCTCTGCCCCAGGGACCTGTGTGCAAAGGAAGTGATCAGTTGGCCCCTGGCCACCTGCAGGCCCCACGACTCAGTGACTAACGAGCTCCTCACCACCTTCAAATGGTGCCACCCTGACCCAAAGAACAGGTGAAAAGGAAGCAGCTGGAAGCACCATCTTAGTCCTCTACCAGCATCTCAGCACCTCACTGCTCCTCACTCATCCGAGCCACCAGACCCAGCTAGCACCCCCTAAACCATGGCCCCGCCCCAGATTCCACTCCTCCCAACTCCCACCCCTCTCAGCATCATCCACTCCAGGCAGCATGCCACCAGTGATCACCCTGAACCTAGCCCTGTTTCTGGTTATGACCCAAAGAACTGTGGGATGTGACTGCAAGGGATTGTGGGTTGGGGCCATGACAACAAACCTCAGTTGGTTTGGTTGCCCCAAGTGCAGACTGTTAAAGATTCTCCCTTCCATGACCTAAATGCTGTTGATTGGTTATTAATGACTGCCGTTTCACATGTGTGGGTCCCCGCCACTCCCTGGGAGTGTGCACATGTGTGGGTTCCCGCTGTCCCTCCATTGAAGCAGGTGTGCAGGATACTGGCCTGGGAACTGCAGTGCAGCAGTGGACATGGGGCTGTTTCGAGGCAGGGCAGGGGCTGACTGGAGGTAGGGTCTGGCTGCAGGCAGGGCAAGGGGTGCGGGGCTGGCTGGAGACAGGGGAGAGTGGGGCGGGCTGGCTTCAGGCAGGGCCACAGGGGGGTGCAGCAGGGGTTGGCAGGGCTGGAGACAGGAGTATGGGATTGGCTGGCTTCACGCAGGGGGGTGCAGCAGGGGTTGGCTGGAGACAGGGCAGGGCGGGCAGTGCAGGGCTGGTGCGGGCAGGGGTGTGTGGCAGGGGTTGGCTGGAGACAGGCAGGGGGTTTGGTAGGGGCTGGCTGTGGGCAGGGGGTGCAGAGCTGGCTGCAGGAAGCGGGGGGTGGGGCTGGTGCGGGCAGGGCAGGGGATGCAGCAGAGGCAGCTGGAGCCCTGACCCTTTAAAAAGCCCCCAAGCCCCTGCTATCCCAGGGCTCTGGGGGCTGTTTAAAGAGCCCGGGACTCCCCTTCTTCTACCCCGCCCCGGACATTTTAAATAGCCGTGGGAGTCCTGGGGAATGCATGGGGGCAGCGGGGCTCCGGCGGCTATTTAAAGACCGGGGTGGCAGATGCAGCTGGAGCCCTGGCCCTTTAAATAGCCTCCAGAGCCCCCTGCTACCCCAGGGCTCTGGGGGCTATTTAAAGGGCCCAGAGCTCCAGCTGGGGGCACAGGGCTTGCCATGCTCCAGCCGGAGCTCCAGCCAGGAGAGCGGGGCCGCAGGGCTTGCGGCGCTCCAGCTGGAGCTCTAGCCAGGGCCACGGGACTTGTTGTGCTCCGGCCGAAGCTCCAGCCAGGGCCACGGGACTTGTCTTGCTCCGGCCAGAGCTCTAGCCAGGGTCACGGGGCTTGTCACGCTCCAGCCAGAGCTCCAACCAGGAGAGCGGGACCGCAGGGCTTGCGGCGCTCTGGTCAGAGCTCCAGCTGAGAGAGCGGGGCTGTGGGGTTTGTCGCGCTCCGGCCAGAGGTCCAGCCGGGGCCGTGGGGCTTGTGGCGCTCTGGTCAGAGCTCCAGCTGAGAGAGCGGGGCTGTGGGGTTTGTCGCGCTCCGGCCAGAGGTCCAGCCGGGGCCGTGGGGCTTGCGGCGCTCTGGTCAGAGCTCCAGCTGAGAGAGCGGGGCTGTGGGGTTTGTCACGCTCCGGCCAGAGGTCCAGCCGGGGCCGTGGGGCTTGCGGCGCTCTGGTCAGAGCTCCAGCTGAGAGAGCGGGGCTGTGGGGCAGCCACGCTCCCGCCGGCGCTTTGGTCAGGGGAGTGGGGATATGGAAGACCCCAGAGCAGACCGCAACCAGCGTAAGTAAAAAAATTTAAAAGGCGCCTAAAGCACGGAGCCCGATTCCCAGGAATCGGGCGAATCGGCCTAAAGCTGGCCCTGGCTGAAGGAGTAAGTTCAGAGGAAGCTGGTGTTGCAATACATCCTATGACGGCTTATTTGCCTATTTCAGAACAGAAATTGAAGGAATTTTAAGGAGCTACTGCAAATGATGTTGTCCTGCAAACCATAAAACAAACTATTTTGCAAGAATGGCTGGATAAGAGACCAGATGTACCAGACGATATCTGTGCTTATTCGTTATATAATGAGGAACTAAGTATACAAGAAGGATTTGTCTTTCAGAGTGATGGAATCATAGCACCGGCAAATCTCAGCGAAGAGATCTTGGCTATTACTCAAGACAGTGCTCTGGGAGCAGAGCTATGTGAAAGGAGAGCTCAAGATGCCATCTATTGGCCAAGCAAGTGCTGTCAAATTGAGGACATGATACAGTCTTTGCATCACATGTCAAACTTTCAGAAACAAAAATCCAAAGCAACCTGTGCTACCACATGAGGCCCCAAACAGATCTAAGCAGAAACTTGGCATGGACCTGTTGAGTTCAAGGTGCAGATTATCTTATTCTGGCTGATTAATATTCAAATACTTAGAAGTCTGCTTGCTTCAGGACACCGCAAGTGTGTCTGTTATCAGACATCACGAGTCTATATTTGCAAGACATGAATTCTCGCCATGGCTCTGAGAGGCAAATAACTGAGTGTTAAAGTCCCCACTTCTCAAATGGGAAGAGAGAGGCCTCACCAGCCAAACCCACCCTGCTCTAGAACCCTGTAACTCGGTGCAGTTACATGAGAGATAAACACAGCTCATGGAAATCATATGACGTGCCCAAGGGTGCGCAGTCAGTGCAGGAGCTGGAAGTAGAGTGATGGAGTTCCTGGCTCCCAGTCCTGTCCCCACAGCACCAGCTCTCACTCCCTATTTTATTCCTTCCCCTGGGGTAGAGTAAGTGCTGCGGAAGGTGGATACCTGCCCGTCTCTCTGGTCTGGATGTGCTGGGAATGAGGCTCTGAGACTGACAAACATTTACTGTAACTTCCTAGCCCTCTTCAGCCATGAACTTGAGGGCTCTCCACACACCCCACAGTAGCTAGAGACTCCTGCAGACTGCACCTGCCTGCCCAGGCACTCAGAGAACCATACAACGGAAGAACCAAACGGTGGACACAGACTGAGAGCAGGTCTAGGGGACCACTCAGGCAAAAGTGAGTTATGCATTACTAGAGCTAGGAAAATGTTTCTGGCAAATAATTATTCAGCTAAAGATGCAGTTTCAGTCAACACAAAACTGTTCACAGATTAGACACGAATAGTCAAATCTCATCTGGGATGTGGAAGCTTTATCTTATAGGGCTGTAGCTTGTCCCTCCTCCTGCACAGCTCCTCCCTGTGATCGTCGGGGCCAATCGGATGAGAGCAGATGAACATAAAGGAGGAACTTAACAGCTCCTCCCCCAGGACGGTCAATATAAGAAGTAGACACTGTTAGGCATTGTCAGCAGCTCTCGCTCGATTCCTCCCAAGGGCCTGAAATCTCCTCACCATGCTCTGGGTTCCCCTCATTGTCCTACTGGGGACGTGGTGCACAGGTGAGAAAGGGAGAGCAGGTTAAATACACAATAACATTACTGCTGAAGCCAATTGCACAACCCGTGTTACTAGCGGCTAGGGATGGACAGGGAGGGTTTGACAGGTTTTTACCATATTTTTTCCAGGTTCCAGCTCACAGCCTGTGGTAACTCAGCCGCCCTCGGCGTCAGTGTCCCCAGGAAACACCGTGAAACTCTCCTGCACCATGAGCAGTGGGACCAGCATCAGTGGCTATGCTGTCTCCTGGTACCAGCAAAAACCTGGGAATTCTCCACGATACCTGCTGTATTACTATTCGGATTCCAGCAAGGGCCAGGGCTCTGGGGTCCCTGCTCGCTTCTCTGGTTCCAAAGACACGTCCAGTAACGTCGCCTATCTGACCATCTCCGGGGTCCTGGCAGAGGATGAGGCTGATTATTACTGTGTGGTGTGGAGTGGGAGTGCTCCTCACTGTGACACAGTCAGATGGGGAAGTGAGACAAAAACCTCCCCTCCCCCAGCCTAGGCCGTGTGGTGGAGGAACGGGGGGACAGAACCACACAGGTTGCACTGTTTGGTCTCTGCCTATAACACATCACACAACAGTTGTTCTTCGCAGTGAATAGTTGTTCCCTCTGCAAGGGGGTCGGGTGAAACATCTCGGCCCTTCTCCTTCTCTCTCTTTTTGAGGGGAGGAGAACTCTTCCCAGCTCCCCCTATGCACTGTGTGAATGGCCTTTCCCCGTCTCCCTCCTCCATCTCCCGGTGCAGGACAGGAACTCTCTGCTCAGACTGGCTAAGAGTCATCACACACACCCCCTACATGAGCAGGTGGAGCTACAGCTCCATTTACATCCTCATGAGACATCCCTATTCAGGGCCCTAGAGATCTTGCCAAGAGAACATAAGAAAGGCCATACTGGGTCAGATCAAAGGTCCATCTAGCCCAGTGTCCTGTCTCCCTACAGTGGCTAATGCCAGGTGCCCCAGAGTCAATGAACAGAAAAGGTAATGATCATCTGATCCATCCCCTGTCTCCTATTCCCCACTTCTAGCAAACAGAGGCTAGGGACACCAGGACACTGTATGCAGGGCCGGCGCTTCCATTTAGGCGGCCTAGGCAATCGCCTAGGGCACCAGGATTATTGGTGGGTGGCATTTTGCAGGTGAGGGGGGGCAGGCGGCTTCGGTGGACCTGCCACAGTCGTGCCTGCGGAGGGTCCCCTGGTCTCGCGGCTCCGGTGGAGCTGCCGCAGGCATTCCTGCAGATGGTCCACTGCTCCCGCGGCTGCGGTAGACCTCCCGCAGGCACGACTGCGGCAGCTCCACTGGAGCCGCAGACCAGCGTGCGGAGCGGCGAAATGGCCGTGCCCCTAGGGTGCTAAAAACACTAGTGCCGGTCCTGACTGTATGTTGGGATTATATTTTGCCATGTGCATTACTTTGCATTTAGCAACATTGAATTTCATCTGCCATTTTCTTGCCCAGTCACACAGTTCTGTGAGAGCCCTTTGTAACTGTTCACAATCAGCTTTGGACTCAGTTATGTTGACTAGTTTTGTGTCATGTGCAAACTTTGACACCTCACTGATCACACCTTTTACAGATCAATTATGAATATGTTGAACAGCACTGGTCCTACCCAGATCCTTATGGACTCTGCTATTTTCCTCTCTCCACTCTGAAAACAGACCATTTCTTCCTCCTCTTTTTTTCCTATCTTTTAAGCAGTTACTGATCCATGCAAGGACCTTTCCTCTTATCCCATGATTTGCTTTGCTTAAGAACCTTTGGGGTGAGACCTTATCAAAGGCTTTCAGAAAGTCCAAGTATATTATGTCCACTGAATCACCCTTGTCCACGTGCTTGTTGACACTCTCAGAGAATTGTAATTGATTGGTGAATTCTAAGAGCTCTGCCCTTCCCCCTCCACATTCTCTCTCTTTACTTGGGGAAGAGGGGACAACTTCTCCCAGCTCACTCCATGGACCATGTGAACTGCTCAGTCCAGTCTCTCGCCTCCATTTTCTTGTGCAGGACAGGAACTCTCTGCTGACTAAGGATCTCCATCCCCTTCAGCCTCAGAACGGGCAGAGGAAGCTGCCACTCTGGCTACACCCTCATGAGACATCCCTCTTCAGGGCCCCACAGATCTTGCCAAGGCCCTGCAGCAAAGAGGGGGAAGGTAGATCCTGAGATTTCCAATGTATGACAGGCCCCTGGGCCAGAGGATGAAGCAGGGCTGTTTGTTTAAATATTCACCGGGAAGCATCAGCCTACCCAGGAATGACATTCTGACTGATGTACGTGGGAATGACAGAAATTCCTCTCAGAACGTACCTGGTAGGGCTGCTAACCCTCCACGATTGTCCTGGAGTCTCCAGGAATTAAAGATTGATCTTTAATAAAGATTATATCATGGGATTAAACCTCCAGGAATACAGCCAACCAAGGTTGGCAACCCAAATACCCGAAGTGCACGTCACTGATCGACCCTCCACTGGAGAGCTGGCCTGCACGGCCCCAGCATCCGCTACCGCTCACTCCGGGTGCCCCTGGGGTCAGAACAGGCCATTAGTGTCATGGGAAGAGGCAACAATATCAAACCAGCTAGGAAGAGGTGACTTCCTTAGTTTGGGTTGCATTAGTCTTAATCTAGGCAGGGGCAATTTCTGAAATCCCTGGGTAATCCCTTCCAAAGACGCAACCAGGCTGATGACCTGATCAGTGCAGCCAGCACAGAGAACACCCTGAAAAGGAACAACATAAATGCTGGAAACAACTGTACATGATGTTCCCTGCAGCTGTGAGAGACAGAGAGTGTGGGCCTGTTTTGTGATGAGCTCAGCATGGAGGGTCCCTAGCTTTTGTGAAACCCCAGTCAGAATAATCTTAGAAACAGCAGCTTTGAGCACCAGGGGGTGCCCTTCACCCTCACAGTACTGGAGCTCAGAGTCTGTACTAGGGCAGTGTAATGCGAGTCAGGCTACACACTGCTGGGCTAGAGAGATCTCTGGGCTTTGGGGCTTTTTATTCCCCACCAGCGCCCACATGATCTGGACAAGGGACCCTAGAGAACCTTGTTTGGATTCCAACTTCCCAGCCGCCCCCTCTGCTCCCTGATCTCTGGGGCACGGGTTCTCCAACTGGCAGTCTTGCTTGGAGTGCTGGGAGGGTCACGACAAGATCACTAAAACCCAGAGGCTGCTGTAACCCGGGGGAGTAAGCGTTCCCCTCGCCCTGCCCACATTGTCCTGCTGCAGGGAAGTACCACTGAAAGGAGAGCAGTCAGGAGCCAGTTGCCTTGATCCCCACGGGCCCCATTGTTCACCATGGTCATTGGCTGGTTCCTCGCCGTCTTTCAGTGGGGATCCCCTCCAGGAGTGTGCAGTGCAGAAGGGTCTCAGCCCCACTCTGTCCAGCAGGGCCTCACCTAGCACCATGCTCCAATAGCCCTCAACAGCCACTCAGCAGCATCATCCTGGTCAGTCCCAGCCCCAATCAAGCACAACCCAGAGCCCAGGCAGCAGCCACTCACTCCACAAGCCATCAGTCTGCAGCAGCCACACCTGTCAGTGACACGTAAACAGCCAGCAGCCAACACATCCAACACACAGCCCCAAACCAGCCAGAGTTTCTTGCAGCCATAAACATTGTGGGTCATGGACATGGCAAGAAACCCAGCTAGGTTTGCAATGCCCAGTGGGGAATGTTGGAGACTTCTCGCTCCAGGGGGAGTGCTCTGAACAGTAACAGTCTGAGCAGACATAGCACTTTGGGATCCCCTCACCCCCAAGATAAGCTTCATTTTTCCTTGCAAATGGAAACCAAAACCATTCTTGGGGCTGTCAGTTGCTGTCTCTGAGGGGACAGAGGTGCCAGCAGCAGCCAGTGAGCAGGGAACAAATTTGCATGAAGGGGCTGTTCTTCAGCTCTGGGGGTTTAAGAAAGAATCGGAGGGTCCCAGCTGCTGATCCGTTTGCCTCAGGAAGCCAAGCTCGTCTGGATCCCCACGATGGCCTGGGCCCCTCTGCTCCTCACACTGCTCACTTACTGCTCAGGTGCGGCGAGCGGGGGAAGAGAGGCTTATCTCAGTCTTTCAGTCAAAGGGGACTTTGATTTTAGAGCCATTTCTCTCATTGGTTCCCCAGGCTGCTGGCCAAGAGCTTTAATCATTATGATTTTATCCTCATGTTTTCTCCTCCTCTTGCAGGTTCTCTTGCCCAATACGTGCTGACTCAGCCACCAGTGGTATCTGTGTCTCCAGGGCAAAGTGCTCAACTCACCTGCACAGGAGAAAAGATTGACAAACAGTATGTGCACTGGTACCAGCAGAAACCTGGCCATGCCCCTGTACTTGTTATATATGATGATAGTGAGAGACCCTCTGGAATCCCTGATCGATTCTCTGGGGCCAGCTCCGGTAACACGGCCACGTTAACCATCACTGGAGTCCAGGCACAGGACGAGGCTGATTATTACTGTCAGAGGTGGGACAGTGACAGCAGCTCTTCTCACAGTGACACAGTCAGATGGGGAAGTGAGACACAAATCTCTGTTGTCTAAGGGACACAATTATTCTCATTCTTTCTGTGACAGCGTGAGGGGCCATTTCCAAGCTGGGGATGAAGGCTTATTTCATCTGCCCACAAACACTCCTTGGCAGTCTGGGCTCTCAGTTTGTCTCCTTAGTAAGATTTCACCCAGGGCATCCAAAGCAGGGAGCAATGGGGTCTCCTCTTCAATCTTGTTACAGGGAGAAACCGGAATTAGACCCACCCCTGGCTCTTTACAGCTCTGAACTCTGCCATCTCTTCTGTTGTGCCATGGAATGAGGACACCCTCACCCGATAACAGGCCAAGTCTGGACACCCATCTCCAAACTTCCAACATTAGACAAGTTCTCTTCTCCTCCCACTGTTGTCTAGAAACCAACAGACAACACTTCCCCATAATGGTGAGAGCTGCTCAGTGAGAATAGGGAGATTGACCTGCCCTGGAGATGGAAGGAAGCCAGACACAGGAGGTCACTCTTGACCGCTCTGCCTTCTCCAGGACACGCTGGGTTTGGGAGCAGCTGCCTCCTCCAAATAAAAGCCACTCCTCACACAGGCTCCAAGCATTCCCAGCCATCCGAGCACCAGCACAACGGCTCTGGGGAAGCTGGGCTGCAGCCTGTGCAAAGCCACCACCTGGCTCCACAGCAAAGGTACAAGCCTCTCGCCACTGAGCACAGCTTTAAAGAGACGATTTCTGACAGAACTAACGAGACCAGGAGCAGTCACTGAGCGTGCAGAGCTAGGCCAGGCTCTCACACAGGGAGAGAAACAGAGGGTGTTAGTCAGTGTTACCAAGATCCCATGTAGAGATGGGCACTCATCAGATCACGTTAGCAGAGCTTCTCTGCTGCGGAGGAGCCAGAGCACCTTGGAGTGAACGGGAAGGGACTCTGTGCCCCTGCTATTGGCTAACAGAGTAAGGCTGTTACCCAAACCCACCCTCTCCCTGAGCTGTTCCAGTAAGTGACAGGACCCTCTGTCTCAGTGGAGTTACTGCCGAGAGGAACAGGAACCAGGAGGATCATGTAACCTGGTCTAGGCCCCGCAAGGAGCCAGTGCAGGAACTGGAACTAGAACACCAGAGTTCCCGGCTCCGAGTCCTGACCCCTGAGCACTAGCTCTTGCCCCTCCTCTGGGGCAGGTCAGTGCTGCTGAGGGGGGTAGCTGCCCGGCTCTGCTCCCTGGCGTGGCTGTTCTGGGAAGTGAGATTGAATATTAACAAAGTTACCATAACGTCTGCAAACCTCATTCAGCCCTAAACTGGAGACTGCCCGGTGCAGCTTTAGTGCACTACGTGCACCAGACAGCAACCACTGACACCCACAGATCTTATCTGCCTGCCCAGGAATGCAAATATCACAGAGCAGAGCCATATGATCAGCCTCCATGGAAACCAGGCTGAAATGACCGTTCCAGAGACGGGTAAGTGGCTTATACCGCGGGACAGTAATAGACAGCACATTGGAGGACCATTTGGGATGGTCTCTATGCAAGTTTCACATGAAGCATCATCAGTCCAATACATTGATTGCCTTAACTATGTATCCATGTAATAAGAGAAGCCTTATTGGGTGTTCTGAATCTTCAGTGACTTCTCTTCCCTCCCATGGCGGAGACAGATCAGCTCATACCAGCGTCAGGATAAAATGCTCTGTGCGTGAAATTGGTCACATTCAGAGTGCAACTGAAATAGGAACCTTATGAGGCAAGAGACTCTCACCAAAGGTGGGTTATTCTCACACATGACTCTTTCCCTGTGATCATTATGACCAATCAGACCGGAGCAGATTAGCGTGAAGGTAGAGCTTGGATGCGTCTCACCAAAGAGGCTCAATATAAGGGGACGATGGTGTTGGACATTCTCAGTGGATCTGGCTTTTTATCCTCAAAGGGCCTGAAATCTCCTCACCATGCTCTGGGCTCCCCTCATCGTCCTACTGGGAACGTGGTGCACTGGTGAGAACGGGGGAGCAGGGTCAATACACATTAAAGTTGCTGCTGGAGTCAATGCACAAACTGTGTCACTAGCGGCCAGGGACGGACACCATGGGGTTCACAGGCTTCTCCATTATTTTTCCAGGTTCCAGCTCACAGCCTGTGCTGACTCAGCCACCCTCGGTGTCAGTGTCCCCAGGAAACACTGTGAAACTCTCCTGCACCATGAGCAGTGGGACCAGCATCAGTGGCTATGCTGTGTCCTGGTACCAGAAGAAACCTGGAAATTCTCCACGATACCTGCTGAGATACAAGTCAGACTCCGACAAGCACCAGGGATCTGGGGTCCTTGCTCGTTTCTCTGGTTCCGAAGACACATCCAGTAATGCCGGCTATTTAACCGTCTTCAGGGTCCTGGCAGAGGATGATGCTGATTATTATTGTGTTGTGTGGAGGGGTGGCAATGCTCCACACGATGACACAGACAGATGGGGAAGTGAGACAAAATCCTCCTCTGTCTTCCCGCCCTCATACTATGTTCCACAGGGACCTGCGCAGGCTGCTAGGTTTGATCTCTGCATATCACAAAAATACTTGTTCTTCACACTACATATCAGCTCCTCATAACCTGTAATGGGAAGAGAGCTGGATTTCAACTCAGGCACAGTCTATATGCCCAGGCCCAGGGTCCTGACTCTTGGGATGAGATCAGAATCTCAGCCTTCTTTACAAGAAATTATAGCCAGTCTTCATAGGTTGTTAAGAAAAGCTTGAAGTGTGACTGAAGTGTCCCTGATACCTGCCTGAGTCTGCAGAGAGCCTGAAACAATAGCTCCAAGAGCTGTGACCCACCCAATCATCTTAACCCTGAGAACCTGCTGCTCGGTGTATGTTCTCACCACAAGAGCATTTTTGGGCCCCTGGCTGATTCTGTCTCAGCATAGCTCTGCTCAGGTGCTGGCCACACACAGAGTTCTGTGCTGGGCTGGGTAAGGGCTGAGTATTCCCACCCCTGGCACAGACTCTACCACTATGCAGACAGGGCTCCGCGCTGCCATGAGCTGAGAGTCTCATTCTCCTACCAGAGGAGCATTGGAAAATCCTGCAGCAGACAGCTCTCACATAGGTGAGCCAAGGAGGCATTGTTACTGAGAACTCCAGGAGGTCCTGAGGAAAGGGAGAGGAGACACACCCCTGCCTCTCTGGAGGGTGGCCAGGTTCCTCAGCAGCCCATCAGTTGTTCTACTTCTGAATCGACTCCTCAGGCGAATGGGGTGAATACGACAGTGATGCCATTACCAACTCTCCTGAGGGTTGTCACCATGCACCCGCCGTAGTGGACTGTGCAGAGCAGGGATCGAGCACTCCAGGGGGATCTCATCTCTGAAAGAGGGTTTGTTGGGAGTCCCCACTTGGTGCAGCCTGGAGCATCGAAAGACACAGACACTCTCCCAGGATATTGTTATTACATCTGTGGAGATTTACGGTTCTTGGCGCTCTCAGTGTAGGGGCTCTAAGATGGTGACAGTCAATTTCTACTCTGTCTGGCAATGTTCAAAACCACAGGGTAAAGCGCCGTGCAGGAGCCCGGGGTGGTTCTGCATCCCTGCCCCTTTCCCTGGGGATGGGTCTGTCTGTGTCTGACAGAGCTAGATCCATGTAGCTGCAGCTGACGGCTGTCCAGCTCTAGAATGTCTTAATCTTCATCCAGCGGGCGGCAAGTACCTGAATAACTAATTGATCTCTGCCCAATGTGACTAAGCTGAGGGCCTGATCAGCCTGGTTAGTGTGGAGAAGGACATCCTTAGAGGAAGAGGATGAATGCTGGAAGAGACTGGCAGGCAATGTTACCTGGAGAGTCAGGGACGGGATCATGGCAAGTGTGATGCTGGCCACTAGGGGGCGATATTAATCTATGGGAGCCGACCCCACTGCAGGGAGTGGCTGTGAGGGTTGGTGTGCACCAGTCCTGGGTGCTGGGTGAGGTGCGTGTGCCACACGCTCAGAGTCAGGGGCTGTCAGCACCCAGCACCAGACCCCTCCAGCTCGAGCCCACAAACACTCACACTCTGCTCAGTAACAAAGGACGCTGTGTGAGGGCTGCCAGGAGTAAACGGGGCCATCACACTTGGCACGACAGCTGAACAGTACACAGAAAAGACGAACCAGCAGCTCCTCCCTCATTCCCATAAGGCGGCCATGCCAGATCTGAGCAGAGCTGTGACCCGCTCACTAGGGGCCAGGTTCGAGTTCCCAGAGTGAGGAGCCAGGCCCAGCCAGCCTCATGGAATAGGGATTTTGTGCATCAAATTGGGACAGTCCTGAGAACCATGGGATTGATGTAAGGTCTGCGAATATCAACAGCCCTCACTGACTTTCTGAGCAGACCAAACGCATTGAGAGTGCCTCATCTCTGGGATGAGCTAGACGTTCACCTTGCCAATGAAAAGCAAAGCAGTCCTTCCCTACATAGATGTCTGAGGGGATTTATGAGAAAGACTCTACCCTGGGTCTCTTTGCTCTTGGGGAGTGAAAGGCAGCAGCAGCCAGTGAGCAGGGAACTGATTTGCATGAAGGGGCCGTTCTCCAGCGCTGGAGGTTAAAGAGAATCTGAGGGTCTCAGCCACAGACCTGTTTGCCTCAGGAAGCCGAGCTCATCTGGATTCCCACCATGGCCTGGGCCCCTCTGCTCCTCACGCTGCTCACATACTGCTCAGGTATTATAAGCAGGAGAGTTTTTCTCCATCTTTCAGGGGATTTTCTCTTCCTCAGATTCCTCCATGGCCTGTGGTGTGTTAGATCTTGAAAGATTGATTTTATCCCCATGTTTTCTCCTCCTGTCTCAGGGTCTCTCGCCCAGTACGTGCTGACCCAGCCGCCCTCAGTGTCTGTGTCTCTAGGGCAAAAGGCTCAACTGACCTGCTCAGGAAACAACATTGGGGGCAAGTATGTGCACTGGTACCAACAGAAACCTGGCAGTGCCCCACTACTTGTTATATATAGTGATAGCAGCAGACCCTCCGGAATCCCTGATCGATTCTCTGGAGCCAACTCCGGTAACACGGCCACATTAACCATCACTGGAGTCCAGGCACAGGACGAGGCTGATTATTACTGTCAGGTGTGGGATAGTGACAGTAGCACTGCTCACAGTGACACAGCCAGATGGGGAAGTGAGACACAAACCTCTTGTCATCAAAGGGGAACGTTTAATAGCATTCGTCCTGTGACAGCGTGAGGGGCCATTTCAGAGGTGGGGAAGCAGGTATCATTTTTAATCTGCCCACAAATCCCTCCAGGCAGAGCCTGGGACCACGCTGTGTCTCCTTCATAACCCTTGTGAACTCTCTCACCCAGTGCCGAGAGCTCTAAAGGACAATTCAGAGAGCGAGGGGATCTCGTCCACATTCCTGTTAAAGGGACAAACTGGACTCGCACCCAGTCCCTGGCTCTGTGTCAGTTCTCTCATCTCACGTCTTCTCTGATACCCCCGGGAATGAGGACGCCCCTCACCTGGTAACAGTCCAAGGCTGGACACTGTTCTCCAAACTTCTACTGCTAAGTCAGACAAGTTCTCCTCTCCTCACGCCTTTGTCTAGACAGAGACACACACACACACACACACACACACTTCCCCACAATGGGAACGGGGGATGGACCCTGGCACTGGAGAAGATCATTTGAGTGTCAGGCTCCTGGAGCCAGCAGCCAGAGCTCACTTTCCCCCACTCCCTATCCACATGGGACTTGGGGTCATCTGTGCCCTGCACCCAGGAGAACTCAAGCCCCTCCCAGCCTCCTGAGATCCTGCACAACAGCCTGCCCGTGAGCAGGGGCCAAGGTCTGTGACAAGCCCCCACGTGGCACCAGCAGGAAGGAGAAGAGCCTCAGTCTCTGAGTAACAGGAATGTTAAAGAGCTGATTTCTGAGGTGAAACGCACAGGAGCAGGAGGGCTCTGACTGCACAGAGCTGCGCCAAACACTCAGAGCCATGAGCGAGTGCAAAGGTCAGTTAGCACAGCCCTGACACCAGGGTGAGGGAGGCAGTGTGAATGCACTGGGCTGGGTTCACTGCTCCCGGCTTAAAACAAGAAGTCCCAGAATGCACTTCTGCTGCTTCCATCTGCTACCATCACTGTCCAGTCGGTGCAGGAGCTGGGACTAGAACTGCAGATTTCCCGGCTCCAAGTCCTGTCCCCTGAGTGCTGCCTCTCACCCCTCCTGCTGGGGCAGGCTTAGTGCTGCTGCTGGTGGGTACCTGCCCATCTCTGCTCCCTGGTGGGGCCATTCCGGGATGGAGATCAAACATGATTAACAACAACTTCACAATAGCTTATGCAAACCTTTTTATTCAGCCCCAGACTGAAGGGTTCTGGTTTCCTGTATGACATACACCCCTCAGCAACCACTGACACCCCACAGACCTGCCCTGCCTGCCCAGCAATGCAGATAGCAAAGAGCTGAGCCAGAGGATCAGCAGAGATTGAAACCAGGCCGAAATGACCACTTGAGACAGATGCGAGTTACTTAATAGTTCGCCTCAAGGCACAGATCAGTATTCAGAACAGCCAAGGGTCATTTGCCGTGGTGTCTGTGGAGGTTTCACATGAAGCTGGGGTGCTGGCCACACGTAGTCCTGTGCTGGGGTGGGTAAGGGATGAGTCTTCCCTCCCCTGGCACAGATTCCGCTGCTGTGCAGACAGGGCTCTGTGCTCCCGTGAGTTGAGAGGCCCATTCTGAGCATTGGAAAGTCCCCCAGCAGACAGCTCTCATGTGGGCTCCTCCCCAGCCAAGGCAGCATGGCTACTGCGAACATCAGGGGGTGCTGAGGAAAGGGAGAGAGGACACACCCCTACCTCTCAGGAGATGGCCAGGTTCCTCAGCAGCCCTCAATTGCTCTACTTCTGAATCAAATCCTGAGGGCAGTGGGGTGAATATGGCAGTGATGTTGTTGCAGACACAACAGTGCCAGAGGCAAGCAACAGCGGTTCGTTGCCCAGAGTGCTTAAGCGCCAATAAACACACTAGGGTGGAGAAGCAAACAACGAAATTTATTTGAGCTCAAATAAGGTGCCAGGGAGAAATAACAATCTCAGATCCTGCACATAGCACACAGGCAGGGCAGGAATATTTATACCCTTCTTCTTGTATTCCTTTTCTGATGCTGATTAGCTGATCTTTCACTCCCCTGTACTTTCCCATCCAGCTGCAGTATCCTTTCTCAGTCAATCTTTTGTCTCCCCCCACTTTGTTCCCCCTCTTCGCTGCTGAGGCATGTATACAGTATCTTAAAACGACCTTGAGCGTGCTCTAGCCTAGCTTCAATGTGTTACAGCAGAGAACTGGCTATTACAATCAAAAGCTAACTGCTAATACTACATTTTTGCAGCTCTTAACATATTAGGTTACACTAGGTTACACAAAGTGTTTAACATGGAGGAACATTGGTTCATTAAGGCCTACAACAGGAGGGCTTCATTGACACTTGTGGTTTACCACCCTCCCGAGTTACCTAGATTTATGCCTAGTGTCACCAACATTGTGGTTACCAACTCTCCTGAGGGTTGGCACCAGGCACCTGCCGTACTGGACTGTGCAGATCAGGGATCATATGGCTCCATCCAAAGGAGATATGACCCCCGAAAGAGGACTTGTTGAGAGTCGCCATTGGCTGCAGCCTGGGGCATCAAAAGACAGAGTTGCTCCCCCAGGATATTGTTATTACATCTGAACTCTGTGGAGATTTACGGTTCTTCGGCGCTCTCAGTGTAAGGGCTCTAAGGTGGTGATGATCTATTTCTACTCTGTCCGGCAAGGTTCAAAACTTCAGGGTAAAGTGCCGTGCAGGAGCCCGGGGTGATTCTGCTCCCCAGACCTTCCCCTGGGGATAGGTCTGTCTGTGTCTCACAGAATTAGATTCATGTAGCCACAGCCCAATGGCTGCCCAGCTCTAGAATGTCTTAATCTTCATCCAGGGGCTGCAGCTGCCTGAATAACTAACTGATCCCTACCCTACATGACTAAGCCAAGGGCCTGACCAGCCTGGTTAGCGTGGGGAAGGACATCCTTAATGGAAAAGGGTGAAAGCTGGAAGAGACTGGCTAGCAATATTACCTACAGCCCTGAAGAGTCGGGGATGTGATCATGGCAAGTGTGATGCTGGCCATTAGGGGGGCGATATTAATCTGTGGGAGCTGACCCCACTGCAGGGAGGGGCTGTGAGGGCTGATGTGCACCAGCCCTGAATGTTGGGTCAGATGCGTGTGCCATACGCTCAGAGTCAGGGGCCGTCAGCACCCAGCACCAGACCCCTCTGTCCCCAGCCCACAAACACACACACACACACTGCGGAATAACAAAGGATGCTGTGCGAGGGCTGCCAGGAATAAACGAGGCCATCACACTTGGCATGACGGCTGAGAGGTACAAAGAAAAGACGAACCAGCAGCTCCTCACTCATTCCCGTGGGGTGGCCAGGCCAGACCCGGGCAGGGCTGTGACCCACTCACTAGAGACCAGGTTCCAGTTTCCAGAGTGAGAAGCCAGGTCCAGCCAGCCCTGTGGAATAGGGAGTCTGCGTGTCAAATCGGGACAGTCCTGCGAACCAGGGGATTGATATAAGGTCTGTGAATAACAACTGCCCTCATCCAACCCCCACTCCAAAACCAGCCCCTATCCAACAGCACCCACACTATCCCACACCCCACTTAAGATCACCCCAAAATGGGCAAGGATTTCTTCCTGCAATGACCAAAAATGGTGGCATGACTCTGAAAACAATTCTGGCCCAGGGCCTGAGAACAAACCGCAGTTTAATTTGAGGTCCAAGGCAGATAAAATTGGAGTCTTCTAGGGAGAGGGGTCTGTACTTGACTTTCTGAGCAGTCCAAACCCATTGGGAGCGCCTCACCTCGGGGACGAGCTAGATGTTCTCCTTGCCAATGAAAAGCAAAGCAGTCCTTCCCTACAGAGGTGTCTGAGGGGATTTATGCAGAGAGATTCTCCCCGGGTCCCTTTGCTCTTGGGGAGTGAATGGCAGCAGCCAGTGAGGTGGGAGCTGATGTGCATGAAGGGGCCATGCTCCAGCTCTGGGGGTTTAAGCTGGAGGGTCCCTGCACAGACCCGTTTGCCTCAGGAAGCCGAGTTCGTCTGGATTCCCACCATGGCCTGGCCCCCTCTGCTCCTCAAGCTGCTCACTCACTGCTCAGCTATTATAAACGGGAGAGTTTTTCTCCATCTCTTTATTCAGGGGATTTTCTCTTCCTTAGGTTCCTGCACGGCCTGAGGTCTGTTAGCTCTTGAAAGATTGATTTTATCCCCATGTTTTCTCCTACTGTCTCAGGTTCTCTCACCCAGTACTCGCTGACTCAGCTGCCTTCAGCGTCTGTGTCTCCAGGGCAAAATGCTCAACTGACATGTTCAGGAAACATCAGTAGCAAGAATGTGCAGTGGTGCTAACAGAAACCTGGCAGTGTCCCACTACTTGTTATATATGATGATAGTGACAGACCCTCCGGAATCCCTGATCAATTCTCTGGAGCCAACTCCAGTAACACAGCCACGTTGACCATCACTGGAGTCCAGGCACAGGACGAGGCTGATTATTACTGTCAGGTGTGGGACGATGACACTAGCATGGCTCACAGTGACACAGCCAGATGGGGAAGTGAGACACAAACTTCTTGTCATCAAAGGGGAACATTTAATAGCATTCATCCTGTGACAGCGTGAGGGGCCATTTCAGAGATGGAAAAGCAGGAATCATATTTAATCCACCCACAAATCCTTCCAGGCAGAGCCTGGGACCGCGCTGCGTCTCCCTAATAATTCTTGTGAACAATCTCACTCAATGCACACAGCTCTAAAGTGGAAGGACAACCCAGAGAGCGATGGGATCTTGTCTCCATTCCTATTAAAGGGACAAACTGGACTCGCACCCACTGCCACGAGCAGATGAGCAACTGTAAGATCTATTCCTAAGTCCTGAGCTTCCCAAGGATGAATGGAATGAGGATTCTCTCTTTAATGATCACAAAACAGCAAGCTTTAAACTTGATACTAGGGCACAGGCCAATGTGATGTCTATAAAGGTCATACAACACATTAAGGCCCAAACCACTTTGCACTTTTAGTATCCAGCTGATAAGCTACTCAGGGGACCAACTGCAAGTATGTGGTAAATGCAGTTTGGACTGTCAGCAGTGGGGTAAGAAAGTGTTGCTGGAATTTCACTCGCAAGCCATACTGGGCTTACAGACTGTGACAAGTGCAAAGAGTCAATGTGGTAATGGAAGAACCAGAAGATGACTGGGATATATTTAGAGAATACAAGGATGGATGTGCAGGGTTGGGATGCTTCCCAGGTAAGCACACCAGAAAGGTGAATTCACAAGTTCCAGCTGCAATTCATTCCCCTGGTAAAGTTCCAGTGGAATGAAAGATCTGCACCACATGGAACAGTTGCAAGTAATAACAAGAGTTGCAAGAACTTACAAAACTCAATTCTATAGTAAGTGTAGCCAAATCAGGTTGAGATGAAATAAGAATGTGCTTGGATCTGAGTGATCTGAATAAAGCAATACAAGGAGAACACTTTCAATTGCCTTCAGTGGAAGAAATTACCAGCAAGTTAGCAAAAACTGCCGTTCCCGGGATTTGAACCCAAGGAATAGATCTTGGCTAGTACAGCTGGATGACAAAAGTTCTAGACTGCGTACATTCAGCACAGCATTTGGGAGGTTGAGGTTCACCAGACTTCCTGTAGGCACCTGTTCAGCTCTTGAAGGGTACCAGATAGTGATCCAACAGACAGTTGAAGGTCTGGAAGGTGTTGAATATTATAAGGATGACATACTGGGTGGGGAAATATCAGATGGGAATATGATGAAAGGCTCAAGGGAGCGCTAGACACTTGCCATGAAAGGAACCTGTGCCTGAACTAGATCTGAGAGATGAAATATTTGGGGTGTTTGCCAAATGAAGGTCTAAAACCTGACAACTCAAAAATTGCTGCAATTACTGAAATGGCCTTATCAACCTGCATGGCTGAATTGCCAAGATTCTAATGGTTACTTACCTTGGGAAATTCATGCTGAACATGTCAATGGGAGCTATTCCTTTAAGGCAACGTTGGGGAAAGACGTCATGTTTGCTGGGATGCCAGTACATGGAGGTGGCACATGAACTCTTGAAAGAATTACTTACAGGGACACTGGTGCTGAAATACTTTCTGTCAAAGAACCCTTTGCTCTGCCAGTGGGTGCAAACTCTCCCAATTAGGGGCTGTACTGCTGCAAAATGGGGCTCCTGCTTGTGTCGCTAAAACTCTAAACTTCCACACCACAGAACAATGCCCAGATGGAAAAAGAAATGTTGGAAACAGTATTTCGCTGTACTTGATTTCATCAGTTTACCTGTGGGGGAAAGTAGCTGTGAAAACCTTTGTAGTGCTCCACCAAGGTTCCCTAGATGGTTGTTAACACTCCCAAAATATTAGCTGGACGTGAGACACAGATCAATGAAAGAATTAGCACTTGCTGATTCTTTGTCAAGAGCTGGAATCATAGCACCGGCAAATCTCAGAAAAGAGATCTTGGCTATTACTCAAGACAGTGATCTGGGAGCAGAGCTATGTAAAAGGAGAGCTCAAGATGCCATCTATTGGCCAAGCAAGTGCTGTCAAATTGAGGACATGGTACAGTCTTTGCAGCCCATGTCAAACTTTCAGAAACAAAAATCAAAAGCAACCCGTGCTACCATATGAGGCCCCAAACAGATCTTAGCAGAAACTTGGCATGGACCTGTTGAGTTCAAGGTGCAGATTATCTTATTCTGGCTGATTAATATTCAACTACTTAGAAGTTCACTTGCTTCAGGACACCACAAGTGCATCTGTCATCAGACATCGCAAGTCTATATTTGCAAGGCATGGCATGCCTGAAGAACTCATTAGTGACAACGGACTACAGTTTTATGCCAGAGATTTAAAAATTTTTGCAAAGCAATGGGACTTGATTTACAAAACTTGAAATCCATTGTTCCCACAATCAATTGGAATGACAGACAGCAATTCCAACTGTAAAAAGGATTCTTAAAAAAATCTAGCCTGGTTAACACAGATCCCTATCTTAGCCTGCTGGACTATTGGAATACACCTGGAGGAGGTATGAGATCACCTGCTCAACTCCTCATGGGAAGATGTCTAAGTACCTGATTACTGACTTCATCAATGTTGGTACAACCAAAGCTGATACAAGGAGACATACAAACTAGCCTAAAATTGAGCCAAGCGAAGCAGAAATATTTCTTTGACAAGGTGCAAAGCCTTTATCCTCACTGAAAAATGAAGAGACTGTATTTGTCAAACAGGAGTAAGGAAATCTGAATTGGTGATTGACCAACACTCTGCTTCAAAACCTTATCTTGCCGAGACAGAGGAAGGAGATGTCTATAGAAGAAACAGACTGTATTTGATGAGCACTAACAGAATTGTGCAGGAGGAGAATGAAAATATGAGACAAATAGAAATTGTGCTAACATCCAACTCAGAAATACAAGCTCTACTAAACCAGTCTACTGAATCTACTGATTCACAAGTGGTTGGCTCAACTACAGGGGAAAAATGGGGCACTGATACCCCTGGTCCTACCTCTAAAGGCAGAGTACTAAGAAACCCTGTAAGATAAAGAGACTAGTTGTTCTAGACTTTTAAGGATTCAGATTAGAGTTGTGGGTGCTATATTAAGTCCATACAGTTAAATAAAAAATTGAAATTTAGTTACACTGTGTATTTTTTAAAAAAAGGAAATATAACAATCGTAGGAACTTTGGACTAAGAACAAATTACCCGTAGTGCTGTCTGGAAGGAGTCATGATGTCAGGAGCCTATCAGCAGGAGCACTTTGCTACAGCACTTGGAGCCAGGCAGGCAAGTCTGCAGTACGTATCTGTACAGTTCTCAGTAACAAGTTAATTAAAGTGTTTACTGTTATGTAAAGCCTCCCGGATCTTTTCGTATGTTATAATAACTGGTTGGCAAGAGCTGTTACAGCTTGCACTTGAGACAGTCACTTGGGTCCTGGAGCCAGCGGCAAGAGCTCACTTTTCCCACTCTCTGTCCCAAGGGGCAGCTGGGAATCGCGGGCATCTGTCTCCTGAATGCAGTAGAACTCTCTGAGCCTTCCCAGCATCCTGAGAGCCCACACTCCAGCCCCAGTGCGAGCAGGGCCCGAGGCTTGTGAAAAAGCCACCAACGGGAGAGAGAGACAATCTCTGAGTAACAGAATGTTAGGGAGCTGATTCCTGAGGTGAAACGTGCAGGAGCAGGAGGGCTCTGACTGCACAGAGCTGTGTCCGACTCTCAGAGCGATGAGAGTGAGGGTGAAAGTTAGCGAGCACAGCCCTGGCTTCGTGGCACGGGCGGCAGTATGAATATACTGGGCTGGGTTTCATTAGAGATGTCAACAGAACCTTCCCGTTGCTTTTCTCTTGAGGGCCCTCTGGGTTTTTAACTGGCAAGACTGCCAGTAAAGATGACACCCACACACACAGCTGCTTAATATTTCCAATAACTGGGTTATGTCTGTCACCTCAAAGTAAGAGGTACCCCTTGAATGGCACCCCAAAGCCATGAACAAGAACTCATGAATTCTCCCCATGGCTCTGAGAGGCAAATAACTGAGTGTTAAAGTCGCCACTTCTCAAATGGGAAAAGAGCCTCATTGGCCAAACCCACCCTGCTCTAGAACCCTGTAACTAGGTGCAGTTACATGAGAGATAAACACAGCCCATGAAGATCATATGACATGCCCAAGGGTGCGCAGCCAGTGCAGGAGCTGGAAGTAGAGTGATGGAGTTCCTGGTTCCCAGTCCTGTCCTCTCAGCCCCAGCTCTCACTCCCTATTTTATTCCTTCTCCTGGGGCAGAGTAAGTGCTGCTGAAGGTGGATACCTGCCTGTCTCCCTGGTCTGGATGTGCTGGGAATGAGGCTCTGAGACTGACAAACATTTACTGTGACTTCCTCAGCCCTCTTCAGCCACGGACTTGAGGGCTCTCCACACACCCCACAGCAGCTAGAGACCCCTGCAGTCTCCACCTGCCTGCCCAGCACTCAGAGAACCACACAGCAGAACCAAGCAGTGGACACAGGCCTACGGGACCACTCAGGCAAAAGTGAGTTATGCATCACTGGAGCTGGAAAAATGTGTTTCTGACAAAGAATTTATTCAGCTAAAGATGCAGTTTTGTTCAACCCCAAACTGTTCACAGATTAGACACGAATAGTCAAATCTCATCTGGGATGTGGAAGCTTTATCTTATAGAGCTGTAGCTTCTTCCTCCTCCCGCACAGCTCCTCCCTGTGATCGTCAGGGCCAATCAGATGAGAGCAGATGAACATAAAGAAGGGACTTATCAGCTCTTCTCCCAGGAGGGTCAATATAAGGAGCAGACACTGTCCGGCCTTGTCAGCAGCTCTCGCTCGGTTCCTCCCAAGGGCCTGAAATCTCCTCACCATGCTCTGGGTTCCCCTCATTGTCCTACTGGGAACATGGTGCACAGGTGAGAAAGAGAGAGCAGGTTAAATACACATTAAAATCACTAGCGACTGGGGACGGACAGGGAGGGTTTGACAGGTTTCTACCATATTTTTTCCAGGTTCCAGCTCCCAGCCTGTGCTGACTCAGCCGCCCTCGGCGTCAGTGTCCCCAGGAAACACTGTGAAACTCTCCTGCACCATGAGCAGTGGGACCAGCATCAGTGACTACACTGTGTATTGGTACCAGCAGAAACCTGGGAATTCTCCACGATACCTGCTGTATTACTACTCGGATTCCAGCAAGGGCCAGGGCTCTGGGGTCCCTGCTCGTTTCTCTGGTTCCAAAGACACGTCCAGTAACACCGGCTATTTAACCATCTCCGGGGCCCTGGCAGAGGATGAGGCTGATTATTACTGTGCTGTGTGGCACAGCGGTGCTGCTCACAGTGACACAGACAGATGGGGAAGTGAGACAAAAACCTCCCCTCCCCCAGCCTAGGCTGTGTGCTGGTGTTGGGGGGACAGAACTGCACAGGCTGCAGTGTTTGGTCTCTGCCTATAACGCATCACACAACAGTTGTTCTTCACAGTGAAGTCCATTTCCTCACTCAGCAGATGCACAGCGCTCCCCTGATTCCTTCTCATGTTCCCTCTGCAGAGGGTCGGGTGGAACATCTCTGCCCTTCTCCCTCCTCCTTCTCTCTCTTTTCGTGAGGAGGCGGGGAGGAGAACTCTTCCCAGCTCCCTCCATGCACTGTGTGAATGGCCCTTCCCCATCTCCCTCCTCCATTTCCTGGTGCAGGACAGGAACTCTTTGCTCAGACTGGCTATGGTTTATCACCCCCTCCAGCATGAGCAGGGGGAGATACAACTGCAGTTACATCCTCAGGTGACATCCCTATTCAGAGACCTAGAGATCTTGCCAAGAGAACATAAGAACGGCCATACTGGGCCAGACCAGAGGTC
Organism: Gopherus evgoodei; assembly: GCF_007399415.2. Taxonomy (NCBI): domain Eukaryota; kingdom Metazoa; phylum Chordata; order Testudines; family Testudinidae; genus Gopherus; species Gopherus evgoodei. The sequence goes on along the minus strand of NC_044334.1, from coordinate 19,247,102 downwards.
CATCTAGCCCAGTATCCTGTCTTCTGACAGTGACCAAAGCCAAGTGCCCCAGAGGGAACGGACAGAAGAGGGAATCATCAAGTAATTCATTCCCTGTCTCCCATTCCCCACTTCTAGCAAACAGAGGCTAGAGACACCAGGACACTACAGCCTGCAGCAAAGAGAGGTCCTGAGATTTTCAGCATAAAACAAGCCCAAAGGCCGGGTGATGGAGGAGGGCTGTTTGCTTAAATATTCAAAGGAAGCATCAGCCTACCCAGGAATGACATTTGGATTAGTGTATGTGTGAATAAACAAGTTACACTCAGAACACACTCGGATTCCACGTCACTGACTGTGCGTCCCTGGGGCAACCGACTCGAACGGCCTTAACTTCTGCCACCGCTCAGCAAAGGGGTGACGCTGGGGTCAGAAAAGGGCCGTTGAGGTCACTAAAAGGGGAAATGATATAGAAACCTACTAGGAGAGGGTGGCTGCTGTATCTTATCCTGGTGTGATTGTCCCAATACCTGGGCAATCTCTTCCAAAGCTGTGACCAGGCCCAGGACTTGGGGAGTTGGTTTCTGCACTCAGAGAGCCAGGGAGGAGCTGCTGGATGCTAGGCACCCTATTTCCTGCAAGATGCCCGGGTGGGAACTGAGCTCTTTCATCAGCGATCAGCAGGCAGAACCTGCTCCATTGGGCAGCTAGCCCTTGGAAACAGTCTCTGCCTTTGCCAGGAACGATGAGACCTGTTGAAAGAACAGGAGTACTTGTGGCACCTGAGAGATTAACAAATTTATTTGAGCATAAGCTTTCGTGGACTACAGCCCACTTCATTGGATGCATAGAATGGAACATACAGTGAGGAGATATATATGCATACAAAGAACATGAAAAGGTGGGAGTTGCCCAATTAACTCTAAGAGGCTAATTAATTAAGATGAACTGTTGTCAGCAGGAGAAAAAAAATAACCAAGATAGCCCGTTCCAGACAGTTGACAAGAAGGTGTGAGGATACTTAACATGGGGAAATAGATTCAGTGTGTGTAATGGCTCTGCCATTCCCAGTCTCTATTTAAGCCTAAATTGATTGTATCTAGTTTGCATATCAATTCAAGTTCAGCAGTTTCTAGTTGGAGTCTGTTTTTGAAGTTTTTCTGTTGCAAAATAGCCACCTTTAAATCTGTTACTGAATGGCCAGAGAGGTTGAAGTGTTCTCCTACTGGTTTTTGAGCGTTATGATTCCTGATGTCAGAGTTGTGTCCATTTATTCTTTTGCATAGAGACTGTCTGGTTTGGCCAATGTACATGGCAGAGGGGCATTGCTGGCACATGATGGCATATATCACATTGGTAGATGTGCAGGTGAATGAGCCCATGATGGTGTGACTGATGTGATTAGGTCCTATGATGGTGTCACTTGAATAGATGTGTGGACAGAGTTGGCAATGGGATTTGTTGCAAGAATAGGTTCCTGGGTTAGGGTTTTTGTTCAGTGATGTATGGTTGCTGGTGAGTGAGTATTTGCTTCAGATTGGGGGGCTGTTTGTAAGCGAGGACAGGTTTGTCTCCCAAGATCTGTGAGAGTGAGGGATCATCTTTCAGGATAGGTTGTAGATCTTTGATGATGCCCTGGAGAGGTTTTAGTTGGGGGCTGAAGGTAATGGCTAGTGGTGTTCTGTTATTTTCTTTGATAGGCCTGCCTTGTAGTAGGTGACTTCTGAGAACTCTTCTGGCTCTGCAATCTGTTTTTTCAGTTCAGCAGATGGGTATTGTTGTTTTAAGAATGCTTGACAGAGATCTTGTAGGTGTTTGCCTCTGTCTGAGGGATTGGAGCAAATGCAATTGTATCTTAGAGCTTGGCTGTAGACAATGGATCGTGTCGTGTGTCCTGGATGGAAGCTGGAGGCATGTAGGTAAGTATAGCAGACAGTAAGTCCAGTATAGGGTGGTGTTTATGCGACCATCGTTTAGTAGCACAGTAGTGTCAAGGAAATGGACCATTTGTGTGCATTGATCTAGGCTGAGATGGATGGTGGGATGGAAATTGTTGAAATCATGGTGGAATTCCTCAAGGACTTCTTTTCTATGGGTCCAGATGATGAAGATGTCATCAATGTAGCGCAAGTAGAGTAGGGGCATTAGGGGACGAGAGTTGAGGAAGTGTTGTTCTAAGTCAGCCATAAAGATGTCGGCATACTGTGGGGCCATGTGAGTACCCGTAGCAGTGCCGCTGACTTGAAGGTATATATTGTCCACAAATGTATAATAATTGTGGGTGAGGATAAAGTCGCAAATTTCAGCCACTAGGTTTGCCATGACATTATCAGGGAGTCTGTTCCTGACAGCTTGTAGTCCATCTTTGTGTGGAATGTTGGTGTAGAGTGCTTCTACATCCATAGTGCCAGGATGGTGTTTTCTGGGAGATCACCGATGGATTGTAGTTGCCTCAGGAAGTCAGTGGTGTCTCGAAGATAGCTGGGAATGCTGGTAGCGTAGACCCTGAGTAGAGAGTCCACATAGCCAGACAATCCTGCTGTTAGGGTGCCAATGCCTGAGATGATGGGGCATCCAGGATTTCCAGGTTTATGGATCTTGGGTAGCAAATAGAATATACCTGGTCGGGGTTCTAGGCATGTATCTGTATGGATCTGTTCCTGTGCTCTTTCAGGGCGTTTCTTGAGCAAATGGTGTAGTTTCTTTTGATAATTCTCAGTGGGATCAGAGGATAATGGCCTGTAGAACATGGTGTTAGAGAGCTGCCTAGTGGCCTCTTGTTCATATTCCAACTTATTCGTGATGATGACAGCAACTCCTTTGTTCGTGCACATTGACCTCTGCTGGCCTGGCTTTATCTACCCCAGCCCCAGCTTGTCTGACATTACGGTCCGTGAGGTGAGTGTTGGATTCACATCAACTCCAATCTCTGTGGCTCTGCTGCCATCTTCAGGCTCATCCCAAGCAGGAAACGTCTCCAGCTGTAAGGGTCTGGTTGAAATATAGACATGGGAATCTTCGCATGGCACTGCTGCAAAATGACACTAGATGGGGATGTGCACCAGGGAACAGGGTTAGTGCAGAGCTGGGGTGCGTGGGCAGAGTTGCACATTCCCACAGATACCCAGGAGTCATGATCTGGCTAAAATGTTCAAAAAGGACAGGGATCTGGGGAGCCTCTGTTTCTATTTGCCCAACTAAAAACACGGGAAAAGGGGCCTGATTTTCACAGGACAGATGCTTGGCCCCCTTTGGATACCCCCAAATCACTAGCAACCGTTGAAAATCTTGGCCAATCTCTTTTCTTTCCTCTGAATTGAGTTCCTGTTAGAGGTCTGAACCCAAGCCCTGGATCTAAGCAGATGCAAACTGTGTGTTTGTGAAAAAGATGATGGGGCAGGGGAGAAGAGAGGACTGCAGGGGGAGTAGAGGGATCCAGATATGAATTTCCCAGCACTGTCAGGGACTTAGCAGAGGGAAACTCATTGCTTAGCTCTGGGAACTGGGCCTTGCCCATTATCGGAACTGTGTTGCACTGATTATTTGTCGGTGTCTGACATTTGCCCAATATCAATTTGCTTGCTGCATTTCAGGGGTGGGTCCATCTCTTGTTCCTGTGTTTGGCTAATTTAATCATTTTCCTTTGCATGGACTCAGACTTATGCATAACTTGATGGGAGGTGGCAGCTTGCTACAAAACATTTACCTGACCTCTTCTTTAGAGCACACGGCTCAGCATCTCTGTCTGAAATTGAGGCATTATGAGCTGCTAAGACTGCACTCATTACGCAGCAATGAAGTTGAGTAACTGATCATATTCACGTCCCTAAGAGACTCGAGTACATGCTGGGACGAACAACTGACCTGGAGGAGCTGCTCGTGACCAGCTGCACAGCACATGTGCAGAGATGGCACGGTTAATACTAGGCAAGGCTGCTCAAGCAGAGCACAGTAATTGGTCCCACCTTGCATGCAAGACTGCCCAAGCGCACCGGAGCAAAACCAACAGTCTCTTGCCTTAAGAAAGCCTCTCTGATCCGGGGGGATTCCCAAAGCTCCTCTCAAAATGATATACAAATATCACCCATCACTGATCTGCAGCCACCTCTGGGGTGAAGAGAGAGAGCTGATGTACAGCCAACACCACCCCTACACACGAGTTTGGAGCAGGCAGCACAGAATAATAATACGGCTGATCCACCAAGAAATTGAGATGGGCAGAACTAGCTTTGTTACAACAGGCCAGGTCACTGGAGTTAACACCTGAAAGTGTGGTGGAGTCTCAGTGAACCCAAATGACTAGGAGCTCCTCAGATGGCTGCAAAGTGCTTTCAAAGCACTAGTATCATTTATTACAGATGCTCAATTTCACGTCTCCTCTAAGAGATATTTCTTCCAGAGATCGTGTCCCCTCACGCCATGCTGGTACACCAGCTTCCGTTCTGCCTCAGCACCTACCAAGTCTACAACACCCAACTTCCTGCAGCCCCTAGGGTGGTTCTTGGAAGTCTCCGCGTCCAGCTCAAGCAGTTGCAATGGGAGAGGCCTGACATGGTCCCAACACGAGGCGCTCTGGCATGCTGGGCTGCCCAGCCACCCCACGCAAAGCTGCGCAGCTACTCACTGTGGCCGTGGCTGATCACTCAGCTGATGAGCCATCGGAGCTCAACTGGGCTTCGCTCCATGTGACAAGGGCAAGGCCATTGTGAAGCGACACGTGTAAATACCCCTGACTGCACAAGGTCAATGACCAATAACCCAGGAGAGCAGAAAGCTTGGCTCTGAGGTGAACTGTGCTAACAACAGGGTGAAAGGACACCCTGGCAAAGGACAACAAGCCCCAAGCCCCATGGCAGTTTCATTCGATCCTCCAAACAGGGGCTAGGTGTTGCAATGCTGCCCAGGCCCTGGCCTGTGGAGAGAACGGGGTGGGTTGGGCGAGGCAGGGCACTGCAGCCAGAACAACTGAAAGGAGAGCTGATGATAATGGGAGTCTGATTAGCTTCAACTGGCCACCAGATGCCCTGAGCCAAGGACAAGGAGGGGTGTGGAATGCCGATGCTCGGTGGGCAGTGGGGCTACTGGCTGTGAAAGCCAGGCTGGTGCTCTCTGCTTTGGTTCGATTCTTTGCTGAGTCTCTGACCCTTACCTGTCTGATAAGCCAGGAAGGAGTAAAGCAAAGGAGATGGGATTGTCTATGAGACACCTTGCCACTCCCCCCCCCCGGCCCACAGGTTTGGGTTTTGTTGGATTCAGAGTTTTTCTCAGGCTAAATGCGCCCAGTTGACCAGTCTGAACCCAGAGCAAAGCAGCCCCAAGCCGTGCGTGCTGGCTGGGCTGGCGCACGCTAGGTAAGCAGGGAATAAGTTCTCTGGCCCAGTCGCTCCCCACCAGCCGGAACGAGCCGTTCCTGGGGGTAGTGAAAGGAATTAACAGGTCTCTTCACCTGGCTCTGGTTTAATGCAAACCGGCAAGACGGTTGCTCTTACACATGAGGGATTGACAGCCCTGGCTAGACCCAGCCAGAGCACCGGCCACTTCTCCAGGCAGCTCCACCCAAGGCACCCTAGTCCTGACCCCCAGCACCATGGTCATTCCACTCCAAGCTGTCCAAGGGGGGAGACTGCCCATGGGAACAGGGGCAAGGCAGAGACCAACTCAGCCTCTTTCCTGCCATAAAAAGGCTTTGAACCCAGATTCCCAGAGGTGAACAGTTACCAACTGAAGGACGGGAGACTTGCTTTCCTGAGAGCCTGGCTGCAGGGAACTATAAATAAAATGATTGCGACTTGCACTGAGAGACAGCAACATGCCCCAGAAACTACTCTGATTTCCTTTCAGGGTTTAACAGAGAAAGGAAGTGGTTTCCAGGAGCTGGACAGTTACACACCATCTGCCAGATGTATGTGCAATCGCAGGACAGTTTAACCCCACTGTGGGTTTCCCCCATGACTAAAGTGTTTCAATGCATCAATGGAATCATGAAATCATGTAACCACAAGTCAACTTGTAACCACAGGAGCTGACCGCAGAGGGCACATACTGGTTACACATGGTAACTGCCCTGCCACATTACAGCACACAGCAGGTTTTCATTGGCTAAGTGTTGGGTACCCAACCGGCACTTCCCAGCCTATGAGTCAGGTATACAAAACTGCCACTCAGGGTCAAGCAACCAGCTGTGAACAGATAAATTTCATGAGTCTATTTGCCATCATCAGCTGATCCAGGGGGATTTTGTTCTGATAAATCAGGTGCAGTGCAGCATTTTCTTACCATTAGCACATCCATACGGTTCTCAGCTCTGGCTGCTCCGGACAAGGGACAGCAGAGTGGCGGCAGTCACTTTGACTGAAATAAAACCGTGAGTGTGACCCCCCATTCCCTAGGAAGCTACGAAAAGCTGGAGCCTTTCACTGCTTCGAATGGCTTTCTAGGGTCTCCTCATTGTTTCGCCCCTCAGAGCAGTAATAGAATGATCAGGATGAGGAATGTTACATGAGTGTCCTCATCTTCTCAGCTGAACACTAGGTATTTTCCCAGCCCCAACCAGCTGTGCAGATTTCTGCTACCCTCCCCCCGCCCCACGGACATGAAATCAGGTGTCTGAATATTTTGACGTTAACGCTAAAATCCTTCCATTTAAAATAGCACCTGCCAGTTGTGTGTGAAGGGGGGAGTTGCTCTGTCAGGACTGAATACTGCACCATAAGGGATTGGGGACTTTCAAAGGGGATGTTATTGAAGAAAGGCTTTAAAGAGCAAGAGGAAGCCCTACGAGCTTGGGAATCTGGGGTTGACGGAGCAGGCTTCAATTTCAGTTTACACCTGTCCCCGGGGACCTGCTATTGCAGATGTCTTCAGGCATCAGCAGTCACTGCCCAAACTGACTCTGTCTGAGTCAGCCCTCCCTATCCTGCTACCAGCCCTTGGCTACTGGCCCCTCCCCTCCAAGCTCGCATCGCTAGCTGTACCTCTCACCCCATGCTTGTCTCGATCTCTGGCCTGTACTGCGCACACCGAGCTCAGCTCGTCAGGTGTAACTGGCTGAGAATCCAGGGATTAAGAAGCAGCATTTCATTTCCCAGTCAGGTGGCAGAGCCGGAGCTGTGGGCTTCCTGAAGACGCCAATTGAGCAAGAGACTCTGTCCATGACTGAGATGGTTCCTGTCTGTCCTCTCCAGGGCAGATAAGGGAAGGACTTATTTTACTACTGCAGTGAATTATTAGATTGTAGGAACAGCATCTGTTGGGACCATTTTGCTTTGTGCCTTGTACATACAGAAAGATGGATCTCTATGGCTTTCGTGGGATCCAGGAGCTTGCACAGAAGATGTTTATGGTAGATGTCAGTTGTGTGAACATCCAGAGGGCCATACTCTGGGAGGGGCAGCCGGACCCTCCCTAACTCTAAGAGACACCACCAGGCTCAAAACTTGGAACAGGCCTGTGGGTTCCCCCTGCGGTGGATCACTCCATGGTTCCCAGCAAGGACCAAGCCCCAGGGCTAGCAGGGCCGTTCACAGAAAGAGTAACCCTTGCATTGCAACACACACCAGGAGCCTTCCTACCTGCTGCTTCACAGGGATCTCTCTGAGCGGCTTTCTGGGGAAACCGATCTGCTTATATGTTCTAGAGACATCTTCAGAGCTGCCTTCACTGGGGGACTCAATGGAGGATGCTGCTGATACTTCAGTAGCAAGTGTTGTTTAGCCACTGCGTTCTCCTTCTAGAACAGGATTCATTGACAGCATCGAGGTGGATTTCAGAGCAGAGACCCTTATTGTCCTGACCTTGTGTGTCAGTGGGACCCACCGGGAATCAAGCCACAGGGTCACTGGAAATCTAGAAATACAGAAGCAGGTAAACCAGGTTTAAAGTCATAATATCGCCTGTTTCTTGATGTTTATTTGTCTTGACCTAAACTAAAACAAGGCTGCACTGGGGCTGGCTCTGGATTTCCACAGGACCTGGGCAAAGGGACCACTATGCTCTAGACATCTGTCTGTGACCCTCTTGCCTCCCCGAGCATTTCAGATCACACATTGGTTCAGACACACGGTCTGAGAAGCAGGGGAGTCTGCAGCCATGGAGTGGGGGGAAGTGCCATGGTCTGTGGGCTGGTTCATGCTATCAGGGGAGTTATGGATACAGGAGGGGGCATAAGGTGCTGGCTTTGTAAAGGGAGAATCTAGGAACTGTGGCCCTTTGCTAAAACTGGCCCAGTGCAGCATTCTAGAGATTGGGAATAGTCATGTAGCCTCTTTCTCCGTTCCGTCTATCAACTCCAGTACAATGTATATTATTGATCCATACTCCAGTCCCCAGCTGTACATCCTGCCATCTTATCCACTCTGTGGTCAACTTTATAACCGGAAAGCCAGGCTCCCCTTCCTCACAGCCCCTATTGCTTAGCTCTCCACGTCTTGTTCTGCGGTTCCCTGGAGGCCCCGGGACTCCAGGCCGAAAGGTCCTTTGCCAAACGGGCGGGCGGAAATTCTGTTCATGTCTGCGATCTGTTTTGTTTTATGGGTTCTGTGCATTGCTGTGCACCAGCACCGCTAATGTGACATTAATTGCGTTTACATGTGTGCACGGTGCATGGTGCCATGTAGCAGGACACCATAGAAATGGAAACAAAGCTGGTCCCAATGACCCCATTCTGCCAAAATGAGAGGAAAAAAGATTCAGAAAGGACGAGCTGGTGAAGAAGACAGGCCAAGACGCTCAAAGACAAATGGATCTGAACAGAAAAGCTCTATGCTAGGACTCAAAGAGAATGAGAGTTCGTTCTTTGGGATTAGCAGCTGATTTAACTCAAGCCCTTGACCGGTGGCACAGTGGCTTATCCCTTGGGAGAGAAACTGATTCCGCAATTACAATCCCCACTGAACTATTATCCATCTACCTGTATCACCCAAGTTTCTTCAGAGAGGAGAAATCTGGGTCCCTTCTCCCAAAGCTTAACATTCTGGCCCATCAGCCTACTCATCTAATTCACCCCACCGATGGGACGCCCAGGCCACAAAGCAGAAGCAAGCAGCTGCCGGGATATTTTTGCACAGCTGTGTGTCACTGTGCATATATCTTTGGTGGCGGAACGCAGTTGACCGTCCTCGGTAAGTCACTCTAAAATTCATTTACAATTGTTTCCCAGTTGTTGTGGGTTTTGAATTTTTTTCCTTTGTCTCCCCTTCTCAACTTCTCTGTCTATTCCAGGCTGGGTGCTCTTCTACTCTGCCCTAATCACCAGGAAAATGTGTGCGTGGGCGGAGGGGGGTTGCTCTGTTGAATGACAAAACACAGGTCCTATGTTGTTACAGATTTTTCTGCTTGTAAAATGTTTTTGTCCTTTCGTTACTGGTGAGTCCCCATTGATCAAATCTTTGGTCACATAATGGGGCTTTGTTTTATTACAGGCGATAGCTTAGGCGGGGGAGACCTCCTAATTTCAAAGCCCAGCCAAATTGTATTTTAATTGTTTATCTAACAAAACTTTCTCTGTCAGTTTTCACTCTCTGATGGAAACATACCCAGGTAAGGCTTTGGTAACAAGGAGAAAATATTCAAGAATTTGAGATATAAGGTTTTAGTTTCGTAGAAGACTGGTCAGTCCTGCAGCCAAAAAAGTGGGGGGAAAAGGGTCTCCATTTCAGAAATGGTCAAAAAAGACAGCTGCTTTTTTTTTCCCCCATGTCTAATGCTTTTTCTGAGGTTATGCTGGAAAAGTTAGAATGTTTTCGTGAGAATTTTCAACTCAGTTGCAATTAAAAGGGATACAGAGCAAATTCTGATGACTTCTTAAAACATGAGACACCCTCTGTTGCAAATAGTCCATTCGGTTTTAAGCATCTGGCTGGCTGCCTAGTCACTGTTGAATCAGGGTTTGATGAGATTGAAAAGATCCAGAGGAGGATCTCTCCTTGTCATGCAGATACTTAGATATTACCACGATGGGCGCTAGGAATACCCGCAGTAGCTAGATAGGAGACAAAGATGGTCTTAAATAGAGAGACTCACGTATGGATGAGGAACTAACTGCTCCAAGTAGGACTCTGTAGCCTGGAACAGAGACATGCAAGAGAGGATTCAGCTGAAGTGTTTAAGATTATGAATGAATTATTGTGATTGTTAGCAAGTGAACACGGCTCACTCCTCTCTTCTCACTGTCCATTGAGCCGAGGGGTCTCTAGATGGAAGGATTGGCAGTATGTATTTGCTAAGTAAAAGAGTGTATCATCCCCAGGGGAGATGACAGAGTAAAACACTGTATCTTGAGTCAACAAGAAGTTGAATTATTTTATGACCAGTTAACGCCACTGTTCTGTGTCTTGTACATGCAAAGGCAAGGGAATTGATATCTTGTGCTTCGGGACATAGGCTGATCATTGCGACAGGACAGAAGAATGTTCCTGCCTAGCATTGCACAGCTGCATTGAAACGGGCCAGATTATGAATTCAATGGGAATTGTGGTGGCCCAGTGCCTCTGAGAATCAGATCAATAGGAATTGCTGTACAGTGTCCAGGGCCGGCTTTAGGACGTGCGGGGCCAGACTCAAACAGTTTTGACGGGGCCCCGGCAAGGATGACTTAAAAAAAAAACACGTGGGGCTTGTACTCACAGAGTGGCGCTCCTAGTCTTCGGCGGTGGATCCTTCACTCGCTTCGGGTCTTCAGTGGCACCGAAGGACCTGCCACCGAAGTGCCGCTGAAGATCTGGAGCGCCGCCGGGTGAGTAAAAAATTACAAAGGAGTCTCTAGCCAAGGAAGGGATTCTCAGCCACTTTCTGCCTCCCCCTCCCCGTGGCCCTGCCACTGGGCGCGGGGCCCTCTTAGGCGTGGGGCCCGATTCGGGGAATTGGTGGAACTGGCCTAAAGCCGGCCCTGACAGCGTCAGGCCACTGAGCTGGCAATTACCACACATGCTTAAGAGGTGCTAATTTTCAGAGGTGCTGTGCACCCATAGCTCCCAATAGCAGTGCTGGGTGCTCAGCATCTCTGAGAATCAAGCCGTGTGTGCAGGTCTGAACATGTCTGTGGAACCAGAATATGCAGGACTAAGTCAAAGGATGATTTCCTTTGGGAGTTTATCCATAGCTATTTATTCCTCTCTACTAGCGAGAGGAAAGCCAGCGGCAGACAGGGTCACACCAGCACCATTCGAATTTTTTTACTTTATTTTTTTTAGAAAGCGTCTCGTGAAACATCTAGGTCAGTGGTATTCAATCCTGGGGGGCCACAGACTATGACTAAGGTTGCCAAAGGGGTCCGCACCTCTATTCAAAATCTTTTAAGGGTCCGCAAATGAAAAAGGCTGAAAGCCATTGAACTAAGAGGTTTTGAGATCCTGATGGAACTAAAGTATTGTCATTTAAGAGAAAATGAACCCCGATCTAGAAAGGATGGGCCAAATTCTGCTCTCGGTTACATTGGTGTAAATCTGGAGTAACTGGATTCGCTTTGTCCTGGAAGATATTAAAATGATGGGTTCTCCCTCCAACAGCATGTGTGTGTGTGTGTGTGTGTGTGTGTGTGTGTGTGTGTGTGTGTGTGTGTGTGTGTGTGTGTGTGTGTAAAAATTAGCCTCTCTCAATCAAAGCCGTGAATTTGCAATAGCTGAGAATCTGACCACAACCTTCAGTGACTATCAATGACCACTGAATCCAGTGGGCTTCTGTGTTAGCACATGGGTCTCCTTGGGGGAACTCATTGCAGGATGAGGGCATAAGTCTCAGAAGGATCTCTCTTCCTTCAGGAGGAGGGAATCTCCCTATTTAATCAGTTGCAACATTGTTCAGTGCTATGGTGTAGTTAATCAATGAATAATACATTGATGAAACTCTAGATTGCTCTCTGATGCTCTTGTTTGTTCTGCAATCAGTGCTGGGAATATTAGCAGCTCTGGCAGTTGTTAGCAAGGAGGTTTCTTTAAACATGAGCTGAAATTGGCTTCTGAAAATATTGGGCCATATTCTTCTCGGATACTGTGGTAAAAGTGCATTGATTACACGGGATTTACACAGCGTAGATGAGAGGAGAGTTTGCCCTAGAGAATCTGGTTCACTATAGCTATCTCTTTGAATTGCCAAATGCTGTACAATTGAACACAGGAGAGCGAGCCCTTCTGGCTCTCTACTCAGATAAAATATTGCCACTCCTACCATTGAATCCACACAGGCATACTCAGAGAGCATCTTTGAAACCAATAGGAATCCGGCCCGGGCCGGTGGTATGAATCTGATTGCAGGATCAAGGCCTAAGAGGCTAAATTTCTCCAACTTGAACTCACAGAAATAATCGGACGTAGCAATGCCTGGGTGTGATTGTGAACTCTGCAGTAACGGAACTATGGGATTAAATGTTGGCTTGTGCCAGGTCAGCCTTCAGCTGAGCATTTCTCAGTAAAGGGCCATTCATTCCCACTAATGTGGTGTTCAGCTGTTGTAGCCGTAGAGCCAGCGAGGTCGTAACGGACAAGATTATTAATGCTAGGACCGAAGGCCTAATTCCAGGCAAGCAGGAGATCTGCAGTGGGAGAACTGTACCGACAGGAAGTAGCAATGTAGGGCGCCGTGACAGATTCTGAACTTGCAGAAACTCTGATGCTGCCTGTGGGCCAAAATCTACCCTAAATCTTTGCACAAAAAATCTAATCCAGCAGAGCAGTTAAGCACATGCTTAACTTTAAGCACCTGAGTAGTCAGTCTATTGACTTCCAGGGGATTGCTGATGCATTTAAAGTTCAGCATGCATTTAAGTGCTCAACTTATTCTCATTTTAAGGGCTCAAATTTTGCTTTTGGTTTCTCTGATGCAGTCAAATTGATGGCAGTGGTTTAACATTTCCCTCAGTACCTGCCTAATGCAGCCCTAAAGTATTAAGAAAACTGTAAGAATAAAAACTTGAAAGACGCTATGCAAGTTCTCCGCCATGTGTGGAGTATCCTGCAGGAGGAGATACTGAAGGGGCACAAATTTCTATAATACCACCCAGTAAAAACAAACCAATTTAAATAGCTCTCAGGTTAGGCAGGATTCCGTATCAGAGCTAAACCTGGAGCCCTCCGAAACATCCACATTTCCTACAGCCAGCAGCTGGGCACAGGATGCTAGCTGGCAGTTTTAAAGATAGACACGCAAGAGCCAGAGCACAGCAGCCCAGCGGTAGCGGGCGCCATTTTGTGTACGAAAGCAACAGCTGCTTTCCATGTTCTGCTGGCAGCTCGCAGCAGATCAAACATAGTTGACTCAGAATAATCCTGCTGCATTCCTCAGCCTTGAATTCCTGGGCAATCTTGCAAATCCAGCCGCAGTGTCACATGGCTCCTTAGCTGGTGGGAGAGGGAAGATGGTGGGAGAGATGCTGGGGAATATTTAACACTGGAGATTATTATAGAGTATTGCCAAATTTTGGTGCAAGATTTCTCTGGGAGGATGATCTGTATCCATAGAATAGTCCTTTCAGTGGAAAAACATTATCAGGGAAATACCTGGTAAGTCATTTGAAAAGAATAGTGTCACTGTTGTAGTATTGTGTTAGCACAGGGGTTTAGCTGTACTTAGCTTTTCCTGTTCTACTCCACTCTATCTTTGCCGGATAGAATCAGGGGATGTAGATGAGATTTGATTTGATTTTTAATGGTAAGACTTTGTAGTTACAAAGCAGCATTGGTTTAGATTTCAGGCAGTTTCTCCCTCAGGCACCACAGATTTTATTTAAAAAAAAATAAAGCTTTATAGACCCAAAGAGCCAGATCCTCCACTGGTGTCATGGAACTACATTGATTTATAGTGGGTGAGGATCTAGCTCAAAATATCTAGTACCTTGCATTCTGCACTGGAAGCATCTGAATTTGATGTTCCATTGTGTATCTGAATTGTCTTTGGCTTTGTTCCTAATCTGACTCTGAACCACATTGTCTTGTAGGTCAGCCAAAGGCATCTCCCACCGTGCACCTCTTCCCTCCATCCTCGGAAGAGATAAATGCAAAGAGCAAAGCCACACTGGTGTGTCTGCTGGGCAGCTTTTACCCAGGGTCAGTCCAAGTCACCTGGAAAGCTGACGGCCAGCAGATCTCCACTGGAGTGGAGACGACCAAACCCTCCAAACAGAGTGACAACAAGTACATGGCCAGCAGTTACCTGTCTCTGACTGGATCAGATTGGAACACCCATGAGACCTACACCTGTCAGGTGACACACGATGGGAAGAACTTCAAGAAGTCTTTGCAGCGCTCACAGTGTTCTTAAACCTCTGACCCTCAGATGGCTCAGCTGGTCCTTGTGTCTATCAGTAGAATTTTCCCCAAAAGAGCCAGGATCAGTCTGTAGCATCACCTTAATGCTGATCTCCAGCAGGCTCTGCTTCCTGTGTGATGTGGGGGATCTTTGACGATCCCTTTGATATCTGCTTTTATTCCCATGTTCCCACTGCTCTCATCCCCCTGCATTCCCTGGAAATGCCCTTCCTGCTTTAGTCTCTGATGCAGCCTTGTTATGATATTAATAAAACCAGAAACATTCAGCGATCGCTGTGTTCGTGAAGAGTTAAAATTATTGCCTCTTTCAAATGTTTTCAAAAAGTTGTTTATCATGATCCTGCAATAAAAAGATGGACATTTATCTGCCAATAGTTTATTCTTCTGGTTCCAAAGGCTGAACTGATTTCTCTCAATTTATCTGTCAATAACTTATTCCTAGCAAATATCAGTAAGATTTAGTAGTCACTGGATAAGATGTGTTCATAGTTATAAAACTCTCTTTTGGATTTTCATCTGGCCTAGATTGGCACCAAGCCATTAAATTGAGTGGAGTGAGGCCAATTTACACCCGCTGACCATCTCACCTTGTTTGCTTTTCTCTAGCAATAAAACAACTAGCACCAAGCTTGGGAGTTACCCTAAGTCTGCTGGAAGGTGCTACTGCTCTAAGCAACAGAGATTGCAGCTGCCAGGGCAGAAATATTCTGGTGGGACCACTGCCCGGTTTCTCTTGTGAGCTCCCATGGTCTGAACTCAGCCATAGTTCAGACCACAGTTATGTGGCACTTGAGTCCCACTTAAACACTATGGAGCAAGTGTAAGTGGGTCTTTCTGTTAGTGGTGCCGTGGGTCTTTTGCTGACTCTCTGCACAAGAGCGTCACTTGACCCACCTTTGAATGGCATAACTGGACCACGAACAGACCTCATGCTACGACAGGCCACTCAATTCACTGAATATCTCTGGCTGCTGGTGTCCCTGGCCGCCCACAAGTCACAAAAACAGCAGTGCAAGCAGGGAAATGCACCTTCCCATTGAATGTCAAACTGCACTGTGCTTCTCTGTGTGGGACCTGCTATTCGTTCACAGGGGGCGGATGGCTAGGGGCTTGTCAATCACAAACGAACCTTATTAGGTAGGATGAGCTTTGAATAGATTTTTTTAAATCAAAAGATCTTTGTTCTGAGCTGCTGTGTCCCTGTTCCTTCTCCCAAAGATGAATGTCTCAACAGTGACCCTGCAGCTCCAGTAAGAGTAAACAGGTTATAATTTACCAACAGAGGCCTGGCAAATACAGTCATAGATACATTTACAGTTACAAATGTGAACTCCAAATGAAAACACGTCCTTTGTAATAGCTTGAAAAGCCATAAAGACACGAAGCCCCCCAAGGGAGAGAGTCTATTGCTCAGCCTAGCTCCATTTATCTGTGGTCTGTCATTCATTGTGCTGTAGGGTTATCATTACTGAAAAGAATTCTTATGGGATGTAAATGGCTTGCCTGGTCGTTAGCCTGCAATCTCAGCTGCTCACACAGATATAGTCAGCCTGCTCCCCTGGACCCAAAAGTGTGGGTACAACTAGTAACAGAATTCATGGAGGGTGAAATTCACCCTGTGCAATGGCCTTCATGAAGCCCATGAACAGTTCATGTGAGTGGGCTTCAATAGTACACAGGCCTTCTGCAGAACTCCTGAATTACACCCAGAGAGAAACCACCAGGGAGACAAGAATTCAAGGCCCATCTCCCAGGCTGGTACTGGGTCACCATGCTACAGGAAAAGAGAAGGCTAAGATCAAGCATAGTCTGGTGGAGTAGCTAGTTTTACTTCAGGCCCTGAGGTTTTTTCTCCCACGTGCGATTTCCCAGTCTGCTGTGGCACCTATACAAGCTAAATCAAGCATAGGGGAAAGAAACCAAATAACTCTATAATGCCAATTTTTGTTAAAGATTCCAGAGGTGATCCTGGAAATTACATGCCAATAAGCCTAACTTTAGTATCTGGCAAATTGGTTGAAACGATAGTAAAGCTCAGAATTATCAGACATAGAGATGAACTTGATATATTGGGGAAGAGTCAACGTGGATTTTGTAAAGGAAAAAAATCACATCTCACCAATCTATTAGAATTTTTGAGGGTGTAAACAAGCATGTGGACCAGGATGATCCAATGGATATAGTATACTTTGACTTTTGGAAAGCCTTTGATAGCCAAAGGCTCAAGCAAGGTAAGCAGTCATGTGATAAAAGGGAAGGTCCTTGCATGGATCAGTAACTGCTTAGGGATAGGAAACAAAGCATAGGAATAAATGGTGAGTTTTCACAATGGAGAGAAGCAAATAGTAGCGTGCCCCAGGGATTTGGATTGAGACCAGCGCTGTTCAACATACTAATAAATGGTCTGGAAAAGGGAATAAACAGTGAGTGCAAAGTTTGCAGATAATATAAAATTATTCAAGATATTTAAGTCCAAAGCTCACAGCAAAGAGTTGCAAAGGGATCTTACAAAACTCAACAAAATAGCAGATGAAATTCAATGTTAATTACATAATCCCAATGATACATATAAAATTATGGGGTCTAAATTAGCTGTGGTGCGGAGAACCACCACAAGGATTACACACCACTTCAGTCCCACCTACATCCCCATTTAGCCTGTGGCCATCCAGTATGAAACGTCATTAACCCTTCATTTGCTGGATTAAAATAGTAACCAAAGCAAACACCAGACACAAATAATGCAGCCTGAGGAAACTGAGCAAAAGGAAAACAGGCCCTGATTCAGCAGAGCAGTTAAGCACATGCCGACCTTTAATTAAGTTAAACATCTAGATGAGTCACTCCTGAATGATTCAACAGTTAGGGTGTGCATGTTAGCTCTTACTCGTGAGCTTTTACTCACCTGAGTTAGTCCCATGGATTTCAAGAGGACTGTTCGGGTGAAGAAGTGCTCACCAGTGGGTGACATTCACCCTGTGCAGAGGACCTGCATAATGTCTATGCACCACTGAAATCCTACATCTGGCCTGTTACACTGAATTTAAATGGAGCATAGACCTATGCAGAGCCTAAGCCCAGGGGTGACTTCACCCTACTATGGGTAAGGGACACATTACCCAGCCCTCAACTGGGAGAATGATGAAGTCACTTAACGTATCAAATCAGCAAGTGCCACATTAGAGGTGTGAGGGAATTTCTAATAACCCGAAACATCTTCCCTGGAAGAGCAACACGTCTGTAGCTGAGAATTAGACAGAAGCCCTGATGCTCACCACAGCTGCAGCTGCGCAGAATTCTCCTGCTCATCACGTGTTCCCAAGCCCACGCCACACTACACAGGGGAGTGTGCTTTAGAGCCTCTGTCGGCCTGAAAACCACCGTCCGGGGGCTTATGGAAGGTCTGGTCCGTTGGAGTCAAGGGAGCTGTGTAACTGACTTCAGTAAGTGTAAGATAAAGTGCTATAAACAGCTCCAACTGCGGCCCATTACTGAGGGAATGAGGCTGGTACCATTCACTCCCGGCCGTGCTGAGCTGACACACACCAGGCTCTAAGGGGAGTTTGTATTTACAGTCAGAGGGAGGGTCCAGTGCCCTGGTTTAATTCAGAAGAAATCAGCTGAGCATGGACACAGCTCACAGCCTAGATGTTTACTGGCCCTGCCCTTGGTGAGAGGGCCCCACACGCCCACACTCTGCTGGGCAGCAGGCCCCAGAGCTACTCTCCTAAGGTGAGGGGCAGGAAATAGCCCAGTGATAGTGAGAGTCTCATGGCAGCTCTGTCCAGGGAATAACACTGCTGAGAACAGCTGGGAAATACAGAGCAAATGGCTGTCGTTGGGGGCACTGAGTTAATTTCTAAAGCAACTGGGGGCTCCCACGAGGAAAGTGCTGATGTCTCCTCAATACTGGACATGGGCTGAGCAGACATGCTCTCTATTGATACCAGCATTGCCTTGTATTGCTACCTACAGGGGCTGGAGCATTTTCCAGCATATGCCAGCTGTACAATGGACATGGCTTTTACAAGCACCAAAGGTTCTGAGCATCTTGACTGGCTGCTGGCTTCCAGGGAGACTGACAGTAACACCTATATCTGATCCACTGCTGGTCAACCATCCAGGATTGTCGATTAATCCAGGAATTAAATTTAATTAAGATTAATCTTTAATTAAAGATTATGTCATGTGATGAAACCTCCAGGAATACGGCCAATCAAAACTGGCAACCTTACCTCAGGGATCAGACAGAGTGTGGGGTGATTGGTTTCATGGAACATGGATCTTGAGTCATTCCTCTGGAACCTCCAATGTGGAGACTTCACTCTCAGCTGAGCCATGCAGGGGGCTGGTGAACACAGGACGCCATGACGCAGCTCTGTGCAGAAGGGCTGTGTCCAGTGACTCAGAGTGGCCCCCTGGTCCATCTGAAGATCCTGATCAGGTAAGTTGGGACAATCTGGGAGGGGATGTCTTAGCTTCTCACGAACAGGCACAGAGAGGCTGCACTATTCAGAGAGTGGATGAGGACAGCACGTGGTTTGGATCACATCTGATCCACTCGTGTGCAGCCCCTGGCATGTCTGACCTGTCTTTTTGCAGACACTAACTGGTGGGTCACAGGGACATGCTGCACATTAATTGTCAAGAAAGATGCTGGTGCTCCCAGAGGTGTGGGGTCATGGACACATGGTTTCTAAGTACCGTTATCGTATCCATAACATACACCATTGAATCCATTCAATACTGACAGCTAATGCACCCCATTCCTTCCATGACGCAATTCCACCGAAGTCACTACAATGGCACCCGTGAAGAATTTGGCCCAGTACTGGCCTGTCATGGCCAAATGGCAGTAGAAGGACCAACACACAGTCCAGTTGTGTACATGCCTCCACAACCCACAACCGTTCTCCACGGGGTCCAGCCACAGCTGCACAGACATGCAGGCAGATCCACAGCCTGTGTGGGGGGTTGGGGGAGTGCTGTAGTGGGGGAACCCAGCGCGGTAGCAGAACACAGAGCTCCTTTGCTTCTCTCTCAATACCTTTACACCCTCAACCACTGTTGTGCCTGAGCATCTCTGAGACATGATTGAACTTATCCTTATACCACCCTGTGAGGCAGGGAAGTGCTGCCCCCATTTTACAGATGGGGAATGGAGGCACAGAGACGACATGACTTGCCCAAGGATACAAAGTCAGTGGCAGAGCCAGGACATGAACCCACTCACCTGACTCCCATGCCAGTGCCTTAACTACAAGACCATCTTCCGCGCTCTTATGTGGGCTGTGTGCAGGGAACAAGACTTGGCCTTATTGCGAGTTGTCCTAAGGAATACTCCATTGCTTCACTTCCCAGTGGATCTTCAATCCTCTGATTGTATGATGAGTTTCTCCAGAAAGGATAAACCTGCCAGTGGAAATTGCCCTGCGTCTCTTTTTCCCTACTTGGGCAGTGGTGGCGCCCTCTCCCTGCCTTCAACTGGGACAGGTTTTTGTATGGCCCTGTGTCACTGTGGTGGGTCTTCGGTGGAGGAACCCAGCTGACCGTCCTTGGTAAGTCACTGAATTACTCACAAATTTTCCTTCTCCTGCCTGTATTGTACGTTTTCCATGATTTTTTTCCTGATTACTTTGTCTTCATGCTGGGCTCGGGACTCCTCTCACTTTATAAATGGACCTTCACATAGTGATGGGAACAACATTTAGTCTCTCTGGATAGTCATGGCAGGTGTACACGGCCCATGCTGGGTTTTCTTTTCTTTTCCTAATGAAGAGAAGTTTGAATTTGCCCATGAAACCTACTGAGATTCTGCCACTGGGTCCCTAGTTACGATGACTTAGTGTTAGCCCCTTAAGGAAAAGATTTTCCCTCTTTTTCTTTTAAGGTATGAACTATTTCTCAGTAGCACTGGGTATTAGTCAGTGTATGAAAGAAACTCAGAGCCAGGTTCTCAGGTGCTGCACTGTCCTAGCTCCATTGTCCGCAACAGAGCTCCACCAAAACTCACCCCAGGCTCCTACAGACAGGTGTCCAATCCCATGAAATCTAATGTTCTATAAAAGTCATTGGTCCCTGGTGATTTAAAATCTGATTTTTCGGAGGCTGTTGGAGGGAAATGCTTAGCACTGAGGGCTGGGCAGAAAATAGGGTTTTATTCTATGAGTAATTTCAGAAAAAGCAAAATAAAAAAAAAATTTTTTTCATCTCAATGGTTCCAAAATCCCAAACAAGCATTTTCAGCTGAAAACCGAAAATGCTTCAGTTATTGACAGGTTTTGGTTTAAGATTTCCATTTTTTCCATTTTGGGATTTTTAACCAAAAAAAATTTTTTTTTCTTTTTGAGAAAAGCAGATACTTCCAACAAAAATTTACATTCAATTGAAAACCAGTTTTCCACTGAAAACAATTTTGATGGGTCATTTTCAACCAGTCCTATTTGTAGCATTGCTCTGTTAGAGCTAGATAAGTGACTGATAAATTTTTAAAAATAGAAAGCCAGCTCCTCATATGGTGTAAATCCATGTCGCTTCCTTGCCAGCAATGGATGCACTGATTTACATTTAATCTGAGTGAGTTTGACTGCACTGACTGACTTACTCCTGACCTGGAGGATCCGTTCCATTGTACCTTGGATAACTGTAGCTACCACTGGAGTTCAGTTTAGAAATGCAACCCAACCCCACCCAAAACCTTTAAAATATGCAGAGGGGAGTTGAAGCAGCCTGCAGGGAGAGAGGGCTTTAAAGATGTTGCACTAATTGTGTCCCTCGAGCCTAGGGCACACTAATGAGGTTGCTGGCCAGTCTGAAAGGCTGGTCGGCTTCCTAGAGGCTGGGTTCTGTGTCTGCCAAGCTCAGAGCTCAGTGATCAGGATGCTGGTTGGACCAGCCGGCTTCAGTTACAGAACAGCCTTGGGGACCTGATGGACCTGGCTTAGCCAGAGCTCCGTGAGTCAGGGCAGTATTAGCTCAAACACCACTGTTGGCTGCTTTGTCCAACATAAAGCATGAAATAATTAAGGCCCAGACTGCGACAGCCCTACTCATGCCAAGTGGCAAATTGCTTCTCATACAGTCCCGCTAATGTAAACGGGACCAACCACCTGTGGAGTAAGATGAAACCTGGTGTGATGACGAGCATCCCAATCTGGCCCCCACGACTAGGCTGGTGCAGAAATGTTAGCAAGGATTTAAAGTTTCCCCAAATTTTTGTGCCCTTCCTAAGCAGGTCATGCCTTCAATGTCTCCCTGCAGTTACACAGCACAGCCCAGGCTAGGGCCCCGGGGAATCTACTCTGCACCCGCCATGAAATCAACCCTCATTGTGGGATTTTGCAAAGTCCCTTTTCCTCTTCTCTTGAACCCCATCCAGCAAAGCGCTCAGATGCACATTGGATCGGGCCCTGTAGCAGGGATTTCTCCCATAAACGAGTCTGTACTTTACAACTGCTGAAAACGTTTCAACAACAAGCTTGCTTGGTAACTCGGCTGTTCAGCAACAAGAACAGACAACCAGGGTGTGGTAGGAGGTTGTTTGTCACCCAGGTGTTAATCAGAAGATCTGACCCTTAGCAGAGAGACCTACAGCCCCACATAGACAATGATAATTCAACAATGGGTTTATTGATCCACTTGGCAGAAGAGAGAATTTATCCCTGCTGTGGAATTCCATAGGATGGTTCAAAAACAAACACACACTCTCTCTCAAAACTGTACAGAATTTTATACTATTTTCTATTTAAAAAAACTATTTAATGCATGTAGCTCTCCTTCCTATGCTTTGGATCCTATTGGTTTTTTGTAATTATCTGTTTAGCATTTTTTTTCCATTAGGAAATATGGGGGTTGCCCCCAGATTCCTCTGTGCCTCTTGTGAAACGGCCCCCAAGGCCTGAACAGACAAATTAAACTCTAAGCTTAGACCGTAGGAAATAGCCCCAAAATAATAAATACAACATAGTCCTAGAGAAATACTTATCTGCTGTTTTTACATTTCTAAGATGGGCACAAGGCCGAATGACCTAGAGGTTTTCTCTGTGAATGGCTCTCACTATCTCATACGCAGATAGTCTGTTCTTGAGAAATGAGAGGGAGAGAGAGAGAGAGTTTTCACCATGGAAATATCTTCCGAGTTAATTCAATGAGTAGCACCTTTGTCTGCACTTAACGACACCATTTCAGAAGGAAGGTGCTACTGTATGTGAGGAAGGGGATCAAAATCTAGCACTTAATGAGGAATTTTGTGCAAACTGCCTAGGTTGCTAGCTGTTTAGAAGTCATTTTTCCCTGTATCTGACAAACAATGAATTAAAAGGTGAGTTTGGAAACAATACTGATAATCTTTCACACTTCTACAGCATCTTCCACCAAGTGTTTCAGTGCTTTAGAAATATGTAAAAAAACATAAACTTTGAGAAAAAGCCTGTGCGCGGAGAGTTCAGTGATGTAATCCCCTTTCATGGGCAGAGAGGTCAATGACTTCATCAGATTCACAGAGGAAGCCTGTTAGAGGTTGGATTTGTTACATTGCAGAGATCTGGAATTTCTTGTATTCTACACTGGCAGTCTCTATTTTGGGTTTTCTAACACTGAGTTTCCTTGTCTTGTAGGTCAGCCAAAGGCATCTCCCACCATGCACCTCTTCCCTCCATCCTCAGAAGAGATACAGACAAAGAGCAAAGCCACACTGGTGTGTCTGCTAGGCAGCTTTTACCCAGGGTCAGTCCAAGTCACCTGGAAAGCTGATGGCCAGCAGATCTCCACTGGAGTGGAGACGACCAAACCCTCCAAACAGAGTGACAACAAGTACATGGCCAGCAGTTACCTGTCTCTGGATGCATCAGATTGGAGGAGACATGAGACCTACACCTGCCAGGTGACACATGATGGGAAGAACTTCGAGAAGTCCCTGACGAGCTCAGAGTGTTCTTAACCCTCTGACCCACATAGGGCTCGGCCAGTTCCCGTGTCAGTCTGTAGGGGATTCCCCAAGGGAGTCAGGATCTGCCTGTAGCATTCCCATAATGCTGATTTCCAGCAAATCTGCTTCCTATTTTAGGTGGGGGATATTATCAATCCATACGATACCGTCTTTATTCCCACATCCCCACTGCTCTCACCCCCCTGCATTCCTTGGAATTGTCCTTCCTGCTTTGGTCTCTAATGCAGCCTCGTTATGATATTAATAAAATCAGAAAAAAATGACAAATCGCTATGATGATGAAGAGTTTAACTTCTTCTGTCCCTTTTACACCTCGTGTATTAATTGCAATATTCACCTTCTCTTCCAATAAAATAAACTTACATTTTATCAGCTAATATGGTTTTCTTTTTTGGCTAGGTCAATGCTCAGCTGGGTTACTAGCCCTGCAGAGAGCAGCCTGCTCTGTGAGTTAGTATTGAGTCAACCTCTGCCCTTGCATGGGGCAGATTCCAGCTCCCTGCTTCTCCCTGAGCATTAGTCATTCTTCAAGTAGCCTCACTGGAGTCAATGGGCTGTTGGCTGAACAGCTCCACACTCAGAGGAATAAGTGGCCAAAGAGGGAGGGGCACGACACTGCTGATGGTGCTTACCTCTGATAGTCTGTATACAGAGTTTCTGGCCACTTCTGGTCAGTAGAGACCCAAACCCTTCTTTGGAAGAGTGGCTTTTAATATCCTGCAAACACCACCTTAGGTGACAGCTCTCAACCCACCCAACTGGCCCTCTCACCAGGTTCAGCTGTACATGGAAATCTACCTCAATTAAACCAATGCTGCTGGCCATTGTGTCACACCTATTGTGCAAAGGGGAAGGCAGTGACCCTTATGTCCAGTTTGACCACCTGTGTACATGGGTGAAGTGCTTTGGGAGCCTTCACATTCAAGATGCTTTTCAAGTGAAAGCAGAACATGAATGGTGATCTGGATTCTCTGGTATCACTCAGGCCTGTGTTACTTCTGGGGTGCTGCACTATTTGGGCCTTGGCAGGCTAGAGCAGATAGTCTGTGTCCCATTAAAAACCGATGAGTTGTGCTGGGGGATTGGGTTCATATGAGAGTGGATACTGGGAGGAGCACTTTGGGGTCTGTCCAACCCTTCCCAGACAGCAGCACGCACCATGTGTACAGCTGGGAATTTGCATCACAGAGAGCGTTTATCATAGACCCCTGAGCCATGCTGGGCAGCCAAAGGAGATCCATGAACACTGATTCTCTTACAGCCATGGGGCCAGGGAGGTAAAGGGATACATTTGTATCACATGTGCCACATATATGTCACATTCCACCATGCTACCATCACTCACAATATGGGTTACATGGATGGATAGCCAGTCATGCATTGCCATCTCCTACAGAAGGGAATAAGGGGGAAAAGAAGCAGAGGGAGGATGAACTATGGAAAAGTTTTCAACAATGAGAGTTTTTATAACCTTCACATATTGTATTTTTAACATCCCCAGACATACTGTCCCACCTTCCCAACACACTCACAGAACTGTACTTTTGGGGGCTAAGATTTCCAGGTGATGATTTATGCAGCACCAAGAGTGTGCAGAGCACAGAGGGGACAATGGCTCTCAGAAGTTCTAGGGAGCTTACAATACAAAGATGACAATGAAGGGATCAGACAGAGCGGGGGGGGGGGTGTCAAAGGAGAGTGAGCATGTGCCATAAAGAGTTGGCTGCCAGAACCTATTGGTGTGCGCTGATTTTAACACTACTTCATTGACAAAAAGGCTCTGAAAGAGATTAACTTCCTTTGCTCAATGTTTAGAAATTGGTCCTGTTCCCTTGCACATGTGAACTGCAATAGACTGATGAATGGACTGAAAAACTGCATGAAGTATTTAGGGTATTTTCAAAAATGACTCACTCCATTAAAAGTCTAAGTTCAACTGGAAGTCAATAGGATTTAGGAGCTCCTCAAAATCCCACAAGGCGCCTACCTGTATATTAGATACTTAAATACCTTTAACACTCCAGGCCTAAGTGCTTTAGTCACTTCTGACAATAAGACTTAGGCACTTTTGCTCACGGCTCAGGCCTGCCCTCCACTTCCCAGGGAATTCTCACAGGGTATGAGACGGAACCACTCAAGTCACAGGAGCTTCCCCATCAAGTGCTGGATCACATGTTAAACACAGCACAAGAACCTTGGCTTCAAGTATGGCCCATTAGTGAGGGAATGAGGCTGGTACCATTCACTCCCTGGCCGTGCTGAGCTGACACACACCAGGCACTAAGGGGAGTTTTTATTTACAGTTAGAGGGAGGGTCCAGTTCCCTGGTTTAATTCAGAAGAAACCAGCTGAGCATGGACACAGCTCACAGCCTAGATGTTACTGGCTCTGCCCTTGGTGAGAGGGGCCCCACATGCCCACACTCTGCTGGGCAGCAGGCACCAGAGTTTCTCTCCTAAGCTGAGGGGCAGGGAATAGCCCAGCAATGGTGAGAGTCTCATGGCAGCTCTGTCCAGGGAACAGCATAGGGATTTACTGCTGAGAACAGCTGGCAAGTACAGAACAAATGGCTGTCCTTGGTGGCACTGAGTTAATTTCCCTTCAGAAAAGTTCTGATCTCTGCTTCATACTGGATATTGGTACCAACATTGCCTTGTATTGGTACGTACAGGGTCCCAGCAGACGACGGTGGTGATCGGTTTCATGGCACACGGATCTTGAGCATTCTTGACTTGTTCCTTCGACATGTCCAGTGTGGAGACTTAAACAGCCCCCGGCATCCTTCAGCCAAAAGTGAACACAGGACATGCTGTGCCCAGAAACTCGGAATGAGTCCATCGGGCCAGGAGTATCTGGAGATCCTGATCAGGTAAGGCAGCACCACGTGTCATGGGATGTGATAGCTTCTCACTGACAGGTGCAGGGAAGGCTGCACTATCTGGATGAGAGATGAGGACAGCACGTGTTGTTGGGTTCCTATCCACACACATGCAGCCCCACATGGCAGATCTGTTTCTTTGCCGACACTTGCTGGTGTGATGCTAGGATAGTGTTTAAACTATGTCTGTAGAGATGCCAGCGCTCCCAGGGGTGTGGGGTACAAACACGTGCTTTGGAAACAGGGGTATCCCTGACATGAAATACACGATTAGATACATTAAATACTGGCAGCAAATGGGCCTAATTCTTCCCTAGTATAATTCTCACAAGTCACTGTAATTGCACTAGGGTTGAACATGGCTCAGCGTGTTCACTATCAGCATCCCAAAGAAATCTGTCAGCCCCTCCCTCCTGGGGACCTACAAGGGGCAGCTGGCAGGGGAAGGAGCAACAACTTAGCAGCCCCAATTCAACACTCTCTGTGTCCCATCTTTGAACCCAGTCTCCTGACTCCCACTCCAGTGCCTTGAAGACAAGATGATCTTCTGCTCTCTTATGTGATGGGCATATATGGACCAGCATCTGGCCCCATATGAGCTCTCCCAAGGAATACTCCATTGCTTCACCTCCCAATGGATCTTCAGTCAATCAATTGTACTATGAGCTTCTCCAGAAATGAGGAACATTCACTCTCATGCAGAGCCAGCAGAAGTTGTTCCATGGCCATTTTCTTCCATACGTGCAGTGGTGGCGATCTCTCCCTGCCATTGAACGTGACTGGTTTTTGTACAACCATGTGTCACTGTGGGTTGTCTTCGGTGGAGGAACCCAGCTGACCGTCCTTGGTAAGTCACTGAATTACTCACTGTCTTTCCTTCTCAATGCCAATACCCTCATGTTTTCAGGATTTTTAGCTCCTTTTCTGTCTTGGTGCCAGGCTCGGGTCTCCTCTCACTTTATGCACAGACCTTCCCAAGGGGTTGAGAACAATGTTTAACCCATGGATAATCAGAATAGTGTGTACATGTCGCATGCAGGATTTTCTTATATTTTCCCTCTGAAAGGGGTTTTGAATTTGCCCATGAAACCTGTGCAGATTCTGCTGTCAGGTACCATTTTCTAAGTAACTAGTATTAGCCTCTTCAGGGAAATATTTCCACCCCAAAGTTTTTTTATTTTTTAATTTGCGTTGGTTTTAATGGACTAGACATTTCTTATTAGCACTCCATTTTGTCTCATATGCGAAAGGGCCAGATTCTCAACCAAGGAAAAACAAAATAGTCCCATTGTCTTCAAATAAACCTACCCCAAAACTCATTCAAATCTCTTTAAGATGGGCATAAAATACCTTGAAACCGAATGTGATATAGAAAATGTGTTTGTTGCAATCTAAAACCTGATTTGTCTGGTTAGATTGAAGAAAATTCAAATTAGTAAGAGCTGGTCACAAAATAGGGTTAAATTTGCTGAAAATTTTCAACAAACATTAAAAAAACTCTTTTTGTCTAAATTTTCAGCAGAAAATTTTGACTTTTTGGCAAAAACCCAAGACGCAAACACTAAAACATTGTCACCGAACAATTACTGAAAAGCCGGGGTGGGGGGATGGAGGATGAGCAGGAGAAATCAGAGTTTAGGTAAAAATATTTGGTTTTCAGATTTTGCTTTTCCAGCGATGAAAAAAGATTTTTTTCTAGATCTCCAGAAACTTTCTGCAAAAACTTCCATTTAGATAAAAACCCAATTTTTAATTGACAAGAGATTTGATGGGTAATTTTTATATCCCTATTTGCGGGATCCTTTTAGAGCAAGTTCTGCAATTGCTATTTTTCCAATATAAGGACAGATCTTCATGTGGTGTAAATCAGTGTAGCCCCCTTGGCAGCAATGGAACTACACTGATTTACCCTTACACTGAGTGAGTGTAATTGCACTGACTGACTCATTCCTGACCTGGAGGATCGGTTCCATTGTACATTGGATGTCTGTAGCTATCGTGGATTTCAGTTTGGAAAAACCACTCAAAGCTGATTTTCTGACATTGCTGAGGGACACCCAACACCCATAAAATATGGAGAGTTACAGATAAATGGGGTGGGGTTGAAACAGCCTGCGATGGAAGAACTTGAAAGAGGCGGCACTAATTGCCTCTCTCAAGCCTGGAGCACACTAACGAGGTTGCTGGCCAGTCTGGAAAGGCTGGACGGCTTCCTAGAAGCTGCACTCTCCAGCTGCCAGCCTCAGAGCTCAATGACCAGGATGCTGGCTGGGCCAGCAGGCTTCAGTTACAGTAAAACCTTGAGGATCAGGTGGAGCTCAGCTAGCCAGGGCTCAGTAAATCAGGGCTGACTGTGCTAGCTCAGACAACATTGTTTGTAGCTTTGACCTGTGTAAAGCGTGAAATAACTACAGCCCAGGCTACACTGGGCCTACTTGTCCTAAGTAGCACCTTGCTCTTCAAACAGGCCCACTGACGTCAGTGGGACCGACTACTTGAGGAGTAAAGTGCTACCTGGAATGTGGAATAGTGTCTCAATCTGATCCCAGGTGTCTAGCTGTAAAAAGTCTGAGGAATTTTTAACCCCCTGGTCCGCCCATTCCGAAGACAGAAGGACCTTAATTGTCTCCATATCTCCATGCAGTAACATAGCCAAACATCAGCCTAGGGCCTGGGAAACTCGACTCTGTGCCCACTGGGAAATCCTGCAAATGTCCCTTTTCCTCTTGTCTTGGACTCTGATCCAGCAAGGCACTGAGACACATACTGGCTCGAGTCCTTTGGTCACATAAATGCTTCTGAAAACATTGCAGCAACAAGAGTATCCAGCATATAACACACTGCGATAAAAGGCTATTTCTCAGCCAAGAGTCCTGCAGATCTGACCCTTAGCAGAAAGACCTACAGAATGTGATAGAAACTCCTCAATGACATCATTGACTTAACGTTGCAGAATTTCATATATTGAAACTTTATCTGTGCCATAAAATACCATAGATTGGTTAGAAAGAGCTCTCGCTATGAACGTTCTGTACTATTTTACAGTAGTTTCCATATAACACTATCAATGTGTCTAGATCCCCGGCGGATCATGCTGGTTGCTTTGTTATTCCATTTTACAGGATTTTTCCATAAGGAGAAATGTGGGTTACCCCAGATTCCTTTCTGGCCACTGAAGTGGTTTCTGGTGCCCTAGCCACACGCGTTAAAAACTCTAAGCAAAGTTTAGACCCTAAGAAATAACCCCAAACAAATATCCAGAACATAGTCCAAAACCCTCCGAAAGCTGATTTTAGATTTTTTAAATGAGGCACAATGTAGAATGAACTGCAGTTTTTCTTTGTGAACCACTTATGTTAGAAATCCAAGGCATATAGATTGCAATCGACTATTTTGCTCACTTTCATAACAATAATTTGTATCTTTAGCACCAACGCTGTACACTTTGAAGGCCCCAAGTTGTGGGAGTTATGGGTCCAGAAGGAATACAAGATCAAGCCTTCAAGGATTAAAGTGACAAAAAGGATGAGTAAAGTGATATCCCCTTTCACAGGCACAGGGTCAGTAACTAACTAGGCCAGCTTCACAGAGGAAGCCTGTGGCAGAGCAACGATTGGACCCCAATTGTCCTGATTCCCAGCCCTGTGCCTTAACCACAAGAACATCTTGCATCTCAGATAATTACCCTGCCCAAGACACTTGTGAAAGGTTGGATTTATTACACTGCAGAGATCTGGAACGTTGACCATGATGCACTGCCAGTCTCTGGATTTGGGTTTTTTAACATTGAATCTCCTTGTCTTGTAGGTCAGCCAAAGGCATCTCCCACCGTGCACCTCTTCCCTCCATCCTCAGAAGAGATACAGACAAAGAGCAAAGCCACACTGGTGTGTCTGCTAGGCAGCTTTTACCCAGGGTCAGTCCAAGTCACCTGGAAAGCTGACGGCCAGCAGATCTCCACTGGAGTGGAGACGACCAAACCCTCCAAACAGAGTGACAGCAAGTACATGGCCAGCAGTTACCTGTCTCTGACTGCATCAGATTGGAAGAGACATGAGAGCTACACCTGTCAGGTGACACACGATGGGAAGAACTTCGAGAAGTCCCTGAAGAGCTCAGAGTGTTCTTAACCCTCTGACATGCAGAGGGCTCGACCGGTTCCCGTGTCAGTCTGTAGGGGGTTCCCCAAGGGAGCCAGGATCTGTCCGTAGCATTCCCATAATGCTGATTTCCAGCAAATCTGCTTCTTATTTTAGGTGGGGGATATTATCAATCCATATGATACCGTCTTTATTCCCACGTCCCCACTGCTCTCACCCCCTCTGGAATTGTCCTTCCTGCTTTGGTCTCTGATGCAGCCTAGTTATGATATTAATAAAATCAGAAAAATTTGACTATCGCTGTGACTGTGAAGAGTTTAACTTCTTCTGTCCCTTTTACACCTCGTGTATTAATTGCAATATTCACCTTCTCTTCCAATAAAATAAACTTACCTCTTATCACCCTATATGGTTTTCTTTTCAGTAAGGATCTCATTGGCTTTGGTGTTTCATACAAGCTAATGAGAAGTGGAGCTAAGTGACGTGTAATGTCATGGAGATCAGGAAAGGGATCATTACCCAAGCTGTGATTGTTCCCCCCAAGACTGGTCACTCTGGCTCCCAGCCGGCCTTGTGTGAGGTGTGACAATTGCTGCTGCACAAATCTCTCTGCAGAGCACACATTTTTTTAGGGAATTCCTGGGTGATAGTGGGCTGCATAAGAGAGTAACGCAACCCCCGTAGGTCTGCAGCCAGCCCTGCTTGTGCTGGGATCCTGGCAACTCCCAAGAGAGAAGTAGGGCTAGGCTGGGTCAATGCTCAGCTGGGTCACTAGCCCTGCAGAGAGCAGCCTGCTCTGTGAGTTAGTATTGAGTCAACCTCTGCCCTTGCATGGGGCAGATTCCAGCTCCCTGCTTCTCCCTGAGCATTAGTCATTCTTCAAGTAGCCTCATTGGAGTCAATGGGCTGTTGGCTGAACAGCTCAGCACTCAGCGAATAAGTGTCCAAATCTGGCCCATACAGCGAGGGGCAGCACACAGCTGCAGGCTGGTTCCTGGGATCGGCTGTAACCTGGCTACGTCTCGTCAGTAGAGATCCAAACCCCTCTTTGGAAGAGTGGCCTCTAATATCCTGCCAACACCAACCTGGGTGACAGCTCTCAACCCACCCAACCGGCCCTCCCAACTGGTTCAGCTGTACAGGGAAATCTGCCTGAAATTAACTAGCACCGCTGGCAACAGTGTGATAGCTTCTATGTTTCAACTGGACGTGAAGGCAGTGATCCTCATGTCCAGTTTGACCAGCTGTGTAAGTGTGCAAAGTGTTTTGGGAGCCTTCAGATTCAAGATATTACACTTGAAAAGCATCATTATTTACAAGTAAATCAGACCAGTCCTAACGGTCAGGATTCTCTGGGTGCACAACGCTGGGGCCCTTAGTAGGTGTTGTGTGTTGCACAGTTTGGGTCTTGATGGGCCAGAGCAGACAGTTTGTGTCCCATTAAAACCCAAAAATGATGCTGGGGGTCCGGGGATAAGTTTCACGTTACATGTGAGACTGGATTCTCCGAGGGGCACCTGGGAGTCTGCCCCATCCTTCCCAGACAGCAGCATGCACCGTATGTACAGCTGGGAACTCACCTTCCAGAGAGCGTTTATCATGCACTTCCACCTCCTTCAGAAACAAATAAGGGGGAAGGGGAGCTGAGGGAAGCCTCCCTATGAATGAGTTTTAAAGAATAATGGGTTTTTAAATAAGTATTTTTAACAACCCCACAATCTCTCTCTCTCTGTCACACACACACACACACACACATACACACACACATCCATCTGTATGTGGAGTTGGGGGGTTAAGATTTCCAGATGATGATTTCTGGAGCACCAAGAGTGTACAGAGTACAGAAGGGACAATGGCTCTCAGAAGTTCTAGGGAGCTTGCAATGCAATGATGACAGTGAAGGGATCAGACGGAGCGGGGGAGGGGGGGGCAGTCGGAGGAGAGTGAGCATGTGCCATAAAGAGTTGGCTGCCAGAACCTATTGGTGTGCGCTGATTTTTAACTCTACTTCATTGACAAAAAGGCTCTGGAAAGAGATTAACTTCCTTTGCTCAATGTTTATTAATTGGCCCTGTACCCTTGCACATGTGAACTGCAACAGACTGACAAATAGATTAAAAAACTGCATGAAGTATTTAGGATATTTTCAAAAAAGTGACTCACTCCATTAAAAGTTTAAGTTCAACGGAAAGTCATAGGATTTAGGCTCCTAAGGGCCAGATTTAAAAAGCATTGAAATGAATTGGCATTTGGCAGACAGGTGCTTCTCAAAAACTTGTTAGGTGCCTCCCTGTACATTTAAGTGATTAAATACCTTTAACACTCTGGCCCAAGTCACTTCTGACCATGGGACTTGGGCACTTTTGCTAGCGGCGCAGGCCTGCCCTCCATTTCCCAGGGAATTCTAGCAGGGTCTGACCCACAGGGTCACTGGAGCTTCCCACCATCTTCAGTAAGTGTCAGATCACATGTTAAACACAGCACATGATCCTTGGCTTCAACTATGACCCATTACTGAGGGAATTAGGCTAGTACCATTCACAGCCTTGCCCCTGCTGAGCTGACACACACCAGGCACTAACGGGAGTTTGTATTTACAGTCAGAGGGAGGGTCCAGTGCCCTGGTTTAATTCAGAAGAAACCAGCTGAGCATGGACACAGCTCACAGCCTAAATGTTTACTGGCCCTGCCCTTGGTGAGAGGGGCCCCACATGCCCACACTCTGCTGGGCAGCAGGCCCCAGAGCTTCTCTCCTAATGTGAGGGGCAGGGAATAGCCCAGTGATAGTGAGAGTCTCATGGCAGCTCTGTCCAGGGAAAAAGTGCAGGGATTTACTGCTGAGAACAGCTGGAAATACAGAGCAAGTGGCTGTTGGTGGTGGCACTGAGTTAATTTCTAAAGCAACTGGGGGCTCCCTTCAGGAAAGGGCTGATCTCTGCTGCACACTGGACATTGATCTCAACATTGTTTATATTGGTACTAATGGGGTCCCAGCAGAGGATGGTGGTGATGGGTTTCATAGCATAGGGATCTTGAGAACTATTTACTGGTTTCTCAGAAATGTCCAGTGTGGAGACTTCACCAGCCAAATGCGAGACAGGATGTGATGATGCAGCTTTTTCAGAGTGACCCATCACCCACGGACTATCTGGAGATCCTGATCAGGTAAGGCAGGACCACGTGTCATGGGATGCTGTAGCTTCTCACTGACAGGTGCAGGGAAGGCTGCACTATCCAGATGAGAGATGAGGACAGCATGGCAGATCTGTTTTTTTGCTGACACTTGTTGGTGTGATGCTAGGATAGTGTTCACACTATGTCTTTAGAGATACTAGTGCTCCCAGAGGTGTGGACTACAGACACGTGCTATAGAAACAGGGTATGTCCAACATGAGCATCCCACAGTCATAAAAGAACTCATCCTTACAGCACCCCTGTGAAATAGGGAAGTACTATCCCCATTTTACAGATGAGGAATTGAGGCACAGAGATTGTGCGTCTTGTACAAGGGCACAAAGAAAGTCAGTGGCAGAGCCAGGACTTCAACCCGTCTCCTGACTCCTACTCCAGTGCCTTAACAACAAGACTATCTTCTGCTCTATTATGTGGTGGGCATGCATGGACCAGGATTCGGCCCTATATGAGCTCTCTCAAGGAATACTCCATTGCTTCACCTCCCAATGGATCTTCATTCAATCAATTGTGCTATGAGCTTCTCCAGAAACAATGAAACTTCGCTCTCATGGAGAGACATCAGAAGTTGTTCCGTGGCCATTTTCTCCACCCTTGCAGTGGTGGCAACCTCTCCCTGCCATTGAACGTGACTGGTTTTTGTACAGTCGTGTGTCACTGTGGTATGTCTTCGGTGGAGGAACCCAGCTGACCGTCCTTGGTAAGTCACTGAAGTACTCTCTGACTTTCCTTCTCAATGCCAATCCTGGAATATTTCCATGATTTTTTCCTCCTTTTCTGTCTCTGATCCAAGCTGGGTCTCCTCTTACTGTACATTCAGACCTTCATATGGTGTTGAGAACATTGTTTAACCCATCCATACTCAGAACAGAGTGTAGATGTCCCATGCTGGATTTTTTTTTATCCTTTCCCAGTTAACAGATTTCTGAATTTGCCCATGAAACCTACCCAAATTTTGCTGCCAGGTCCCAATTTTTAAAAAACTGGTGTTAGCATCTTAAAAGAAAATATTTTCTACCTTGTTTTTTGTTTTAATGGACTAGACATTTATTACTTGTTCATACTGGGTTTTTCCACTATGTGAAAGAAACCCAGGGCCAGTTTCTCAGCCAGGTAAAACAACATAATCCCGTTGTTTTCAATAGACATCCACTAAAACGCATCCGAACCTCCTTAAAATAGATGCACAACCCCTTGAAATCTAATGTGATATAAAAATAATTGGTCCTTTGTGATTTGAAATCTGACCTTCTGGAGTAGTTTGAAGACTATTCATTTTGGTAAGAGTTAGTCACTAAATGGGTTTCATTTTCTGGAAAATTTCAACAAAAATGAAAAATTTAATTTTTGTCAAAATTCTCAACAGAAAAGAGACTTTTGGCAAAAAAAAATAAAAAATAAAACATTTTCATCAAATTATTACTGAAAACAGGAAAAAACCTCTGCAGAAACTTTTTGGTTTTGAGTTTTTGCATTTCCAACAAGAAATTTTTCAACATCAGAGACTTTCTGCAAAAATGCCCATTGAGATAAAAAACAGTTTTTAACTGGAAAGAGATTGAATGAGTTATTTCTGACCAGCGCTATTTGTAGAATTGCTTATTTACAGCCATTTAAGAGACTGACATAACTTTAAAAATATAAGAACAGATCCTCGTGTGTTGTAAATCAATGTAGCCCCCTTGGCAGTAATGGAACTACACTGATTCACGCTTACACTGAGTGAGTGTAATTGCACTGACTGACTTACTCCTGACTTGGAGGATCGGTTCCATTGTACATTGGATGACTGTAGCTATCGTGGATTTCAGTTTGGAAATGCCACTCAACCCTGATTTTCTAACAGTGCTGAGGGACACCCAACACCTATGAAATATGGAGAGTTACAGATAAAATGGAGTGGGGTTGGAGCAGCTTGTGGCGGGAGAGAGCTTGAAAGAGACGGCACTAATTGCCTCTCTCAAGCCTGTAGCACACGAATGAGGTGGCTGGCCAGTCTGGAAAGGCTGGATGGCTTCCTAGACTGCATTCTAGGACTGCCAGCAGGCTTTACTTAGGCTTTGTCTACACTACCAATTGAACCACTAAACTTTTGGGCATTCATGGCTCCCTTTTACTAGGAGGTTAAAAATTCCCCCAACTTTTCTGCCCATTCATAAGCCAGAAGGTCATAATTGTCTCCATATCTCCATGCAGTAACATAGCACCCCATCATACGTGGGCGCAAGGGACTCTACTCTGTACCCACCGTGAAATCAACCAGTACTGTGATATTTTGTAATGTCTCTTTTGCTTGTCTTGGACCTGGATACAGCAAAGCACTTAGACACATACTGGCTCGAGTCCTTTGGCTGGGGTTGGTTCCATATAGGATTCTGTACATTACAAGCTTCTGAAAAACTTTTAGCAACAAGCTAACTTGTTAACTAGGCTGTTCAGCAGCCAGCATATCACAGGATGAGTTAGGAGGTTATTTTCCATTGAGGTCTTATTGAAAAGTGTGGTCCCTTACTAGAAAGGCCTGCAGAATGTGACAGATAATGATAATCGCTTAATAGGTTTATTGACCCAGCTTGCAGAATTTAATATATAGAGACTTTCTTCCTGCTGTAGAATATCATAGTATAGTTTAAAAAAAAAGGGGGGGGGGCTTTCACTTAGAACTCCATAGAATTTTATGTTATTTTATTTGAAACATTCTTAAATGTGTCTGGATCCCCTTTCCCATCCCCTGGATCATTTTGGTTGCTTTGTTATTACGTTTTATAGGTTTGTTCCATAAGGAAAAATGTGGGTTACTCTGGATTTCTCTCTGGGCACTGAAGTGGTCTCCAATACCTTAACTACACACATTAAACTCTAAGTGAAGCTTAGACCCTAAGAAATAACCCCAAACAAACAAGCAGAACTTAGTCCAAAGTCCTTAGAAACTTGCTTTTAGATTTCTAAAATGCAGCATAATGCAGAATCAGCTGCAGGTTTTCTTTGTGAATGGCTCTTGCTAGAAGTCCAATGCATACAGACTGCAATGCAATTCTCTACTCACTTTCATACCAACTGATTTTTTTCCTTTAGCGCCAACACTGTATCCCTTGCAGGCCCCAACTTGTTATTTGAAGTCAGTAGAAGATATCTGTGCAGGAGGAATATAGGATCAAGCCTTCGATGATTCAAGGGACAAAAAGGATGAGTAAAGTGATATCCTCTTTTACAGACATAGGGAAAGTTACTAACTAGGCCAGGTTCACTAAGGAAGCTTGTGACAGACCAAGGATTGGATCCCAAATGTCCTGATTCCCAGCCCTGTACCTTAACCACAAGAATATCTTACATCTCAGATGATTACTCAGCCCCGGTGCTTGTGAGAGGTTGGATTTGTTACACTGCAGAGATCTGGAAT
This sequence comes from Gopherus evgoodei, assembly GCF_007399415.2. NCBI lineage: Eukaryota > Metazoa > Chordata > Testudines > Testudinidae > Gopherus > Gopherus evgoodei. Next base: position 19,210,348 of record NC_044334.1, on the reverse strand, counting down.
GTTGAATATTATGCACTAGCAGTTTCTGGATTTGCGTTTTCTAACATTGAATTTCCTTGTCTTGTAGGTCAGCCAAAGGCATCTCCCACTGTGCACCTCTTCCCTCCATCCTCGGAAGAGATACAGACAAACAACAAAGCCACACTGGTGTGTCTGCTGGGCAGCTTTTACCCAGGGTCAGTTGAAGTCACCTGGAAAGCTGATGGCCAGCAGATCTCCACTGGAGTGGAGACGACCAAACCCTCCAAACAGAGTGACAACAAGTACATGGCCAGCAGTTACCTGTCTCTGGATGCATCAGATTGGAAGAGACATGAGAGCTACACCTGCCAGGTGACACACGATGGGAAGAACTTCGAGAAGTCTCTGAGGAGCTCAGAGTGTTCTTAACCCTCTGACATGCAGAGGGCTCGACCAGTTCCCATGTCAGTCTGTAGGGGGCTCCCCAAGGGAGCCAGGATCTGCCTGTAGCGTTCCCATAATGCTAATTTCCAGCAAAACTCCTCCCTATTTTAGGTGGGAGATTTTATCAATCCATACGACACCGTCTTTATTCCCATGTCCCCACTGCTCTCACCCCCCTGCATTCCCTGGAATTGTCCTTCCTGCTTTGGTCTCTGATGCAGCCTAGTTATGATATTAATAAAAATCAGAAAAATTTGACTATCGCTGTGACTGTGAAGAGTTTAACTTCTTCTGTCCCTTTTACACCTCGTGTATTAATTGCAATATTCACCTTCTCTTCCAATAAAATAAACTTACCTCTTATCACCCTATATGGTTTTCTTTATAGGCTGGGTCAATGCTCCGCTGGGTCACTAGCCCTGCAGAGAGCAGCCTGCTCTGTGAGTTAGTATTGAGTCAACCTCTGTCTGCGCATGGGGCAGATTCCAGCTCCCTGCTTCTCCCTGAGCATTAGTCATTCTTCAAGTAGCCTCATTGGAGTCAATGAGCTATTCGCTTAACAGCTCACCACTCAGATGAATAAGTGGCCAAATCTGGCCCATAGAGGGAGGAGCACCACACTGCTGATGGTGGCTATCTGGGATAGGCTGTAACCAGAGCTCCTGGCCACTTCTGGTCAGTAGAGACAAACCCCTCTTTGGAAGAGTGGCCTTTAATATCCTGCCAGCACCAACTTAGGTGACAGCTCTCAACTCACTCAACTGGCTCTTCCACCAGGTTCAGCTGTACATGGAAATCTACTTGAATTAAACTAGTGCTGCTTACCACTGCATGACACCCATTGTGTTTCAGCCAAAGGGGAAGGCAGTGACCCTTATGTCCAGTTTGACCACCTGTGTACATGGGTGAAGTGTTTTGAGAGCCTTCACATTCAAGATGCTTTTTAAGTGAAAGCAGAACATGAATGGTGATCTGGATTCTCTGGTATCACTCAGGCCTGTGTTACTTCTGGGGTACTGCACGATTTGGGCCTTGACAGGCAGAGCAGATAGTCTGTGTCCCATTAAAAACCCATCAGTTGGGCTTCAGGATCAGTAGCATGTGAGACTGGATTCCCTGAGGGGCACTCAGGAATCTGTCCCACCCTTCCCACACAGCAGCATGCGCCGTTTTTGCAGCTGGGAACTCACCTCACAGAGACTGTTTGTCATGGACTCCTGAGCAGTGCTGGGCCAGCCAGCCAAAGGAGACCCATGAAAACTGATTCTCCTACAGTCATGGGGCCAGGGAGGTAAAGAGATACATTTGTACCACATATGCCATGCAGGGCCGGCTCCAGGGGTTTTGCCACCCCAAGCAGCCAAAAAAGAAAAAGAGCCACTATCGCGATCTGCGGCAATTCAGCAGGAGGTCCTTTGTTCCGACTGGGAGTGAGGGACCTTCTGCCGAATTGCCGCCGAATAGCTGGATGTGCCACCCCTCTCCAGAGTGGCTGCGCCAAGCGCCTGCTTGCTAAGCTGGTGCCTGGAGCCAACCCTGATGCCATGTACATGTTGGATCGCACCATGCTACTGCTACTCACAATATGAGTTACACGGATGGATGGATGGCCAGTCATGCACTGCCACCTCCTATAAAAAGGAATAAGGGGAAAGGGGAGTAGAGGGAGGACAAACCATGGAGAAGTTTTAAACAGCAAGTGTTTTTTTAACCTTCACATAAAAATCTTTTTAACAATCCTCAGACCTACTGTCCCGCCATCCCAACACACTCACAGGACTGTACTTGGGGGACTTAAGATTTCCAGAGGATGATTTATGGAGCACCAAGCGTGTGCAGAGCACAGAGGGGACAATGGCTCTTAGAAGTTTTCAGGAACTTACAATGCAACGATGAGAGTGAAGGGATCAGACAGAGCGCGGGGGGTGGGGGGAGAAGTGAACATGTGCCATAAAGAGTTGGCTGCCAGAATCTATTGGAGTACGCTGACTTTTAACACTACTTCATTGACCCAAAGGCCCTGGAAAGAAATTAACTTCCTTTGCTCAATGTTTAGTAATTGGTCCTGTTGCCTTGCAAATATGAACTTCATGCCGTTTTTCAGTCCATTCAGTCTATTGAAGTATTTAGGGTACACTTCCACCCCGATATAATACAACTTGATATAACACAGATTCGGATATAACGTGGTAAAACAGCATTCTGTTGGCGGGTGGGGGTTGAGGGGCTGTGCACTCCGGTGGATCAAAGCAAGTTCGATAAAACGCGGTTTCACCTATGACACAGTAAGATTTTTTTGGCTCCCGAGGACAGTGTTATATCGAGGTAGAGGTGTATTTTCAAAAGTGACTAACTCGGTTGAAAGTTTAAGTTCAACTGAAAGTCAACAGAACTTAGGAACCTAAGGGCCAGATTTAAAAAGCATTGAAATGAATGGGCATTTGGCAGACAGGTGCTTTGGAAAATCCTGTTAGGTGCCTCCCTGTACATTTAGGTGTTTAAATACCTTTAACTCTCCAGGCCTAAGTGATTAAGTCACTTCTGACAATGGGACTTAGCACTTTTGCTAGCGGTTCAGGCCTGCCCTCCACTACCCAGGGAATTCTCGCAGGGTATGAGACGGAACCAATCAAGTCACAGGACCTTCCCCACCAACTTCAGATAACGTGTTAAACACACAACATGATCCCTCTTGGCTTCAACTGTGGCCCATTACTGAGGGAATGAGGCTGGTACCATTCACTCTCCTGGCCGTGCTGAGCTGACACACACCAGGCACTAAGGGGAGTTTGTATTTACAGTTAGAGGGAGGGTCCAGTGCCCTGGTTTAATTCAGAAGAAACCAGCTGAGCATGGACACAGCTCACAACCTAGATGTTTACTGGTCCTGCCCTTGGTGAGAGGGGCCCCACAGCTGCACTCTGCTGGGCAGCAGGCCCCCAGAGCTTCTCTCCTAAGCTGAGGGGCAGGGAATAGCCCAGCGATGGTGAGAGTCTCATGGCAGCTCTGTCCAGGGAACTGTGCAGGGATTTACTGCTGAGAACAGCTGGGAAATATAGAGCAAGTGGCTGTTGGTGGTGGCACTGAGTTAATTTCTAAAGCAACTAGGGGCTCCCTTCAGGAAAGTGCTGATCTCTGCTGCACAGTGGACATTGATACCAACATTGCCTTGTATTGGTACTAACAGGGCTTAGAGCATTTTCCAGCATATGCCAAATGCAGAATCTTGGCTTCCAGAGAGACTGCCAGGAACGTCTGCATCCGAACCATGGCTGGGGTCCCAGCAGAGGATGGTGGTGATCGGTTTCTTGGAACATGGATCTTGAACACTATTTAACCAATCCTTGGACATGTCCAATGTGGAGACTTCACCAGCCAAATGCAAAACACAACATGATGATGCAGCTTTTTCAGCGCGATCCCTGACCTTAGGGACTATCTGGAGATCCTGATCAGGTACGGCAGGACCATGCGTCATGGGATGTGGTAGCTTCTCACTGACAGGTGCAGGGAAGGCTGCACTATCCGGATGAGAGATGAGGACAGCATATAGTGTTGGTTTCCTATCCACACACATGCAGCCCCAGCATGACAGATCTGTTTCTTTACTGACATTTGTTGGTGTGACATTAGGATAGTGCTTACACTGTGTCTGTAGAGATGTCAGTGCTCCCAGAGGTGTGGGCTACAGACACGTTCTTTGGAAACAGAGGTATCACCCACATAAGAGATATGATTTGATACATTAAATACTGGCAGCAAATGGGCCTAATTGTTCTCTGGTATAATTCCCACAAGTCACTATAATTGCACCAGGGTTGAACGTGGCTCAGCATGTTCACTATCAGCCTCCCAAAGAAATCTGCCACCCTCTCCCTCCTGGGGACCTATGAGGGGCAGCTGGCAGTGGAAGAACCAACAGCGTAGCAACCCCAATTCAACACACTCTGCGTCCCCTCCTCCACCCACAATGGTGCTAGATGGAGATCCATGGGGCACCATCCACAACAACACATACAGGCAATGCTGGAGGTACCTGCAAATCCCCAGACCATGGGTGTGGGGGGGAGCACAGGGGCAGTGGAATTAGTGCAGGAGCAGCCTAGCATTCAGTTCCTTCGCATCTATCTAGGCAGGTTTATGACCTGTATCACTGTCATACCTGAGCATCTCACAGCCATAACGGAATTTATCCTTACAGCACCCTTGTGAAATAGGGAAGTACTATCCCCATTTTACAGATGGGGAATTGAGGCACAAAGATTATGTGACTTGCCCAAGGGCACAAAGAAAGTCTGTGGCAGAACCAGGATTTTACCCCGTCTTCTGACTCCCACTCCAGTGCCTTAAATACAAGACCATCTTCTGCTCTCTTATGTGGGCTGCGTGCTGGGACCAGGATTTGGCCCCACGTGATCTCTCCCAATACTCCATTGCTTCACCTTCCAATGGATCTTCATTCAATCAACTGTACTATGAGCTTCTCCAGAAAGGATGAACCTTCACCCTCAAGGAGATCCAGCAGTTTTCATCCTGCTTCTATTTTCCCCACACTTGCAATGGTGGCGACCTCTCCCTACCTTTGAACATGACAGGTTTTTGTACAGCCATGTGTCACTGTGGTTTGTCTTCGGTGGAGGAACCCAGCTGACCGTCCTTGGTAAGTCACTGAATTACTCACCTGCTTTCTTCTCAATGCCAATCCTGTCATGTTTCCATGATTTTTTCCTCCTTTTCTCTCTTAGTCTCAGGCTTGGGTCTCCTCTCTCTTTATGCCCAGACCTTCACATGGTATTGAGAACAATGTTTAATCTCTGGATAATCAGAACAGGGTGTAGATGTCCCATGCTGGATTTTTATCATCTTTTCCCAATAAACAGTTTTCATAATTTGCCCATGAAACCTAACCAGATTCTCTAGTCATTTTCCAATTTTTAAATAACTGCTGTTAGCATTTTAAAAAAATATTTTCTACCTTGTTTTTTGTTTTAGCAGATTAGATATTCCTTATTCACACTGGGTTTTTTCAATATGTGAAGGAAACCAAGGGCCAGATTCTCAGCCAGAGTAAAACAACATAGTCCCTTTGTTTTCAATAGATCGCCACCAAAACACATCCAAAACCTCCTTAAAATAGATGTACAACTCCTTGTAGGATTGTACATCTAATGTAGGATAAAAATAATTTGTCCTTTGTGATTTGAAATCTGACCTTCTGGAGTAGTTTGAAGACTATTCATTATGGTAAGAGTTAGTCACAAAAAGAGGTTTAAATTTCTGGAAAACTTTCAATAAAACATGAAAAACATTATTTTTATCTAAATTCTCAACAGAAAATTGACTTTTCAGCCAAAAAAATTTTTTTTAAAAAAAAATTTCACCCAATATTTACTGAAAAAAGAGAAAGAAAAACCCCAGATATTTACATAAACCATTTGGTTTTGAGTTTTTACGTTTCCAACATGAAATTTTTCATCATCAGACACTTGCTGCAAAAAATTCCATTGAGATGAAAACCCAGTTTTTCACTGCCAAGAGATTTAATGGGTAATTTTTGACCTGCCCTACTTATAGAATTGCTAATTTAGAGCAAGTTATGAGAACAATGTAATATTTAAAATATACGAACAGATCCACATGTGTTGTAAATTAATGTAGCCCCCTTGGCAGTAATGGAACTACACTGATTCACGCTTACACTGAGTGAGTGTAATTGCACTGACTGACTTACTCCTGACTTGGAGGATCGGTTCCATTGTACATTGGATGACTGTAGCTATCGTGGATTTCAGTTTGGAAATGCCACTCAACCCTGATTTTCTAACAGTGCTGAGGGACACCCAACACCTATGAAATATGGAGAGTTACAGATAAAATGGAGTGGGGTTGGAGCAGCTTGTGGCGGGAGAGAGCTTGAAAGAGACGGCACTAATTGCCTCTCTCAAGCCTGTAGCACACGAATGAGGTGGCTGGCCAGTCTGGAAAGGCTGGACGGCTGCCTAGAAGCTGCATTCTGTGTCTGCCAGGCTCAGAGCACAACGACCAGGATGCTGGCTGGGCCAGCAGGCTTCAGTTACAGTAAAACCTTGAGGAGCAGGTAGAGCTCAGCTAGCCAGGGCTCAGTAAATCAGGGCTGACTGTGCTACCTCAGACAACATTGTTTGTAGCTTTGACCTGTGTAAAGCGTGAAATAACTACAGCCCAGGCTACACTGAGCCTACTTCTCCTAAGCAGCACCTTGCTCTTCAAACAGGCCCACTGACGTCAGTGGGACTGACCACCTGAGGAGTAAAGTGCTACCTGGAATGAGGAAGAGCTTCTCAGTTTGGCCTGAGTTAGAAGACAGGTGCCTTTCACTAGGAGGTTAAAAATTCCCCAAACTTTAGCGTCCATTCCAAAGCCACTGGTCCTTTACTGTTTCCATATCTCCATGCAGTAACATAGCGCAACATCGTGCAAGGGTGCAGGGGCTAACTCTGTACCACCGTGAAATCAACCAATACTGTCAAATTTTGCAGTCTCCCTTTTGCTCGTCTTGGACCCTGCTCCTGCAGGGCACTTAGACAAATCCTGGCCTGAGCCCTTTGGCAGGGACTGGTCCGATACAGGAGTCTGTACATTACAAGTTTCTGAAAACATTTCAGCAACAAACTAACTCGGCAAAGAGGCTTTTCAGCAGCCAGCATATCACAGGATGAGTTAAGGTTATTTCCTATCAAGGTCTTATTCAAAAGTGCTGTCCCTAGGTAGAAAGGCCTGCAGAAGAAGGTGGAAGACAACAACAACTGCTTAATTGTTTTATGGACCCAACTTGCAGAACTTAAGATATAGACTTTATTCCTATCATAGTATCCCATAGGATGGTAAAAAGAGTCTCTCTTTTAGAACTCCATAGAATTTTATGCTACTTTATATAAAACACAAGCATATCTAGCTCTCTGTCCTGTTCTTTACTTATGTTGGTTGCTTTGTAATTATATTTTATAGGATTATTTCATAAGGAAAAATATGGGTTATGCTGGATTCGTCTCTGAGCACTGAAATGGCTTCCGATGCCCTAACCACACATATTAAACTCTAAGTAAATCTGAGACCTTAAGAAATATCCTTAAGCTAATAAGTACAACGTAGTGCAAAATCCTTAGAAAGCTGCCTTTAGATTTCTAAAACGCAGCATAATGCAGAATCAGCTGCAGGTTTTCTTTGTGAATGGCTCTTGCTAGAAGACCAATGCATACATACTGCAATGCAATTCTCTACTCACTTTCACACCAATTGATTTTTTCCTTTAGCGTCAACACTGTATCCCTTGCAGACCCCAAGCTATTATTGGAAATCAGTGGGAGTTATGGGTGCAGGAGGAATACGGGATCAAGCCTTCAATGATTCAAGGGACAAAAAGGAAGAGTAAAGTGATTATTATCCCCTTTTACAGGCAGAGGGACAGTTACTAACTAGGCCAGGTTCACTAAGGAAGCCTGTGACAGACCAAGGATTGGATCCCAAATGTCCCGATTCCCAGCCTTGTGCCTTAACCAGAAGAACATCTTGCATCTCAGATGAAAATTACCCTGCCACAGCACTTGTAAAAGATTCGATCTCTTACACTGCAGAGATCTGGAATTTCTTGTATTCTGCACTGGCATTTGGGTTTTCTTACATTGGGTTTCCTTGTCTTGTAGGTCAGCCAAAGGCATCTCCCACCGTGCACCTCTTCCCTCCATCCTCGGAAGAGATACAGACAAACAACAAAGCCACACTGGTTTGTCTGCTGGGCAGCTTTTACCCAGGGTCAGTCCAAGTCACCTGGAAAGCTGACGGCCAGCAGATCTCCACTGGAGTGGAGACGACCAAACCCTCCAAACAGAGTGACAACAAGTACATGGCCAGCAGTTACCTGTCTCTGGATGCATCAGATTGGAAGAGACATGAGAGCTACACCTGTCAGGTGACACACGATGGGAAGAACTTCGAGAAGTCCCTGAAGAGCTCAGAGTGTTCTTAACCCTCTGACCCCCAGAGGGCTCGACCGGTTCCCGTGTCAGTCTGTAGGGGGCTCCCCAAGGGAGCCAGGATCTGTCCGTAGCATTCCCATAATGCTAATTTCCAGCAAATCTGCTTCTTATTTTAGGTGGGGGATTTTATCAATCCATACGATACCATCTTTATTCCCACATCCCCACTGCTCTCACCCCCCTGCATTCTCTGGAATTGTCCTTCCTGCTTTAGTCTCTGATGCAGCCTAGTTATGATATTAATAAAATCAGAAAAATTTTTCTATCGCTGTGACTGTGAAGAGTTTAACTTCTTCTGTCCCTTTTACACCTCGTGTATTAATTGCAATATTCACCTTCTCTTCCAATAAAATAAACTTACCTTTTATCACCCTATATGGTTTTCTTTTCAGTAAGGAACTGTGGCTTTGGTGTTTCAGACAAGCTAATGTTAAGTGACACTAAGTGATGTGTCATATCATGGAGATCAGGGGAGGATCATTACCCAAGCTGTGACTGTTCTCCCCAAGACTGGTCACTCTGGCTCCCAGCCGGCCTTGTGTGAGGTGTGACAATTGCTGCTTCACAAATCTCTCTGCAGAGCACACATTGTGTTAGGGAATCCCTGGGTGATAGGGAGCTGCATAAGATTGTAACACAACCCCCGTGGGTCTGCAGCCAGCCCTGCTTGTGCTGGGATCCTGGCAACTCCCAACAGAGCAGCAGGACTAGGCTGGGTCAATGCTCAGCTGGGTCACTAGCCCTGCAGAGAGCAGCCAGCTCTGTGAGTTAGTATTGAGCCATCCTCTGCCCTCGCATGGAGCAGATTCTGGTTCCCTGCTTCTCCCTGAGCATTAGTCATTCTTCAAGAAGCCTCGTTGGAGTCAATGGGGTATTTGCTGAACAGCTCAACACTCAGGGAATAAGTGTCCAAATCTGGCCCATTGAGTGAGGGGCACTATGCTGCTGCAGGCTGGTTCCTGGGATCGGCTGTAACCAGAGCTCCTGGCTACATCTGGTCAGTAGAAACACAAAGGACCCTGTTGGAAGAGTGGCATTTGGCAACATGTTAAATACCAACTTGGGTGACAGCTCCCTATGCACCCAACCTCCCCTCCCAGCAGGTTCAGCTGTACATGGAAATCTGCCTGAATTAAAAACTGATGCCGATAGCCACTGTGTGACACCTGCTGTGTGTCAGCCAGAGAGGAAGGCAGTGACTTTTATGTGCAGTTTGACCAACTGCGTAAATGGTTAAAGTACTTTGGGAGCCTTCAGATTCAAGATGCTTTTCAAATCAAATCAGAACATTATTGATGATCTGGATTCTCTGGAATCACTCAGGCCTGTGATACTTCTCGGATGCCGCACAATTTGGGCCATGGCAGGCCAGAGCAGACAGTCTGTGTCCCATTAATAACCTATAGTTGTACTGGGGGATCAGTTTAATTTGAGACTGTATACTCCAAGGGACAGACAACAGCATGCACCGTGTGTGCAGCTGGGAATTTACATCATGGAGACCATTTATTATGGACCCCCAAGCAGTGCTTGGCCAGGCAGCCAAAGGAGATCCATGAACACTGATTCTCCTACAGTCCTTGGGCCAGAAAGGCAAAGGGATAAATTTGTATCACATATGCCACATATTTGTTAGATCCCACCTAGGTGCCACCACTCACAATATGAGTGACACAGATGGATGGTCAGTCATGCACTGCCACCTCCTACAGAAGGGGATAAGGGGAAAGGAGAGCAGAGGGAAGCTGCAATATGGAGAAGTTTGAAAGAAATTATTTTTATCATCCCCAGACCTACTGTCCCACCATTCCCTCCCCCCCCACACACACACACACGTCTGTACGTGGCGGGAGTGTAAGAATCCCAGGTTATAATTTGCAGAGCACAGTGTGCAGAACAGAGGGGCCAATGGTGCTCAGAAATTTTCAGAAGTTCACACAGAGCGTGTGTGAGAGAGGGAAGCAAGCATTTGCCATAGAGTTGGCTACTAGAAACCAGAGCATGCGCTGATTATACAACTACTTCATTGACAAAAAGGCTCTGGAAAGAGATTAACTTCCTTTGCTCACTGTTTATTAATTGGGTCTGTTCCTTTGTACGTGTGAACTGCAATAAACTGATGAATGGACTGAAAAACTGCATGAAATATTTAGGGTATTTTTAAAAGTGACTCACTCCATGGAAAGCTAAGTTCAACTGAAAGTCAATAGGATTCAGGAGCTTAAGGGCCAGATTTAAAAGGCATTGAAATGAATGGGCATTTGACAGACAGGTGCTTTTCAAAATCCCGCTAGCTAGCTGCCTGTACATATAGGTGCTTAAATACCTTAAGCACTTGGGTTGGAGTGTTAAAGTCACTTTGACAACAGGACTTGGGCACTTTTGTTAGCGGCTCAGGTCTGCCCTCCACTACCCAGGGTATGAGCCTGAACCACTCAAGTCACAGGAGCTTCCCCACCAGCTGCAGTAAGTGCTGGATCACATGTTAAACACACCACATGATCCTTGGCTTCAACTGCGGCCCATTACAGAGGAAATGAGGCTGGTACCATTCACTCCCCGGCCGTGCTGAGCTGACACACACCAGGCACTAAGGGGAGTTTGTATTTACAGTTAGAGGGAGGGTCCAGTGCCCTGGTTTAATTCAGAAGAAATCAGCTGAGCATGGACACAGCTCACAGCCTAAATGTTTACTGGCCCTGCCCTTGGTGAGAGGGGCCCCACACGCCCACACTCTGCTGGGCAGCAGGCCCCAGAGCTACTCTCCTAAGGTGAGGGGCAGGAAATAGCCCAGTGATAGTGAGAGTCTCATGGCAGCTCTGTCCAGGGAACTGTGCAGGGATTTACTGCTGAGAACAGCTGGGAAATACAGAGCAAATAGTTGTTGGTGGTGGTACTGAGTTAATTTCTAAAGGCAACTGGGAGGCTCCCTTCAGGAAAGTGAGAACCACCCCTGCACTCTGGACATGGGCTGAGCAGACATGCTCTCTGATGATATCAGCATTGCCTTGTATTGGTACCTACAGGGGCTGGAGCATTTTCCAGCATATGCCAGCTGTACGATGGACATGGCTTTTCCAAGCACCAAAGGTTCTGAGCATCCTGCTTGGCTCCTGGCTTCCAGTAATGCCTGCACCTGATCCAGTAATGCCTGCTGGGGTTCAGACAGAGCGTAGGGTTATTGGTTTCATGGAACATGGATCTTGAGTCATTCCTCTGGAACCACCAATGTGGAGACTTCACTCTCAGCTTAGCCATGCAGGGGCCTGGTGAACACAGGACGCCATGACGCAGCTCTGTGCAGAAGGGCTGTGTCCAGTGACTCAGAGTGACCCACTGGTCCCCTGGCCCATCTGAAGATCCTGATCAGGTAAGTTGGGACAATCTGGGAGGGGATGACTTAGCTTCTCACGGACAGGTGCAGAGAGGCTGCACTATTCAGAGAGTGGACGAGGACAGCACATGGTTTGGATCACATCTGATCCACCCGTGTGCAGCCCCTGGCATGTCTGACCTGTCTTTTCGCAGACACTTACTGGTGGGTCACAGGGACATGCTGTACGTTAATTGTGTCTAGAAAGATGCTGGTGCTCCCAGAGGTGTGGGGTCACGGACACATGGTTTCTAAGTACCGTTATCGTATCCATAAACATACACCACAGAATCCATTCAGTACTGACAGCTAATGCACCTCATTCCTTCCATGACGCAATTCCACTGAAGTCACTACAATGGCACCCGTGATGAATTTGGCCCAGTACTGGCCTGTCATGGCCAAATGGCAGTAGAAGGACCAACACACAGTCCAGTAGTGTACATGCCTCCAGCACCCACAACTGTTCTCCACGGGCTCCAGCCACAGCCGCACAAACATGCAGGCAGATCCACAGCCTGTGTGGGGGTTGGGGGAGTGCTGTAGTGGGGGAACCCGGCGCGGTAGCAGAACACAGAGCTCCTTTGCTTCTCTCTCAATATCTTTACACCCTCAACCACTGTTGTGCCTGAGCATCTCTGAGACATGATTGAACTTATCCTTATACCACCCTGTGAGGCAGGGAAGTGCTGCCCCCATTTTACAGATGGGGAATGGAGGCACAGAGATGACATGACTTGCCCAAGGCTACAAAGTCAGTGGCAGAGCCAGGACTTGAACCTCAGTCTCTTGACTCCCGTGCCAGTGCCTTAATGACAAGACCATCTTCTGCTCTCTTACATGGGCTGTGTGCAGGGACCAGGACTTGGCGTTCTTGCGAGTTGTCCCAAGGAATACTCCATTGTTTCACTTCCCAGTGGATCTTCAATCCTCCGATTGTATGATCAGTTTCTCCAGAAAGGATAAACCTGCGCTCCCATGGGATGCCAATGGAAATTGTCCCGTGCTTCTTTTTCCCTACCTGGGCAGTAGTAGTGACCTTTCCCTGCCATCGACTGGGACAGGTTTTTGTACCACCCTGTGTCACTGTGGTGGGTCTTCGGTGGAGGAACCCAGCTGACCGTCCTTGGTAAGTCACTGAATTACTCACAAACATTCCTTCTCCTGCCTGTATTGTACGTTTTCCATGGTTTTTTTCCCTGATTTCTTTGTCTTCACACTGGGCTCAGGACTCCTCTCACTTTATATATGGACCTTCACACAGTGTTGGGAATAATGTTTAGTCTCTCTGGATAGTCATAGCGGGTGTAGACGGTCCATGTTGGATTTTCTTTTCTTTTCCCAATGAATAGAAGTTTGAATTTGCCCATGAAACCTATTGAGATTCTGCCACTGGGTCCCCAGTTACAATGACCTGGAGTTAGCCCCTTAAGGAAAAGATTTTCCCTCTTTTTCTTTTAAGATATAAACTATTTTTCAGTAGCACCGGGTGTTAGTCAGTGTATGAAAGAAACCCAGAGCCAAGTTCTCAGATGCTGCACTGTCCTAGCTCCATTGTTCGCAACAGAGCTCCACCATAACTCATCCCAAAATCCTACAGACAGGTGTCCAATCATTGGTCTCTCGTGATTTAAAATCTGATTTTTCAGGGGCCATTGGAGGGAAATGCTTAGCACTGAGAGCTGGGCAGAAAATATGGTTTTATACGGTTAACAATTTTAGGAAAAGCAAAAAAAAAATCATTTTCATCTCAATGGGTCCAAAATCCCAAAGAAGCATTTTCAGCTGAAAACCAAAAATGCTTCAGTTATTTCAATTTTTTCCATTTTTGGATTTTCAACCAAAAATTTTTTTTGAGAAAAGCAGATACTTCCAACAAAAATTGTCATGCAGTTGAAAACCAATTTTCCACTGAAAATAATTTTCATGGGTCATTTTCAACCAGCCCTATGTGTAGCATTGCTCAGTTAGAGCTAGACAAGTGACTGATAACATTTGAAAAATAGAAGACAGCTCCTCATATGATGTAAATCCATGTTGCTTCCTTGCCAGCAATGGATACACTGATTTACACTTAGCCTGAGTAAGTTTGATTGCACTGACTGACTTACTCCTGACCCGGAAGATCCGTTCCGTTGTATCTTGGATGACTGTAGCTACCACTGGAGTTCAGTTTAGAAATGCAACCCAACCCCACCCAAAACCTTTGAAATATGCCAGATCTTATCATACAGACTAGGGTTGGAGCAGCCTGCAGGGGAAGAGGGCTTTAAAGAGGTTGCACTAATTGTGTCCCTCGAGCCTGGGGCACACTAATGAGGTTTCTGGCCAGTCTGAAAGGCTGGTCGGCTTCCTAGAGGCTGGGTTCTGTGTCTGCCAAGCTCAGAGATCAGTGATCAGGATGCTGGTTGGACCAGCCGGCTTCAGTTACAGAACAGCTTTGGGGACATAGTGGACCTGGCTTAGCCAGAGCTCAGTAAGCTAATATTGTCAGCCCTGACTTTAACACCATTGCTGGCTGCCTTAACCTACATAAAACATGAAATAATTAAGGCCCAGACAGCCACAGCTCTACTCATGCCAAGTAACAAATTGCTTTTCATACAGTCCCGCTAATGTAAACGGGACCAACCACCTGTGGAGTAAGATGAAACCTGGTGTGATGACGAGCTTCTCAATCTGGCCCCCGCGACAAGGCTGGTGCATAAATGTTAGCAAGAGTTAAAAAATTCCCCAAAATTTTGGGCCCTTCCTAAGCAGGTTGTGCCTTCAATGTCTCCATGAAGTTACACAGCACCAGACGAGGGCCCCCGGGAATCTATTCTGCACCCACAATGAAATCAACCCTCATTGTGGGATTTTGCAAAGTCCGTTTTCCTCTTCTCTTGAACCCCATCCAGCAAAGCACTCAGATGCACACTGCATTGGTCCCATAAAAGAGTCTGTACTTAACAGCTGCTGAAAATGTTTCAGTAACAAGCTTGCTTGGTAACTCAGCTGTTCAGCACCAGGAACAGGCAACCAGGGTGTGGTAGCAGCTTGTTTGTCACCCAGGTGTTAATGAGAAGATCTGACCCTTAGCAGAGAGACCTACAGTCCCAGCTAGACAACGATAATTCAACAATGGGTTTATTGACCCACTTGGTAGAATAGAGAATTTATCCCTGCTGTGGAATTCCATAAGATGGTTCAAAAACAAACTCTCTCTCTCTCAAAACTGTACAGAATTTTACAGTGCTTTCCATAAAACACTATTAATGCATGTAGCTCTCCTGTCCTATGCTTTGAATCGTACTGTTTTTGTAATTATCTGTTATAGCATTTTCTTTCATTAGGAAAAATGGGGGTTACCCCCAGATTCCTCTGTGCCTCTAGCGAAACAGCCCCCAAGGCCAGAACAGACAAATTAAACTCTAAGCTTAGATACTAAGAAATAGCCCCAAAATAATAAATAGAACGTAGTCCTAGGAAAGTACTTATCTGCTGTTTATATATTTCTAAGATGGGCACAAGGCCAAATGACCTAGAGGTTTTCTCTGTGAATGGCTCTCACTATCTCATACGCAGATAGTCTGTTCTTGAGAAATGAGAGAGAGTGTTTTCACCATGGAAATATCTTCCGAGCTACTTCAATGAGTGGCATCTTCCTCTGCACTAAACAGCACCATTTGAGAAGGAAGGTGCTACTGTATGTGAGGAAGGGGATCAAAATCTAGCACTTAATGAAGAATTTTGTGCAAACTGCCTAGGTTGCCAGCTGTTTAGAAGTCATATTTCCCTGTATCTGACCAACAATGAATTAAAAGGGGAGCTTGGAAACAATACTGATAATAATTCACACTTCTACAGCATGTTCCACCAACTGTCTCAGCGCTTTAGAAATATGTAAAAAACCATAAACCTTGAGAAAAAGCCTGTGTGCAGAGAGTTCAGTGATGTGATCCCCTTTCATGGGCAGAGAGGTCAGTGACTTCATCAGGTTCACAGAGGAAGCCTGTGGCAGAACTAGGATTGGACACCAAGTGTCCAGATTCCCAGTCCTGTGCCTTAACCAGGTGAACCTCTCAGATAATTACTCTGCCCACAATGTTTGTGAGAGGTTAGATTTGTTACACTGTAGAGATCTGGAATTTCTTGTATTCTGCACTGGCATTTGGGTTTTCTAACATTGGGTTTCCTTGTCTTGTAGGTCAGCCAAAGGCATCTCCCACCGTGCAGCTCTTCCCTCCATCCTCGGAAGAGATAAAGACAAACAACAAAGCCACACTGGTGTGTCTGCTGGGCAGCTTTTACCCAGGGTCAGTCCAAGTCATCTGGAAAGCTGACGGCCAGCAGATCTCCACTGGAGTGGAGACGACCAAACCCTCCAAACAGAGTGACAACAAGTTCATGGCCAGCAGTTACCTGTCTCTGGATGCATCAGATTGGAAGAGACATGAGACCTACACCTGTCAGGTGACACACGATGGGAAGAACTTCGAGAAGTCCCTGAAGAGCTCAGAGTGTTCTTAACCCTCTGACATGCAGAGGGCTCGACCAGTTCCCATGTCAGTCTGTAGGGGGCTCCCCAAGGGAGCCAGGATCTGTCCGTAGCATTCCCATAATGCTGATTTCCAGCAAATCTGCTTCTTATTTTAGGTGGGGGATATTATCAATCCATATGATACCGCCTTTATTCCCACATCCCCGCTGCTCTCACCCCCCTGCATTCTCTGGAATTGTCCTTCCTGCTTTGGTCTCTGATGCAGCCTAGTTATGATATTAATAAAATCAGAAAAATTTGACTATCGCTGTGACTGTGAAGAGTTTAACTTCTTCTGTCCCTTTTACACCTCGTGTATTAATTGCAATATTCACCTTCTCTTCCAATAAAATAAACTTACCTCTTATCACCCTATATGGTATTCTTTATAGGCTGGGTCAATGCTCTGCTGGGTCACTAGCCCTGCAGAGAGCAGCCTGCTCTGTGAGTTAGTATTGAGTCAACCTCTGCCCTTGCATGGGGCAGATTCCAGCTCCCTGCTTCTCCCTGAGCATTTTTCCAGTAGCCTCATTGGAGTCAATGGGCTGTTGGCTGAACAGCTCGACACTCAGGGAAATGTGTCCAAATCTGGCCCATTGAGTGAGGGGCACAACACTGCTGATGGAGGTTACCTGGGATAGGATGTAAACAGAGCTCCTGGCTGCTTCTGGTCAGTAGAGACTCAAACTCCTCTTTGGAAGAGTGGCCTTTAATATCCTGCCAACACCAACCTGGGTGACAGCTCTCAACCCACCCAACCGGCCCTCCCAGCAGGTTCAGCTGTACAGGGAAATCTGCCTGAAATAAACTAGTGCCGCTGGCCACTGTGCAATAGGTCCTGTATTTGAACTACAGGTGAAGGCAGTGATCCTCATGTCCAGTTTGACCAGCTGTGTAAGTGTGTAAAGTGCTTTGGGAGCCTTCAGATTCAAGATATTACACTTGAAAAGCATCATTATTTAGAAGTAAATCAGAACAGTCCTTATGATCGAGATTCTCTGGGTTCACAACACTGGGGCCCTTAGTAGGTGTTGTGTGTTGCACGGTTTGGGCCTTGATGGGCCAGAGCAGACAGTTTGTGTCCCATTAAAACCCATAAATGGTGCTGGGGGTCCAGGGATAAGTTTCATTTTGCATATGAGGCTGGATACTCCGAGAAGCACCTGGGAGTCTGCCCCGCCCTTCCCAGACAGCAGCATGCAGCATATATACAGCTGGGAACTCACCTCCTGGAGAGCGTTTATCATAGACCTCTGAGCCGTGCTGGGCCAGCCAGTCAAAGGAGACTCTGGAATACTGGTTCTCCTACAGCCATGGGCCCCGGAGGTAAAGGGATACATTTGTATCACCTATGCCAGATATTTGGTGGCAGCACAATGGGATCTGACACTCACAATATGGGTGATGCAGATGGATGGATGGATGGACGAACGGCCAGCCATTCACTTCTACCTCCTCCAGAAATGAATAAGAGGGAAGGGGAGCGGGGGAGAACTGCACTATGGATGACTTTTAAAGAATGATGGTTTCTTAAATAATATCTTTAACATCCTCCCACCTATTTGTCCCACCATTGTAATACCACCCCAACATAGCACTCCAAGTACAGGGGTGGGTGAGTGTGTTAAGATTTCCAGATGATGGACTTGTGGAACACCAAAAGTGTGCAGAGCACAGAGGGGACAATGGCTCTCCGAAGTTTTCAGGAGCTTACAATGCAAGGATCTGTGTGAAGGGATCAGACAGAGAGTGTGTGTGAGTGTGAGTGGGAGGGGAGGGAGGGAGAGCGAGCATGTGCCATAAAGAGTTGGCTGCCAGAACCTATTGGTGCACGCTGACTTTTAACACTACTTTGATTGACAAAAAGTCTCTGGAAATAGATTAACTTTCTTTGCTCAATGTTTAGGAATTGGTCCTGTTCCTTTGCACATGTGAACTGCAGTAGACTGACGAATGGACTGAAAAACTGCATGAAGTACTTAGGGTATTTTCAAAAATGACTCACTCCATTAAAAGTCTAAGTTCAACAGAAAATCAATAGGATTCAGGAGCCTAAGGGCCAGAATTAAAAGGCATTGAAATGAATGGGCATTTGGCAGACAGGTGCTTTGGAAAATCCTGTTAGGTGCCTCCCTGTACATTTAGGTGCTTAAATACCTTTAACACTCCGGCCCAAGTGCTTAAGTCACTTCTGACAATGGGACTTGGGCCCTTTTGCTAGCAGCTCAGGCCTGCCCTCCACTACCCAGGGAATTCTCGCAGGGTGAGATGGAACCACTCAAGTCACAGGAGCTTCCCCACTATTATCAGTAGGTGCCGGATCAATTGTTAAACACACCACATGATCCCTCTTGGCTTCAACTGCGGAAATGAGGCTGGTGCCATTCACTCCCCTGGCCGTGCTGAGCTGACACACACCAGGCACTAAGGGGAGTTTGTATTTACAGTCAAAAGGAGGGTCCAGTGCCCTGGTTTAATTCAGAAGAAACCAGCTGAGCATGGACACAGCTCACAACCTAGATGTTTACTGGTCCTGCCCTTGGTGAGAGGGGCCCCACAGCTGCACTCTGCTGGGCAGCAGGCCCCCAGAGCTTCTCTCCTAAGCTGAGGGGCAGGGAATAGCCCAGCAATGGTAAGAGTCTCATGGCAGCTCTGTCCAGGGAACAGGAAAGGGATTTACTGCTGAGAACAGCTGGGAAATACAGAGCAAGTGGCTGTTGGTGGTGGCACTGAGTTAATTTCTAAAGCAACTTGGGGCTCCCTTCAAGAAAGTGCTGATCTCTGTTGCACACTGGACATTGATCCCAACATTGCCTTGTATTGGTACTAACAGGATCCCAGCAGAAGGTGGTGGTGATCGATTTCATGGCACATGGATCTTGAGCATTCTTTATCTGTTCCTTCTACATGTCCAGTGCGGAGACTTCACCAGCCAAATGCAAGAGAGAACATCATGACACTGCTTCTTTAGAGTGACCTCTGGCCCTTTGAACTATCTGGAGATCCTGATCAGGTAAGGCAGCACCACGTGTCATGGGATGTGGTAGCTTCTCACTGACAGGTGCAGGGAAGGCTGCACTATTCGGATGAGAGATGAGGACAGCACGTGGTGTTGGTTTCCTATCCACACACATGCAGCCCCAGCATGACAGATCTGTTTCTTTGCTGCCACTTGTTGGTGTGACGCTAGGATAGTGTTTACACTATGTCTGTAGAGATGTCAGTGCTCCCAGGGGTGTGGGCTACAGACATGTGCTTTGGAAACAGGGATATCACCCACATGAAATACACAATTGGATACATTAAATACTCACAGCAAATGGGCCTAATTGTTCTCTGGTATAATTCTCACAAGTCACTATAATTTCATCAGGGTTGAACGTGGCTCAGTATGTTCACTATCAGCATCCCGAAGAAATCTGCCAGCCCCTCCCTCCTGGGGACCTACAAGGGGCAGCTGGCAGTGAAAGGACCAACAGCGTAGCAGCCCCAATTCAACACCCTCTGTGTCCCCTCCTCCACTCACAATGGTGCTAGATGGGGATCCATGGGGACCATCCACAGCAACACACACAGGCAATGCTGGAGGTACCTGCAGATCCCCAGACCATGGGTGTGCTGGGGGAGCACAGGTGCAGTGGAACCGAGTGCAGTAGCAGCTGCCTAGCACACAGATCCTGTGTGTCTATCTAGGCAGATTTATGACCTGTATCACTGTCATATCTGAGCATCTCACAGCCATAACGGAATTTATCCTTACAGCCCCCCTGTGAAATAGGGAAGTACTATCCCCATTTTACAGATGGAGAACTAAGGCACAGAAATGGCGTGACTTGCCCAAGGGCACAAAGTCAGTCTGTGGCAGAACCAGGATTTCACTCTAACTCCCACTCCAGTGAACCTTGGAGAGTGAGCAGAAGTTGTCCCATGTCTATTTTCCCCATCGTGGGCAGTGGTGGCGACCTCTCCCTGCCATCAACTGGGACTGGTTTTTGTACAGCCGTGTGTCACTGTGGAACATCTTCGGTGGAGGAACCCAGCTGACTGTCCTTGGTAAGTCACTGAATTACTCACCTGCTTTTCTTCTCGATGCCAATCCTGTCATGTTTCCATGATTTTTATCTCCTTTTCTCTCTTAGTCCCAGGCTTGGGTCTCCGCTCCTTTTATGCACAGACCTTCATATGATGTTGAGAACAATATTTAATCAATGGATAGTCAGAGTAGCGTGCACGTGTCCCATGCTGGATTTTCTCATCTTTTCCCAATGAACAGGTGTCTGAATTTGCCCATGAAATCTATGAAGATTCTGCTGTCAGGTCCCAATTTTTAAATAACTGGTGCAAGCCTCCTAAAATATTTTCTACCTTGTTTTTTTTTTTAACGGACTAGACATTTCTTAAGTCGATATGTGAAAGAAACCAAGTGCCATGTTCTCAGCCAGGGTAAAACAACATAGTCCCTTTGTTTTCAATAGATCTCCACCAAAACTCACCTAAACCTCTTTAAAATATATGTACAATCTCTGGAAATCTAATGTGATATGAAAAAATAATTTGTCCTTTGTGATTTGAAATCTGATCTTTAGGCACAAAATGGGTTTTAATTTCTGGAAAAATCAAAAATTAAAATATTTTTGTCTAAATTCACAGCAGAAAATTGAAAAATATTTTCTATCAATAATTATTGAAAACAAAGAAAAACCCTATATATTTGCAGAAACCTTTTGGTTTTGAGATTTTGCATTTGAAACAAGAAATTTTTTAACACTTTCTGCAAAAATTTCCATTGAGATAAAAACCGAATTTTCAACTGAAAAAAAGATTTGATGGACAATTTTTGTCCAGCCCTATTTGTAGAATTGCTAATTTAAAGTGAGTTAAGATATTGATGCAATTTTAAAAATATAAGAACAGATCCTCATGTGGTGTAAATTAATGTAGCCCCCTTGGCAGCAATGGAACTACACTGATATACCCTTACACTGAGTGAGCGTAATTGCACTGACTGACTCATTCCTGACCCGGAGGATCAGTTCCATTGTACATTGGATGACTGTAGCTATCGTGGATTTCAGTTTGGAAATACCACTCAAACCTGATTTTCTGACAGTGCTGAGGGACATCCAATATGTTTGAAACATGGAGAGTTACAGATAAATGAGGTGGGGTTGGAGCAGCCGGGGGGGAAAGAGGGCTTGAAAGAGGCGGCACTAATTGCCTCTCTCAAGCCTGGAGCACACGAACGAGATTGCTGGCCAGTCTGGAAAGGCTGGACGGCTTCCTAGAAGCTGCACTCTCCAGCTGCCAACCTCAGAGCTCAATGACCAGGATGCTGGCTGGGCCAGCAGGCTTCAGTTACAGTAAAACCTTGAGGAGCAGATAGATCTCGGCTAGCCAGGGCTCAGTAAATCAGGGCTGCCTGAACTACCTCAGACAACATTGTTTGTAGCTTTGACCTGTGTAAAGCGTGAAATAACTACAGCCCAGGCTACACTAAGCCTACTTGTCCTAAATAGCACCTTGCTCTTCAAACAGGCCCACTGACATCCTTGCTACCTGGAATGAGGAAGAGTTTCTCAATTTGGCCCCAGTTAGAAGATAAGTGCCTTTTACTACGGGGTTAAAAATTCCCCAAACTTTTGCATCCATTCCTAAGCAAGTAGGTCCTTTATTGTCTCCATATCTTCATGCAGTAACATAGCACAACATCGTGCAAGGGGATTCTACTCTGTACCACCGTGAAATCCACCAATACTGTGATATTTTGCAATGTCTCTTTTGCTCACCTTGGAACCCCTATCCAGCAAGGAACTTAGACACATACTGGCTCGAGTCCTTTGGCTGGGCTTGGTCCCATATAGGATTCTGTACATTAACAAGCTGCTGAAAATGTTTCAGCAACAAGCTAACTTGGTAACTAGGTCTTAAATATCAGAGGGTAGCCGTGTTAGTCTGGATCTGTAAAAGCAGCAAAGAATCCTGTGGCACCTTATAGACTAACAGACGTTTTGGAGCATGAGCTTTCGTGGGTGAATACCCACTTCCTCAGATGCATGTCATCTTAAATGTGTCTAGATTCCCTGTCCCAGCCTTTGGATACTATTGGAATCTTTGTAATTACATTTTACAGGATTTTTCCATAGGGATTCCTCTCTGGGTGCACTGAAGTTGCTTCTAATGCCATAACCACAGACATTAACTCTAAGTAAACCTTAGATCCTAAGAAATATCCCTGAACTAATAAGTCCAAAATCCTTAGAAGGCTGCTTCTAGATTTCTAAAACACAGCACAATGCAGAATCAGCTGCAGTTTCTCTTTGTGAATGGCTCTTGCTAGATGTCCAGTGGGTATCGATTGGAATGTAATTCTTTACTCACTTTCAGGCCAACTGATTTTTTCTTAGCACCAACACTGTATGCCTGGCAGGCCTTGAGCGGTTATATTAAGTCAGTGGGAGATACAGGTGTAAGAGGAATATGAAATCAAGCCTTCAGAGATTCAAGTGATATTATCTGACTGCTACAGGCAGAGGGACAGTTACTAACTAGGCCAGGTTCACTTAGGAAGGATGTGAAAGACCAAGGATTGGGTCCCAAATGTCCTGATTCCCAGTCCTGCACCTTAACCAAAACAACATCTTACATCTCAGATGATTACCCTGCCCACAGCGCTTGTGAGGAATTGGATTTGTTACACTGCAGAGGTCTGGAATGTTGAACATTCTGCACTAGCAGTCTCTGGATTTGGGTTTTCTAACACTGAGTTTCCTTGTCTTGAAGGTCAGCCAAAGGCATCTCCCACCGTGCACCTCTTCCCTCCATCCTCGGAAGAGATAAAGACAAACAACAAAGCCACACTGGTGTGTCTGCTGGGCAGCTTTTACCCAGGGTCAGTCCAAGTCACCTGGAAAGCTGACGGCCAGCAGATCTCCACTGGAGTGGAGACAACCAAACCCTCCAAACAGAGTGACAACAAGTACATGGCCAGCAGTTACCTGTCTCTGACTGGATCAGATTGGAACACCCATGAGACCTACACCTGTCAGGTGACACATGATGGGAAGAACTTCGAGAAGTCCCTGAAGAGCTCAGAGTGTTCTTAACAGGGGACTCCGCTGGTTCCCATGTCAGTCACTAGAGAGTTTCCCAGGGGAGCCAGGAACCATAATGCTGATTTCCAGCAAAACTGCTTCCTGTTTTGTATGATCCCTTTGATACCCGCTGTTATTCCCATGTTCCCACTGCTCTCGCCCCTCTGCATTCCCTGGAAATTTCCTTCCTGCTTCAGCCTCTGATGCAGCCTTGTTACAATATTAATAAAACCAGAAACATTCAGCTATGGCTGTGTTTGTGCAGAGTTAAACCTCTCCTGTCCTCTTCACACTTACTGACTGTATTTGAACTATTTACAATATCTTCCAATAAAACATGTACCTTTATCATTCCAATGTTCATCCTTCTGCATCTGAATCTTTTGTGTTACATTTTTTTCTTAGCTACTTACTACGTGAATGCTAACAGCACAGAGCCTGCATATTATTCCTTGGGAGTCATAGAAGAGCTAACGATTGATCTGATCTAAGATGGTAACACCAAACCCAGGGGTCCCTACTGCAGAAACTCTCCCCTGAAGCAAGTTCTGTTGATTAATTACAGAGGACCAAATTCTGCCTAAATCCCATTGAAGTCAATGGGGCTAATCCCAGAGTCAAATGGGATAAATTCCAAATGAGCAAGGATGACAGAATGCAGAGATGTTTGATTGTGTAATGCGAACACTCTAGTTACAATTAAATCAGAACAATCCAGGCTTCTCTGAGGTTTACACCTTTAGGCTGCTCATAGTTTCTGATGAGTCAGTTCACACTATCAGACTCTTAAATACAAGTGTCTTGCATCAAAACCACACACCGTGTGGAGGTATTATTTCCCCTTAGGGCAGATACGATAGACATACCAGACAGCAGCACTTAGGTACCACTGGGAACCAAGTTCCCACGGGAGAGTTATCAAGGACTCCAAGTGCCCAGGTTAGATGCAACCAAAGGAGATGACTTTATTAAAACAGAGTCTTCAGTAATGATGTACACTTTAAAATAATGATTGAGGAGCTCAAAGCATGTGGGGAATGGGTTAAATCAGTTTGCTCATGGAAGGACGTAAGAAGGAGATATGCACTGTCTAGCACTAGTGTTTGGGGTCCCCTCCCTGGCCTGCCAGGTTCTCCACCTCTGAAAGGGAATTAGGAATTGAGAACAGGAGAGGAACCTTTCTCCTTCTTTCTTCCCTCTACCCAGATCTGTACAATGGACACTGGCCAGTACTATGCATGGTGCAATGAGAAACATGCACACACA
The DNA here is from genome assembly GCF_007399415.2 of Gopherus evgoodei. NCBI lineage: Eukaryota > Metazoa > Chordata > Testudines > Testudinidae > Gopherus > Gopherus evgoodei. Next base: position 19,185,676 of record NC_044334.1, on the reverse strand, counting down.
CAGACAGGGAGGGAGCTGTGAGATGGAGCCAATGAGTTCGCAGTCATGTTTTAAAACATTTACTTATTAAAAGGCTCCAGGCACAGAGTAACTTTTCTTTTGTTGAGTGGCTACAATGTAGTTGTTTCATAGGATCACAGAATATTAGGGTTGGAAGGGACCTCAGGAGGTCATCTAGTCCAACCCCCTGCTCAAAACAGGACCAATCTCCAGACAGATTTTTGCCCCAGATCCCTAAATGGCCCCCTCAAGGATTGAACTCACAACCCTGGGTTTAGCAGACCAATGCTCAAACCACTGAGCTATCCCTCCCCACATTAAAATTTGAGATGAACCCAAACCCAAAGTTCTGCTTTGGATCTGAATCTCAAACACCCCAAAGATCATGGTGGGGTGGGGTGGGGAGAGAAGAGGAGAGGAGGGGAGGGGAGGGGGCCTTGAGCCCAAGTTTTTGCCTCTACATTGAAGCATGAATCCTCTGCCATCCAGAGTTCAGCACTTGGGAGAAACTGGGCCTGATCCTCTCTCGCTGACCCCTGCTTTACATGGGGCTCGTTGTGTGGACTTCAGTGCAGTTTCTCCCAGTTTACACAGTTGTAACTGAGGGGGGAAATCAGGCCCAGGATGTCTCCTCTTTCTCCAGCGATGAAAGTCAGTGATCAGTATCATGAACCCCTCACTAGCCCCTTGCTGCGACCATAGCACCCTTTAGCTAACAGCCATGGTAACCAGAAAGCACCATTCCGAAGCTGTTTAATGGTGTCAGTGATGGGATAAAGAAACGAGGTTCAGCTCCTAGCGGCCAAGTCACCACACCCCAAAATTACCACCACAGATGGCCCCTTTATGAGCCTTTATAGTGGAATGGCCAAGGGCCTGGACAACTGGGACCACTCACCCTAGAGCCGGGCCTTCCCGCTTAGGGTTGAGGCGCATTAGCAGGGCATCATGGGGAAATCCTACATGCAACACCTCTAAAGAGGGCTTCGGGCTCTAGGCCTGCCAGTCCAACCCCTTTCCTAAGCCCTACTGCCCTGGGTAACCAAAGTTAGGGACCTAAGTCCATACTCAAGCACCAAATTGAGTGGCTTGGCTCTCCGAGGTGCCAAGGACTGCAGCTGGAACCAGGGCAAAAACATTGGCCTAAAAAAAAAAAATAGAGAGACAGAAGAATGGTAAAAAGAAAGTGTCTGGCAGACCCCTAGTGCCCGTTAGAGGGGTAAAAGCAGGACGGAGCTCACAAGAGTTATGAACTGGGCTGCGCATGATGGGTCATTACCCTGAGAGATGGTCTCTGAGTACAGAAAGCCATGCATGCAGGTAGGCACTTGAAATCATTGAGGAACGGTAAAGGCAGGTACTGACCCAATGTCCTCAATGACATCAATTATTAGGTTTCCAGGCCGGTTCCATTGAAACCAATGGAAGCTTTGCCATTGACCTCAGGTGGGAGCAGACAGGACCTTACGGCTTGGAACGGCTTCCCTATTAGCCAGAAATCTCTTCACTTCCCAGAGAGTTGGACATTCCTTCAGGGAATCCATCCAGAGCAAACCCTTGGAGCCAGATTCTCTGCTGTGGCCCAGAGTCGCTCCGTACAGCGGGGGATATCAGTGGTCAGGATGAGGACATCAGGGGGTCAGTTACAGCCCCATGATTCTGGGCCTGATCCAGAGCCTGTGAGTGTTTTTCCATTAGTTTCAGTGGTTTGGACCAGGTCCTATGAGCCCAGCTGTCCCCAGCAGGCTCAGAACAATGGGATGAGACTGGACCCTTAACCCTGCCCCCAACACTTTTGGCTTAAATTCAACTCTATAAATGGGTGAAGGGGTGGGGGTGGAGGAGTGCATTCTATTCAAACCAGTTTGCCCATCCCCAGGACCCTGCTAGGAGCACACTGCTGGGTGTTCCCAAAAAACTCATTTCACCTCTTGTGCCAGAAGTTTCTACAGAGAGAAGACATCTCATCCTGCTCTTGAGCATCAGAGGAATAACCCCAAAGGAGTTTTTCCATGCTGGATTCATAACACGAGTGGGATCTTCCTCTCACTGAGCAGGAGGTTTTTGCACAGGTGTGTATCAAGGTGGTGGAGGAACCCAGCCGAACATCCTCAGTAAGTAACTGGAATAGCCTTTTATGGTCTCCTCTCCAATGGAGACAATTTTTTCCTTTCATGTGCATCTTTATACTTTTAATCTTTTTCCCCGGGACAGGTGCTTCTCCTATGTAGAGTGTTCAGAAATCGTTCTCTTTTGCAAGATACCACAAGGTGTTTTTCAACTAGGGGCAGCCTGAGGGTCCCAAAACCCCTAGACTCTTTCCAACAGCCTTTGACAGGAGTTTTAGATTTCAGTTAGGGGGAAAATACTGTTCGGTGGCCAAGCTGCATAGAAGCCCGCACATAGCTCCTCTAAACTGGAAGCCAATTATTCTTTTAAAGGACAGGTTCAGGAGTCTCCTTTCTCAGCCATTTACTGCATAAAGCCTGCATATTGTAGCCATAATTTTCAAAGGTGGCCACTGATTTAGGGTGTCAATTTTTGAGCCCAATAGATAACCTGATTTTCAGATATGGGGAATTCCCAGCTGCCATTGACTTTAATAGGAGTTCTGGGGGCTCAACAGCTCTGAAATCAGGACTACGTTCTCTCTGGCCGGGAAGTGCAAACCAAGCCATCCCCCTTAGAAAAGTCAGCTCTAGAGTTCTGCAGTGAGTCCAGGCAGGAGCTGTAAAGTCATAGCACTGGGCTCTCCATTCGTTTCAAGTCCCTGCCCTGGTGTGCCTGACGAGCCTCTGCCTCTCATCTGATCATTTTCCCCACTAGGGATGTCTCCAGAAGGTGCAGAAAAGCCAGTTTAACTCAGGCTGTTCTGCTTTCCAGCCGGGAGAGGAAATCTCACTAATTATTGATTAAAAGATTTGCTGAACCGTGTCCTGAAGCACCCATTTGGAAGTGAATAATCAATGAATAATACATCAGTGAGCTACTGCAGAATCCTCTCTGCTGCTTGGCTTCGTTCTGGGAGCGAGATGAACTTCAGGGGTTCTGTCAGTTGCTGCGGCTCTTGCTAGGCAGAAGTCTTTTAAACAAGACTTGACATTCATCATTGAAAATGCCTTTTTATGGGTTGCTTGTTTGTTGAATGGTCCTCTAAAATGTCCTTTTACAAGGGGGTTCAGCAGAAACCTGCCAACTCTATTGAAGTCAGTCAATCTTATGACTGCTATGGGAGCTGGATCACACTCTAGCTGATTTCAGGATCGGAAAAGCAGCTTACGGGAAGCGATGGGGTGCAGGGTTTCTAAGCAGTGTCCCAGCACCGAGGGTAAAAGGCAGAGAATGTCCCCATTCTTATTCCAAAGTCACCTCTCCGGTAAGAGGGAACAGCTAGTTGATGTGGATATAAAACTCACCCTGGGCTCTAGTGTCTCCTGGTTCTGATACAAGTGTCTGAGCATGGACTGAGCTACACGAGTAACATCTGTCGCTCCTGGTGCATTTTCTCACTCCTCCTCTTTGATGAAGGACACTTAGGAAATGCCCCTCGGCTCACTGCTGGGGTAGACGGGCAGCTGAAGAGGCCCCGTCACTGCTCTTGCTGTTCTGGCTCCCCCCAGGAGTGGGCCCAGGTGCCGCATGCATGGGGACACTCCAGCAGCTGCTCCCCACCTAGGTCCTTTGCCTGTCAGAGTAGTGGTGTTAGGCAGCGGGGGGCAGCTTATGCAATAGCTCGGAGTCTCTCTGTTCTGCAAGTGGGGCAGCACAACGCAGGACAAGGCTCATGGCATTTAGCCACATGCCCTGAGTAAGGGGGTGCTGCGGAGTCCTACTGCTGCAGGAGGCCTCAGACAAGGGCGAGCCCATTTAGGCTGCCAGAGGATGCTCCCCGAGGTACAACAACCTGCCCTTCCCCATCCCGGCTCAGCATCATGCTCCTCCAGGAGCAGGACAAAGGAATGAGCATATCCCAAAGGGCAGGGCTTCCTGGGACTGCTGTTGTGGGCACCCCTTGCCAGGGGCCTGGAGGGAAGCCTCTTGCTTTCCCCTCTGGATGCAGCTCAGTGGAAGACCCAGGACACCTACACCTGTCAGGTGACACGTGATGAGACTTCTCAAAGTTCTTCCCTGAAGAGCTCAGAGTGTTCTTAGCCCTCTAATCCCTAGGGTGCTCAACCAGTTTCTGTGTCAATCGGTAGGGGGTTCCCCAGAGGAGCCAGGAACCATACTGCTGATTTCCAGTAACTCTGCTTCCTGTTTGACATGGGGAACTTTGCTGATCCCTTTGATATCTGCTCTTATTCCCACGTTCCCACTGCTCTCACCCCTCTGCATTCCCAGGAAATGTCCTTCCAGCCTCTGATGCAGCCTTGTTCTGATATTAATAAAACCAGAACCATTCAGTGATTGCCATGTATGTGGAGAGCCAATGGGCGTAATCCAGCAGATGTACATAACTTGGAAATGCTTTAAGTAAAGGTAAAAATGGACACACACATAGCATGGCCCAGGCCTGTGCCCTAGCCCTCCCTAACACGAGTGGGTGGCGCAGTACTTGCATATGCATTGGATTGCTTCTTATTTCCCTCATCTTATACAGCTCAGGGCTGTGGGTTTTGCAGTGTGCTGGCAGAGGGAGAAAAGTTTGTTCAAATACATTTGTGAATAGCAAGTGACCGGCCAGCACTACCGACGAACGTCATACATCTCTATGAGGCCTCTCACCCCAGCTACCCAGAGGCTCAGTGCTTTGGCTGCTCTGAGCTGACTCTGGCGGCTGCTGCTACATTTGGGGTGGGGGAGGGCGCACCATGTTTGCAGCAAGTTCTTTGTATCGAAGCAGCTGTTAATAGGCAGACAGCGGGGGGGGGGGGGGTCAGGATAGGAATGTAAGATCCCACCCCTTAACGCAGCTGAGAATTCCCATGGGTTCCAGCCAGGCTGCTCACCAGGGTGCGGCTTTGCAGAGCCTTGAAGAAAAAGGTCTGTGTTCCCTGGTGATCACAGCCACACGTGCAGGGTGTGTGTAACATGGGCGGCTGATGGGTACTGCTGGGTTGGAGACTGATCTGAAAGGAGCATTGCGCTGGGCAGGAAGAACATAACTGGGGGTTTCCCAGGCTCTTAGCAATTGCATTGGCACAGACCCAGAGGGCAGAAAGCAGAGAGCTCTGCTCCTAGCCCCCTCACTCTCCTTCCCCCATCCTGTCCCTCTGGGTTTCCCGGTCCCCTGAAACTCCTCCCATGCCGCTCCCTCTACATCTCCAGGCACACTGCCATGCTTCCCAAACCCAGTCTCCTGCCCCTACCAGGTCTAGTGGGAAGTATGTAAAGTGTTAACAAGAGGCAGTGCACCTTCATGCCATCAAAAGTCTCACTTACCATTAAATTCAACTCTATCTGTGAATTTTCAGCTTTCTGCTTCCCTGAGAGGTTATTGACAGGGGCACTGGAACAATTTGTATAGCAAGGGTGCTGCAAGCCATTGAACCAAATTGTAAACCCTGTATATGATGGAAACCACTTCCAGCCAGGGGGTGCAGCTGCCCCCTCCCCCCCTACACACACCTCTAGTTCCAGACCTGTGGTTATTGATGTACAAGCTCAGCACAGAAGAAGATGCAAGTGCGGAGCTGCCCATGGCTGAAATGCTGGCCCTGCATAGCTAAGGCTCGTCCTGTGCTGCACATAGCCCCCCCGAGAGAGGCAGAAGGATTGCTAACACAGGAGATGAGTCAATATAATAGGGTGCCATGCCCAGGGAAGAGACAGGAGGGGAAGGGTATAATGCCAGGGAATGCGGCTCTCTGCTCCTAGTTCACATGTCATATTTTATGCATCTAGCCCACTAATAAAGCTGATCTTGGTCCCCTGAGCCTGCAGTCCCATGTTGATCACCTGGTTCCGTGTGCAACATAGCAAATAGGCCAGCACATGCTAGAGGACCCAGTTTGTTCATCACTGGTTAAAACAGAAGTGAGGCAGCAGCAGAACCCAGGACAATCGCACCGGTCTGGCTATCCTGTCTCTCCGAGCCAAATCCCCAGCTAGCATAAAGGGGCATCTAACGCCACAGAGGTCATCGGATCTTTGCCAGGGACACCAGCGGAGGGTCTAGCCCTAGAGCTTTATTGGAAACCCCCCTTTTCAACCCCTTTTAAGTCACATACAGCGATTAATGAGATACTCCCTTCCTTGTCCCCCCAGCCACGCGAAAGGCTGGCCTCACAGGGTAGCCAAAGAGAAAGACAGACGCTGGGGGCCAGATTTTCTAACCATCCTCCATTCGCCCCCAGCACAAACAGCCTAGCTGTGCTCACAGAAGACTCAGTTCCTGTGCAGAACAGGCGGTTAGTCATCTAGCTGCGGTGCCTGACCGGTGCACCCAGCTCCCCTCCCCCAGTCACGAGTGTCATCTCTGGCTCAAGGCTAGGGTACGAACAACGGGCAGGCCGAGCCCCTCTGGCAGGGCTCAGGGAGGCTGTTGTGAGAAGAAAGTTTCCTTTTTTAAAAAGGCCTCGATTTTCCCTTCCAGAAACCAAACTGCCAGTTTAGGGCCAGGTTTCCACAGCTGGTGCCTGGGTCAAGGGGGCAGGGACTCCTCTCCCTCAGGGCACTTGTGCAGGAGGCAACCAGGGGTGGGGTAGCCCTACCAATAGTGTGCAGCCCCACAAAGGGAGTCTGCTTGGGCACGTTAGAGGCAAGCCAGGCCCCTCCACCCCTGCACACTCCCTAGGACTCAGAGGCTCATGCAGACAGGGAGACATGTAGCATTTGCTACCCCCAAGAACATTCCCACCAAGGCACATTCAACCTCCCTCATCAGTTACCAGCCTCCACCCGCACCCTCACCTGGCTCTCAAAGCTGAGCCCAGCGGCTAATCTCAGCATCAGTAACTGAGCTATTCACACACTTGTTGGACTAACCTCAAATCACATCAGTTCTTTCTTTTTCCCCCCAGCCCCCATGCAGCTTCTCCTTTAGAGGAATCTCTTCTTGAACCCACCAGAAACAAAGCCCCACAACTGTGTTAGATAGTGAAATTTGTACCTGGTTCAGTCTACAAGACACAGACAACTAGGAGCACACGCGCATCCTGAGTGGAGCAGAGACGGGGACCATCCAAACAGAGCAGCAGCCAGCAGTTACCTAGCTCTGAATGCACCAGAGTGGAAGGGCCCTTAGCCCCAGCCTGCCAGGTGATCCAACAAAGTGTTTCCACCTGGGAAGCAATCAATGGGCTCTAAGGCCAGAAAGGGCTCTGTGGTGGTGATAGGGGCTAAAGGCACACCCAGAGCTATAGAGAGAACCTGCAGCCTTCCCAGGCCAGTCACTGGCTGTGATTCCTTGTAAATCAAATGGATGAAAGTCTGGAATTGGGCTAGGGACCCACATGTGATACTAGAGCAATTACAACCAGGGCATAAATCCAGAGCTGTCTACTCTGAACAGTGACATTATAAAAGTAGCTTCACAAGGCACCATGTTGATTATGTCTCCTTGTCTGAAATGCTCAGTGTGAAAGCAGATGTTTTTATAGCTGCCAGCCCTGCACACTGGGCTCATGGGGCCCCATTCCTGAGAGAGCGGGGGGGGGGGGGGGGGGAGGCAGATTTTCAGGCATGCTCAGCTCCCAGGGTGCACAGCTTTTCAGGAGTGCTCAGCAGCCAACCAGCTGGGCTCACTTGAGGTGAAGCTGGATTCTTTCTTCTTCACCCATCAACACCAGTAACAAAGGTTCTGCAGGCCAAACAGTGCCCACACAAGCCCACTGTCTTCCCATTATCGCCATGTGCAGTCCCTGGGCCTTCAGTGGGGTCGCACAGGTGGCACTAATTGGAAGTTAGTAACCAGTTCTGCTGCTGGTGTGAAAGGCAGTTCTAATATAACTGTGTCTAGAGGTGGCAGATCTGAGACCCCAGACCCACAGGGAGCAGAACTCTCCAGGAAGAAGGGGCTGGTTTTACAGAGCTAATCTCCAGCACGGAACCATGTTCTCTGCCCCACACAGATACCAAGGGGAAACTCTGAGGCGAACAATGGCATGAGTACTGGGCCAGCACTCAGCACACACTCCCACACACCCCCCCCACACTAATCCATCTGTGATGGTCCATACCAACAGCACCAAATGGGGCCTACTGTGTGATTTCATGATCTGGATGCTCCTGGGGGCTGAAGTTCACCCCTGCTCCCAGTGCGACATCACAGGCCAGACTTTCCCAAGTGCTCAGTGCCCATGTACCCAACAGGCTGAACTCTTCTGAAAATCCAGCCCTACTGTAGGTGATCCAGCAATCAGAGCAATACAGGGAGCCCTCATGCCCAGGTAGAGCCCTATTAACATCAAGGGGGCTTCTCATAGGCATATGGGTCCGTCCTCATGGTTATGAGAGCCGGACCAGGACCACCCGTAGATCACGTGCTCTTAGTAATCTCCAGTGATGGCCTCAGGCCCTGCAGCCACTGCACTTTGAGCTGTAGCAATGTGGACAGTCATTGCAGAATATGACTGCGTCTTTCAGTAATAACAGCGCATATACCAACGCACTTTAGCATAAGACCAGAATAACAGAAGTAGAAAAACACCAAGAGGCTTAGACCAGGGAGAAAATATCCTAGAATCTGCTCTAGGGTCTTCTGACCTTTGAAGGTCTGATTCTGAGTCTGTGAGTGAATATTTCTAAGGGGCTCAGATTCTGATTAGTCCCAATGCGAAGCCCCTCAATCTGCGAGGAAACTCATTTACTTCTATGGCCTGACTCATGGTGCTACTCAATACTAGTAAGGAGGCAGAATCTGGCCCTAAATCAGACACAAAGACAAAACACCCCTCCAAGTCTGCCCCCTAATTTGTGCTGAGAAGCACTCTGGGAATAGTGCCCTTGAAATTACTAGGGCTACTAGCAGAACAAGGGCTGCTCCATGGAAAGCTGGCAGAATCTGGCCCTAGATTAGCAAAGGCATGATGGTCTTTACCCACTCCAGTGTGTGCAAGTCAGTAGCACGGCTTCACTTGCACTGTGTGTAGCTACAGCTCGGATTTCTGACCAGACCTACAATTTCATTTCTGGTTGTCTCTTCCAGGAACAAATCTGTGACTATGATCTGGGCAAACATGGATCACGGAGGTTACAGATCACGTACAGCAAGCAGGGACAGGCTGACGCAATGTTCCCAGCTCAGTCAGAAAGTGTCGCCAACGTCAGCTCAGGAAAGGGGGTTTCCACTGGCCTGGCGCTCGCAGCTGTGAGATACACAAATAGCTTCCAAGGTCCTGAGGGCAGCGGGGCTGAAACTCAAAAGCAAATTCTGTGCACTAAGAATAGCTCCAGCCGGGAGACAAGGACCACAGGACCCAACAGTTAACGGAAAGAAAGGCACCAGGGAAAGAGAAAGAACAGGTGCAGGACAGGCAAGACCAACCAGGCAGGGTGGGGCCTCAGAACATCACTGGGTCCAGCTCATCTTTGGTTCGCAGCAGGTGGCTCTGGGCTATTTTGGGGGGGTCAGCTCAAGATTCGTTGCTTTTGTTCTGCTGACTTGACCCAGCAGGTGGTAACATGAGAATCAAGCAGCCACTGGTCTGTCACCTTCAGGGGTTGATCACATTTTAATGTGAGCAACAGTTATTTTCTGAGGGCGGCATTCACTCTGTCCAGAAGGCCTTTCATGAAGCCTGTGCACCCCAAGGGCTTAAGCAGGGCCCAAGAAGTGCCTAGGGATGGTGGGGCCATTTGCACATCGGGTCTGAAGAAGCCATACAAAGAGGTCAGGAGTCAGGCAGACTGAGGTGCAGGGAGCCAGGAACACACACTGGTGACTGTGAGCACAGACTGCTAGGTGGGCAAGGAGGTTTCACCTCCTGTCAACAGCATTATTCCCATCCACTTCTCCCCGCAGCAGGTACCTGCATGCTTTCTCTATGGAGATACAGCGTGTCCCTCCTTGGCAAGGGATCTATTCTGCACCAGGGTGACTCGGCCTGCAGTACAGCTGCTGCACAGCAAGGCAGCGTTGACCCTTAGGCCTGGTCTATAGGTCAGTTTTGCTGGCACAGCCACGTCGGTTTGGAGTGTGGGAAAATCACCCCCGTAACTGACAGCGCTGGGCCAGCGCAACCCCCAGTGCAGATGCAGTTACACAGGTAAACAAGTCCTTTTGCCGGCACAGCTTATTTCGAGGGGGGAACTGATATAAGCTCTCCCGGCAAATGAGCTTTTCTGCCAGTATAAGCTGCACCTCCACAAGGAAGGTTTGTCACTCTAGCTACAGTGGCCAACCTCTCCAGCGCAGACAAGGCCTCAGACATTTCCCCCTCCTGCAAAACCCCCAGCCCAGAGGAACCAGTGGAAATTCTAGGGCCGCGGGAAGAAGACGAGGCAGTCGTACCTTTCCCCCACTGTCATAACTGCATCAGGGAAAGGCCAGGAGTCAAAGTTCCCTTTGATTCTCCTCCTCCTTGTTCCCACAGTGCAAGCAGGCAGAGTGACTCTTCTGATCACTTCATAGCAATGTCAGGTTCGTTAGCTAACCCTTGCCCCCTCCGGCAGTCACCGTGAACACTAGACTGGCCAGTGTGCTCCCTTGAAAGGGATGTGGGAAATGCCAGGAAAGCAAACACACTCTTTCACCCTCGTAGAACAGTAAGGGCCCAATTCACCCCTGCCGTTACCTCTTACAGCAGGACTGGATTCAGTGCAAAGGGGCCTCCAAAAAGACGCTGCTCACATGGGCCAGAATCAGCAATTATGCTCAGACAAGGGCTTCTGTGCAGTTTTCACCTCCACTCTAGACCACCACTCTAGCTGGTATGGAATGAGGCAACCAGCCTGCTGAGCAGGGTTAGCCAGGGGAACATGTCATGCCGCTGCTCCATATCTGCTTCCAGGTCCTGAGTATCCAAGAGACCTTCTCTCCCCAGGCTTCTCCAAGACAGCTGAAGAGCTCAAATTAAGTGCCCCTCTATTTAAAGGGCTTCCGGCAGTGCATTCTCAAGACCTTCAACTCCAGAACATGCTTCTCCCTTTGCTTCAACAGCATCCAAACCTGGTGGCCATCCATGCACTGCCAATCTGCTAGTACAGAGCTTGGCCTCTCGGGGGGGGGGGGGTTGTTTAATTGGGGGTGCGGAGGGGTGTTAGTCCTTCAGTTACATTAACTGGAGTCAACAAATTCCAATCGTGTTAGTTCTTACTGGCTGTCCACACCCCTGAGCTATTATGAAAGACGAATGGTTTGATTTTATTCCCCATTTAATCAATGAAATGCCCCCTCCGTTGTCAGCTCTTGGGAGCAGGGACTGTCTTTTTCTTCTGTGTTTGTACAGCACCTAGCACCATGGGGTCTTGGGCCATGCCTAGCGCTCCAAGGCGCTACTGCAGTACAAGTAATAAATATGTGTATACAGTGGTCAATGCCTCGAGCACATGCAGGGGTTGCATTTGCCAAAGGTAGGCACTTGTAAAGTGCGTGGCTCATTTCTGGAAGCCCCTTGGGAAGCCTACTCAGTAATTATTGGGTCCCTCAGGAATTCATCATGCTCAGTCTGATTCCACCACACTTATTCACCCTTTGCAGGACAGCTCGCAAGGTGAGGTACCACTTCACAAGAGGAAGGTTGGCAGGAAATAGCCTGATATAAGTATGTGGTTGTTTCTCGGGTGCAAGTAGCCAACAATATTCTGGAAAATATCCTATTGCAACTGCCTCTCGTCACCCACCCTGGAATGATCTCAGTGCAGACTGGACAACACCATTGTAATGCACTCCACTGTAATGTCACCCTGGGGAAAACATGAGAGACGCCTTCCCGGATTGTTTCCTTAGCTCTGTTGGACCTTGGTTTTGTATCAGGATCTACTACAGGCACTACGCATTGAGACCCTACACAGAGGAGGCAGCACGAGCTGGTCCTTGTCTAAAATCAAGGCCTTCTCATGTGTGCATGTTCACTCCTGTGCAGCTCAATGGTTTAATTCCTCACAAAGTGTCAGTGTGAGCTGCCTGTGAAATTAATCCAGGCATCACATCTGCACAGGCCGTGTTTGCCCTTCCAGTGAACATGTTTTCTCTTGCTTCGATTGCAGAGAACAACATTAAAATGCAAAAGGGTCTTTTCTCTTACGTTTGAGAAAAAGAAGGTAAATTTATTGAACTAAATCCTCCTCTTCTTATTCAGACCAGACTCCCACAGCTATCAATGAGAGTTGTCTATCTGGACTGGGCCTATCAAATACAGGGAGAGAGAGGATCTTTCATTTTAATGCTGTCCCCCAGGGTTCTTCCAGGGCAGTGTATATTATAGACATTACATTTAATGTATATCCTATTTTTTAAAGCACAAAGACAAAACAAAGGCTGGTGAAAAAAGATATAACATACAAGTTGGGGACTGAAATATAGTCTATACATTGATGTTAGCACCTATTCAAATGCTTTCAAGAACGAACAGGACATTATTTCAGTGATTCAGATCTGTATTGCAACAGTAAAAAACAGCCCCATCCCACCTTGCTGTCTCTATGCAGCTGCACCGCTGTAGGGGCGCCCCCATGCTAAATTTAACCTCTTCTGGCCTAAATGACCAATCAGAAACTAGAAAACACAAGCCAAAAAGCTCCCAAAAAAGGAAGTGAAACCGTCTCCAGTGGCTATTGACATGTGAAAGAGAGACAAATACACAAACAAGTCACCATGAAACCCAGCCACAAGTACACGTCTCTTTCATCAGTGATTTGTCCAGAATTAACATTTTGCAATTTGCTGAATAAAAAAAAATAATAAATTGGATGTTTGACCTAAAAGATACAAAGTGTCTGAAAAAGCCCTAAAAGAGTGTCCTTTATGGCCCCCGCGCAGGGCCAGAGGGAGGCAAGTGACAGATCTGGCCTATGTATTTAACCAATGGAGGTGAAAACCCAAGAGCTAACATGCCATCTGAGGCCTGCTTCCCTAGGGTTTCAAGAGACAAATAACAGGCATTAGTTTGCTACATAAGTGAACAAGTTGGGCCAGATCCTTAGCTGGTAGAAATGTGCACAACTCCATTCTCTTCAGTGCAGCTACACCCATTTCTCCAGCTGAAATAAGGCCTGTTACTTGAATATGGGGATATTCACAGTCAAATGTGCCCTGAGGGTGAAATCCACCCTGCTGCTAGAGCCCCAGGAGTCGGGCTCCAGGTGGGTGCAGCGCAGAGGTGGAAGCCTGTTGGCTGGGATCCCAGCTGCTCCCTAGGATTCAGGCTCCTGGTGGATGCAATGCAAAGGTGGAAGCCCGTGGGTTGGGACCCCAGCTGCTCTCGAGGAGTCGGGTTCTGGGTGGGTGCAGCACAGAGGTGGAAGGCCCATGGGCTGGGAAGCACTTGATCTTTGGAGGCACTTGATCTTTGCAACTATCAAACTGAGATAATCTGACTCATTCCTCTATTTGTCTTACAAGAAAATACACTGTTGTGTTCCAGCTGAGACTGCAGTAATTACACCACTGAGTTATCTGAGCAAGTACGTGCTCTGTTACGCCAAAGCTACATGGGGTTATCAGACAGTCAATACAATATGCCAGGGGCTCCGTTATTGCGATGATGAGGCCCGTATAGGTACCTAGCTAGCATGAAGGGAAACAGTAACTGCACTGTTCTATTAAGACACCAAGACGACACTACGTGGCCCCCTCGCTCAAGGCACCACAGACATGTGAGGGAGTTTCTCCTCATGGCACCCCATCGCGTGGGGAAGTGCTAGTATCCCCACTGTACACATAGGGAAACTAAGGCACGGTCAGGTGTTCAGGGACTTGCCCTAGGTCACACAGGGAGTCTGTGGCGGAGAGAGGAATTAGACCCACAGCATCTGAGACCTCTGGACTGTCTGGCCCATGACTCGTTGCTGTGTTGTGGGACCAAGGACAACGTGCTCTGGCCTTGTGGCCGTGCACTGGTTTTGAGCACATACGTCTTTTCTGCTGACTAACATACAGACACAGACTTACCTTCCCTGTCTGGGAGCAGAGGCAGCTCCACAGGCCTGAGGGGATGTGGGAGAAGCATTCTCTGATGGCTGTGAACTATGGATAGGGAGGTTTTTTAATCCCCCAGGTTTCTAGATTTCAAACCCTTTCCTGAAGGATCAGGCCTGATCCCATGTCAGTCAGAGTGACCAGTCCCAAGGAAAACACACCAAGATGGCTGAGTCACTGAGGCAGGAGAGTCCATTCCTGGGCAAACACCCCTAGGGGAAGTCACTTGGGAAGTATCAGTGCCGCAGGCAGCATTTCCCTTCATCTTTCTTCCAGCGCTGCCAGATCCATGGCAAATGGTTCAGCTAAGCTTCCCCCTTGCACATGGAGATTTTGGACCATTTTCAAAGCCTGCCTCCAGGCCCTCACTCACTTGCCCTTCTGTGAAGAAGCAGCAGCGGAATCGGGATCAAACATAATGAGCCAGATCCTCAGCTGGCACAAACTCATGCAGTGTCCCTGGCTTCAATGGAGTTAGGCCTATTTACCCCTGCTGAGGGTCTGGCCCCAGAGCCCCCTGGGTAATTTGTCCTTCAGAGTCAGGGGAGCTGCACCCAAGCCAGACGGGCACACTCTCAGTGTTTCCTGTCAAGCAGTGACATGCAGGGTTCCGGTTAGAGCAGTCGCTCCCCTAAGAGATTTATTACTAATCACCCAGATTTGTTATTTTGCTGCCTGAGGGTGATGAGTAATTTAAAGGCTTCCAACCTTGGATCCAAACTTTAACAACTAACCGGAGGGTCTGATCCTGCTCGGTGCTCCTGTATGCCTCCCGCAAGCAGCTGCCTGGCATCAGTTCCCATTGCCGGGCAGCTGCTCATGGGGGAGATCAGCTCAACGCCGGGCACGACTGGACCCTTTGGGAGGGATTTGCCACAGCCCGAGCCAGCCTTTGCTCAGGCTAAGAAACCCTGGCTGCATTGAGGGAGGGGTGTAAGCAGGCTGCCAGATATTAAACTCTGAATTGAACTCTGTTTTTGCTAGAGCTCAGGGCACTAGCTGTGGCAACCCCTCCCCTCTCACAAACCCAAACCTTGGTTCTGTACATGAATTGCCAGCAAAGAGATTTTGACAAGAGTAGGGTCTGCTCCAGAGCCCCCACCCACCTCCAGCATCAATGGGCATCTCCCCACGGACTTCAATGGCCTTTGGATTAGGGGCTTGTTCATAAATGTTCGTTGACCAATGTAAACCAGCTCCTGTAGCCTGGCTGAGCTGCATTGTATAACGCCACATCCAGATCCTGACACTAGCCAGGGGCATTTTTATCCCACAGCAGCCCCAGACTCTCCGCCCCCAGGAGCTGACAGGCCAAAAACCACTGCAGACAATGAAAAGATCCCCATTTTGGATGGGCCCCGACAGCATTTCATCCTTCTGGGCCTTTTACAAACACTACGTTCACTTGAAGTAAAATCCCCTGGAAATCTTTAATGAGACTCTTCGGAGCAGCTCAGGGGCAATGTCCTGGGAATACACAACTCAGCATGGTCCCCTTTCATCGAACCGTGCAGTAAATATGTACCTGGAAATATATAGCACTGAGCCTAATCAGAATAGCCATGCTGTGAGGAACCAGCACTGCAGCAAACCCTAGCAGAGGCCAAGCCAGGGCACATTGTACAGACAAGACTGGATTCTTTGTGACGTGAATCCTGAACAGTACGGAGCAATGTTTCCATAGCTTTGATTGGGTAGTTGGGTATCCTAAGTGTATGTGCAAACAGTAGTTAGCACCTTAACCCAGTTATACTTTCCCGTGATACAATACACCACACTGTTATATTAACCCCCTTCGAACATGGGAACTAGCTGTAATGTGGCAGTAGCACACATTACAGAGTACTAACATCTACTGCTCATGGCTTTCTTTTTGCTTACATCAGACATTTACTGACAGGTACAACGTGGAGAAGGAATAAAAAGAAATTTTCTTTTTACTTGCTGGAGAAAGTTGTTGGTTCTGATCACTGAGATCTGCCTCTTCCACTCAAACACTGCTTTTGGAGGGATAGGTCCTGAGGGGAAAATTTGACACAGGACTAGCACAAGGCTTATGCACTTCTCGGAGACCCCACCTCAGCAAAGCAGTTACGTGCTTCAAGCTAAGATTTGTGAATCAGGGCTTTAGTCTTCAAAACAGGGCTGAAGTGAGCCTTAAGAGAGAGAGGCTTTGTGCTGGCTATTGACTAGGGTAAGGATCACCCGAGGGGCCATGGCTCTCTTCGGATGTCAGGGGGAGCTGAGGTCCTCCGCACCTTATACCATCAGGCTTGACTGCACAGGGAAAACATGAGATTAAGTCTACATTGAATTAATTAGTTGCTAAATCCGGAGAAGAAAAATACATTAACTCAGCTGGAAAGTCATTTGTTTTAGTGTCAGTTTCATTTGGTCTATAAAATAATGAGCAAATTAGACTTGATCCCTGGGATTCATTAACAAACAAGTGAGGCTGGCTGAATCAATGAGGTAAATACAAGGTACAAATGTTCCCGAAGAACACTTAAAAAAGAAGAAAAACAAGCCTAGAACCTATGTATAAACTGGGAACTAAACACAAATGGTTTCACAGAGCCTGAAGCAGTGATCATGTTTTTAATTGTGCCCTACAATGGAGAAACAGAGAGATGATTAAATGAAATAAATATATTTTATGTTCATTCCCTTACTCAGATTAACCAACCGATATAGAACATTTCTGCAGAAAAATAAACGGTTTTGCATACATGCCTCAAAACTGCAACTGACTAGTTTCCCAGTCGAATAAGCTGAATGTCGCTGCTAGCTGAGTGAAACCACTGGATAAATTATTTGTGAGTAATTATGCAGGTGTGCACCTGGGTATATAAATATATATAAAAATCTACACACAAATATTTAGATATTGGTGCATTCAGCCATACAGAATGGAAACATTGAAGTTTGAGAACGTTATAAATAATTTTCCATCTGCTGGTAAAGAGAACTTATTATTTCTATGAATCAAATGATATTATCCAGCTAAGATTTAGAGCATTTACAAGGGGGAAAAAACCTCCTAACACAGTTTCCAGTCTCCAGGAAATTTAGAAAATAGTTGCTTTCTGCTGAGGAAGTAATCCATAAATGTAAAAGAAGCTAATGTTACTTTTCACAGTTTATACTGTACTAATGGAGAAAGATTTATGTTTTGGTGGATGCTGATAAATAAATTATATCAACGGTTTGTTTGTGGTTTTTTTAGAGAAAGGTTAATTTCTTTTTTAGTCGAACAAACAAGGACAGTTGTATTTGAATTTAAAACACTTAAAATTGGCTTGAAACTTAACTTTAGACATAAAGCTTCCTAACTAGAAAACAGCTAAAAGGGGGGGAGAGAGAATAAGCAGAACGGAGTCTGGCACTTGAGTCTGCTTTTTGCAAAGGGTAACTCATAATACTTTAATTACACACACACATAGCAAAGCACAGGTCCTGCTGACTCATGGCTGTCAGGATCAGGGAGGCTTTTAGCATTTATTGGCATTTTTTTCTTCTTCACCCTGCAGAGCTCGGGTGCCCGAATGCCATGATTCCTGCTGTGCTCAAGGAGGAGGAGAGAAATTAACTCAACTATGTTCTTAAAACTGCCCCCAAGTTAAGTTAACGTCAAGATTCTCTAAACCAGAGTGAGGCCCTTCATGCCCCCTTGAAAGTCCCAGACACCATGGCCTAGGATTTAACTCTAACAAGCAGTTTGATGTGAAAGGACATTGATCCCAGCTGAACTAAGGGGTCCAGACCTATAGTGAGCTACGTCAGTATGTTTTTCATAAATATTTTGGGCCAAGTCCTGCAAACTTTCGCTCAAGTAAATCTTACTCAGGCAAGCAGCCTCATTAACGTCCATGGAACTCCTCCCCAGAGTGAGCGTCTGCAGGGTAGGGCCCCTTTATCTGTTTTTAGTCATCTCCGCTGCACTTACATGCATTCTTTATTCATTCTTTTTATTACATGCTCAATTTCAAATAGTGTTTTAGCCCTACAGCCGTAGCCTAGTATCTAACCAATGGAATTCCTTGCCGGGTGAATTATTACTCAATGTGAGAACAGGGTGGGGGGCACTCTGCCCCTGCTTTAGAAATGTATATCCGAGAGTGACCCCCAAGACATCATACATCAGTAAAGACTGTGAATTACAAACCAGAATTACCCTACTTCTTAACTAGCCTCCATTCCCTGTTGGCAAACAGTTCCACTGAATGTCTGGTTCTCAGATAAATCTCACAAGGGCCAGACACTTTCTGTGTGGCTTAGAGCTGAAAACTGCAAGAACCAGAAAGAAAACAAGATAAACACAAATAACGAAGGGGGCCCTTGTCGTGATTTCAGGCTTTTGATGAGCTTTTCTGCAGTACGTTATTGACAGAGAACTGGCACGCGTGTGGGTTGACGGCAAATCAATGATCACTACAGGCAGAGCAAATGAATCTCTAGATCTAGGGCTTTATGCTAATAATCTTTGCTATACTGCTAGAGCATATAATGATAAGAGGACCCACTGCAGAGATTTTCAGTGTGCAACTGTGATCTTTGAAGTTACAAATAAGAAGCACAAAATATCAAGGTGTTGTTAACTTAGGCCCTGAGGCAGCAGATCACTTAGGCATGTGTGAGATTCTTTGTTGGACCGGGGTCAGTCTTTGTGCTTGGGACACTGGAGCAGAAACCCACCGAAACCTGAACAAATGGATGTAAGAATATGAGTTTGAAAAACGGTCCCCCAGAAGGTGGCCCCAACAGAGGGTCTGTGTGTGGTGCCCCCAGCCTCCGAATGACCCCAGCAGTAGAGCTAGAGAAAGAACAGGTTGCTATGATTTGCGGGCACTGCAATAAAGGGCTATGTGCCTCATACACCTGCTGTACCAAGTGTTTATAACTATTTTCAGTGGAAGCCGAGATTGGTGAGTCTGTGGGGTAACTGTGTGCTATTATCCTGCAGGGAATTTCTTGAAGTTTTTCATTGGCATGTGCATTTAAATAAGATAAAATACTGACATTGAGATCATAGTGTCACTGAACCACAGGGTGTGGGCTATGCCCCGATCTGGAATCCATCTCCTGGCAGTGACCCCATCCTGCTCAACAGGGGCAGGCCCATGGTCTCTAGGACTGGGCCTTTGGCACCAGCCTTCCCTGTTTCTCTCTGTTGCTCCCTGCAGGGAATCCAGCCAAGCCAGACTCTTGTGGGAGGCTCGTCCTGGGCCCCTTCAGGGCACCACATGTGATCTCAGGGAGTATATACAAAGATACCATTAACTGGTCCCCTGGCACCCAGAATCAGAAAGTCCTTACGTTAGCACAGAGAGATGAGGGTTAAAGTATTGTCCATTCTGGTTAGGCCAGAGCTCCATGTTCAGGCCCTGTGTCTCCCTCACATCTGGCCTCCTTAGTCAGCTCCTAGCATCTTCCAGAAGCCAACCCTTTATCCCCCCACTTTACCCCTTCCAGCCCTTTGTTCTCAAGCTGGGATCTATGCCCAGCTTCCCCGCTGAGCGGTAGGGAACTCTGTCTCCCTCTGGGGTCAGTGACTGCTAGCTGTCAAAGTCCTGGTGACTGGGTTTTCCACTCTCTTCTTGGATTTTCCATTGATTTGGCCTCGGCTAGTCCTTTTTAATGACCCATTCAGGCTCAGACAACTAGGCGACATATCCACTGCTCTCTCTTAGCCTGTCCTGAAAGCAAACTAAGTCTTCTCCCCCCACTACTGGGTAGCCATACAAAATATAGGGGAAACTGAGACACAAATACAACTCACAAAAATACTAAAGAAAGTTCCCACTTTGTCACACACATTTAAATCCTGGAAGATGTGGTAGACAGTAGCACGTGGATCTCAGTCAGCACTGAAACAGACTGTCTCTGGTCAGATCAGAAAGGGACATTGCCCTGTAGCAATGGAATTCATTTATCAATATGACAGGGAACCCCCCTTCTCAGGGATGCTGGAAGAACTTTTATAGTGACGGTGCTAAGAGTCATTGAACCAAGCTGTCAACCCTGTATATAATGGAACCAGCTTCAAGTCAGAGGGAGTGGCAGCACCCCCGAACCTCTAATTCCAGCACCTCTGCCCTTTCTTCTGACCCTCCCCCCCATGTGAGTGCTGGCACAATTCCAATACTGCATCAACAGATCTCGGGCATGGATGCAGCCGAGTGGACATATTAAAGACCCTGTCATGCTTAGCCGAAATCACAAACATCTCTCTCATCCTTATCGTGTCGTACAGATGTTCCAACCACAACTCAAAATGAACTGCGGGGTTGTTTTCGAACATCTTATTTTCGCTAAAATTATGTTCCAGCAGGAAACAAGAGGCTGCCTTGGGTGAACACCAGCTGGGCTCTAAAAATAAACCAGTGAGGCCTCATTTCCACAGAACTGGTGCTTTTGTGACAAACATGATTTCTGTCCTGTTACAAAGAACCTGCTGCTGGGTAATGAAGTTTACTCCCGGTCCTCCTTATGGCACGGTTCTGAATATGGTTAAAGAAGGGCCAATTGTCAAGCCAGTGCTCTGTTGTGGACCTTCACTCTTTCTGGGGTCAGCGTCTTTGTAATGAAAGCACCAAGCTGCTCTAGTGACTGGCACCACAGAAATGCACAAAAGGAGGTGGCATTTCAGAATCAATGCACCAATTAACCTTTTCAGGAGCTTTTGGGAAAAGGAAGGAAAATCTTGATGTCATTCATTCCGTGCAGACCTGGGGAGCCGAAAGCAGTGTCATGGTCACTGCTGGGCCATGATAGTGGGCCCAGTCACTCCCTTTGGAGCTCATTACAACACTTCAGAGTCTGCTTTTTGGCTGGGTTTGAGCACACAGATGCCCTGATGATAGTGACAGCTATTTACACATACCACTCAGCTAAACACGTCCAGCAAACTTTACCCACTGATTCTAGCATACAGACTTCACTACTCGAACATACGGACCCAAATCTCTAGTGGGGGGAATGCTTTGCAGGATAGGGCCCCACATAAACGCAAGGATCACTTCACCCACCACTGAGATGCAGCCACCTCTGCACATATCGGGGCTCAGTCTCACCTGCTGTGCACTCATTTTATACCCGAGAGACTTCAGCAGAGTCTCCCCGTTACAAAAACGGATGTAATGCAATGGGGAATCAGACCTAGCTGCACTACAGGTGGAAGGGCAGGAAGGGGAAGATGTCATCCTGCAGAGAAGGGATCCCTGTCACTTCTCAAAACTCCCCCTCACTCTTTTCCTAGTGATGCTGTAACAGAGATCAGCAGGTAGCAATTGTGTCTTTTATTTGGCAGTTGCTAGGCCATAGGTAATTGGGAGCTGAATCTACATTGAAACACAGCAGGGGAGAAGACCCCTGGGTATTGACATTCTGCCCTATGGGGTAGATCATACCATTCGTGCTTCTCTCACTTTCTTTTGTAATGTTTAAAAAAAACGGCCTGGGGATTTTTGAGAAGGCAGCATGCGATCAGGCAGCTGGGACTTACAGGCTCTGAGGACTCCCTTCTCCTATAGACCACCATGAAATCTAGAATGATCATGATTGGTCAAGGTCTTGGTTTTATATCTCAGCTGAATCAAGAGCTGTGGGATTCTCTGTGAGATCCTTTCTTTGCTAAGGTCTCCAGTTTCCTAATAACCCCATTCTGAGAACTCATGTCAGCACCAGTCTTCAGGGCACTGATTTATAACAACTGGTCAGTGACAAGCTGGGGACGATGAGCGCTGCTGTAACTAACAGAGGGATCGAAGAGAAAAGCCACAGGAAGCGGTGAGATCTTGTTTAGCAAATCACCCAGCTTTCAGGGCAGGAGCCCAAGACTAAGGGGAAAGAAGTTCATATCCAGTGATGGTGGCACAATAACTGATCTCCTGAGCCTGGAGATGGTGGGGAGGTCCCAAAAGGAACAGTAAACAGAGCCGAAAGGCACAGACAAAGCCCATTTCAGCTGGGGGCAGAATCCCTTATTGCCAGTGAGTTACCAGACCAAGGGAATTCGGGAATATCTCAGACTCCTGTAACTGCTCTGGAAAAGCCAGATCAGGTTCTCTTTGCCTCTGTGAAGCAGACTCCAGTCCAGAGCCATCTCAGACTGATCTGTTCCGTGAGGGATTGTATCCTTCACTTGCTGCTTCTAGCAACCAGGCTCTTGGAGCCACTGGTGTAGCTTGCATGAGAAAGCGTTATCTGCTCAGCTCTGGTGCTGGAGCAGTTGAGCTGCATTTGGCGCTGCTTGCAAGGGAAAGAGGGGCTCTTTGTTGAGTCCAGACCACATCCAGACCCATATCCCTTCCTGTTTGATACCCGGCAGCAGGGCTGTCCTTAGGATTTATGGGGCTCTACGCAGTATTATTAAACTGGTGCCCCTGTGCCGGATGGCAGCCCAAGCTCACAGCCTGGTGGGGAAGGGAGAGGAGGGACTTGATAGCAAAGGATAATGAGATGCCCGGCCTGCCTCATGGTGGCGGAGAATCACAGTTCCCCGCAGAGACTTCCATGCCCTCTCCCTCATGCAGAATGGACATGAAGAAAGTGCCTAATTAAAAGCACTAAAATTTGGGAATAAAAAATGTCAGTCACAGGTTTTTTGATATGCCCTGAGGTTTGTCAGAGATTTATTTGCAAAAACTTCATAGTAAGGGTGAGTCAGCTGTCCTGCTGAATACAACATTACATATAATGGAATACATGATGCAGCTCTTCTCTGTTTTACATTTTCTTATTCAGTATTTCTAAGTTGAATTTATATTTTAAATGTACTCAAATCTTAAGCCAGCATTCCAGATTATTACATATTTAACTCATTGAAACAAAGACATTCTTTTAAATTAATCAGAGAGATTTAGTGTGTTCATAACAATGTTTGTTGCTTTTAGAAAAAGGGAACAGTAATTTACTTTGTGTGATCTCCATAACAAGAGAAATGGTTATGAAATTTCACCAACTTTAAAAAAATATGTTTCCAAAGATTTTAGGTATAACAAGGATTTTGTCTTACTAAGGTACTGATTTTTCTGGAGGGTTCTTTTAAAACTAGTTCATCGGATAGTCAGAAGTAAAGAAAGAGAAACTCTTTGTCCAGCTATCTGGAAGGGAAGGACTGTTGTCCCTTTAAGGGCTCTCTTCAGTGGGGAGAGAGGTGGTGAAGGGATGGACACAAAGGACAGGAAGACTTGGAAGCACTTTTTTTTTTTTAACTATAGTAATTAAAATGCATATTTTAGATAACAGAGGTCTTTTGAAGGATTTATTTAAAAAACTGTATGTCTGAAGATCGACGCATTTAAGGCTAAAGATGATTGTGCATCTAAAACTCTATGCAAGCATTTTTTAGAAATGTGATTTTACAATCTTCACCAGCTCACTAATGAAATATTTTTAAAGCAAATTTTAAACTAAGGTCCTGTAGACTGACATGTTCTGTGTAAATATTACATTAATGCAGAACTGTTTTTGTCAGTAAAGTCAGAAACTGACAGTATACACATTTATTTGGGCATAAGCTTTCATGGACATCGGATGAAATGGGTTCTAGTCCACAAAAGCTTATGCCCAAATAATTTGTTAGTCTTTGAGGTGACACAAGGACTCGTCCTTGTTTTTGCTGATACAGACTAACAGGACTACCACTCTGAAACCTGTCAGTATATACCTTGGGGTTGGCAAATGCCTGTTAAATGGCTTTATTACCCCTTGAATGTCTCTAAACAGTTTCAATGTTGTGCTAATAGGTCTGGCAGGCTGGAGGTTTTTTCACTTTAAACTACTAGATTCCCTCCCAAGGAAGACTCACTAGGCTAGAGCAGCCATCTGTGGGAGCCTGCAGGAAGGGTCAGAACAGGGATAGGAAAAGAAGAGGGTGGACACTAAGACCCAGTGGTACCCCAAATTTTCAGGTGCCCTACGCAGCTGCCTATGTTGCCTATGCCTAAGGACGGCCCTGCCCGGCAGCTCTGCCAATGCATCTTATTCTGGACTGTAGCATCGCCTGTGACTCCAGCCCTGGGTTCCCACACAGCTCTGCCAAAGCACGACAAGCATGATCTGCAGCACTGCCTGCTAGTCTAGTCGTGAGTGTCTCCCAATCGAGATGAACGATTGGGCCTCATGGAGGTGCAGAGCTTTTCTAAGGTGGAGCATCATCCATTATAGACCTCAGTGAAGTAACCAAACTCAAACCAATACCAGCACCTCTCCAGCTAGTTGCCTTTCCCTGCCTACCTGTCTGTCACGTTTCTAAGGCACTTCTCCGGGTGGCCTCCAAGGACAGCTAGATACCCAAGACCAGTTTTGATCCCAAGACATAAGCATGAAAGGTCCAGTTAGATCCTCTCTCCTGGGACTTGTCAGGAGACATATGGATGGATTCGGCTCTCTTCTGCTTCATGCATAAACTCCTTTCCAGTCACAGCCACCGGGGCTTTTTGAGGCAATTTTAAACAGAGTTCGAATGGAAACTATGCCCCTCACTGATGCAGCAGAACCATTTACAGTAACCAAGTAGCACTTCAGTAAATGTCTGTACACTAGAGGAATATACACAAATATACCCACAGTCTATATTAGCAGTACCCTCCAGTGCTCAGAAGTGGTGCTTGCAACCCAGAACCAATTCTGTTCCTACCCAATGTACCCACCCATCAAAGTATAGTCCCCTGTCTGGAGTCCATAACAAACTCTCAGTTCTGCTACTCAGCTTAGTAGCTTCTCCTTCTCACCTGCTCTGCACAATATTTTGCTTTCATGACAAACACAGGTTGTTGCAAACCAGGGGCTTGAGCAACTGAAGGCAACCTTGACATTAATGGTGGGGCTCACCTCCAAAGATCCCATGTAGTTCAGATAAACACCTAAAGGTTCTAGATGTTTTTCTGAGATTTCAAACTAGGTTCTGTTATATTTGTAAGAACACATTTCTTGTTACATTTCATCCATCCTGTCCCAGATGGAAATATGCCGAGCCCAGATTTTCTTGTAATAGTCGGGCATTTTGGCTTCTGATCCCAGCTAGCTCCTGGAACCCCAAAGACCCTCAGATGAGGCTTGGGAAGGAATATTGTTATTTAGTCTAGTTTTCCCACCTCTAATCCCCATGAGCTATGGTCTGGTCTGCTTTCTGATGGACAATAAAGGAAAAGATCTAAAATCCAAGCAGCATCATTGGTCACATTTCAGATCAACACTGGGGCTTTTAATCATGATTGTTAATTATTATTTATATTGCATCAACACCAAGGAGCTTGAGTCATGGACCAGGACCCCACTGTGCGAGGTGCTGTATGAACACAGAACAAAAAGCTGATCCTTGCCAAACCAACTTACAGATTTTTGGAAGCAACTCAAAAAATTATAAGCTCTCACTGTGAAAATGATCTCGGTGAATATCATGTGCCAGTACCGGTGCTATAGCAGCCCATTCTGCTCTTGGAAATAGGTCTGTGTCAAGCTTCTCAGACCTTCTTGCCTCATAATGGTTCTTCAGTCCTAGTGGATTCATTCAAACATCGCCTTGGGGACTGGGAATGGAAATGGGCATGTTAAGAGCCAAGGGACAAAGCTACAGATCTTTGTGTTAGCTTGTTTGGAGGGGGTAAATGGGCACAAAAATATCTTGAGACTAAGGAAATGATCGTGCAGGATCCTTTGGTCGATTTTTAACGGCACTTTTCTAGGTTACAGAGACACCTTGTGGGCATTTTCCTATTCAGTGTAATTCACTAACTCGCGGTATTAGCACTCGTTCTTCACACACGGCGGTCACATGGCTTCAGAGAAGCCAGAAACTAAGGCCTTGTCTACACTACAGGTTGTGTCGGTATAACATATGCCACTCATGGTTGTGAATAGTGTCCCCCTCCCCCGGAGTGACGTAAGTTACACCGACCTGAAGTGCCAGTGTGGACAGGTCTCTGTCCTCTCCTGCTGACACAGCTGCCACCTCACAGAGAGGTGGATTTATTGTGCGGAGGGAAAAGCTCTCTCCCATTGGCATAGAGCAGGGGTGGGCAAACTATGGCCCGTGGTCCGGATCTGGCCCACCAGCCATTTTAAGCAGGCTCTCAAGCTCCCACTGGGGAGCGAGGTCTGAGGCTTGCCCCACTCCGGCACTCCAGCTGGGGAGCAAGGTCAGGGGTCACTCCATGCAGCTCCCAGAAGCCATGGCATAGCCTCGCTCCAGTGCTCCAACCGGGGAGCAGGGTCAGGGGCCACTCCATGTGGTTTCTGTAAGCTGTAGCATGGCCCCCATCTGGTTCTCAAGCCGGGGATCAGGATCAGGCGGCTGCTCTATGTGGTTCCCAGAAGCCACAGTATGGCCCCCCTCCGGTGCTCCAGTGGGAGCTGCAGGGGCGGTGCCTGCAGACGGGGCAGCACACAGAGCCACCTGGCCACACCTCTGCAAAGGAGCCAGAGAAGGGACATGCTGCTGCTTCCGGGAGCCGCTTGAGGTAAGTGTCTCCTGGAGCCTGAACCCCTGAGCCTCTCCCTCTGCCCCAACCCCCTGCCCTAGCCCTGATCCCTCTCCCACTCTCCAAACCCCTCGGTCCCAGCCCAGAGCACCCTCCTGCACCCCAAACTCCTCATCTCCAGCCTCACCCCAGAGCCCATACCTCAGCCAGAGCCTGCACCCCAACCCCCTGCCCTAGCCCTGATCCCCCTCCCGTCCTCCAAACCCCTCGGTCCCAGCCCAGAGCACCCTCCTGCACCCCAAACTCCTCATCTCCAGCCCCACTCCCACCTGAGAGCTTGCACCCCATTCCCCAGCACAGAGCCCCCTCTTGCACTCTGAACTCCTAATTTCTGGCCCCACCCCGGAGCCCACCCCTCCAATCAGACCCATCACCCCCTCCCGCACCCCAACCCCAATTTTGTGAGCATTCTTGGCCCACCATATCATTTCTATTCCCAGATGTGGCCCTCGGGCCAAAAAGTTGCCCACCCCTGGAGTCTTCACCCAATGCAAGTACCAATGTGCCCATGTAGCACTTCTAGTGTAGACTACCCAAAGATGGCTGAAAGGGGCAGGAGAAGGGGGGTGTTAATCCATAGGACTAAATTGCCCATCCTACTAGCCCTAACTCACTGCTCCTTTCTTTACAAGTTGGTGGAGCCTAATCGTCTGTCCATCCTCACCCCATCTGCCCCAGTAGCTCTGAGCCTGGAGAACACGTTGCCTTGGAAGATGTTTTTACAGCAACCCTGATGGGTGATCTGCCACAGCAGGGCCTTTCCAAGTGAAGAACAGGACACAGTGTGTCCCAGAGGGAGGGCACTGATTGTGGGCCTGAGAGAGGCTTCCACAGTCTGTTAGAGCTGAGAAAGCATCAGCGCGCTCTCACCAAAGGGTACCACCGTAAGATAGGGTGCAGGACCTAAGGGACTTCTCTGCCCATTCCTGTATACCTAGCTCCTCACAATCTTTAATGTAGCTGTCCTCACCACACCTCTGTGAGGCAGGCCAATGCCGTTGTGCCCATTTTACAGATGGGGAACTGAGGCACAGAGAGACAAAGACCCAGATTCACAGTAGGCTCCTCTGTTCTAATGACTGGTTTCAGTGGAAGGTAGGAGTCACACAGGAATCCAGAGGTGAAGCAGGGGATCAAACCCAGGTCTCAGACGAGCCCCCAGACCACTGTGCTGCCATAGCTCGCCCTCATGCCATGGTAGCGACCTTACTGTCAAAAGTGAGAGCATCTTTCAGACGGGCCATTCCCTTTCAATCAGCAAACTGAGAGATAGGGGAGTGAGGTTAGCGTGAATTGTAGGCAGGTCGCTGTAAATTAATGGGCTGATGATGGCGATGCCAAATCCTGAGACCCCTGCACAGGTCTTATTCAGTCCTCACTCAGGAAAACCTGTCCTTGGATCTGTCTGAGTGAGAACCGAGCGCAAAATGAGGAGTGTGAAAATGATCATTTTAATTCCAGGAGTGGTTTTGAGGTTGCAAAATGCTTTGGTTTTTTTTCAATTAAGGAAGTGAAATTGGAGGCTGCTTTATTGAGATCACGTCATTGGTATTCCTGCCAGTAGATGAACTATTAGGCATTGAATTGTGTAGGAAAATGAACATAGCAATGGGACATGTTGAGTTCAGGGGTCCAGCTTGAGGCCCCTTGGGCCTGATTTGCAGAGAAGCTGAAGAACCACCTGGAAGGCTCACAAGGCAGTATTTATAACCAGTGGGCAGTGGCACGTAATGGCTCGCCCAGGGTCTGGTTCGTGCTGTTCCCAACTCCTGCCATCCTTCAAGGTCAATATTGTACACGTTGTGGGAGCTGCAATGTTCTAATGCTGGAATCTTGGAGTGCGATCCTCAGAGAAGCAGAACACAGGCGAGTAATTTCCCCTTCCAGCAGGAAATGAGAGGCTGGCTTGGAAGAACACCAGCTGGGCTCTAAAAATAAGCTCCTGCTTTTGTGTCAACATGTTTTTTATCAGCTTGGAAAGAGTCTGATGGTTCCTCTTGGAGCTTCTTCTCTGTCCTCCTTGCATCCCATTGTGGATGAAGGTGCGTGGTTAAAGGGGGCCACTTTTCAAACCAGCTGCTGCTCTTCAGACCATCCAGACTTGTGCATTTATTCAAGCAAGGAAAGCATCAAGTTGGTCTTGTGACAAGCACTACAGAAATGAATGACAAGAGATGGCAGTTCAGAATCAATGCACCAATCAAAGCTTTCAGGAGCTCCTTAGGAAAGATTAGCTTGCAAAAGGGAAAATCCCACTTTCATTCATTCTTAGAGCCGTGCTACCATCGCGGCTCTGCAATGGCAGAACCGCTCCCTCGGGGGCTCATTGCCGACATTTCATTCTCTGATTTTTTACTGTGTTTTGATCACAGAGAGACGTACTCAATAGGACAAGATAACATTACCCCAGGCCACCCACCCAGATCTTCCAGCAAAATCTACCAAACTGATTATAATTAAGGCTGCAATTCTGTCACGGAGGCTGCAGCAGTGGCTGCAGGGAGCACCTGAGGATCTGTCTTAGAGGCAGCCTGGGGCCAGCCAGAGCAGTAGGGGCCGGTCAGAGCAGCAGCCCCAGAGGCCATTGGGAGAGTGGTCCCAGGGGCCTTGGAGCAGCGGGCTGCTGGCGGCAGTCAGCCCCCAGTGCTGGAGCATGGGTCCCCCAGAGAAGCAGGGGTCCAGGAGCAGAGATTTCGTAAATTTATAGTAAAAGTCATGGACAGATCACTAGCCATGATTTTTTGTTTATTGCCTGTGACCTGTCCATGACTTTTACTAAAAATACCCAGGACTAAATCTTAGCCTTAATTATAATGTATCAACTCCAGCCTGCATAACGTCCTTATAAACACAAGATTTTACAACCCTTACATCCCCCGGTGAGAGATGCACGTTGGTGAGAGGTTAACTTCACCAAGCCTTTAAAGTATCACAAGACCTGGGGAGGAGTATGAAATGTGGTGGTGGAAGAGGGTAAGGGCAGTAAGATATAAACCTCTGTGTTAGTCTGTTTGGAAGGGACCGTGAGTATAAGGAATGTCTCAGTATTTGTAAAGAAATGATCAGATTGCGTCTCTAGGTCAATTTTTAACCCAAAGGCAAACTCTGGCCTTTCTTAGGTTACAGAGACACCTTGTGGTCACTTAGTTATTTAGTGTAATTCATGGCATCAGCACGCACAGACTTCACAAAAGGCATAAGCAGGCAGACAAGAGCAGGATATGGCCAAGTATAAGAATGTCTGAGGAGATGGGGTCTGGGATATCATAGGAAAGAACAAACAACAAGCGGGAAAGAAATTAGCTTTAAGATGACATGGAGACTGAACAGTGAAGACAGTCGGAGGGATCAGCTCGCCCAGGGATCTGGTGATGGCTTTTCACTTCTAGGTCACTGGTTCAAAGCCAGCTTAGGAAGGTAGTGACAGAAAGTTCCTCAGGGGTGGAAGTTGCTGGTCTCAGTCTCGTTGCTAGCAGGCGTACCTCCACGTAGAGTGGCCTTACTTGATAGCAAGGTCCAGGACTGAATAGGTCTGGAGGCTGAGCCGTTCTCTCACCCCTAGAGAGGGTCCTTCCATCTCAGGATTGTGGCCTATGAGCCGGGTGATGGAGGGAAGATTTCAACGCTAGTGACTATGTGAAAAAAATAGAAGGCCTCAGTGACTAGGAATGTCAATTAGTATCTTCCTCCAGCCATTCCTCTCCCCTCCCCCAGACAGGGATCATGGAGCCTTCCTTCCCCCTAGAAACCTGCTGACGTGCACAGCTCAGGGACAGGATATGGCAGTCAGGCCATTTGAGCATTGACCAAGATACAGAGCAAGGCCCTGGCGTCTTATGCAATCTGAAGAGGTTCTTCTTCACCTTGTCCATGATGTCACTCAAACGACATGCTAGCTGGATGGGAACCAAGGGACAGACAGGAGGGAGGGATGCAGATCTGAGCTCCATACACAAGTACATGGGCCCCGAGTGAACCACCCAAAGTAGAGATAGGCTTGGGACAAACACTCCTCTGGGCAAGCTCAGCAACGTAGCTGGAAGTTGTCCAGGTGCCAGGTGTGGATGGTGCAGCGGCACTAGCCTTGCCCCAGGGATCTGAGCTCAAACCATGACCCAGTGAATTCGGGTTCATCTGAGTCCCCAGTTGTATAGATAGAAATACCAGTGTGCTGCTCTTTGGCACCTTCCTGCTGCTCTTCTGCAGAGGTTTTCACCAGGCATCTCCCCAGCAACACTGGACAGAGCAGCTAATGGAAACAGGAGCACATGGTCACATCAGTGTATCCCCAGGGAACTGTAAGGGCTGAATCCTGCCAGATGCCGAGTGCTTCCTGCAAGGGGCAGAGCTCCCCTGTCTCTGGTGAGATCAGTGGGTGAGGAGGGCACTCAGCACCTCCCAGGGTTGGAGAGTAACTCTGGTTAGCCTGGTGTTTACAAACCCCGGACGGAATGGGTAGCTAACTTTCTTCTTTGTGGTTTTACCGTTTTTCATTCTGATGACACTTTCTGCTTGACTAGGTGCTGAGGTTCAGTGCCGTTCAGAACAAAACTCATTCTCAGTTCTGCTCTCTCCCTAGTAGGTTTCAATCAGACCACATGGAAATTAACCTCAGAGATACAAAGCCCTTGCTAGCTCTCTCAGCCTGACTGCAAGCCAAGCAAACCCCATTCCTAGGAGCTGTCTGGGGTTCTCCAGGGTGCTCATCCTCAAACTCCACTCTGAAACCAGCTGGAAACTGGGGAATATGTGCTTGGTATGGCTCAGCCAGACCTCCACTGCTGTTACCTGTGCTGCTGTGGCTACACTGCTATTTGTACTCACACTTGTTCAATGAGAAACAGCACGAGTGTGCATACACGAGCAGGGGAAATCA
Source organism: Gopherus evgoodei (assembly GCF_007399415.2). Lineage (NCBI taxonomy): Eukaryota > Metazoa > Chordata > Testudines > Testudinidae > Gopherus > Gopherus evgoodei. The sequence goes on along the minus strand of NC_044334.1, from coordinate 19,154,295 downwards.
CACCCCTCACTTGTAGTGTAGACATAGCCCTCATCCTCACTGGGTTTTTACGCATGGTTCCTGGGTTTCCTTCACTAAACATTAATATTAGAGCTGGGTGGACAATAGGTTTTTGTTCCAAAAGTTGAAGAAAAATGGAAAAACACAACTTGTCGCTGGACACTCAAAACCCAAAATATTTTGCCTAAAAACTGGTTGTTTCTCAGTTTGGGCCACCAAGGTTTCGATAACTTGACATTTCCCATGGAAAGCAGGCACTTTTCATGAAAAATGTCATTTAGTCACCAAAAAAAACCACAACAGTTTTGAAGGAAAAGTTTTGACTGTTTAAACTTGATTTTGGTGATAGCAAAGGAGTTCATGTCTCCGCTTAAAGGTGACGAAGGCCTAGATCCGTGTGAGGGAAGCCAAACACACACAAGAGTCAAGCACGGCATCGTATTTTTATCTCTACTCTCTCACAGTGCACTAAGCATTCAGAGCACATTGGAAGTAACCATTGACTCCTCTGTCGAGTCTTTGGGGCCCAGTCTGTTATCTTCTGTTGTATGTGTGTGTACCTGGCCAAATACAATGGGGCCCTGATCCCTGACCGAAGCCTATAGCCACCAGTGTAACACAAACCATAGATATTTTGAAGAAAGGACCCAGGATGAAGAGATGCCCAGCATGATGCAAACTCTACTTCTGAGGCAATTTCTGCCCTGACTACTAGTTGGTAGACAACACACGGCCTCATGTAAGATACTGTTAAATTTCACATCCACTGTGGACTGCAGCAACCAGAGCAAAGAAAGAGAACAAAGACTTTACTGGGTTTAACCAGAAGATGGAGCCATTAGTCCCCAGAAAACAACACAAAACTATGCTTTCACTGTGGAAATGTGTTACATGGAAAACAGGGGCCTGGAAGGGAGAGGATCCCCAGTGTGAAGAGAGTTGGGACTGGATGAGAAAAGCCAAGGCAGAGCACCTGGTCAAAGCCATGACCACAGTGGAGGGTCTCAGGGTTAGAATGAGCTGTAGCAGTTAGCCAACAAACACTTGGAGAAAGCTCCTAAGTTCTATGGCGTTTTGTTCCCCAAAGTCAGGTAGGAGTTTCCAAGTGTACAGAGGAAGGGGGAAGAAGGGGTGCAGTCTACATTACAAAGGAGAGCATCTTAGTGAGACTTACCAACCACCCCAGCCAATGCAGAACAGGGCTACGCCGTGCTTACCAGATGCTAAAGTAATTCCATAATGTCAGACATAGCCTCAAACAAAAAAACCCTGAATCTGAACACACCCAAAATGTTGGGGAAGTTCTCATCTGAATCCAATTCCATGACCCAGGCTCGTCTATACAAAATAGCTTCAGAGCTATTGTAATGATATCCCATGATGATGCACCACACCGTGCAGCAGCTGGGGTGCAAACATAAGGATAGCTGTACACCAGGTGACTTGGTTTGGAAGAATCCACTGTGTCAGTTCACTAGGATGCAAAGAACAAAAACAACATGTTCACGTGTCTATTGCACTCTCCATCCAGTGGCAGCGAAATGCTTTACAAACACTAATTAATCCTTCTAACCTTTTGGAATGACACACATAATAAGTAGTGTCCTCATTTTACAGATTGGAAAACTGAGGCACAGATATGTGAAGTGACTTGCCCAATGTCACAGAGAAACTCGGTGGTGGAGCCAAGAGCAGAACTGAACTCCTGTCAGTGGTATCCTAGTGCCATTAGACCACACTTCCTCTGACAAGCTTATCTCAGACATTACAGTCAAAAGCAAGTGAGCAACCTCCCTGTAATCTATTCATAGTCTCTTCCCTCAACAGAGATGGAAATAAACATGATTTGTCTGACCAGCCTTTGTACTGATTTACTAGAGAGGAGAACAAAGCCTGGCAATTAATTGTGTCTGCCCCACTCTGCAGTGATTTCCCAACACAGAAACGCTCTGAGATCCAAGGTAGTTGAGGTATTTTACCTGCCTGACTTACCTCTGAATGGGTGGGCGCTGACATCAAGCTTATCACCCGCCTGGAGTTCCTGAAATCCCTTTCAGAATTATATCAGAGCAGAGGACCACCCTGACTGCCAGCAGCAGCTGTGATGGTTTTCCCAGGAGACCCAGCTTCGAGGGTTAGCACTCCCACAGATAACATAAAACCCGGCAATTCCCAGCAACTCAGGCTGGCTACAGGTAGGTTAGACATTTGTGGAACACCCCTGCCTCTCCTTGCTCCTTCCTTCTCCCTGTAGCTACAAGGAACTTGGGTTTGACCCATATCTCATTAAGAAAACACTAACATTGGTTCATAAATTGACTCTCCTGAGCTCAGCTGAGACTTCATAAGCAACCTGTTATCTCACAGCCTACTGGGGCAGTCTGTCCTGGTGGCTTATAAGCTAATAACTCACACCTGAGATAAATGTGAAGAGGTCAAAGTTCATCTCTCCAGAAGCCTCTCCTGTAATAAAGCTGGATCTCTCCTGATCTCCCCTGTGAAGTTTTTTGATTAGGCAATTTTCACATGGTGACAGCGGTGAGGAATGGAATTGGCTCCATGCAACTGGGGCTTTTTGCCAAACACTGATCTAATAAGCTTGACAAGAAGTAGGAAGGAGCTGCTTTATCAGAAGGTCATTTCTTTGGATGCTGAGTCTTTACAGTGGGCATCAGGCATGGCTAGAAAGAGTTAAACATCCTGCAAAATAAATAACCCTCAAAAGACATGTAGGGAGATAATGTTTGTAGTTTTGTGTATTTACATATGTATGAGTAGGGTAGACAATGTAAACAATGCTGTATTCTGATATCATTTAAATGAATTATAAACATGGGCTATCTCAGTATTCATCTCTCTTTGAAATATACTGTGAATGGTGGAGGAAAAAGCAAACTGCCTTATGTTAATTCGTGGCCCTCCTTCAAAGTCATCCTAATGACCTTTTGTTCCCTGAGGAAACCCCAACTTGTGAAAGAGTTAATGAAACTGTATAAAAGATCCTGGGGTCCTGATTCTATCATCTCAGATCTGCTTAGGCTTCATCAGGGGAAGTTTGAGTCACAAGACTGAAGTCTCAGCTATGCTTGTCCACCCTGAATATATTTGGACACTGGACTATGACCTATGAACTGAATTCTAAAGGAACTCTTTGCAACTACAAAGCTCACCATCTCTGCTACGAATCTGTGCCTCAATGGATTGAAATCATGTCTGTATGTATATTGATCTTTTAACTATACTCTCTTTTGTTTTTCAATACATTTTAGTTTAGGTAATAAGAATGGTCTGTAGTGTGTATTTGGGTAAGGTCTGGAATATTCAATAACCTGGGAGGTGATGTGTCCGATCCTTTGGAATTGGTAGAACCTTTTCTTTTATATGATGAGATAAGATTGTCAGAAATGATCATCATATTTGACATGGGTACCTGGATGGAGGCCTGAGGCTGGATCACTTTAAGGGAACTGTGTTGTTTGGACGTCTGAGTAACTAGGCAGGTAATAAAGAAGCTGTTTTATGCTGGTTTGGTGAATTTAAGTATTGGAATATCCACCAGCTTTTTGGGGATTGTCTGCCCCATTCTTTGTAGTTCACCCTAATTGAGTGACTACAGCTGGCTACACTAGGACCCTGCTCACAGTGGCTAGTCATGCTTGGATACACATTCCCACAGGTTAATCAGGGTTTTGGATCAGAACCACATGCTTATCAAAATTTAATTTTGATCTTGGAGAGTTTAAGGGTTACAAATCAGTTACAGCGAGTGACCTATGATCAAGATCCTGACAGAAAAAGCCTGGAAGAATTGTGCTTACAGAGAGGGCTGTATTTTAAGAAAAAGCCCCAGAGCAGGAACTGAAAAATCTGTTAATTGCCAGTGATAAGGAAGCAGACCCAGCAAAAATGCTTGCAGTGAGAAACAAGCAGCTACAACTTGAACAAAAGCAAAAAATAGCTGATATGGAAGGAGAAGGTGCTGAAAGAGAACACTTGTATTTTGAACATGATCAAAGAATGGCAGATATTCGATTGCAGGAACTAAGGCAAAAGTGTCCAGACTTAAGCTCCAACTCAAGAGAATAAAGGAACAGCAGGAACTGTATCATCCTGAAAAAACAGTTCCTCTCAACAACAAAGATGGGGATAGAATCCATCCAGTCTGTAACAATGCTGGCATGTTGTTTGATTCTAAGCAGTTGCCTGTGTGTAACCAAATTTACCCCAATGCTGCCACCTTTTATGTAAATACTTTTACTGTGAACTCAGGTGAAAGTAACCCCGTAACTTGTGCAGAGAATGTAAAAGTCAATGGGAAAAGCTGTTTAGGGCAAATTACAGCTTCTAACATCACTCTTGTTAAAACAGATTTTTGTCAAAGAGGAAGATTATTTACCAAATCAAAGTGTGAATACTGTGATCCTCTATGAGTTTACTGTACATGTGCCTGTAGCCAGAATCCATCGTGAATGGAATGGTGTTAAACATGGAGTTATAGCTCATGTAAGGAAGTTATTGCCTAGGATCTTTTGACTGGGGATGATATTAAAACTTTGTTCAGTCAGGTTGATGACATAAACCACTCACAGGAAAGAGAGAATCCTGAACCTGTGTCAAGTAGGGGCAAGGATTTGCCTATGGAGGGTTTCTCCAAATGTTTGTATGGGGGAGATGGCTGTTCATCTGTGCAAAGAAGCAGTGCATATGTGGAAAAAAATTCCTATTTGTCTCTCTGGTATCTCAGAAGTGAATCTGGCATTAGATAAGGCTCAGGAAGATGTTTCTCTAGAGCAAATTAAAGTTGGTGGTCAGGTTAAAACCCTAATTGAGGAAGAAAAGGTAAAGTTTTTATGGGTGATGGAACGTTGGCTAGTAAAACTTTGGAAAGTCAGTCTGACCCAGGTAAAGTGATGTGCATAAAGTAGTTGAGCGTAATAAGACACTATTTGTGGAAAACTGCAGTTTAGCTGTTAAGGGAGGGGAAAGCAAAAAAGGTTGAGATGAGCATTGGCAGCCTTCTGAGATGTTGGCTTTGTCTAATCAGCAGTTTGGGAAGGCAAGGTTAGTGGAACATGAGTATCCCTATACCTTACCTGTTACCATGTGGAGAATTGTGAGAGCAAAGGAAATGTTCCTGTGTCTGTTAGGGGTAATGACTTATAGACTCATAGACTCTAGGACTGGAAGGGACCTCGAGAAGTCATCGAGTCCAGTCCCCTGCCCTCATGGCAGGACCAAATACTGTCTAGACCATCCCTGATAGACATTTATCTAACCTACTCTTAAATATCTCCAGAGATGGAGATTCCACAACTTCCCTAGGCAATCTATTCCAGTGTTTAACTACCCTGACAGTTAGGAACTTTTTCCTAATGTCCAACCTAAATCTCCCTTGCTGCAGTTTAAGCCATCGCTTCTTGTTCTATCATTGGAGGCTAAGGTGAATAAGTTTTCTCCCTCCTCCTGATGACACCCTTTTAGATACCTGAAAACTGCTATCATGTCCCCTCTCAGTCTTCTCTTTTCCAAACTAAATAAACCCAATTCCTTCAGCCTTCCTTCATAGGTCATGTTCTCAAGACCTTGCCTATGAAGGGAGCTACCCCAATCTCCAAGCAATTGTCTGTGAATAGCCATGTGTGCTAGGACAAAGGAAAGGATATCCCAAGCTGTTTGAATGTTGAAGGGGAATGTTTCTCCAGCTCTTTTCTGTCTGTAAAGCAGACAGAAGAAGCCTGCCAGCCTATGATGGTTGAAGATTTATCAGGTAACCTGGAGCTGATTTTGGATACAACTAAAGCCCATGAAGGAAGTCGTCCTGAATTTGTGTCCTGATTTTGGTCCTGATCCTTTGGGACTGGTAGAACCTTTTCTTTTATTTGATGAAATAAGATTTTCAGGAATTTTCATCATATTTGATGTGGGTACCTGGATGGAGGCCTGAGGCGGGATCACTTTAAGGGAACTGTGTTGTTCGGACTTCTGAGTAACCAGGCAGGTAATAAAGAAGCTGTTTTATGCTGGTTTGGTGAATCTAAGGCCTGGTCTACACTGGGGGGGATCGATCTAAGTTACACAACTTCAGCTACGTTATTCACAGAGCTGAAGTTGATATACTTAGACCTACTCACTGCGGTGTCTTCACTGCTACCTCTCCCCTGTCGACTCCGCCTACACCTCTCACAGTGGTGCCATACAGGAGGCGACAGGAGAGCGCTTGGGGATTGATTTACAGCATCTAGACTAGAGGCGATAAATCGCCCCCTGCTGGATCGATCGCTGCCCGCCGATTTGGCGGGTAGTGTAGACACACCCTAAGTATTGGAATATCCACCAGCTTTATGGGGATTTTCGGCCCTGTTCTTTGCAGTTCACCCTAATTGAGTGATCACACCTGGCTCCCCACTAGGACTCTGCTCAGAGTGGGATGCCTTGGAAAACTCCCCAGCCTCTAGGCTGGCTCCCCTCCACAGAAGCAACTTCCCCCCTGCAGAGAGTCTCTCCCTCTCTAGCTTTTTGGATAGATCCAAAGCCCCCTGAAGTCAGTGGAGAGACTCCCATTGACATCCATGGGCTGTAAATAAGGCTCCTGGAGGGGAGTGCAGTAGGAGACGATCGCACCCAGAAGGAATTGTCACCCCACCCCTTGGCAGCTCCCTTTCAGCCCAAGTTCATTCTCCCCGTGCTTTCGTGGGCTCCCCATCACCATAGGATCCACGTGTTAGTTCACAAGTGCCCTTACAGGTGCCACACGAGCCGCATGCAGAACCTATGACATTTTCTGGGCACATGGCAAAAGCAAGGGGTTGAGTTGCGGAGCACTCGGAAAACGACCCAGCTGAGAACCATGGAGATTATTAGTGACACGACACAGGGGTCAAGTAAATCTTGGCCTCTTTTACCTGCCCTGCCTCACAGCACTAAATGAAGGAAAGTGGTGCCACTGTACATACTGCATCCCCATTGGATCTCCTCTCACTTTTGTGCACCCCCAGGGGCCATCATGGGGCTTGCTAGGACTTCAGCATGGCATGACTGGCTGGAGCCTGGTGGAAAGGTAGCCCCTGGGCTATGGCTCAGTAACTGAAACAGTTAATGCTCAAGCGAAGTCTTTTATCGGCACAAAACTGTTACACCCCGGGATGTTTCAACGGGAGCTCACAAGCTTGGCATTCTGTCTCGGTTTTATCTTGTGCAGAGATCAGAGGAGTGGGTGGCCGCCGTTCGAAGGCAGGTACAGCAGCATTCTGAAGCAGGCAGGGGGCCAGGTGTTTTCAGGGTAGCCAGTCAGAAGCTGCCATGACACATGTTTCTGTCTGGTTTTCTCTCTGTCTGTCTGTCACCTTCGAGAATCTTGAAAGGAACAATAACCTATACAGGCACAGCAAGCGCTGCCAGGCACCCAGGCTGTGCACATTCCTGGTACCGCGGGTCGCCCTCCAGGCAGTGAGGCCTGAACGCACAGGTCTCTGCAAAGATCAGGTCAGGCCATTCCCACCGGGATCCTTGAGCTGCTCCCTACTGCACACAGAGGCCACTCACTGCAGCCACAGCCACGTCTGTTGTCAGACCTGTCCTCTCTATAGAGAGAAATTCCCACCTTGCCACTACCTCACTATCATTTTCACGCTTGGGTGTGGTAGGGGACTGGCACAGGATGTCAGCTTTCCCCAGCACCCCAAATGAAAGCAGGGCACAGGACGGATCTAAGATATGGACTGGCCCTAGGGTGGCTGGGGGGCTCAGTGACTCGCAGGAGATACAGTAGCCACGGCGTAGAACCCCACACATAGAACATAGCCACTAACCTGACTGCATAGGACTGCTTGACAGAGCCACAAAAGGGGCTGCCCCAAAGTGCAGGTCATCTTGGCCTCCTTCCGCCATCCTGCTCTGTGCAGACAGCCTGGCTCAGGGAGCCTCTCCTCAGCCCCAGCTCAGCACTTAGCGCCTCGCACTAGGAAGAGCAGAATCTGATCTTTAATGATTCATGGATGCTCAGGCCAGAAGGGACCATTCCGATCATCTTGTCTGACCCCTACAGAGCACTGGCCAAAATCTCAGCTATTGATTTTCTGCATCTGCCCGACATAGACAAAGCAAGATCTCTGTGTACCCCTTTGCTCCCCACGCAGGCCACAGGCTATCTGCCCACCTCCAACTGCAGGGGGGTTGGACCACTGCCCACCGATGCTGTCACTCTGTGGCTCTGTTTCCCAGGAGCAAAGAGGATGCAAGAATCCTGGCAGACACATGATGCTGGACTAGGGTGGGCAGAGCAGAGCATTAAACATCCACCACCAGACTAGACCCAGCAGCCCCCATGAAGAGGAGGAGAGGGAGTGTAAGGAGCTTGTCCCTTTGTTGTTTGGCTGATGCTGGCAGATTATTCTGGACTGGGAGGCAATTTTAAAATCCAAGCTATTGTAGTGTGAGGTAATTCAGGGCCTGTCTCCTGGGTGATGGCTCTAAGCAACAAGAAAGCTAGAAGAGCAGAAGAAGCAGAGAGAGAACCAAAAGGCTTTCAGCCTGACTGGTGCGGCGTGTACCATGACACTGGGCATGCATTCCCAACCCTGCATGTCTCAGAGAAGATCTGATGGGGAGCCCAGCATGGGGCCCTTTGGAGATCACTCCCACCCAGCGGCAAATCTGACAGAACCAAGCTCATGGAATTGTCCCCTAAAGGAATCTCCCTCAGAATGAGAGCAATAGCTCTGGCTTTTGGGATGGTGACAGCCAGAGCCAGGCCTGGATTCCTCCGGGTCTTGGTGGAGAAGCCTCCAGCAGTCTCTCACAGCCCAAGCTGGAGCGGCTTGTTTTTCACTCAAAATCCATCAAGGGTTTGGGCATCTGGTAGGAGGGTTGGATCCTGCAGCAGAGCCCAGGAAGGTGGAAATCCCACAATTTCCCTTGCAGCGTGTAGGGCCTGACGGAGTGCAGCTGGGAGGAAAGGCTAATGGAACAAAGGTCCCCAAAGGGGAGGGACTGGGCATACTGCAAAGTGGGCACAAGCCTGAAGCCGGCCCCGAGAGAGAAGGACAAATACCTCCAAGGAGTTTTACGTTAAAAAAGAGCATTGACATGAAGATGCAGCATCCCCAGCCCAGCTGAGGTTGGGTCACTGCTGGCTATAGCTCGTGAACCCCAGAGCCTTTCAGATGGTTAATTAATAATCTCCCCCTCTCATTGCAGCCGGGAGCTCGGCCTGTCTGGACCATAAGGAGGCTTCCTTTCTCTCCAGAGACCAATGAACTGAACTGGAGTCCTTTGCACCTGTTCCTTCTAGCTCCATGAAAGCTGCCCTGTGGGTCTGTCAGGTGCTCCGTGCCTCTATAGCGAGCCAGCCCTTGAAGAAGTGTGTGACCAGGGCAATTAACCTCAGGGCCAGCTCTTATCCTTCACCTAACAGCCCTTCTAATCAGGCCCCAGAGGCTGCAGCCCACTGGGATTCCTGCATGCATAATTCTTGTCAGCTGAACGCTCCCTGCCCTGAGCAATCCAATGGCCCAGGGTCTCCAGAACAGGCCTCAGGGACCCCTCTGAGCTCGGCTCATGCCTGATTTCAATTCACTTACTTAACTGCTTTCATTGTCATTGCTCAGTATCCCCTAAGCCTGATGCTTCTCCACCACTTGGCCTTTCATTTGCCTTTGTGTGCTGTAGCTAACATGCTCAGGGCTCATTTGTTTACACACAAGCTCTTCTAGCCTTGGACAAGAGGGGTCTGCATGCTGCATCTCACACACGCCCAGGAGCAGCGCCAGGGTTTTTGGTGCCCTAGGCGGGGGTACTTCCACACTCCCGGTCTTCAGGGCACTTCGATGGCGGGTCCCGGAGCGAGTGAAGGACCTGCCGCAGAATTACCACTGAACACCCAGAGCGTGGAAGGACCCCCCCCGCCACCGAATTGCCACTGAGGGTGGCAAAATGCCTCCTCCCCAAATCCTGGCGCCCTAGGCGACCACCTAGATCGCCTAAATGGAAGCGCCAGCCCTGCGCACACCCACCTCCCTGCCTCATCCTTCACAATGCAAAGGGGCCCTCGCTCCAGGTCACTCTCTCCCCAGCACCAAGGAACACACCTGCCCCACAGCACCACGGCTTGGAATGGTCTATTCCAGCAGTAGTTCCACTCCCAAGGCCTCCTCGCCTCCTTAGAGAAAAGCATCTGATCGTGCTGCAGCCAGGAGTCTCACAAACAAGTCTGGGAGTTCTCCCTCCACCAGCCCCTGCCCAGCAATCCGTGCCAAAGCCGCCCCGGGAGCGAGTGCCCTACAAGGCCCCTCCGTGTAATGAGCTATTTCCCAGCCTAGAACATTATGGAAGGAACATGGGAAAGGCTATTACCTGAGCTAATGAAATAATTAAGGAAAGGTCAAGCATGCAAATCCCCTCCACTCCTCCAAGCAAGGTCATTTCCAGAACTTTGTGGTAATTAGGCAGCAGAGTAATTACCAACACTAACCCTCAAGGGATTTCTCTGGGCAGCACCTAAGAAGGAGGAGGTGCTGCATTTTTGTGTCAGGCAAACTGTGGGTGCCCCAGCTGTAGGGAATGGGGAAATGGTAGCTGTTAGAATAGGGAACCAGGCATTCATAAGCAGAAAGGCTCATGAAAATCTTTACCCCATCGTTGACATACAGCCTGTCCCAAAGACAGTCATGAGAATGCATCGAGCGGCCTGCCCAAGACCTGAGAACAAAGGAGGGGGCTATGGCATAATGAATGAACCTGCTAAATGAGCTCCTGGACCTCCACTATCAGACTTCACCTCTCCCTCAAGCTGCTGTGCTATGGGGCTATGGCTCTCCCCACGGGAAGAGAGGTGAGGGCTATGCCAAGCAGCAGATCACAGCTCCCTGAACGCTCCTTTTCAGGGGAACAGGAACATGCTGATCAGTCGTGGGTGCAGTGCATCAGCCACAACACGGCTGAGAATCCAGGCCGTGCACAGGGATCTGAGGGCTGCCTTGTCCTTCCGGCAAAGCCCTGTTTCCTGCCAGCCAGGCTCCTTTCTGGAATAACCCAACCAACATTTAGGAAGTGATTCGAATGAAATGTTGAACAGAGAGCTCTGAGAGGAGGGGGAAGCGGATGAGTGAAGTGAAGGGGAACCAACAATCAGCCACGCGGGGTCCGGTGGCCTTCATGTTCTATCACTTTTCCTTCCCTCAGCTTTGAACATGAGCATCACTCACTTGGACTTCCCCAGTCCAACCACTCGTCCTGCTGCAACACTTCATTTCCTGGCCTCTGAGGAACCCACTGGGTTGGAGTCTCAAGGTTTTATTAGTGTTTGGCATGAGGCCACCATCCCATGACAAGCCACAGGCCAGGCAGGGCATGAGGGTGATGCTGCTATGTCATGTTGTTTATGGGCTTTCCTAGCCCTTCACAGACATGCCCGAAATGAACCTCACAACCTCCTGCTTTCTGCCACATGCCTGGCTAACGCTGCCCTTCCAGCTCTACGTAGCTGTTCATAGAGCCAGGGAAGCAGCTTTATATCAGGGGCATCTTCCCAGCTTGAGACATTGCTGTTGCTTGAGACATTTAAAACTAGAAAGGACAAAGCCATAGAAAATACATTGTATAGGGCTAGATGATCTAACAGGAGGGCAGGATGGGTGAAAACTGGTGGGTTTCTTCCATAGGATCCTAGTCTACTTGAAGGTGTGTACAAGTCTGAGTGTTTTAGCTACATAATTAAACCAGAAATCAGCCACATTTCTATTCTATAGAAGTGCTTATCCCATATCCCTCGCCATGGTACCTGAGTGCCTTCCAGCAATGAATTCAGCCATGTGACTGCTATGTGGTCTTACCTGGCTCTTGGTTTCGATGCACCAACCTCTCGCAGCCTCGCTAAGAGTCCTTTGCTGTCTCTGATGCTGTGCTAGCCAGGAGCTTTCTGAGGAGGGAGCCTTGTTGGTACAGAAAGGAACCAGAACAGCACCAGCACATCAAAGGGGCGCTGTGGAGAGAGCCTCAGAACTCATCGATTTCATAGCAGCTCGACTGCTTACTCCCTGGGACGTGCGGGGTGGGGGGAAGGAGAGGAGAACCAGGGGGCTGAAATTCGATGAACAGGTGGCCTTCAAACGCCCTATCCTTCCCTCAGAACGGAACAAGGGAATCACCAGGCCGGTCTCGTCCAAACCAGCTCTGGGCAGCTGCTCCAGCCGGCTGGCCTCCTTCGGGGCCATTAGTTTATCACCCTCGCAGGAGGCACTTTGCTTGGGTTGGGTTTATTTTTCTAGTCTTTTCCCTCCAGTTGCTGCCTGGGGCAGCGGTTGCCAGAACACTTCCCTGCTAGTGTGGCTCCTGTGGAGCTAGACTGTGGCGGGGCGGGGGGCAGGGCTGAGGCTGAAGCACCAGGCCTCTGCATGAGTGACCCTGGTCTCCCATTGATCCCCCAGGATCCACAGTGTGTGGGGCAGGTCCCACAGCCTCCTCCTTGCTGGGGGCAAACCCTGACCCCCAGCAGAAGATTTCCTCCCCGGGAGAGAGCAGTGTGACCCATGGTTTGATCCTCTTACAGCGTTCACTCCTGGGATGCTGGAAAGGGTTTGAAATGTTTCTGCCCCATGAGCTTGCTACAGCCATAAATAATACACCAAGCCCTGAAGGCCTTGCCCAGTCCTTATGGAAACAAAAACCACAGTGACTCCACAAAGAGCTTGGCTGAGGGAAAGCCAAAGGGCTCAGGGCATGGAATAATAATGCTATAATATGCTGCACCCCCAAATAACCCACTGCAGCCAAATATCTCAAAGCACTGCACAACGGAGAGCAACACTTTACAGATGGGGAAACTGAGGCACAGAGGCTGGCGGCCTCCTCCATGTCCCAGCCTCATTCAGGCACTTGTAAGTCATCCAGCTGCATCAGGTGGCTGGGATGAGATGGTGACATGGGGCCCAATTTTAAGTGCTCAGCATCCAATTCTTGGAAATCCAGCCACTTATTTTGATGTGTAAATGAAGCTGGGCTCGTCTGAATCTGGCCTATACAACTGGGTATCATCAATATGCTGAAGGCCCCCAGCCCATCCGGCCTCATATATACATTGAACAGCAAGCGTGACAAGACAGGACCTTGTGGTACCCCAAAGCTGGCAGGGTACCTGAGCAGCTACCAAGTGTTAGCTTCTGGGACCCCTCACAAGGAATGTTTTGCACCTTTGCACAATGGAGGGGACACAGTTTCCTCTCATCTGACTAGAAATAACAGGTGTGTCCACGCAGGGCCAGCTCCAGGCACCAGCTTAGCAAGCAGGTGCTTGGGGCGGCCACTCCAGACCGGGGTGGCACGTTCAGGTATTCGGCGGAGGGTCCCTCACTCCCGCTCGGAGTGAAGGACCTCTGTCACAGAGTGTGGGGAGTCCGGCCCTGCACCCCTCTTCCTGGGACCCACAGTGACTCTTAGCCAGCCAGTAAAGCAGAAGGTTTATTGGACAACAGGAACACAGGTTACAGACGAGCTTGCAGGCACAGTCAGGACCCCTCCACCGAGTCCTTCTGGGCTTTCAGGGTGCTTGGATCCTAGCTAGGATACCCTGAATTCCACTCACACAGCCCCAAGCCCAAACTCAAACTGCTTCCCTCCTGCCACTCCCTTCCTTTGTTCCCCTTCCCGGGCAAAGGTATTGACCTTTCCCCTCCCTTACCTAGCTCAGGTTACAGGCTCCAATATCGTCCATCCCCTAAAGTCCTCCCCTGCTGTCCCATTCCCCACACAGACAGCCCCTACTCCATCACAACCTCCCATTGAATTGCCGCAGATCACAATCGTGGCTTTTTATTTTTTTTTTTTGGTCGGCTTGGGGCAGCAAAACCCTTAGAGCCAGCCCTGTGTCCACGCTCCCTCAGGATCAATGGTTTTGAAGGCAGCTGATGGATCTAAACTAATCCACAGGTCCCTCAACTCTGCAGACTTGGCCCAGAGAGAGTCCTTAATGAGGGCAATGTTGAGCAGTGCTTTGTTAACCGAGTGCAGGAAAGCGCTACAATTCCCCAGTAAGCTAACATGAGGCATTCTAGCTTTTCCCTCTCACGCTTCACCTTCTGCACCATGCTGTTGCTGCTACCTCGTCCTCCCCCCCCAGAAACTGCTTTTATTTCTTTGATTCCTTGTTAATCAAAAGCCAATTCCCCAGCCACATTCAGGAGGCCTAGTGACTACAGCACTTGGCATTCACCTCTGGGGAGTCAGGTTCAGATCCTGAGTGTCAGGAGCTTGATGAATCTCACAGAAATAAAAACCTCGACCACACGCAGCTCAGCACACCTATCAGCCTCGGCCTTGGGAGAGGCACAAAAATTAGCTGATCCGGAGACTAAGGGGCAAATTGAGCCTTGGTGTCAGCAAGTATGGACTTCAGTGTAGCCTCACCCATTTGAACAGGGGCTGAAATTGGCCTTTAGGACTTTTCAGCACTTAGAGAAGTGGGTCCATCAGGTGAGGTTTACACAGCAAAGGGAACCCCCCTGACCTGTGCATGAACAGAAATTACCTCAGTTACAGGGGTAGCTGGACCTGCAGCCTTCCCGGGCACAAGCGAACTCTGTGTTTCCTGAAGGAAGAATGTAAAGAACCAGAGACTAATGAATGAGCCATTCTTTGGCCCCTTCGGCATCTGTCAGGGATTTAATCTCGCTGTAGCCAATGGATTATCTGTCTAGCCAATAGACTGACTGTTGTCTGGGCTCTCTGCTGTCTCCTGGGCCACCTCCTCTTCCTCACCAGCCTGCTGGGATGTTTTGCGCTTTTGCACGAGGGATGGGGCCAGCTGTGTGTGGTGTGGCTGAGCTGAGAGCTGATGTGCCACAGGCAACCTTCCACCCATCAAGAGGAAGAGGCAACATCAGCGAGCAAATCCACAGAGCCCTCCAGGCCCACTGCTGCTTCCATTGAAGCCAATGGGCAATTGGACACTGATTTCAGTGGGATCCCAGTAAGAGCGTGTCTCTCTCTCTCTCTTCTCCTTCTAGCTTCTCCCCTCCCCCTGCTCTCCCTGGCTTCTCCAGCCCCTGCTGCTTCTGATCCTCATCTCGCTCTGGGCAGTGCCTTGTTATTCCACTAACAGGCCAGTGAATGTGGTTACTGATTCATAGTGATGTATCCCTCTGTTAGGCTGCACGTATTTTATTAGAGAGACTCATTTTAATTAGGACTAGGCTGAGACTACAGCGTCTATCTTAATTAACACTCTAGGGGAGCAGTATTACCGGCATAGCTGCAAGTTATCTCTAGCAGCGAGTGACTCAGCAGGAGCCTGCATTCTGGCTGTCAGAGGGGAGACGGGGCCCTGGTGCCTCCCACGCTGCTTGGCTGATGGTCCCTGATGGAACTTTTTCTCCTTGGCCTTTGCCAGCCTCGGGGTCAGAGGAGCGAAGCAGGGTGTCATCAGGATACTGAAGGACTTGTTCACCTGTGAAACAGCCGGGCTGACACCACAGAGCCTTGTGTATTATTCGGTTTCACTGCCTCCTCAATGTTTTCCTCTCCCTTTCAATTCCCCAGGGCTGGAAGCTGCTGGCAACTCACCTGACTTTGCTAACGTGGCAGGGCTGCTCTTCCCAGGCCCCACAACAAAACAAGTGCCACTGGTGTTTCCCAGCCGCCTCTGCCTTCTCCTGTTTCTCTCCGAAGTTTCATCAGCTTCAGTATCTTGGGGCACTGGCCTGGAACCAAGCTCCAGGCAAACACAAACCTGGTGAGAAAGGTAAGAGCTCTGGCCCCTGCACTACTCCCCAATCAATGGCTCTGAGGTAGAAGGTCACACTGCCTCTGCCAAGTTTTTCAGGAGCTCGTAGGAGGAACTTGATAAAAGCCCTTTTAGAGTCATAGGTTTTGACGTCAGTGCTGGCCAGCAATGCAAGGTTATCATTGTATTAGGGTGAAATTCACCCCCTGTGCAGAGAGTCTGCACCACTTAATCCCTCAAAATAGGTTTTAAGTGAGACTTATATGGTGCACAGACCTTTTACTGGCCCTTTGCATAGGGTTGAATTTCCTCCACTACTGAATCTTAGTGATAGCACCATTCCTCTTGCCTGTGAACAATCTGCAAAGAGATTAAACACTGCAGCTGGGGCAGTTCGGCATAGCTCCATCCCAGGCAATGAAACCACACCGATCTGCAGCAGCCGAGGAGCCAGCCCAAGAACTAGGATGACAGAACTTTTAACGGGCACCATAGGAGCATTTCAGCAGCACAAGGTGTCAGAATCATAGCGTAACTGGCAGTCCAGATCCTCTGAGTCTCAGGCCTAACAACTGCTGGAGGAGGACAAGGCATATTCTTCTAGCCCCTCCAAATGAGAGGATAAAACACACAAAAAAAGAAGAAACAAAAGAAATGCTGCTGGCCCATCTGAAGGACCATGTCCAGCTGATGGAAGCAAAGCTCTAACACCATCTGGCATAGTCTAGGGAATCACAATCCGTCTCAAACAGGGGTCATTATTAAAGAAAATAATTGCAAACTATAGATACAAACAAAAAGACCTCCACACAGCTTGAGTTCCAGCTTTGTCTCCCTTCTTCACCAGGTCCACCAAGTCACCTTGTCTGAGGGACCTCTACAGCTTACCTAGTGGCTGAATATATGTTGCAAGTATATATATTGCACTGCCAATGGCTGTGGGAACCTGAGAAAAACTGTTATAATACTGAGTAACAACCTAAGTCCCCTCTCCCACCCTACGACCTGAACAAGTTATTCAAGGGTGCAAAGAAGAAACAACAAGGGCGAACAAACTTGCCACTGTTGCTCCACCATCTAATCACTGCCTGAGCAATCGGCCATTTGACTAGGGAGAAGGGAAGAGAATCTGTTGATCAGAGTCCAGAGAAAATGGGTGTGAGAGTAAAGCACTGATCCTGTCATGGTGGAGAATCCCACTCATGCACCCTCTCTGTACAGAATCCCTCCCTGCTTAAAATGTCTTGCAGATGCTGGTTCACCCTCCAGTCTGGAGACATGCACATGCTGTGGCTGATCCATTGGAAGGATAAGGTCATTAATGGCTGCATGGTGACTTACAAAACAGCATTTCAAAAGCAAGTGACAAATCTGCTGAGCTGGCAGCCCCGTATTGCAAGCGGTCTCCGTGCCGCAGCGTCCCAGGAATCATGGCACCCAGGGAGAAGAGCCCAGCCTGCCATAGTACGTGTGCTGCCTCCTCTCATCCAATCTGCACATTGCTGTGGCTACTTGGGGGCTCTAATTGCTCTGGTAGCTCAGAGAGAATTTGCTATTGCTGGTCAGAGCTGTATAATCAGTCTTTACCTGCTGGATGTTTCCTTCACACTCAGCCAGGGACTGTGGGGAGAAGTGAGAGTCCAATAGGACAGATGAAAAAAAGGGCAGCTCCTTCCTTCTCAGGAGTCTTGCTGACATGGATGTCAAATGCTGCATTTGGGACACAACTCACTGCTCTCCTGTGGCCTGGGAGGGGATGAGCAGACATTCTCCAGCCCCTGTTCAGCATCTGATCTGGAGTCTGGCTCTTGTACTACAGGGGAAACGGGAATTTGAGGCATATTCCCAATGCCAGAGAACTCTAGGGTTACTCTAGGCCTGGAGCGGGGGCTCAATGGTTGGTATTTATTTGTATGGGCTGTGGCAATGCTCAGGCCCTGAGGGAATTCGCCGAGGGACCCTTAATGAACCTGTGGTAGCCGGGCAAGGAGTGAAAACAGCACCAGGGCTCCCAATTAATGGCCCTGCACCTGAAGTGCAAACAACAGATTGAGTGGGTAATAATTTTGTGATCAGTCGCAGCAGGGGCTGTAATTCAGCAGGGCCTTGCTCTGCCCAGGGCCTGGAGAGGTCCCCTCAGGGTCTCCTGGAGCAGTGAGAGTCTGGCTCAGGCCTTTCTGATGGCCTCACATACCAGACTGCTCAGCCCCTGCGAGGAGATTTGGTAGGTTATACAGTGAGCCCTGCAAGTGAAAATGAACTGGGTCATCTCAGCCCAACTTCTCACAGCAGCATCTGTTGCCACCTTGGGGACTTAGGGGGACTGGGGGAGAGGCTGGGACTGGTCTGCATGTGATATCGCCTGGCGTGGAACTGCGAAGCCACCAGCATGGCAGACATCAGGCCCTCAGTGTTGTTTTGCTGATAGCAACCGGCACAAACAAACAAGGGAACCCAATGCAAAGGCAAACAGGAGAACTGCCAGCCACTGCCGTGACCACTCCCCGGCTTCCACACCTCTCCCCACGGGCCGGAAAGCCCACTCCAGCGGCCATAGATGTCAAGTGCAGGCAGGGGAGGTTGCACACAGCGGTGGCTCCAGGCACCAATGCAGCAAGCACGTGCCTGGGGTGGCAAACTGCAGGGGGCGCCCTGCCGGTCCCTGCGAGGGCGGCAGTCAGGCTGCCTTCGGCAGGTTGCCTGTGGGAGGTCCCCAGTCCCATGGATTTAGTGGCCATTCGGTGGCGGTAAGCCAAAGCCACAGGACCGGAGACCTCCCGCAGGCGTGCCACCGAATCTTCGGGACTGGGGACCTCCCGCAGGCGTGCCACCGAATCTGTGGGACTGGGGACCTCCCGCAGGCATGCCGCCAAAGGCTGCCTAACTGCCGTGCTTGGGGCAGCAAAAAAGCAAGAGGCGACCCTGGTTGCACACAAGACTTTAGCCCTGCCAGCTGGCGAGACACTGAGCAGTTTGGCAGGTGGCCCACAATGCCTTTCCCCAGCCCCGCACACAGGGTACCAGAGCAGCACATTCCCGCACCCCAGAGGGGAAATCCCATTGTCCCACTGCCTACCCTCCGCCTGATCCGGGCTGTGTGGATTCAGCACCCTGTGCTGAGGGGATGGGACTGAGCCCCTCCCTCAGGCATTGGCTGATGCCCCTGGGGATCTGGAGGGGCCAGAGAGCACTTCTGCTTAGTTGGAAGAGTCCCTTTGAAAATCAGGCCACCGTTACTCAGATGCCTCATTAAGGACTTCAGTGTCCCACTTTACGAACCATCTGGGCTGAACTTCACTACGTTTATAATTCCCGGACCCAGAATACCTCTCATGTACGGCCAGCACTGCTTTTCCAGGATGGTCTGCACCACAGGTAGCTTCTTCCCAGGAGATCCCATCGTTAGCCCTTTGTACCCAATGTTACTATTTTTTCACTACTGTCGCTGCCATGCGTTCCCTGCTGGAGAGATGTTGGGTTTTGTGCAGAGGATTGCAGCCTAGGGGTGAGGGGGTTATTTCCACTCCCTGTTTCTAAAATCTCGGCTTCCCGTCTGGGTTGGTTGAAAAGCCTAGGCCTAAGAGCGAGGTGAGAAAACAGGAACAGGAATTCCCTGCACCAGCAACTCAGCTGTTCTGTGTTCCTAAGCTGGCAGTTGTTAAGGTTCCACTTACCAGTAGCTATAGCAGTGGTTTTCTGGCACCTTCCCAGTCTCCTCCTTCTCCCTTTGGGATCCCCCAGGTCTCAGCTCAGGGTTAGTCAACACTAACGATCTGCTACACACTCTCAAACACTCAGTCAGCTGTGCACAGGCTGAGCTGCAATTCGGAGGGCCGGAACATGGCCTCCAAACCTAACAAAACTTGGAACAATGTGCGTCTGCTTCATTCCATCACCGATGGCCTGCGGAGGGAGGGGGACCCTGCTTTCTCCTCTGCTCTGAACACGGCATCTGCTCACAACAAAGAGAGGAAGCAGCAGAGGAGAACAAATAATTCAGTGAGCCCAGACACAGGCGAAGCCCAGGGTACTGGAGACGAACGGCAGGAGGAGACCCCTACCCCGCGAGACCACAAGAGAGAGAGCCTAGACGAAGAGCGAATGGCTCAGCTCCGAAGCCAGCTGCGAGCCCAGGTGTCCATCAGGGAGCCGCAAAAGAACCCCAGCCCAGGTAGCCGGGTGATGGAGCTGGTAGAGAAATTCACTCACGGGGAGGCGGATGATGGAGGAGCTCTGTCTCCAAACAGCAGCACAGGCCCAGAGGGCACAACAGACAGCGGCTGTGCAGTGTGTGGGCAGCACAGAGACCCTGCTGGCTACGCCTGGGAGCTCCCTGCAGAGGTGGAGAAGAAGCTGCATAAGGAGCTGGCAGCACTGAGAGGGGAGGTGACTGCCAGCATTGAGGCTGTGAGAAAGGATGTGACCAAGGAGCTGAACAGCCTGCGTGAGACCCTGCAAGCTCATGGCGAGCATCACGCTCCGCTGCCCTCAGAGCTGAGCCCACTGGAAGAGCAGGATGAGGCCACGTTTGACCCACTGAAAGGCACTTACCACAGGGCTGGACAGAGAGAAAAGCCGGGGGGCAGGATCCCATCAACCTTGGAGGAGCAGTTCAAGGCTCGCTCCGTGCCCTCCCTCTGCCCACTGCCAGGCCCCAACAGAAACCAAGTCCTGCTCCGAGCCATGACCCTCGTCACAGCCCAAAAAGCCCTGACTGGTAAACTGGGGCCCCGATCCAACTCAGACCCTGTGGATCCATTGCAGGTGAAAAGCACCTTTCTACCCCCTGCAAACCCCCTGAAACCCACTGGCAAGAAGCAGCCTAAAAAGATAATGGAACCTCCAGCTGCCAGGGGCTACCAGGAGACAGGAAATTATGGCCACAAAATGGCCAGCAGAACGGTGATACCTCACCCACCATATGACAGCACCGTGTGACAGCCCACTGAGTGAGCCAGGCATGGGAGCAGACGGGCAATGGGCTTTTGTTCTGCCTACTGAGCAACGTCCACCTCACCCTCCGCCCCAATCCTATCTGAATGGAGATGGTGGGAGAGGGAACTAACCAAGCACTGTGTAAAATACTGAGTCACCAGCATCGAATTCGTGGGCAGCAGAGATCACTGCAGAGCACGGATCCTGTAGCCGGCCCGATCGCCAGGCAATTTGCACACTGTGGTGCCCTGCAGGGAAGGAACGCACAGAGTCTGGCCACAGCTGCACTCTCTGCATGGAAGCCTAGGTGTCCCCCAGATGGGTGTACCGCAGCTAGCGCAGAAATGCAGTCTCTGATTCCTTCCAGGGCTACTCTCTGTGGAGCGACAGTGAGCAATGACTGGCCATACTGTTGTTCCAAGCCAGAGCAGTGGCTTTTAAGCTCCTCTTTATGGGCAGGCTGATGCATAATCTGTATAGTCTTTAATTCTTTTAATTAGCATCTGGTTGTTAATGTGACAGACACTTAAAAACCCCCAACAACCTTGCAGTAAAGAAAGACTGATGCAATGACAGGTATTTAATGCTAAGTAACAATATAGCACTTTGCTAGGAGGTGTTCCGGTGACAGCACAGAGTTGGTACAGCTGCAAATTGCTAAATTACAACAGTAGCTTTTAGTCTTCTCCTTGAGTGGAGATTCCTGAAAGGTGAGGGCTCCCATGTGTCATTTACGATCTACAGAGCCGATTGCGCTATGTAACTCAACCAAAAGGCTGTGTCAATGATGTGCAACTTACCTAGTAACTCCTCAAGGCTGCAGCAGTTGAAGGGGAAATGTTATGCTGAAATGAGAGATGGTAAACGTAGAAGTATAATCCTTAAATCACAATGCTTATGGTTCACTGGGGATGTGCTATTACTACCTAGTGAAAGGTTTCGGGGGGACAGGGCTTGAGATAACTGAACTGGAGGAATATAGACTACAGGTGGGCTCAGACCAAAACTTTGGAACCTTAACCTATGTTTGAAACCCAGGGCAGGATCCAGACCAAACCCCTAGATTGGTCAAACTCAGTAATGAGCCAAACCAAAATAGTGCTTAGATGATAGGCACCCGAGAAACAGCTAGAAAGACAGTTCTGAATACTCCCCACCTTTGGAATGTTTGAAATCCAGATCTGGGTTCAAATCTCGTGGCCTAGCCCATCCCTAGTATATATTATTATCCGTGTGCATGTGGGGAGGGGTGGGCAGCTCAGCAGTGCTGCTCATGCATTCATAACCTGCCCAGGGAATTGCTTGATTTAAGAGGTGTTGAGTAAGAGCACCACAGAATACAAGGTATTTTGGTAGCTGCAGATCAGGCAGCAGATGCACCGAACGCAGAGTTAGATAGGAGCTCAATAGATTGCTAGTGACATGCCTGAAAATGAAATAGGGGTGAGGACATGTCCATTTCAATAATAGTAGGAGAATCAAACCTTCCTCCTTCCTTAATTCTAAACCACTCCATGTGTCCCTTTTGCCCAGATCCTCCAAGATACGTACGTGCCCAACTCCCATTGATTCAATTGGAGATAAGCGCCTAAATATCTTGGAGGTTCTGGGCCTTTTGAACCAGCATCTACATCATGCTCTGAAACAATATCATTAAGGGGCTTGCATTGGGTGTGATCTGATCCTACACACAGGCCTTCCTCTGTACTTATAGCGTGAGTTGTGACGGTATTTTCCTCTCATTCCTCTCATCGCAGATGTCATTTTAAACCTACTCCCCTCTGCTATTTTAATGAAATGCTGGGATGACTTTTTCAATTACTGGACAACGGGAGCCCTCGTTTGATGCCATGTACAGCTATTGCCCCATAACAAGAGATAAACCCCCTGGCTTGCCTTACCAGTGGCTGAGGGTTACCAGCAGGGATCCTAGTTTTCCGTGATAAAAAAAAAAATTTCTGATTACAAAAATATAAAAATCTATGTTTCTCCACGATTGAAATGAAAGGCTGAACTTTACTTTCCCTAGCCATAAGATATATATATAGGTATTGATTGAACGCAATGTTTTATTGATATACAGTGGGACCCTGTTTATCCAATCTAATTGGAGCCTGGACTATATCAGATAATGACAAATTTGGATAATCCAGAGAATGGGTAAAAGGCATCAGGCTTCAGGATGTCAGCCCTGGTTTGGTTAACATGGAGAGCTGGGTAATGGAGGCTCTGATGAACAGGGTTCTACTGCAGCTAATATCTGGTTTTATTTTTTCCACAAAATGTAAAAATTAAGATTCTCTGTAAAAACACAAACTCTGCATTTTTCTGCATCTTCCCCTGGCAAACCGATTTCTGGGATCCCTGGGTATCAGTCCAACTGCAGGGCAGGGAGAAGTAGCAGCTGCCGGAACATTTCACGTTTTTGCTGGGTCTCTGAGATGCTTTAGCACTGGGCAGTGCAGGTGGAGACCAAGCCAACCTGCTGGCTTAGTAGAGGGGGCATGGTCATGAGGTCATCACTGGGCAGGACCAATCTATGTCCAACCTAGATCCAAGGCAGCGGTTCTCAAACACCATTGCACCATGACCCCCTTCTGACAACAAAAATGCCAACCTGACCCCATGAGGGGAGCCCGAAGCCTGAACCCACCTGAGCCCTGTTGCCCTGGGGGGTGGAGGGGGACCCAACGCCCAAGGTCTTCAATCCTTGGCAGGGGGCCTGTAGCCCGATACCCACCACCCAGGGCTGAAGTCAAAGCCCGAGCCCTGCTACCCAGGGCTGAAGCAGTTCAGGCTTTGACCTCAGGCCCCAGTCCATCTAACACCAGTCCTGGTGACCACTTTAAAACAGGTTCCCGACCCACATTTTGAGAACCGCTGATCTATGGGATCTGGACACCAGCTTCTCAAACAGAAAGGCAGAGAGACTGTATTCAAAGCCCTAAGTGACAGAAGCATGGGGCATCCACAGCTCCCAGCACTTTTATTTGGAATAATGGGTACTTGGCATCTCTGACAGCCAGGTGCCCAGGCCCCACTGTGTGTTATAGCTACTGCCTGTGAACAGGCGAAGGGAGATAAACAAACGCTGAGATGCACAGTAGCGATTCTAAGCAATTTAGAAAAGCTCTATTCAGGCCTGACCCGTCCTGCCACCCTGCAGGGCGCTGAGCCTGCCAGCTCCAGCTGCCACAGGTGATGGCTCTTTTTCTACACACCCACTGGCACTGGTGCCATGTGCAGATTAGCCTTGCCCTGCTGGGCCTGCTATAGAAACAGGGTTTGACCCAAAGCTCACTGAAATCAGGGGGAGGCTGTTCCAGTGGCTTCAGTCAGCTTTGGAGCAGGCACATAGCAAGGAAATCCTGCTGGTGTGCTCTGATTGCAAAACCCTTTCTCTTGAGTCCAGTGATCGTCAGTGTAACTGCTTGAGGAGGACGACCCTACTCAGGTGAAGTAAGAAGGCCAGAATCTGGCCCCTGGGGAACGGCTCTCTTTTCCAGGCGCTGTTCATACATCTCGCGTGTGGCATGAGCTAGGAAATCGACAAGTTGTTTAAATTCTGCAGTCCTTGTACAAAGCATTTAATTATTTTTCTCCGTCAGCGTCAATATGTTGCTATTACATCGGTGAGCGCATATGAGCGCTGTTTGGTGAATAATTGATCACGGGGGAATTTCTGCCATCCTTGATGGAGCACCTTGTGCAGCCCAGTAAATCAGCCCGGCTGTCTAAGCATGGAATCCCATTGGTTCAAACTCTCTTCATGCTGCGCTTCCATTATGTGAACTAATATTTCTATCCGTTCTCTCGCTCACTGGGCTGTGGATCTGGGATGTGTCAGTATCTTGAAAGTACAATTTTCTAAAATGCAATATCCCTCCGTCTACCCATTTCATTATTTCCTAAGCAAAGCAGTGATATTTGAACCAAGATACTTACTGCACCTTTCATTCTCGCTTCCCCTGAGAGGAAGAAGTGCAGCCAGACAAAGGAGAACTGGTTGCAGCTTTGTCACTGGAGTCGGAGGGAAGTTGTATGCGCACCATAAAGATCAGAAATTGGACTTTCATTGAGGCACCCAGTTTAAAAACCCAGACCGCAGTTTTCAAAGTGACCAGTGAATTTGGGCCTCTCCCTCTGCTAGTGTCCAGTTTGAGACCCCATAAAGGGGCCTAACTTCAAGAAAGTGCTCAGCCTGGGAAAATCAGAGCCCTTTGAGGTGTCTCACTCAAAATTACTCGTCACTTTTGAAAGGCTTATGCCCACGGTCCTGCTCAGTTACTCATTTGGTTCCTGTCCCCTTTCTACCCTTTTCCCCGGGGAGGATGGACATTCATACTATTGAATCATACGTGTTAGCCTTGACTGGATGCAACATCCACTTAGGTAATGACTTCAGTGGGGTTCGGATCAGCCTGCTAGAGAGCTGCCACCGTCCTCTGCCAGGTTGAGCAGTGAGAACCCAAATCTGGAACCTGAACCTGATACCAGCAGAGCTGAGCAAATCCAGCAAAAATTGCTCTTTAATGTTCATTCAAATAAAGGTGTTGAATTCTCAGTTACTATATTTACGCTTCTGTGTGTTTTCCCTTTACACTGCTATTCTACTGCATGCTTCCAAAGGCAGACATGCTTGCCGAAAGACGCAAGCATTAAGTGAATACTGGAGAATATTTCCAGAAAGCAAATTTCTAGCTCAGACTTGGGGCATTTGCACTGGAATCCTAAACCTAAGCGTTAAACTCATCCAATCAGGGTAGAGAAATAATATCATGTGTCCTACACATCCAATCAAAATGAGCCAATGCCCCTTGAATTTTGGATATTTGCAATGAATGACTCAAAAACAATCTATGGAACAGAATTCAATGGTTCAGTCCAAAAACTGAACACCACAAGCTGTTTGTGGACACTTTCCAGGAAAAAGGCATGATATCTCCAGTAGATTAGTCATTGCGGATTGATTGCTCTGCTCCAGTAGAATCCAGACTACTGCATAAAATGCTACCCCTAGACACCTAGGCTGGGCCTATGCATCTGTGTTGCAATGATGATTTCAAAGCTGTAACTAACTCTGAAGAGATGCCCTTAACAGCATACACTACATATTTTATGGCATCGTTTGTGGCCAGAAATAAATGATAAAATCAAAAATTATAACAAGAAATACTGAAATACAGTCACAGCAACTTTTATGGCAACAACCACATGAAACTAACCCAGCTTTGGCCGATTCAGCAGGGCACTGACGCATATGCATAACTTTAAGCATATGAATAAGTATAAGCTTGATTTAATGGGACTACTTACAAGTTCCAGATCCTTGCTGATTCAGGGCCTACAAAATTAAATCTTTATATTTACTACGATAAGCCAGTGGTTCTCAACCAGGGGTACACGTACCCCTGGGGTACACAGAGGTCTTCCACAGGGTACAGCAACTCGTCTAGATATTTGTCTAGTTTTACAACAGGCTACAGAAAAAGCAATAGCAAAGTCAGTATAAACTAAAATTTCATACAGACAATGACTTGTTTATACTGCTCTATATACCACAAACTGCAATGTAAGTACAATGTTTATATTCCAATCAATTAATTTTATAATTGCATGGTAAAATGAGAAAGTCAGCAATTTTTCAGTACTAGTGTTCTGTGGCACTTTTGTCTTCTCATGTCTGATTTTGTAAGCAACTAGTTTTAAAGTGAGGTGAAACTTGGGGATACACAAGACAAATCGGACTCCTGAAAGGGTACAGTGGTCTGGAAAGGTTGAGAGCCACTGCCCTAATCCATTGACTGTCGTCTGACGGCTATTTATTTTGAAGTTATTAAATCATAGTTATTGATTTAGCATAGTGCCATAAGTCATATGTCCTACATATGTAGAAGAAGAGTATTTTGCCTTACAGGCTATTGAAATCAGAGTTCTGCTAGAGTATTTATTTACTTTAAATATTATTTCAATTGTTTAAAAATGGGAGAAAAAGAGAAGGTAGAATTTGCTAATGTGCTCATGTCACAGAAGATTTTCCAGATGCCCTTTAACAAACACTATTTTAAAAAATAACCTTTTCTTTTACAATAAAAATCCTGTAGTTATGAGCTAATGGCAGAAGACCAGAGAGCCACAAAGCAAAGGCTCCTGGTGCCAGACAAAAGTCTGTGATCACAACGTTCCACTCCCTCGTACCAAAAGATTTACGATGTGGGTGTAATGGTTCACAGATGGATTCTGGGGAGTGCAGTTGCTCAGTGTTCTCTGCCATTATTGATCTGCTGTGTTTCCCTCATTTACTTATAGAAGAGACTTATTCTGTGTTTTAAACAATCCGAACCAAATGTAGGTCCTGTGCCTGGAGTGGGGGTAGATCCAAGTCCGTACCCAGAATACGACCTGCAGTTCCCAACACAAACTGACATTGGTGCAGACACCTTATAGGTTTAATCCATCTCTGCCCTCACTAACTAAGGTCCTGCTCCTGCAAGATGTCTGGTCCATGCAGAAGAACCCCAGCGCACAGGGCAATGCAGCATTCAGCGGTTCCCATATACGGAGCCACTTGAAGGAGGAGGGCCTGGTTTGTCTCACCGTTCGCTAGATGTAATTGTGACATACTATGCTTCAGGGGAGCACCTTGTAACCCTCCTATTCCACCTCTATATATAATTGTGATATTGCATTTAAAGCAAGCCATTTGAGGTATCAGGGGAAAGGTTATGATCTGCTGAAAGCCATTGTTCTATCTCATCAATGCATATGAAGTTATAAGAATTGTGTTGTATAGTTTTCACTAAAATATGCTGTGGGTTTGGGAAGCACCCAGATCCTAGCTCTCCAGAGACAATGACAAGGGAAGAGGTAACCAGTGCCCAGGTGGGTACTGAACAGACATCACCAGCCATTGTCCAACAAGGGAGTTAAAAGTCAAGGACTCGCCTGCACAAGGCCAGCCCAGGGGAATTGCTTAACCTTTCCTGGGGACTCAGCAATGCCCCCTAGACATGCCTGGACGTGTGTTCTCCAAGCACATGGACTAAAGGTATAAAAAAGAACACAGTGGCCACCTGCTGGGCCTTTCTCCTTCCCCCACCTTTGCTGCAAGCAACAAGGACAATCAGAAGACTGAAGACTCCAAGAGAGGGGACTGGCTCAGGTTTCAAGGATGAAACCTGTGTACTCTGAACTACGGTATCTAGTGGGGTGAGAAAAATTGCTTAATCTAGATGCTACCCAGTCTAATCGGGTTGAGAATTTAGACTGCATGCTTACATTTTATTTTAGTTTGGTAACTACCTCTGACTTTTTGCCTATCACTTATAATCACTTAAAATCTACCTTTTGTTGTCAATAAATGTGTTTAACTGTTTATCTTTACCAGTGAGTTTGCCTGAAGTGTTTGGTAAGGGTGTTTGCTCAGGTTTACAAAGGCTAGGGTATATCCAACTTTCCATCCATGAAGTGGTGAAGCAATTAATAAATTTGCACTGCTTGTCCTTATATTCCTGAGGTACAAGGCTGGGAACTGTGGGAATTTGGCTGGTGCCTTTATGTGTGTGATTCATGAGTGGCTCTGGGAGCATTCCATGCAATCTAGCTGGGTGTGGAGCTCCACATACCATTGTGCTGATAACAGCACCTGGAGGGGCTTGCTGCTTGTCATTAGCAAAGCATTGTGGGAGACAGCCCAGGTTGGGGAGTTAAGGGGGCACAGCAGTCCCACAGTCCCCGGCTGCACCCCGGGGATCCCATCACAGTAATTACTAAGAAGAACTTCCTGGAATGTTGTAGACAATAGTGAATTTCTCCCGCTGTCGCACAATGACCGCTCTTTGAAATGTCACAGCACCCTCACTAAATCTAATCTATGTTTTTCCTAAGACAACTGACACCTTCAGTGACAAAGGCAGGTGGAGGTGCTCAGAAAAAGTTCCTTGGCTATGGCATTTTTATAATTCTTAGTAAACGTCATGTATGTCACAGGAATGTTCAGATATATTTATCAGTCTTTGCACATATGAAACTCAGGGGGGTGGGGAGAGAGGACACCTACTGCAAAATATTCCACTATCAGCCAAATACAGGGTTCTGTCTTTGGTCCCCTTCTCTTATGTCTCTGGGCTTATTTCTGGGTAATTTCATCCTCAAACACAGATTAAACTGCTATCTGTATGCTGAAGACTTATGGATCTTCCTCTCTATTTCAGACCTGTCACCTCCTGTCCAAACTAAAATCTTGGCTGGTCTCTGACATCTCCTTGTACATGTCTAGCCATCAACTCAAGCTCGATATGGCTGAAGAGAACTCTCCATCTCCCTACTCTTCCAAGTCTTCCCTGCTACCTCCTTTCTGAATTGCTAAAGACACCATCACCATCCTGCTTCTCACTCAGGCCTGTAACCTGGGTTCATCTTCGACTTGGACCTCTCTCTAGGTCCAGGCTATGTCCAAACCTTGCTGATTCTCTCTGAACAACATTTATAAGATACAGCCTTTATTATCCATCCAGACAGTCAAAATTCTCATCCAAGCTCTCATCATCTCACATCTCAACTACTGCAACATTCTTCTCTCTGCCTTTGACAAATACAATCATCTTCAAAACAGCATGGCAAAGATCATTTTCATAGCCCATCACTGTGATTGTGTCATCCCTCTCTTTGCATCCCTCCCTAGGTTTCCCCTTCTCTAGCACATGAAACATAAGCGACTTGGCTTCCCTCCTACTTTCAAGCCCTTCACAGTCCCCACCCTCCCCACCAGCTTTCATTCCTTGTCAAGATGTCCCTCACCTCTGATCAGCCCTTGGTGCCATCCTCAATTAGCTACTTGTTACGTTTTCAAACAAGCACCTTTGTGCTTTCTCCCACGCTGCTCCTCACAGTTGGAAGGGGCTCCCCATAAACACCCACCAAGCTGTCACATTATCTTCCATCAACTCCTTCCACAAAACTCTCCTTTGCCACGATGCCTACAAAAAACTTGATAAGCGTTAGGCCACTGGTGTTCAGCGACCACTGCCTATCACGAATATTGTCTCATCATTTCCACGTACCCCCATGTCTATTTCTCTGTCTGTCTTATGCTTAGATCAAGGAGTAAGCAGCCATGGCAAAATGAATTCCTATCTTCACCCTACTTTTACCAAAGCCTGCCTAGGGTAGGGGATCTTTGAAGGGGCAGCCCTCTCATTCTTCTAGATAATCTGATTTTAACCAATGTAGAAACAGTGGTCCCCATTTTGAAAGTTGGGCAACTAACGTTAAGATGCAGAAATCCATATTTAAGCCCCTCAAGAAGGGGCCTGATTTTCAGAAGGACCCAGCAGCTGCTATTGAAGTCCCTGGTGCCATGGGTGCTCAGCACCAATGAAAAATCAAGCAATTTATTACATGTCTTAATATGGATGTAGTTGCCTAACTTTAGTCGTCAGCTTAGGAAATCTCACCCTTTTGATTGTTAATATTTTGCACTTCTCTAGCACCTTCCTTTGGAAGATCTCCAAGCGCTGCATGTATATCCATTAGTTAATAAACCCACACAGCACTGTTGTGACTTTTTTGCAGCTGGCAGATGAGTGTCCACTAAGCTCAGAAGAGACGTCTAGACTCATTCTATCCAGGACCTAAGCCAGGTTTGGAACTCAGACCTTAAAAAGCAAAGAAAGGAAGCTTATCTGGGCTGGACCTATCAGCCTCAGCTCTAGAGGGCTCTAATTTATGCATTCAATCTATGAAGCATCTCTCTGAAAACGGGCATTTTTAGAGCCGACTGCTGCCCCTCCATAAATACCGGAGCTCTCTGAACAGTGAAAACCAATGATGGGCGGGGAGTGAAGGAGAAAGCCCTTTCCCAGGGAAAAGGCTCAATTGAAAGGACTGTGTGGGTGCAGAGGACTGGGTTATATGAACTAAAATTGACTGACCTTTTCCAGAGCTAACTTTAGACTCTATTCATTTTTCTCCAGTTCTAAATTTAAAGCTGCAATTACTGAGAATAAAAGGAAAAGTTCAGGCTCCTGAGATCGGGTTCGCTCTTTGCAAAACAGCCAGGTATCTCAGCCCTCTGTGTGTTAACCCAAGGAGGTCAGGCAATTTTTATCTCAATAGGCTTTTCCTGCACAGGGAGTGCACAGTAAGGGGCTATTAGAGAGACCTGGGGATGCAGATAATCTTATAATAATAACAATAATAATGGAGCTACCCTATCTCCTAGAACTGGAAGGGACCCCAAAGGGTCATTGAGTCCAGCTCCCTGCCTTCACCAGCAGGACCAAATACTGATTTTGCCCCAGATCCCTAAGTGACCACTTAGGGGTCTGGGGCAAAGGATTGAGCCTACAACCCTGGGTTTATCAAGAAAAATGTTTAAACCACTGAGCTATCCCTCCCCCAGGATAGCCCAAATCCCATTGGAAGTCAGTGGGCTCCCTTAGGCTGCTAGGAAAATCCCAGCCATTGTACCTGTCACTCTGAAGGATCCCCCAAACATGTTTGCAAATCTAACATACGAGATTTCCTTCACCACTAAAATACAGCCAGCTCTGGGGTGAAAGCAGCAGCTGCTACGGCCTGACAGTGCTTGTTAGGACAGGAAATTAAAAAATTAACCGAATTTCTATTCGTTCATTCCCACCCATTCTTTCCTCTCTTAGAAGATGATCTGGGTTATTATTTCCGGAATTCAGGAAGGGACAAGACACAAGTCTGAAATTTCAGCACATAAATGATGAACATCCCAATTCCCTTCCCCACAGTGCCCCTAGCCCCTGTCCTCAGCAATGAAGGGCAGCAGGGACCAGAAGAGCAGATCTGGCAGCCAGAGCTATCTTGGCAGGTACATTTTCATTGCATTTCAGTCATTTTAGCCTTAACAGTTTTCTCTAGAGGGTGACCAGCTGTGTTCCCCTGCCAGAGCAGAGGATTCACCATGTGGAGACATCGCTCTTGACTGACATAAAAAACAGGGTGAAGGCTGGTATGGACAATTTGAGTTATACCCTCAGCAGTGCCTTAATGGGAGACTGAAAGGCTGGATTTCCCTCTCACTGACAGTGTGAATCAGGAGTGACCCCAATTAAGTCAATAGATTTGTTGTAAACAAGAGGAGGAATCGGGCCCTTCAACTGAAAGTCTCATGTCTCCACCTGCAGGGAACACTTAGCCAATGGGGAACACCCTGCGGGAGCGTTCAAAAGCTACAAACCATCCATGGATGGTGTCCCCCATGCTTCCTCCTTGATGTATGCGTCTACACCTGAACTCAGCTGCTTTGCAGTTCCATGTCTCCAACGAGAGAATACTCAGACACCATCTAACCCTCTGGCCTGTGCTTTGAAACGAAGGTTAAAAAATCCAGCTCTATTTATGGCAAGGTTGGGGGATGACAAATTCCTAGTGCTCTAGATACCAGGGGCCTAGATAAGGCCACCAAGCCTTCCAGGAAGGGAACCTGAATTTTCATGGGGGAAAAACAAAACAAAAAAAAACATTTTGATAAAAATCTCCCAGGCTTTTTTTATCCATCAAAGGGGGGAGGGGACCATAAGCCCCTGTTAGGTTGAAAGGTGCTAAAGGGCGAGTCTTTGATCTAAAGATTATCCCAGGCCCACGTAAAGTTAATGGATGTCCCATGCACTCTTACAGACTCAAAGGAGGGGGGCAATTAAACCTGTTTATGTAGAAGAGACACCTACAAAAAATGGAGGGACTGCCCAAGGCACATGGCAGGACGGTGCTAAACTGTGTGGGCTGAGGGGTTTCCCTGGTTGCAAACCCAGAGAACAGAATGTTGGTTTGGTTGCCTGTGTATGGTAGAGGCAGGAAGCCTGGTAAAGCAATTCTGAGCCTGACCCTGGGCAGAGACAGGACTTCTTGAGCACAGAGGTCACTGTGAGGAGGGGGAGAGCAGACTTGGGGATTTCTGACTAAGAATTTCTGCTGCTGTTTGTTTCTACTGTGTTCAGGGGGAAAGACTTTGTGCACATTTTTTGTCACTGAAGAAGATCATGCCCAAGAATAAACCTGACTCATATAATTGATTTCGCCTCCTAACGGAAACATCCCCTGCAAGACCTTGAACACTGACTATCCACTAGACCCAAATGGAGCAACTCCCCCTGTGCAGGATGCCGTGGAGATGCACAAAGTTTCAAATGGAAACAAACAAAAAGCCAAGTGATTCCGACCAGAGATGTAAGAACTCTAGATTTATTACAATTGCATTCTGACATCATTTAAAAATTTCTTCTCATTCAACAGAAAGCACTGTGTGTGTGTCACATCATCAGTCACTCCATCATAGCGCAGCTGGCAAAACCAAAGGGGTCACATTTGTAAATATGCCCTTACTGGATGTGAGGGTCCAGTGGTCCAGTCCTGCAACGCCAGTGCTTAACTTTAAGCAGGTGAGGAATGGGAGAGCTCAATAGGAGTTCTCATGTGCTTAAAGTTACATGAAAGTCTTGGCAGAATCAAGGTCTTAGTTATTGATTTTTTAAACTAGCAACGAACACTCCTTTTCCTTTGATCCCTCACCATTGGCTCTTAAGCAAAGTAGCCAGTCATGGGATAAGAGAGAAGGTCCTCTTGTGAATCAGGAACTGGTTAAAAGATAGGAAACAAACAGTAGGAATAAACCATCAGTTTTCACAGTGGAGAAAGGTAAATAGCAGGGTCCCCCCAAGAATCTGTGCCGGGACATGTGCTGTTCAACATATTCATAAATGATCTGGAAAAAGAGGTAAACAGTGACGTGGCAAAATTTGCAGACAATACAAAACTATTCAAGATAGTTAAGCCCATAGCAGACTGTGATGAGTTGTAAAAGCGATCTCACAAAACCCAGTAACTGGGCAACAAAATGGCAGATGACGTTCAATGTTGAGAAATGCAAAGTAATGCACATTGGAAAACATAATCCCGACTATACAGACAAAACAATGGGGTGTAAATTAGTTGTTACCCCTCAAGAAGGAGCTCTTGGCATCATTGTGGATAGTTCTCTGAACGTATCTGCTCAATGTACAGTGGCAGTCAAAAAAAGCTAACAGAATGTTAGGAATCATTAGGAAAGGGATAGATGATAATACAGAAAATATCATAATGCCACTTTATAAATCAATGGTATGTCCACACCTGGAAAACTGCATGCAGATCTGGTCACCTCATCTCAAAAATGATTTATTAGAATTGGAAAAGGTACAGATAACATTCAGGGGTATAGAAAAATCATCAGGGGTATGGAACAGCTTCCATATGAGGAGGTATAAAAAGACAGACTGTTCAGCTTAGAAAAGAGACAACAAAGGCGGGATATGAGAGAGGTCTATAAAATTATGACTTGGTGTGGAGAAAGTGAAGAAGAAATTGTTATTTATCCCTTCACAACACAAGAACCAGGGGTCACCCAATCAAATTAATAGGCAGCCGGTTTAAAACAAACATTAAGTATTTCTTCAAACAACGCATAGTCAACCTGTGGAATTCGTTGACAGGGGATGTTGTGAAGGCCAAAAGGATAACTGGGCTCAAAAAAGAATTAGAGACATTCATGGAGAATAGGTCAATCAATGGTTATAAGTAAAAATGGTCAGGGATGCAACCCCTCTGCTCTGGGTGTCCCTAAGGCTCTGACTGCCAGAACCTGGGACAGGACCACAGGGGATGGGTCACTGGAGAATTGCCATGTTCTGTTCATTCTCTCTGAGGCATCTGGCATTGGCCACTGTCAGAAGACAGGATACTGGGCTAGATGGACCTTTGGTCTGGCCCAGTACCCCCGGCCAATCTGCTTTCATTTCATTCATCGCTTTCAGTCCTGTGGCTAGAAAATGATCACAGTGTGGAATCACTGATATGAAGACATCATAAAATAATCACAAATCATTCATGAAAAAGAAGGGAGGGAGTCAGGGGAGGGGCCTTTAGGAGGGACCTGAGAAGTGGACAATCTGGAAAACCAAGAGCAGAGGAAGGAGAGGGAGGCTGACACTGGGCATGGCACTGCAGCTGATTGTGGCATCTCTGGACGCATAGACTTTTCGGTTCTTGAGAGGCTGTGGCGGTCGAAAGTTGTTGGTCATTTTCGCCAAAGAGGTGCCGATGCCATTGGCCGGGAAGTGAACTGTGTTGACAAATGCGTTCAGCTGCAGATGTGAGAGACAGAGAGAGATTTCAAGCCATTTCATTATGTTCAGGCAAAATACTTTGCAGGCCCCTGATTCAGCAAAGATTTTAAGCACATGCTCATCTTTAAATACATGTTTAAGTACTTTCTTGAACAGGGATGGACTTAAACACATGTTTCATGTTAAACACGTGCTTAACTGCTTTGCTAAACTGGGGCCTAGGCAGACATCAGAATCCATCCCCATGCTTCCCTGTGACTCAGGGTTGCTCACTCTTGGACAAGGCTCCTGATACTAGGCATTTTTCTTAAAGACTCAGCTCCTGGAGTCAAGTGATGCCACGACAATCTCTGCTTTCAATTTAAAAAAAAAAGTTGTATCTAGCTCTCATAGCTATGGAGAAACCCTTGAAAACAGGACTCGAGTGCACCCAGCAGCTTAGAAACCAGCAGGCCAATGCAATGAACCCCAGATTATTATTTTTGGAAAATCTCATGATTTTTGAGGCCCCACGGATGGCTTTGGAATGCACATGGCTGACCAGGCTGCACCTGCCTCAAGGAAGCTGGGTTTGCAGAGCAGCCACTGAGCCAGGAGAGGAGGACGTTCCACCAGTCTGTCTGTTCCTCTTGGAATCAGGAAAAGGAACCAGCATGTTATCTTGGGGCACCACTGCCCATACAGCCTTTGTCCAGCGGTCCTTAGAGGGAACATGCCAGCACAGCAGGGCAACGCACATGGAGCACTGCTGATTGTAACACACTTTTGGGAATTGCCAGCTACCTGATCCCCACTTTATTCGGCAGGGTTTTAGTGGGGAGGTTGCAAAGATGTTTCTGGAGAGTCTGGGGGTGGAGAGCAGCTTTTCTGTTGCTTTGATTTACTGTCTAGCTTAGTTAATTTGTTCCCATTCCTGGTTGCTGATTGCCGCTGGCAGGCAATGTACGCTATCCAGACAGATATGACTTTTTAATGTTGCCTAGGGGTCATGATTAAGTTGCTAGAAAACTAGCTAGTTGTCAGGGCCCTAGAACTTCTTGTGCAAGTAATTTATTATTGTTTCAATCTAAAGAAATAAAAGGAAAAGTGGCTATATAAGTCACATGATATTGCTGCAGTCATCCAATCAAGGAGAAAAAACAACTGTATTCACTTTCCGGCACAAAATAGTGAAAATGACATGTGACCTCCAGAGCTTGAAGCAAGAGTTAAACAATGGAGAGCTGCAACAGGCTGCCATCTTTTGTGGACACAACACGCACACTGACGATTTGGTACACTGGCAACTGCCCAATACTCACTGAAGAATGAATAATATTACATTACTAATTACAGCAGCAGGGACTCCAGGCTTTTATTTTCAAAGATAATGAGACAGTGCGTGGGGGCGGCAGGCGGGTGAGGGGTTGATTCCCCACGGGTTGCCCAGCTCTGACACAGAATAGTGCAGAGTACTGTCCCCAGGAGGAGATGCACCAGGTCAGAACTGCAAAGCCCATGTTGCCTGGATGCATTTCCCTTGGGAGCACATGTACTTGAAATTGCTATTTGTGCCCACCTGGAACGGGTTTCAAGTCCAGCACCTGCAGCAGATGGTCCTGTGTGGCATTTCAGTGGGCAGGGATGGTAAGAGGAGACAACCCGAGCAGGATCTCTGCTCCCTGAACTGCTGCCCACGAGCTGGGATTGGGAAGGACCTCTGCATACTGAAGACCCTCTGCAGGATTCACCAGAGCAGTAGCTACAACAGAGCTGTCAGGGCCGGCTTTAGGCCTATTCCACCAATTCCCCCGAATTCGGCCCCGCGCCTAAGAGGGCCACACGCCCAGTGAGAATCCCTTCTCTGGCTAGAGGCGCCTTTTTAATTTTTACTCACCTGGTGGCGCTTCGGGTCTTCAGCGGCACTTCGGTGATGGGTCCTTCAGTGCCGCTGAAGACCTGGAGCGAGTGAAGGACCCACCGCTGAAGTGCCACCGAAGACTCGGAGCACCACCCGGTGAGTACAAGCCCCACATGTTGTTTTACATGTGTGTGGGTTTTGTTTTTTTTTTAAGTCATCCCTGCCGAGGCCCCGTCGAAACTGTTCGAATTGGGCCCCGCACTTCCTAAAGCCAGCCCTGAGAGCTATGACGCGCTTTTACCTGAGACTGGCTGATAGGGATGGGTTCCTCAAAGAGCGTCCAGACGACAACCTCCGCGCAGTCTGGGGTGGTCAGGGAGCCCTGATAGCGGTAGTACTTGGACAGCTTGGCCATGCTGGGAAGAAGGTTGTTCAAGCAAAATGTGGATGCTAAATCCACCAAATCCCCTTGAGAGAGAGAGAGAGAGAGAATGAAAAGCCAACATCATAAAAGCCCATCCTGGGGATGAATGGCTTGGAAGAGCTGACATTTCTAAAGCTACAGCAGGCACCATTCAACCCTGCCTCACACCTTGCATCCTTCGCCACCGCAGATGCTGCTAGACCACTAGGTGCAACAGCAGCATCTTGGCTCTGCTTGCCAGACCCTGGGGAGGCTGCCCTCATTGCACCTCCACAAGTCAGTCAACAGGTAACACTGTGAGCCCATGGCAGGAGGGCATCAGGCACGGCTGACAGGCTTTGCTCCTCCCCTGGCACAGAATGAGAACCCAACATGGCATCAGCAAGTCATTGGCTCAGACAGCCCCAAACTGGCCCTGGTTTCCAGGCTTTCCACACCATGCATGGGCCCCAGGAAGCCCAGTGCCACTGATTCTCAAAAGGGGCTGTTCACAGCAGAGCGTCCTTGAATTAGACAACAGGCAGGCCATGTAGATTGATGGCAGTGACACACCTGTGCCCACATTGTGTTAACCCACCAGGAACTACCCACTTGCACAGTGGCATGGAAATGAGTCAAGGGTCCTTGAAACCAGTGACTGGTGCCCCTACCTATCCCCTTCCCTCCTGCTTCCGGGTTCCTCTCATCCTCTATTCTGCCTGCTCTGGAGTGGAGACGACAGAGGAGCAGGAGGACTCACCTTGACGGGAAATGTTCTTCAGGCCAGCTACAATCGTGTTGTAATTGGAGTTATCAACATCCGACACCTGCGAAGCATTACAGGGGAAGAATGAACGACCAGCCCAGAGCAGCTCTCGAGGATTCTATTCACAAAGGGGAGTCCAAATGGTTCCAGACAAAAACTGGGTCCCCCAGAGCCCAAGTGCGTTTGCAGCTCTTGTGGAGAGTGATGGGTGCCTGGACACCTATGCTTGTGCTGTGCTTCCCCAGCTTGGACTACGATGGCGATTCGACAGCACCTGCTAATCTCAAAGGATCCAACGTGCTTACAAAGTAACATGAACTACACACTTGGCTCACGTCCACCTTCACTAAAACTCAGCCACCTGCGAGACATGCGCAATCACTACTCAGCAACACGCAGCGACTCTACCCAGCAACGAATAACGGCGTCCTACAGACACTGCAGCAATTCTAAGAAGGCTGATGTCAGTACCAAGGGGGAATTGGGCCCCGGCACTGGAGTTAACACTCACCTCTTATGAAACATGCCGTGGGATCTTTAATGGCATTTCCCACATGAGGATGCTCTGAAACTTCCTTTACAGGCCTATTGTAGATCTCACTGCTGCTCCCTAAGCCATGCCCACAGGGAGCTGCTATTCTGCAAGGGGAAGCGATACAATAGAAAGCTGGGATGTCAACGTCAGTTCTTAAACAGGAGTTTAATGCTGTCTGCTCAAGCTGTCTGTCAAAACTGCCCGTTCTCTGCCCTAATCAACAGCGGAATGTGGGAGGTATTTTTAAATCTCCAAGATTTGGTATGTTTTTGAGCGACAGCTTAACGTGGGAACACTCCAGCGGCCATGCATTGCAGACAAAACTGCAGACGAAGGCTATGATGGGAAAAGGATCCAATTCTGTTCACAAGACAAAACCAGTCTCAGGTTGCTAGATCGTAAGCTCCTCTGCGGGGTAGGCGAGGTCACTGTACCAGACAACATCCTGATCACAATCCTATTCCAGCAAACAGCAAAGTAGGTGGCTAGGGAGGCCCCCCGTAGACATGAAGCTCCCACCCAGGCATGCTGCCTGGATAGCGGGTGGATTAAGCATC
Source organism: Gopherus evgoodei (assembly GCF_007399415.2). NCBI lineage: Eukaryota > Metazoa > Chordata > Testudines > Testudinidae > Gopherus > Gopherus evgoodei. The sequence goes on along the minus strand of NC_044334.1, from coordinate 19,115,412 downwards.
TTTATGAGATGTGATGCTGGTTTTCACTCACCGGTACACAACAGGGTCACAGCTACCAGCAGACAGGTACAGAGCACTGTAGGGGACCAAAACACTTCTCTTCCTATGCACCTTATGTACAGCCAAACACCGTGGGCTCAGAACGAAGCCAACATTGCTGAGGTCTCCTGGTTATAGAAGGGGACTGCAAGTCAAAAGCCGTGGGTTCTACTTCTACATTGCTATCTCTGATTCACTAGGTGACCTTGGGCTAATCACATCACTGATCAGGGCCTGGGTTTCCTTGCCTACAAACTAGGAATAATCATCCCCCTTCATCACTAGTGTTTCAAAGCACTTTGAGGTCCGTGGATAGAAAGCACTATAGAAACGCAAAGTTTATTATCATTTAAAAGACTTTTTCCATGCTTTGCGTTCTCCCCGTGGAGAGAACAGAGGCAGCTTTCTAAGTGCAGTCACTGTATGTAAAGATTTGCGCTCCTTTCCTCTTCTGTCTCACTCACACGCTCCTAGCTCCAGAGAAATGGCGCTGCACTGATATAAACCACACCGGCTCGTTCCCACGTCAGCTAACTGAAGTTTTCCCAGAACCCTTAAGCCATTGCATGTGACTTTCTTTCATAAGCACCATAATGGGCAGTCAGGAAAGGTATTTTCAATGGTGTTTGCAGGTGTTTGGAGCCCCAGCTGCTAACACCATTGTCGGGAGAGGGATATCACCTAACTGATTGAAATCAGTCTGATTTAGCTCTCACTATTCACCTGTACTTTGGAGAGCTGGTTACAATGCGACCAACCACCCTGGCTTTGCACAGTTCATATCCAGGGGCGCAGAGGAAGAGAGCACTGCCCCAGCTGCAACAATGGTCTCTCAAGCCTATAAACTCCTAGCTAACCTCCCACTACCTATCTGCTTAACTTTTATTTGTAGTCTTTCAATAGTATTCTTTAAGGTTTATATAATGTTTTGGACAGAGAGAGCAATCCGTCTGACTGATTATCTCTGTTATGGCACATGTGGCAATGTAGAAGGTTTTGTCTTCTGTGCATTGCACCTTTACATTTCTAGAAATCTGCTGGGCTCCATTCAGCTGAAGAAGAGACACCCAACTGTGCTCTCTCCTGGAGACTTTAGTTTGGTTCTTTCTTGTTTTATTGCTGCTTCTTAATCACGAATCAGAAGTAATTTAGACTGTAAGTGTGTCGTTACTCGGTGTATGGAAAACATAACTTATGTAGTTAATGGACCAAAACCTGCAATGATCAAAACTCAGATACAGAAATGCACCTGCAGAGTTCAAGTGCTTTATTGAGCCTGGAACATTACTTGCAACCCAGAAAAGGCTAAATGTATGGTGGGAGAGGCGGGTGAACCAGGCTGTGTTAAAATACACATTTGTCCATTTGCTTTACAAAAACAGGGAACCCCCGCGACTGCCTCAAGATGCCACATTCGGTTTAGCTGCAGTTCAACTCAGTGGTGACTTCTACTCTGTCCAGAGGGTTCGTGTTCTTGGGTTATTCTTCCGTTGGGGTGAACTTCAAACCTTTCCCTGCTGCATTCCGTCGGATGCACCGGGCACAGAGGGCTGCATTTTGCCCTATTCCCCAGCCCTCGATGCAGCAGTTACATGGTAAATTAGAATCTCAAATCAGAGATTAAACCAATAGTTACCGCTGGGGTACAGTGAACACAGTGACTTTGAAGCGAGCCACAGATGTGTTTCTCGGGCCTGGCAGCACACAGCCTGTGACCTGAGGATTTGCAGCACACCTGAGCTGTGGCAATCAGACCCCAGGGCACCGCGGCTGCGCTGCGGGAGTGTTCCCATCCGCATTGGAGGCAAAGTGCCATTTCTGGTGCTGGTTAAAGGGGCTGACTTGACAGAGTCAAGGGTCTTTAGACCCAGAGCAGGTACTCTCCGGGCAATGTCCCACCTGCATGCCCCAGCCTGAGGTTCTCTCTCTAAACTGATCGCAACCTGATGATGTGGCGGCTCACAGTTCAACACAGCACAGAGTGGGAACTCCAGCAAGGGGATTTTTGTTTATTAGAGGGCCTAGAACGCAGGCTACTCTCTGCCACCTCCTCAGGGTAACTCGGAGGAATCTGGCCGTGAACGTGCAAGCCAGGGGCAGGGTGTTTTTGACGTACCTTGTACAAGAAGCCCAGGACGGCCAACCCATTCGGATGCCCTTTGGCCTCGTTGAAGGTTTTGTACTTGGTGTTCATGTGAACAAGATGCAGCTAGAGAGGAAGAGATACAGAAGGAGGGTGAGACCTGTTCCAGGCCGTTGTGGGATTTTACCCCATCAGTCACAGGGACGGCGAACAGACATTCAGCTCACCACTTCCAGAGCCCTTTGTAATCAACGGCGCACACAGCTCCTCAACCCTAGTGGGCATCCATATCCCTGACACTAGGGGCCCTTCACACCACTCTGGAAGTGCAAGGGGGCCTTAGCGTAGGTATCAATGACAGTCACGCTCACTCTGAGGCCTCTTTACGCTGCCAGAGTGCCATAAAGGGCCCTCAGTGCAAAGCAGAATCAGGCCATTGGTGTTTTAAGGCTCCATTAAAATTTCATTCCCTCCGAGAACAGGAAGGTACTGGAGCAATTGCACTCAGGTATTCCCTGGCTACCAGCTCTCCCTGGGCATGCACTCTGCAGAGACACACTCGTGTTCATTCATGCACCCTGTTGTACACAGCCTAATAATCATCTATTAATATGCAGCTCCTTGTACAAGCACCAGCTTCGGGGCTGGAGCTACAGGCGCCAAATTTCCAATGTGCCAAGGGGTGCTCACTGCTCAACCCCTGGCTCTGCCCCCACTCCCCTTCCCGCCCCCTCTGAGCCTGCCATGCCCTCGCTCCTCATCCCCCGCTCCGAACCTCCTGCACACCACAAAACAGCTGATTGGGAAGTGCGGGGAGGGAGGGGAAGGTGCTGATCGGGGAGGCTGCCGGTGGGTGGGAGACTCTGGAAGTAGGGCAGGGGACCTAATGGGGGTCTGCTGACATATTACTGTGGCTCTTTGGCAATGTATATGGGTAAATCCTGGCTCCTTCTCAGGCTCAGGTTATCCACCCCTGTGCTAATGGCTCATTAATGACCAGCAAACAGCCCCATTCCAGTATCCTAAAGCCCTTAGCAGAGTTTGCCCAGTCAGACAGTTTGATGGGTGGGATATTTATCACCTTATAGCTCTGAACAGGATGGGCATCTTGAGTCAAGTGGGAAGGATGGGGAGAAAACACTCGCCCGTCATAAAAAGTCACCATTTTTAAATGAACCATACTGAATGTATTCTGAACATACAGAACAACCACCTCTCTAGCTGCAGGATCACATGCCCCATTCATGGGACGGACTCTGGATTGGAGCAGTTTAGCCTCATGGGAGTTATAGTTCAGGTGCCTCATGTGCCCATTTTCATCTGTGGGCTGGGCTCCTCACCCAAACTACATCTTCCATGATGTGCCATGGCCTGGTGAATGGCCTCCCTTCACTAAGAGGGGAGACTGCAGCGCATCACAGAAGGTGCCGTCTGACAAGGGAACCAGGCCTATAAAAGTGAATGGGTGCATGAGGCACTGCTGTGGCGTTTCAGAAAAGAAATGAATTTTGGTTTATGGTTATTCACTGAAACTTTGAAATTGCCCATACAAAACTTCAATGAAAATGAATATTCTTTCATTTTTTCACTGAAGTTTTCCAGAGGAATAGGGGAGGATATTTTCCAACCAGCTCTGCCAAACACAAAATTCAGAGAGATGTGGGTTCACCTGGGGTTTGGCTGAACCTAAGATATACACATTAATCTGGGGGTCTTGTGCAGCTCGAGTGCACAGTCTTAATCATTATCTTTGACAGCAACAGGTGGACTTCTCAGCAATAAGCTGCTATGAACCCTACTGCTACTATGAACTACAACTCCCATGAGGCATGACCATCTCTCCCCCACTTACCTCCATGGGGAACTGGTGTCCATCAATGGTGTGCTCCGAGCCATTCCCCTCGAGGTTCCCCCAGTGAAAGTGGAACTGCAGGGCTCGGTACTTCTCAAGCAGCACTCCAATGGTGATATTGATATGTTCGCTCGCAGACACACCTTCCAGTCTCATCACCACTGTCAACGGGCCAGAGCGAAGTTACAGAGGGGAAACACATGGCTGCAATCCCACCAGCCTCACCCAGGACATCAACGACCTCTCATGGACACAAAACAGACGGGGTAGAGGTGGCTGGGAGCGTGGGAGTGAATGCATGGGAATGGAGGAGCACCTAAAAAAGAGTCCAATCAGCCAGCTCACACCTCTGTAATTTCCATGCAGCTGGGCAAACCTCAAGGCCATTCTTCTTGGGCACAATGCATTATCAGGTGAATAACAGAGCCAGATGCAAGACCATGAGCTCCTCTGGGCAGGGATCATGTTCTGTGTTTGTCCAACACCTAGCACGCACCATGGGGTCTTGGGCCACGACAGGGCTCCCAGGTGCTACCACAGTAGAAATAATAAGTATATCATACCGAAGGAAATCCTGCGACAAGTCAAGCTCACTGATCCAGCCCTGGATCAGAGAGTTTGAGGGGCCAAGGAGGGAGGGAGAGAGGGAATCTGGCACAAATACCCACCCGTGTGCCCGTTGTTCATGAGCCTCCACTTGCCCGGCGGGGCCTGGTCATAGCCGTCAAAGAGGACGTCTCCTAGATTCCTGTCCCTCTGCACTTTGCGCCTGTCAATGTTAATAGGCGACTGGTTATCTCCTCCACAGCCCTTTGCCAGATCCTTCCAGTACCTGGGGCCTGGAGAGAGAAAGAGAAAGGGGTAAAACATGACCCACATGGGGGCAAGCTACTGCGGAGTGAAGGGTCCTGGTGTCATCACGTGAGAACGCCAGCGAGAGCAGCTTCCTGGGGCGTGTGTTAAAATGGAGCTGGGTTTGCCAAGGGCTCCTGGCTGTCCTGCTTTCAACGAGTGAAATGCTGGTAAACGCAGCACGTCTGCCCGAGAGCATTCTCTGGCCGCAAAGGACACAGCGCACGCCAGCGCTTTCATTAGCCTCTCCCTCCATGGCCCCCCGCCCCATGAGAGACGGCCGCTCGCTTAGCCGACCTTCATGAATAGTAATGAGCCGGGTCTTAGTCAAGCCTCATTCATAATTCAGCAGGATTTCCTCACTGGGCCAGGGCCTATATTTAGCCTGACAGGCGGCCCCTGATCTCTGAGCTAGAGTTACAGTCCCTGAAGAACAGGCTCTGCTTCCACTAGTAGCTTCCTCGCTGGGTTTGGTTTCTTCTTCTTCCTCCCGCTCCTCCCACGTCTCCCCTGGAGAGGTTCTCCATGCCCAGCCGCACCCCTTTCAGCCCCATCCCTCCCCCCTGCTTCAGCTGTCTTTCCCTGCCGCACACGGCCCCCTCAGACACCAAGGCCTCCCCGCCCTATCCGGTCGGGGCTGTTCTCATGGGTCTGTGCACTAGCAACCATTTGGGTTCTCCACAGCTACCACGATGGTCACTTGTAAGCCTGAGGCCTTCGCACTAAGGCAGCACAAACCCTTGCCTCACACCTCTGATAAGCCATCAAGACAGAGACGAAGCCACCCCGTAAGGCCACAAACACAAATGCGTCATTGGGCTACCACAGTCGGCACCGCCTGGCTCTGCTGTCTACAGCTGTAGGCTCCCAAGAAGCTGGGATTGTTTCAGTGGAAACCATGGTGAGTAACATTAATCTGCGAGGTGCGTAACCTTGTAACAAGGAAGAAAGCCAGACAGTCTCCCTGATCAGTAATGTTTTGGATGCTGAAATCCAGCCTCTGCACTTTAGAATGAGCGGCACAATGGAACATCTGCTTTCCTGAAACAGTCCAGAGCCTGGGAGGAGAAGATGCCACAATTAAAGCAGAACACTAAGCCAACTCATCAGCAGTCCTCCCACTCACCATGTCAGCTGGAGCCCAGGAACAATGTCACTGAGATTTGGCTGTCTCTGAACCGAAGGGGGAGAGGGGTCAGGGCCTTACTCCTGTCACTGGACAGTCAGAAAGGCACTTGGATGCCCATGGGGCAAAGCATCTGGGTCCTTCCCTTTTGCACCACACCTGATCAGCGTCAGGCACTGAAACAGCATTCCAGAGGGAGTGGTGCTATTAGGCCCATTTTACAGATGGGTAACAGAGGTTGAAAGCCATCAAGTGACTTGCCCAAAGGCCTGCAAGAAATCTGCAGCAGATCAGGAAACTGAATCGTGGCCTCCCAAATCCTAAACTGGCGCCCAGGGCACTGGGTCATATTACCACTTACGCATAGAAGGATTGTGAGGTGCATGCCAATATGTCTCGGTACAGATGTGCTTCATTGATACAACTAAGAGAAATAGGATGGAGGTCTATAAAATCATGAATGGTGTGGAGAAAGTGAATAAGGAAGTGTTATTAAGGTTTTTAAGGTCAAGTTTGACAAAGTCCTGGCTGGGATGATTTAGTTGGGGATTGGTCCTGCTTTGAGCAGGGGGTTGGACTAGATGACCCCCTGAGGTCCCTTCCAACCCTGATATTCTATGATTCTATTTACCCCTTCACGTAACACAAGAACCAGGGGTCATCCAATGAAATTAACAGGCAGCAGGTTTAAAACAAACCAAATGAAGTATTTCTTCACACAATGCACAGTCAACCTGCGGAACTCATTGCCACAGAATGTTGTGAAGGCCAAAAGGATAACTGGGCTCAAAAAAGAAATAGAGAAGTTCATGGAGGACAGGTCCATCAATGGCTATTAGCCAAGATGGTCAGGGATACAACCCCATGCTCCACGTGTCCCTAATCCTCTGACTGCCAGCTGCTGGGACTGGACCACTCGAGAATTGCCGTGTTCTGTATATTCCCTCTGAAGCACCTATCATTGGCCACTGCTGGAAGAATGGCTACTGGGCTAGATGGACCATTGGTCTGACCCAGCATGGCCACTCTTATAACAACATGTACTAAATGGCAGGCTTCAAAATTCACACTAGTCCTTACAGGGCCTCATATATGTCAGAAATAAAATACCACACAGATACACACAAAAGTCCTCAAAGAAGTCACTCTCCTTTGTAAGTCCAATACTGGCGTATAAAATGTACACTAGTTATGTACCATTCCCATGGAAGTTACCCATTTTGGTTACACTTTATATTATGACTCCATTTTATAAATAGTTTATAAAGAGTTAATAAATGATTCATAGATGTTATAAGTATGTTATAGACATGAACAGTATGTATGATAGATGGTTATCAGCACATCGTTCAGAGGCATTATAAATGGCTATGAGCCATGGTTATAAACAACCTGCTGATCTATTGAACTCTAACCATTGACTAACCATTCATTTAAACATTTATTAAGCTTTTTAACCCTTTATAAACTATTTATAACCGCTCCTTTAATATCAAGCATGACCGACATTTTAAACGTGCAACTATATTTTAGTACGGGTAAAGCAACCAGTTTATTTTCTTGGTGACATAGCGAAGGGCGTTTCTGGCCTCTGAAATGTAACCGTCCACCCCATGCTGTGTTTCCCAGGCTTTTCTGAGCTGGGCGTTGAGCAGACCCATCAGACTGCCAGGCTGACGTTTCACATCGCATCTCTGTTTTCTCTTTAGGGTAGCAGGAGATTGAATAATGTTGCTGATTCCTGACCTCTGCTGAGATCCTGGCACCATTCGCACGGCTCCCTAGCCATTTTCTATCTACAAATCAAATCTTGTCCTCAGGAAAAATGGGGAAGCCGAGTGCAAATGGATCCTTTCCCTCAGCCTGGCCCTGCAGTCCTCTGTACAGGGGGTCCCATTGCAATGCACCCCCCTCCTGTCCAGGGAAGCTCTAACCACACGCTGTGTGTGACACTTAAAACCAAATCCCACTCCTCAGGGAAGTGAAGGACTTCCAAACAAGCGAGCAAGATGTGACAAATGAGCGGGGCCTGGCAGGGCTGCCGGTAGCTCTCCACTCACTGTCATCTCAGAGCAAGGCAATGCAACAGTTGCTCTGAATTTAGAGAGACCCTGAAATCATTTTGGGCCAGGAGCAAAGAGAGCCATGGAGCTAGGCATGACAAAGGGGAAACAGTCACTGGAAAAAACATGCGGTGCTGAGCTTCTCCCGAGAGCCACGTCAGGAGGTGGACAGCACAATACTTCAGCGTTAAAGTGACAGGGAAAACCTCCTGATCCCGGGGGCCAGCACACAGGCCTCACCTCCACAGAAATGCAGAATACAGGCTCCCCTGCTAACTGCCTGTCAAGCTGTCCCTAAGGTCACTGACCACAGCTGAGACAGAGCTGCTTATTTGAAATATTAGCATGTGGGCAATTTAGGCTTCAAAGTGCACTCAAATAATTCACACGTTAGCATCATATGGGTTCACTTCTCCTTCCCTTGGTCAGGTTTCCCACCATAAACTAGATCACACGTTGTCCCAGTGCTCGCTCCGCTGTTCCAGGGCTCTGCCTGGCCCAGAATATTTATGCAAAACAAATTTAAAAACCCCAAATGCCTGACTCTGGGCGGATGTATTCTGCTCCTGCACCAGTGCAAAGGCCCTGACTTCAGAGAAGACAGTCCTGATTTAGCCTGCGGGGAGAGGGAGCTGGATTAGGCTCAATGGGAATAACCACGTAGGTGCTTTGCAAGAAGTAATTTTAAAATCTCTCTGAATTCCAGGGTTGCAAGGGCAGTTTTAGGTACTGCAGCTACCGTGATCTCTGCCCCCAGGACTACGCATGCACATTCACACACCATGCACGTTCACACACCACGCACGTTCACACTGCTTTCAGACACGGATGTGCACACAGACACGCTGCCCCAGCACACTTGCCCTCTGCACACACCCCAACTTGAAACAATTTCTGTACTCACCACATTTGGGATCCTGTGAATCGTAGCACCAGGAAACTGCAAGAGAGAGAAGAATTCAGAATACAGGCTGGTAGGAATGGGAAAAGTTGGCGTTAAAATCCACAGATTTTCGCAGGGGCAAAGAGCTCGCTGCGTTCTCACTTTTCCTGACCCATCATTCTAAGCAGCCATGAAGGGTTTGCAGAACAACATGCGGTTAGATGCACAGGCTTTGATGTGGGCCTGATTCTACAGAGGCAACTTATAGGAGTGAACAGCAATAGCCTCAAAAGCCCCAGGTGACTTAATGGAGTTTCTCCTTAGAAGTCCAGGAATCTAAATGAGAAGGAGCCACATGGAGCCCTCTTGTGGTCACCCTTCAGAATACACCGCAACCAGGAGATATGGAGATACTGCAGCTACCTTGATCTCTGCCCCCTGCACCCAGTGCCAGGCTTCCTGACCTGCCAGTGACTGATGTGTTGGGGGATGGAGGGAGGAGGAGGAAATCACAGGAATTACCCAGCACTGTTTTCACAGCAGATTCTTGCCTGGTTTCAGCAAGTTGTCCCTTCCTGCCTGGGCTGTGCTGTCACTGAAATGTGCCTGTGGTGATTTTGGCAACAGGTTATCGTGGTTCTGGTGACATTTTCTCTTTTTTTCAGACACTGGATTTTGCTAAAACCAGCCATTTTAGAGGTAAATTTGGACCACTAATTAGCTGAATAATTAGCTGAATTATTAAAACCTCTATCATTAAAGCTGTGTGCCCCCGCCCCCCTTAAATAACAGGAACCTGGGTGTAACACTAGCATAGTGAATGTGATCATGTCTCCTTCTCACAGCAGAGCCCAGCCATTATAAAAGTTTGCCACTTAGTGAGCACAAGAGGTGCTCTCCTTCAGCACCAGCAGTAGAGACTAGGGCTGCAGGGTTTGAACTCGGCCAACCAGGGCCAGCTCCAGGCACCAGCAGGTGCTTGGGGCAGCCAATGGTGAGGGGCAACACATCCGGCAATTCGGCAGCGGGTCTCTCAGTCCTTCTCGGAGGGAAGTTCCTGCCACCAAAGTGCCGCCGATCACAACTTTTTCCCCCCACCCCCGCTGCTTGGGGCAGCAAAAACGCTGGAGCCGACCCTGCTGCCAATGACCAGAAGGTGAGTGGTCCCACTGACTTCTAGCGGACTAGTCACTGAAGTGAAACATATGCCCGTTTGCACGATTGGACCTGTATGTGGATACATCTTGTTCTATGAGCACCATATTTTATTGTCGTTATTTCTGTGAATGCCTCAGTGACCTTCTGATTACAAAGGCTTTGGAAATCACCGGTGATAGTAGCCCCCGTTCTCCAGGGCATGGCCGGGCTGTGAGGAGGATGAGCTACACCCCAAGCTCCATCCCATCCCCCCACCATGTTCACACCCAAGTGCCCAAAAGCCAGCATGCAAGAACATACCTGCCCCATTTCTCCTGTGGCCTACGACAGCGGAGCAGGAAAGTGAAGGGGAAGAGGGTTGAAAATCAGCACATGATACACCTAATCCAGCGTCACACCGATGCATTCCACACAGTTCCAATGGAACAGGTCTGTCCTACAGGTCATCATTGCTATAACTAGCATTGGATGAGCTACACTGGCAATCTGGGGTTTACCTTTGTCCAGAAATATTTACCCAAGGGGAAAACTGATGCTAAACCCACAGAGAAGGGGGGGAATCAAAGAACAAACCTACTAGAATCCCTTATTAGTGAGCATTTTATTCTGGCATCCAGTACCAGGCCCATCCTGCTGGCCTTCTGCTTCCTACCATTCAGCATCTTCTGTCTGAGACGCAGCACGAGGAAGGAGTGAGCTATCCAACAGCAAACACCTCTCATGCAGGACACCTGTTGCTTTTGAGCCTCATGGGGCAGCACCAGAGGGTTCAGTCCAAAAGCACTTTGGGCTGTAGCCTGTCTTCCTTCCACAGGCCTAATTTCATTCATCACCAGGGGAGTTTTGCCTCAAAACTACTGACGGGCTTGAGCCCTTCTTGTACTTCATGAAACTGTGAATTTCCTCTTCCCTGCAGCCTACAGCCCAGGTCCTTCACACACACACACACACACACACACACACACACACACACACACACACACACACACACACCAGGAAGATACAGATTAAACTGAATCTCATTTGTATAGATCACAGTCATAGTTCTAGCCTCTCGAGATCCCTTTGTGTTAATTCTCTGTCCTCAGCAGCAATTGCGACACCTCCCAAATATCACCTGTACATTTCAATCTTCCAGATGACTGTAGAAGATGCTAATTAAACTGGATCTACCCTCTATCCCTGCAGTACCCGCACTAGAATCACCTGCCAGGCTGATACGCTGCCATTCATCACTGCTTTGTTTATAGTGCTGCCACGGTTTTGGATCTGTGTCACTAATCCTGGCCAGTCCGGTTGGAATTAATTGTGAGAACAAGATTTCATGAGACCCTATATCAATGTGCTTTAGTGACCGTCAAACGCAGTTGTCTGCATGCCTTTCATCCACTGATACCATTGTCCTGCTATCAAAGGAACACAGTCTAGTTCACCACGCTGGATCTGTTCTTGAATCCATCCTGCTTAGTGCTCATGAACTATGGCTCTCTTATCTCTAGGTGCTTCATGACTCAGTCTCCACTTTATAACAATTGCGCCGTTTTACGAGGAAGATGTGCAGGTTGGCGATTGCCAGGATCACTCCTACTTCGTTTTCTCTGTGCTTTTTCTTCAGTCTTCCACCAACTCTCCAGCATCATCCTCCCTGTCAGTTCTGAACACATCAGGGTTTTGTGATGCAGGGTGAGCAATCTACATACGTTCCAATTCGTCCCCTACTTGTTCTTTAGGGACCATTCATTTTACATGTCGTCCTAAATTAATTATCTGGCAATGACCATCGTCGCTATTATGACAGTAGTGCCTAGATGTCACACCTGATTTCAGGGCACCATTGTGAGAGGTGCTGGGAAAACCCATGGTCAGAAACAATCCCTGCCCTAAAGAGCTCACTGTCAAAGCAGACAAGACAGACAGAAGGCAGCAGACAGGAACTGAGCTCCTCATCCCTGCTCCAGCCCCTGTATGCCAGGTGAAAGGGATGTGGCAGCATCCAAGGGCTCTATATGCCCTGTTTCTGGCTAGTAAAGAATTCACCCATCCCGACAGGGTGGGAGACAGCCAGAGAGCTGCTTTCAAGTAGAGGAGGACAGACTATGGCAGGGGGAAGAGCGGGTGAAGGGGACAGGGGAGGACACACTGGAGGGGGGAGAATAGGGGGCAACAGCTTCCTGTCCAGTTACAAGAAATGCCTTCCTGTCTCAGGCATTTCCCTGTCTTCTTCCCATCCCATAAAGCTAGCAACAAGCTCTCGTAAATCCACCCTCGCCTTAGCACTTCTGTTCAGTTCCCCATCATCATTTTACTGGACCAATTTTCCCTTTTATCTTCTGCCTATTAATAATAGATCTAAGGAGACCTTTCTTAGGAGCAGAGATCTTCACTGCAATCCAGCCTTCAATATTAGCTTTTGCTCCTCTAATTATCCCTGTAACCTGCTTTTGTTTATTTTTATAGCTCTCGCAATCCTCTCCCTGAGCAGATTGATTGTATTTTTAACCTCCTTATAATTGCTTGTCCTATTCTTTACATCTCCACTTAACCAGCCTGGCCTTTGTTGCCCTTTTGTGTGTTTACTCTGGATTTAATCAAGATGAAAAACTCGGCCACAGTCCCCTCCCGGCTCATTTCACATATTTCCACATTACATTTCCAGACACCCTTTTCTCCTTCCCACAACGCTTAGCACTTCTCATCCACAGACAGCAAAATGCCTTCCATGGCGGCACCGAGAGTTAATGGACTTGCTCAAGGTCATAGAGCAAGTCAGTGGCAGAGACAGGAACAAGGCTCAGGAGGGCTGTTTCCCATGCTGGTGCCATGCCAGCTGGGCCATGGGGTCTCTCTAACGTCCCATTATTCTTGATACTCATATATTACAGTAGTCCCCAGAGGCCTCAGTCAGCACCCCATTGCACAAAGTACTGTGAGTACGCACATCAGATTGTGAGCTCTTTGGGGCAGGGACTAAGTACAAAATGAGAGAACAGGTGGGGTAGCACAAGGTAACAAGGACATGATTAAAACTCAGTAAGGAGCAGTCACAGCCCACCAGCCCTTGTATTTCAAATCCAGCAACGACGGGCTCAGATGACCCTCAAGGTTCTACAACCCACCACACCCATCACCCATACATGATTCAATGGCTAACAAGGTGACCACTTTGGCTGCTGCAGCGAACCATGTCCCCCCAGGAGAAAGCTCCCTTGCTGAGCTCTCACAGTCAGTAACTGCATCATTAGAACCTATAGTCCTCATTTCTAGCCCTGGCACTGGGGAATAAACCTCCTGGTCCATTGGCCTGAGGCTCCTACAGCAACAGATAAGTGTCACCCAACCTTCCACTCTGTCCTTTTCTGATGCCGTGTTAAAGCGAACTGTTTCCTTCCTTTCTCTCTGCATGTTTCGTTAGTCTTCTCTTCAAACCTGAGAGCCACCCGTAGCCACTTTCTCTAGTCCTGGGGTCTTTGTCCCAAAACTACCTATGAAATTGGTGATTCTGTTTCTCATTTTGTCCTGGTTATTGGTAGCTTGGCTGTTTTTCTTACCCCCCGTTAACCTCCCCACCACACACACACACACACACACACACACACACACACACATGACTGTCTCCCAGGAAATCCACCTGTTATTTGTTTCTCTTTTCAGAAACTGCCGAGCTGGCAGGCCGGCAGGCAGCCCCGTATTCATCATTTTCTAATTTACTGCAGGTAAACTATCACTCAGTCCCCAAGGCTGCAATGGATCCTGCCCCAGCTTCATCACTTTGGCTGATTTGTTTCTCTCCAAAGCTCTGGGATGACGCACTGAAACTTCTCAGTCATTTTCCTGCTCCCTGGACCTCTGTCCCCCGAGCCAGAGGTGGGGGTGAATTTCAGTTTGGGTGCAAAGAACTGTGCAGGTGGTTTGGGGAAATGTTGATCTCCTGCCTTTGGGGTCTCTGCATCTGTTCGTGGGAGCTTTGAGTCTGATCCTTGTCAAAACAAACATCTCCCAAGCCCTGCTTCCTCCCACCCCTCCCAGACACAGCTGCCCTTGCCCCCAGTGATTTGCCATCTCCTCCCCTCCTCACACACACAGCAGTGGAGTGGCAGCCTGAGCCATCACCATGGTCTTAGGCCTAGGTGATCAGCGACCTGCATAGCACAGTGAAAGAGGCCATGTTGGCTAGTTGTTAGCACATGGTGCTGGGAGTCAGAACTCCTGCGTTCTACTCTCATCTCTGACGCTGCCTTGCTGTGCAGTCACTCAGGGACAAATCTGACCTCAGTTGTCTCCAAAAGCTGAAAGTCATGAACACAGAGCCAGGTCCCCTGTGGCCCTTCCCGGCTGTGTGCCTCAGTTTGCCCATTTGTCAAGCAAGGATAACAATCCTTCCCTACCTCCACAGTGGGTTGTGAGGCTAAACCTGTTAGTCACTTTGATCTCTACGAAGAGAAGGCATTGTACTGCAAAACTGCAAAGGTAATTACCTACAAGAGCCCATCAGAGCTACAGGCTAGCCTGCAGCAGAGGGTGCATGATACTAATACCCCTGTGCTCTGGGTTATGTTCACAGCATATACGCAGAGAAGTTTGCTAAAAACAGAAATACACTTGCCGGAAGGTGCACCATAACACTGTTTAGAATTCGGTACACCACCACACAGGAACCCCAAAACACAGGAAGCTAGAACAGGCTGCTCCCTAAAAACAGAGCCACAACTCACTCCATCTTGCTCTAGAACTGACTCTGATCACACGCTTCCCTACAGAGCCCCCTAACCTGTAAGCAGGACCAGGAAGACTGAGAATTTCAAAGACAGACCATAATTTTAAACTAAATTGCAAAACATCATGCGCTGGGGCACTGACGAAACCCTAAGGCTCACACACATTCTGGAGCAGACTGTACATCAGCCTGCCCCATCGAAGTATTACCATCCAGACCCAGCAAAGGCAAATTACCAGGAAAAGCTTCCTCCAGCTTCTCCCCGCAGAACAGGATGGAGCAGGCTTGTTGCTAAGTGTGCAGGGTGCGATTGCCAGGGCCCACTGGGGTCACTCGCCTCCTGCTGCACACGGCTGGCTGTCACCTCCCTCGCCCTGGCTGCAGCGAGAGCTGTCCCGTCCACAGGATGGATCAGGGCAACCGCCCTGGGCCCCACGCTTCGGGGAGCAGGGCCCAGGGCAGCCTAGGGGTTTAGCGGGGGGCCTGGCACCAGCAGCAATGAGAAACCCGGCCCCAGCCCACCCCCCTTACCCCCCGCTGGTTCTTGGCATCGCTTGGAGGAGGGGGCGGGAGCCAGGAAGAGGCTGGGCAGTGGTTTGAGAGAAGAGGTGGAGTAGGGGCAGGTCCTGAGACAGAGGCGGAGGGTTGTCCCAGGCGCCCTAGGGATGACCCTGCCTACAGCTGATGTTTTCAGGTAAGATTTGTGCTGACCCCCCAACCCCTTCATTTCTCCAGACTCCCCTCTGCCTACGCTACTGCCCCTCCCAAAGATTAAATCAGCTGTTGGACACAAGAGCCAAAGAGTCAAAAACCCCCCTCCAGCACAATTTGTATTGTATTTCCACACCTGAGCACGCAGGGCCGAGACGTGCTCTGAGCCCCGCGAAACAGTCATTTTCCTAGGAGCGCCTGAGCAGAGGGCATTCAGCTGGTGGGCACCTGGGCAAGCAGCACCCGCCTCGCCAACAGCATGGCCCCTGCCTGAAAACCCAGAGCCGCCTGCCTTGACAAGGCCTCTAGATCATTTACGTAACCCTGTCTGGCACATTCTTCATTGCTCAGGTCTCCAGCGAGACACACCAGAGCAATTAACAAGGGTCAGTGCCCCGCTGGCCCCAATCTCTGTGCCGACAGCGCTTGCTTCATTTGCAGCATGGCCTCAGTGCAGCAGGGAAGCGCAGCACTGCACACAGCGGGAATGCAAAATAAGGCAAGTGACTGGAGCAGCACTTCCCCTCCTCCCGCATCCCTGCCAGCAGCCCGTCCGAGCACTGTCCAGTCTGCATCCTGCACTTCCAGGCCATCAATGCTTAGGCAGGGGACTAGGTGGGTTCATTGTGCCCAGGGTGGGAGACGTGTGGGCAGAGACTGTACAGGGTGGAAGCTGGAGGGGAGGTGTCCCAGGCTGGGGGGCAGACAGGGAAGGGTGCATGAGGAGGCGGATGTGGAGGATGGGCAGGGAGAGGCTCCCCAGGGTGGTGAGTACACACAGATGGGACGTGCAAGGAAAGGAGCACCCAGGGAGCCGGGGTTGGGGGGGCAAGGCACGGGGAAGGGCACACGGTGACATGGTCACCATGGTGCATGCAGGAGAAGTTTCTCTCCTCTGAGCGATGATGGCCAAACTCAGCCCTGGCAGATGCTGCGTTAACCCAGCCCAAGTCAAGTGAGGCTGAACTGGCTGCTGAAGGTTCTGCAAACACCCTGAGCAGGGAACTCTTCTCCCTTCTTCCGCTCCCCGCTCTCGCTTTCCCTGTGCTGTGCGCTGTCCCGCCCGAAGGAGCAAAGGGGCTGGCCCAGCTTTCACGAGGGTGACACGGACAGTGCTGCTGCATGGCTGGTTGCTCACAGCCAGACCCAGCGCGGGCTCTGCCCCCTTCTCTACTTTGCCATCGGTTCTGCTCCCCACTCTACCCACCAAGAAAAGCTAATAGCCCTTCATGGTTTTTTCAGGGCCCATTTCCTCAGGCAGGCAAAAGTCCCACTGACATGCCCAGTGATACATCCAGAGTCACCAGCCATCTCAAAGAATGCACTGCACCCTGTCCTGCCACCCCTTCAGCATGGGCCTGGAAGCACAGCAAACTTAGGCTGTGTCGGACCAAAGGGGAGTGAACCCCGCCATTTATCTCGGCATTTTATCCTGCGTCCCCCAGCATGGTACCAGAGAGCTTTGCACGTTTACTCCAGGGTGCACATGAAGTTTTCTGTATCTCTCTGCCCAGCTGTGCAGGGGGTATAAGAAAGCCAGGAGAGAACACCCTTCCTCAGTCCCCAGACATTGTTTAGGTTGTGAGCTCTTTGGGGCAGAGACCCTTTGTTCTGGCAACAGGGTCCTGGAACTACGATAATATAAATAATACATTATATCCTCCAAGGGCTGTGAGCTTGAAATGTTGCATCCTGCTATGGGGCTGACTGTGCCTCTCTCTTCCAGCTGTGCTCAGGCAGAGCAAAGAGTCATAGCTACAGGCCAACTAAACTACTTCTGAGTTATCTACGAATATCAGTCCTGCCCCTACCGCCCAATGCACTCTGAGGGGACATGCCAACCACACAGCAAGCACACGGACATCCGGGAGGATGAGAAGCCCAGGTGAGCCCTGTAAGGAATCTGTCCCAGATCTGGAGGTGATATTTGTAAAGAATACTCTTGTTTTAGGGACAGGCTTTGGCTTTTATTCCTGTCCATCAGCTCAACAGTGACAATGGGGCCAAATGAAGTCTCCCCACCACATTCTGTCTTGTACTAGCTTCACGGTTCGGTTCCTCTTTAAACCTTTTTGTTCTGTGTCATTTTTCACCATATCTATCCAATGCATCCTCAGTCTTGCCCTAGCTTCTTGCACTCTAGTATGTATCGCCATGTACAGTGTACTTTCTGGGTCAATTCAGGCCGTGTGTCCAAACCACCCACTGCCATCTTTCTTCTGTAACAGGCTTATTACTTGCTTAGCTGTTTTCTCCTCACTTCCTGTTTTGTTTTGTGTTCAAGTTCTCACAATCAGTAACTGAGTCATTAGAACCAATTGTCCTCGTTTTCTCATTACCAGGACATGCCTTGAAACTCTCAATGTTCCCCTCAGCCAGTCCATTTCTTCAGTCAACACCTTTCATTCGTTGGCTTTCCTCACACTCCAACCCATACAACAGCGTTGGCAGGACAACTGGCTCATACATGCTGATTTTTGCTTTGATTGAAATATCTTTGGCCTTCCAGATGTTACAGAGTTTTATGAATGCGGTAGCGGCTAATTCAATTCTTTTTTTATGCCATCTTCACAGTTTCCATTCTTCAGTACCTCCAAGGTACACATATTTTTTCCACTTGTTCTAGTTCTTTGTCTCTGGGTTTTATCTTTACCTCTCCCTTGTGTCTTCCAGTTGCCATAATTTTTGTGTTCTCTGTGCTGATCTTCAGTCTGACTTTTTCTGCTTTTCTGATCCACCTTGTCAGCTATTCTCTGTAAATCCTTCTTGGTCAATATCACCTGTGAAAATAAAGTTGTTCACTGTCCTCCCACACAACATGACACCTCCCATTGCATCTCTCAGTGCAATAGCCACTACTGCTTCCAAATCTAGTGATAACGTGCATCCTTGCTTCTAGGTCATCCTGACCCATTCCATCGGATTCTTGTCTATTGCCACCACACTCATCACCTTGCTGTAGATGTTTTTCATCAGCTTGATCCGTTTCTTGAGGACGCCGGACATGCTCAAGACTAGCCATAACCCTCTCTGCCAAATGCTATCAAAAGATAAAGTCCTTCCAATTTAGGGGCAGTAGACAGGTTGTGATACCTTCAATCAGCAAAGTAAGTTCATCACAGTGAATTCAAAGCACTGAACAATACGCACTCCTGCCATTGCTACAAACTCCCATTGTGCAGTTACTCACAATTTCTTAAGAATTCGTTCATTGCGCCCAAGTACTCCCCACACCCCTGCTCACACACACACACACACACACACACACACACACACACACCCGCTCACACACTCACAATGGACGTGATCCAAAACCCATTGAAGTCCATGGAAAGATTCCCATTGACTTTGGCTTTGGATCAGGCCCTCTAGCCCCACCTGTCCTAGCCCGAGCTAGTCTAGAATTCCATCTGATTCTCAATTTCCAGCAGATCCTAGAACAGTGGGATCACAAATTTCCAGCCGGGTCCTCTCTGCACTGCACTCAGATGACCCAGACCTGAAACAACCTCCAGTAATGCACTCAGAGCACTCCCAGGCATCTCCATTTGCATGTGGTGAAACCTGCCCATCTGCATGAAAATGGTCATTTGCAGATCAGGTAATCTGAAGCCTAACTAGCCAATCAATTCACCTGAGGATTCAGCTGGCACATTTATGGGAGGCCATTGTGATCCTTCTGCTGCCCACTGTGGCAGAACATCAATCGCCCTTGCAGGTTCTTCTGTGAACTCCTGCAGTAGTGACTTCAGTTCCCCAACATGATCCCAACAGGGAAACCTCCTGTGCTTTGGAGGGGCTTGAGTTTGCTCTGACAGGAGCAGAGCTGTGCTGAAGGCCAACTTCCCTGTTCGTAGATACCCTGTGACACTGGACATCTGCTGATCCCTTGAACAAGGAGCAATGACCTGGTGGGGTGCTGTGCAAAGAGCCACCGAGCCAGACAGACAGAGGACACATCTAGGTGCTGAATGCACAATTTCAAGGGGCTCTGGAGTTGTCTAATTAGGTGCAAGTCAGGCAAAGCCAGAGTAGCAGCAGTGTTACATCACACACACCCCATTCCCCACCAGTAAGGGACTGTACCTAGGGGCAATGCAGTTTTTACACCCAGTTCAGTTCTTGTCTTTTCTACCGGAAGTGCCAAATGCAACAGACAGACACTTGCCAGGACTGGAGTAAGTGTCAGCCAGGGAGCTGGACTGGAGCTGTCAATCATACATTGCCACAGGCCTCCAGAGCAGTTTCCTGACTCCGGTCACTCATGGACCTCCTGGGATGGCTTGGAACCAGTCACTTGGCAGTGAGAGCCAAGAAATTCAGTGCTGACCCCTTGAGTCCCCCACCCTGCAGTAGGCAGCTTCCCCAGTGCATAGTGATGTGCTGCAAGGTCCCTCATCTTGCAGTCTGAGTGGCTGAGCAAAGGCTCTACAAACTTTGTGGCCTGAGGGCCACCTCTGGGTATGGAAATTGTATGGCAAGCCATGAATGTTCACGAAATTGGGGATTGAGGTGCGGGAGGGGGTGAGGACTTCAGCTGGGGGTGCAGGAGGGTGCTCCAGGCTGGGACCAAGGGGTTTGGAGGGGGATCAGAGCTGGGGCAGGAGGTTGGGGTGCAAGAGGGGTCAGGGGTGCAGGCTCCGGGCTGCGTTTACCTCAAGCAGCTCCCAGAATCAGTGGCATGTCCCCCCTCCTGTCCCTATGCATAGGAGGGACATGCTGCGGCTTCCAGGAGCCGCACAGAGACCTGGCATGCATGGAGCTGGGCAAGCCCCAGACCCCACTCCCCAGCTGGAGATCGAGGGCCAGATTAAAACATCTGAAGGGCCAGATGCACCCCTGCTCTACATCAAGGTTTGTGTGGTTTCAGGCTAGTCTGCCAACCACAGCGGCTGTTCCATTTAAAGTGTCCACGTGTGATGAAGAAAAGTAGGAGTGGATGTTGAACGAAATGGCTCACAGGCTCGGCAATCAGATACGGCTCCTCTCGCCTGGAGCTCACTGGTCCCACAGGTCAGTAGATCCAAAAACAGGAAGTATTAGCAGCTGGGGTCTGATCGGTGCCTTAAGTGAAAGGAGTTGAGAGCCTGGTTGTTCCTAGTGGAGGAAGGTCTGTGTAACCTCAGCATTGAGCAACACATTTATTGGCATCCCCGGCTGAGAAGCCAAAGCTTGGCTGGGCTGTGGAGGCAGCTCTCCCACCACACACCAGACATGGTCCCTGCAGATCAGGTGTGAGGCTCATTGGTGGGACAGTGCTAAAGGCTCACATGGCCCCTGCCTACGTTGTACTTGGGCACAGCAAATCAGCCTGCAGAGCTGCGAAGCCAGCACCTCTCACAAGGACGCCTCAGAGAGCTTCAGGCTCAAACCAGGAGCTGCTGGCAGGACACAGTCCATGCCAGCAGCCTCCTCACCCAGTGAGGCAGGAGTCCTGGTCTCCAGCAATTTGAGAGCCAGAAAACTGAGTCTACATGTTTAGCCGTGGGGTCTACATGGAAGCAGAGATCTTGAGAAGATCTGCCCCTAGCAACTCCCCCAAGGTCACCTGTAGCAGAGACATGCATTGAACCCAGAACTCCTGCATCCCGGTCCAGCATCTTAACCGCTCTTACTGCCAGGCACCCGCTGAGTGTTGTTATTGCCAGTAGCAGAGCTGGGCAGCAAAGGAAAATATCACAAATATTTCCAGGAGATTCAGTTGGTCTTTCATTGAAATTTCATTTGCTGACCTTTTCCAGCCAGCTCTAATGAATAATGAAAATGAGCCAAACCCCTGAACTCCATCACTGGCTTGGATCCTCACTGACATCAGTGGATTTACCGTGAATTTACACCAACGGCAGAGAGAGCAGAATCTGGCCACTGGCTGTGCACTTGATCCAGTCCCGGTAAATCCCTAGACACAGCTGCAGCTTCTCCACAGCTTGGCAGGAAACTGCCTCGCTAAGGCAAGAAACAATCGGGTACACCACTTTATGGAAATGAGCCCCCCTTTCCCATTGAAATTGTCCTGGTGCCAGCAGCCCACTGGCAGCTCAGTGCTGCCCGGGGGAGCCAGCAATTCCAGGGCAAGCCTCCGAGCCGGTTGGTGCTCAGCACCAAAGCCAGGGCAAGCCACTCGTCCCAGCTGCTGCTCTCTGCCCTGCCCCACCAGGGGTTTTATGAGTGGCAGGGATGCTGGGGCACTCAGCAGGGCAGGGCCGTTTGTAGCCCACAGAGAAGCTGGGAATGCCAGGGGCTGAGAGCAGCAGGTGGAAGGCTCCTGCGCCTCCAGTGCTGCTCGCGGGCAGGTCCTAGGACAGGTGATGCCACCTGCCCGCAAAGACAGAGGGGAGCCGAGAGCCAGCCCTGCTCTCCAGTGTCTCCAAACCCTCCCACCCCCAGCCAGGGGGAGGAAAGGGAACAAGCCCCGGCCTCTGGCCCCTCAGGCCTTTCCCAGCTGGAGAAGAGCAGGAAAAGCAGCAGCAGACGGGGACCCAGGCCAGGTAGCTGCCGAGTCTGGAAGAAGCGAGCTGGGCAGGGGCCCCAGCAGAGTCCCGCTCCCCCCGCGGGGCCATTCCCGGGGCGCTGGGGGGGCAGAGCGCCGCAGTCACCAGACAACCCGGCCCGATCCCAAGGGGCTCGCTCGGTCCTGCCCCAGGCAAGTCCCCCGCCCCGCCCCTGGCTGCAGCCGCTCGGCGAGAGCCGGCGCCGGTCCCTGGAGCCTGCCCTGCCCGGGGTGGGGGCTGCTCACCTCCCGGAGCGGCGCGGAGCACCAGCGGCAAAGCGAGGAAAGTTAGCGCCAGGCGCTGCATCCTCCGGCCGGCTGCTGCCCGGGGCCACCCCGCGCTCTGCGGCTCGCGCCCAGCCTCGGCCGTCCGGGGCGCGAGGGGAACCCGGGGCTGCGCTGCCGCCTGCGCGCGGCTCTTAAATATTCAGCGCCGGGAGCCGGGCTGCGCTTAACCCCTCGCTCGCCTCCCGCGACGGGCCCTGCCCACCTGCCCCCGCCGCGGGGCCCGCAGCTCGGGGGGCGCATGGCGCAGGGGGGCCCAGCAAGCCCCGGTCCTGCCCCCGCTCCGGGGGGGGCCGCAGCTCGGGGGGCCCAGCAAGCCCCGGTCCTGCCCCCGCTCCAGGGGGGGCCGCAGCTCGGGGGGCGCATGGCGCAGGGGGGCCCAGCAAACCCCGGTCCTGCCCCCGCTCCGGGGGGGGCGCAGCTCGGGGGGCGCATGGCGCAGGGGGGCCCAGCAAGTCCCAGTCCTGCCCCAGCTCCCGGCGAGGGGCGCAGCTCGGCGGGAACATGGCGCAGGGGAGCCTACCAAGCCCCAGCCTCGCCGCAGGGGCCACTGGAGCATCGGGCTATTGCAGGGCAGACACCTGGCAATGGTGCCCAGTGGTTAGAGCTGCAGCCTGGCCCCCAGGACTCCTGGGTCCCACGTGCCTGCTCTGCCTACACATCGCTGCTGCAGCTCAGCCCTACCCTGAGCCACAGCTTTCCCAGGGGCTTATGCCCTTCCTGAACCCCTGAGCCAGACCCAGAGACCAGCCACGGATCTGCCTTATTCTGAACAGGGGCGCAGCCAGCCCCTCGCTGACTGTGTGTCCCCCACACTGGTGGGAGCTGTTGCTTTGCACAGAGGTGTGGTCTTCTTGGTAAACGGGGACACCACAGGATATCTTAGAGCAGGGGTAGGCAACCCATGGCACGTGTGGCGAAGGCAGCATCTGAGCTGATTTTCAGCCACACTCACACGGCCCAGGTCATGGCCACGGTCTTTACATACCACAATAGTTTAGTTCTATATTATAGATTTATAGAATGAGACCTTCTAAAAACATTAACATGTATAACTGGCCCAAAAAACCTTAAATTATAGCAAATAAATGAAGACTCGGCCCACCACTTCTGAAAGGTTGCCAACCCCTGCCCTAGAGTATCACCCCCTCTCCACCCAGCAAGTACCCTGCCTAAAGGCCAGGCCAGCGCTAAGATAGCCCTTTCTAGGGCCAGCATGTTTCCGTGAGCTTACTGGACTGACACCCCACTTCTGTCCCTTGGCTGGGCGAGTTAAACACAACAAATGTGCCCGAGGAGCAGATGGGCCTAACACACACAAAAATAAGGGGGCCCGTTAAGCTGTTAGGGCTCTAAGCAACTGCTTAGTCTGCTTGTGTCTAGCACTGGCTCTGGCCCTCTAGAAACCTCTAACAAAGGATTTAGACGCCTGTGCAGATGCCCTGGGGCTCTGACTGGATGGTGCAGGCACAGCCATGTAAGTAAAACTCTCACACCTCATTGCTGGGCTGCGAGGGTTATGCCCTGGCCAGGCCTAGCAACAGGGTGCTAAGGAGGGCTGGGGGCAAGGGGGACAGGATGCCATCCCTCCAGGGAACTTGGGGGAGGGGGAGTGTTTTTTTAGCATTTGTTGATTTCAGTGCTAAAGAAACAACCAAGCTGTGCTCATTCCAGTAAACTTGGGGGGGGGAGGGATTCCTAGGAGGGGTCCAGGCACAAGTGGAGCCAAAAATAAAGAGAAAGAGGAGAACAAGAGCAATAAAACAGCAGAGACACTCACTGGGCCTTAGATCAGGGGTGGGAAAATTTCTTGGCCCAAGGGCCACACCGGGGAATAGAAATTGTGCGGTGGGCCATGAATGCTCACAAAATTGGAGTTAGGGTGCAGGAGGAGGTGAGGGCTCTGGGGTGGAGCTGGGATGAAAGGTTTGGGTGCAGGGAGGTGCTCCAGGCTGAGAGCGAGGCGTTTGGAGAGCAAGAGGGGGTCAGGGCTGGGGCAGGGGGTGCAGGCTCCAAGCAGCACTTACCTCAAGCAGCTCCCAGAAGCAGCGGCATGTCCCTACTTCAGCTCTCATGCAGAGGCACAGCCAGGTGGTTCTGCACATTGCCCCATCCGCCAGCACGGCGCCTGCAGCTCCCATTGGAGCACGTAGGAGCCAGAGCGGGGCTATGCTGCGGCTTCCGAGAGCCGTGTGGTGCGGCCCCTAACCCAGTGCCCCAGCCAAAGCATCGGAGTGGGGCCAAGCCCCATGGTGTGGCTCACAAGCCAGCTTAAAACAGCTCGTGGGCCACAATTGCCCACCCCTGCCTTAGTGTGTGCTGGCAGGTGACAGCCATCACTCTGTATCTGACCTACAGGCTGAAAAGAAACCTGCCCAATACCTGAGCTTGTCTGTCTCCCCAGTAAAAGATATTACCTCACTCCCTACCCCATCTCTCTAATATACTGGGACTGAAATGGCTACAACTACCCTGCATAACAGGCCTGGAAGCCAATGAAGCAAGCCCAAGAAAAATCACTGCTCAGTCTTGTGCTTCCTCAGTTGCTCCAAAAATCCGGTCAGAAACCTGGAGGGGGACTGGCCTGGCATGAGAAAAACCTGATCATTGATTGTCTTGTCTCAGCATTTGTCTGCAGCTGAGACACTCATGAGGTAATTGCACATGTGAGTGGTGAGTTAGAGGCTGACCTCTGCTAACCTACCTAATCAACCACACTAGAAATGGAGTAGCCCATCCCTACCCCTGCCAAGCGCTAGTCAGCTGATGGATTTTTGTTGCCGACACCCACACTGACAATCTGCCCCTCCCACCCCGCGTCATCTGGAAACATACCTGGAATTGCATTCCTATCCCTAGCCCATGGACAACACCCCTCATAGGTGCTGGGCCTAGGGGTGCTGCTCTGGGTGGGCAGGAAATGAGGGTGTGCTTGTGCATCTCTCAAGAACTGGTGCTCTCAGCTGGAGCTGAGATTCTAAAGACAGAAGCAACCACACTGCTGGGGAAGTTCTCAGGGGCAGAAGCAAATGAGCCACTGACGGCTACTTAGCGTGACAAGGCGGGTGAGGTAATAGCTTTTATTGGACCAACTTCTATTGATGAGAGAGAGAAGCTGGCCAATGAAGAGCTCAGTGTGGCTCAAAAGCTGGCCTCTCTCGCAAGTAATAAAATCCAGTAAAAGATATTCCCTCACGCACCTCATCTCCTATCCTGGGACTGACACAGCTACACCAGGCAACTCATGGCCACAGACACTTGTGGAATAAACATTCCAGGCTTTGCAGGGAGAGGGAGAGATGTGTGCGCCTGCAGAAGCCATCAAAGCCTGTGAAATTATCCTCAGAGGGGGAGATTTACCCCTCCAGAGAGCCCGTCGTGCATTTATTATTGCTGCTGGATTCTTGGCACTCCTGGGTGGGCTCAGCCTGCAGTGACCAGACAATACTGTTTGGGGCTGGGGACCCAAAGCTGCAATCCATAAAATCCAGCTCAGCGGTTTCAGCCAGACTCATTTAGCCTCGCTCGCTCACTGCCCAGGAGAGTGTACCCAGCCTGTCTGGTGCACGGCTGGTCATGCTGGGCAAGGTTTCCAGTGGTACAGAGGGCTGGACGGTGCCTAACTTTCAATGAGTGTCAGGTGCCTAAATTCCCAAAATCTCCCCTTTTGTCAACTACATGCAGCATGTCCCATCTGAGCAGGTGGCTAACAGCAGCTGCCTCTCAGAGCTAGCAGAGTGTTTCTTTAGCATCCTGCTTTGGGGCCCAACCCTCACATCTCCAGCTGACTTCACCTAGTATTGGGGATACTCAGCCCCTCTGAAAGTCAGGCCCTCAGGACTTCAGGTCCTGCTGCTCCAAGCAGAGAGTGAGGTTGGCTCCTGACTGGGGTTGGCAGTGCACTACCTGGTGCATGCCAGCCCGCAGCCATGATCCCGGGGGAGTTAAACCAACGGGGCTCCCCTCAGAGTCGCCTGTTTGGCAGAGAAAAGAGGCAGGTTTTTTCCTATAAAACTGGTTTATTTGGTTGGAGCTAGAACCACCCAACCTGCTGTTTGAGAGACACAGACTGACCGACCCCTTTCATCAGCATTCAGCCTCCTCTTTGCACCAACCCCATGCCTGGCCCTCTGGGGCTGTGCCACTCCATCGCGCAGCCGTCCTCCACACAGAGGGCAAACGAGATGATTGACATTCATCAGCATCTCACCTCACCCTGTCGATGCCCCCGTGTCCTCCCACGTTCATCATCAGTTCAGGATGCATCTCTGTGAGTTACGCTGACATGAGCTTCCTGTTGGGCTGTTGAGAAGTGATGCCAGCATGGGATGACCTGGGAATGGCGGACGCTGCAGCTAACTTTGAAGGGAGGGGTTTATCAGCTCATCAAGGGCTGCTGGCTATCAAAAAAGAAAAGAGAAAGTTTTATTGTCTCAGCAGCAAGAGATGGTGTAATTGTCTCTTCAATCCCAAATGGGAGATTCTCCCCCTCTGCCACTCACCAGCCAGAGAATTAGCCTCCGGCAAATGCCATTTTTACAGCCACTTTCCCAAGTCCCAGCGCACTTTAAGCCTGCAATTTGGACTCTCTGATGCTGCAGTAACATCACGCAGTTAGCCAACAACTGAGGCTGGTGTGACAAAGTGGGCATTTTCTGTAATAGTTTGTATGAATAGACAGTGTGTGCCTCAGTTTCCCCCATGTGCTGCCTGGTTAACTAGGTGGCGGGAAAAGGTCTTTGCAGAGACCCAGAGATCCAGGATTGACTGGCGCCTAGCTGTCTAGGGCCTGGGCCCCCAATCCATGGAGAGTCTGAGAAGTCAATGGCCACTCCAATTGCCTGGACATTTGGCACCTAGCAACTAATGACCCTGGATGGCCGAGACTCCATGGGAAGCCAGCTGGTTTGACCAGTTGGAGAACAGGGCAGAGGAGGGGCCAGGCACCGGTGTTACACGTGGGCTGCTGGAAGCTGGAGACTCTTGTGAACTAGGACAAGGGAGGGGTCAGAGGGCTCTGAGCTCTGGACTTTCTGTCCTCTGTGCTAACCAAAGACTTTCTCTACTGTGTTCCAGGATGTTATGACACAGGCATCTAATAAACTCCCCCACCCACCTCCTGCTTCTACAACACTGCCTGAGAGTCACTCCCGCTTAAGGGAAGTGGGGGTACATTGCTCCCTTTGGCGGTACAAGCCTCTCTCAGGTGGACTCACTGAAGGGAGCTCCCAGCATGGAGCAGGGCGCTGAAGACGCTGCAGTTCAGTCCAAGGAGGCAGTGAAGCCAAGTGACGTACCCTCGTGGAAGGGGGCAGACACGCCGAGGGGGTCCGCCCTGGACCTATGGATCCGCAACAGTGGGCTGTTCTCCCGTAGCCTCATTCCATGTCAGCCTGCCAGCAGGATGCACCTGCAACAGGGAAGGGGTTTTCAGTCTCTGGTTCTAAACAGATGTTTCACTGGGCAGCTGCTTCTCCAGCTGCACAGTCCCCTATTCAGGACACCCACACCCCAAAAGCGCACGAGCAAGCACTGCCCAGCCTGCATTCAGCCTTCTCTCAACAACCCTAATCCCCACCCCCTCAACAGGGCATTTTGCAACTAAGCTGCTGCTACATAACTCCACTGCTGAGGTCCTGGGGAGCCCCAGAAAAAGCCTCCCCGGCTCCTCAGCTGTTTGCTGGGGGTGGGTTTTTAGGCCCAGTTCCTTGGTGCACCCCAATGGGCCGAGCTGCAGTCTGAGAGCTGCATTCATTCATGCACAGGCATGGCTGAGTCTTGTGCTTGGTGATGCAGCGGAGGAGGTCCTAGACTGGTCCTCCCACCACAGCAGGAGTCAATACCCAGGGATTTCCTTATGGGCACGTGAGCACCAATGCACGTGCCACACAAGACCTGGGTGCTGTCGCTTTAGTGCTCGGCCACCAGTGGGTGTCTGCACATCATCTGAAAGTGGCAGGGCCCTGTCAGCTAATTCAGTTATTCAATCTGAAAAAAACCTCCAGTCTTGACACCATCCCAGTGGAGATGACATGGGCCACTGCAGTGAACAGACATAGCTGCTGTAACTCCACTGAAGTGACTGGGCACATGTGGTCCCTGGAGTTGGCATCATGATCTGCACAGAGATTACCAGAGGCCTGGGCACCGGGGGCAGACACAGATCTATGCATGGCACGTGCTCGAGCTGTCACAGCACAGTCAGATTGCTCTCTGGCTTGACTCCAGAGGGGGTGTTTTGTGGCACTCTTAGCAGAGGGCTTCCCTGTCTGCTCCCATGGTTGCATCACGGCGTTTTCCCGTGGCCAAGGCCCCTGCTGCTGCGGCTCAGTGCTGTGCCTTGCTTGACCACCACAGCGGTCACTGGAGAGCAAGACAGAACATTTTCATTCTCTCCACGGGGGCTGGACCAGATTCTGAGCCCAGTTACCCCCTGCAAACCCACAGACACTCTGCTGAGCTAAACGGAGTCACTCTGCTCATACAGCTTTGAGATCCCAAAAGTCTTACTGCTTCTGGAGCATTTCAGCCTAACCCAGCATAGCTAGAACGTACCCAGCAGCGTGGTGTCTCAAGGTATCACCATCCTTCATACTTCCAGCCCTCAGGTACTGTCCCCACCTACCCACCCACCCTCCATGTCCTTATACCCATGCCAGATGGCTGGCAGTCATTGTCCACTTACCATCCTCCCAATGCTGAGCCCCCTTTGCACCTAGGGTTAGGAGAGTGGTTCCCAAACTGGGGTTCGTGAACCCCTGGGGGGTTGCAAAATGTTACAGGGGGTTCTTGGGGCAGAAATTCCTTAATGGCAGACAGAGCTGTCCATAGGGACCCCGAGCAGCACGGGGTCAGCAGAGCCTCTGGACTTCCAAGAGCTAAGCAGATCAAAACAAACATATCTATCACACATATTAAACTTCAAGACTTAAGAAATGGAAGGGGAGGTGAATTTTTTTGCTTTTTTTAAAATTAAATAGGCAGCTAGTGTTGTTTTTAAAATGATTATGAAGAACAAGTTTAAGCTTTGTTGTAATGTGAGTTATTTGCCTGGACTAAAATGCTTGTATAGGAGGAATGATTTGAGTTGGCTTCTTAAATACCTTCATACTGTTTCACATCTGATACTCCTTGATGAAACATAGGAGCCTGGTCTTATAACAGACTTATTCAAAGAGATACAAGCTACGAAAGTGAGATCTTGGAAGAGTCTTGCCGTTTTCATAATGTAATAAAAATACTGTAACGATAAATTAATAAATAGCGTGTAATAAGCATGTCATAAAGAAATTCTATATTTCCAAGATCACTGCTTTTATCATTTATACTCAGGTAAAGAAGAAAATTTTTAGGAGGATGTTCACGAGACTGGACACTCTAGTGAAAGGGGTTCACAGGTTGTTAACTCAGTTAGAACGAGCTCTCCACTGCAGAGAATCCAGGAGGAGCAGAGAAGGGAAGGAAAAGCTGGGCAGCACCCCTGCCCCCATCTCCCACTACCTTGCTAATTGCAGGAAGTCTCTCTCTTCAGGTGGAAAAAGCTTTTACTGGCAAAAGAAGCTTCCTCTGAGCACTCAGCTGGCATGCATCATGCACAGGACAGGCCTAGAGTGACAGGTGCACACAAGGGGAGGGGGACGGCTGAGTGCCACCCCGGCTTTGAACTCCATCCTCCAGTGCCACACAATGAAAATCAATGAGCCCAGGGAGCAGCCTGAAATATCCCCCCGCCACCCCTCAGGTTGGGGGTGGAGAATGGGAGCCAGAAAGAAGGGACACGTTCAGTCCAAGTTTCCCAGTTGTGGGTGGAGAGGGCTGGATGTAGCGACCTCCTGTTTAGCTTGGCTCCTGTTGCGTGGGATAGCTGGTTGGAGCCCCTTCTGTGCGTTTCCAGAGCCCAGAGTGGGAAGAGAGAAAGGAGCCAAGAACAATTTCCCCTGCAGCGCGGCTCTGCAGTCTTGCTGCAATCGATCAGGAAGCTGGGGTTTTCTGCCTGGTTATTCTTAGTGTCTAAACTAACACGCCCCTCTGTGTTCCTTCAGTAGTGCACGCAGGCAGGCCCCAGCCCTCTCACACCAAGGGCAGCGAACCCAGGGCTGCTAGAGTGAACGAGCCTCCCAGCCTGTCAATAATTCATAGCCGCTGGAGAGCAGCATAAAGCTAAGGGGGAGTTATGAGCCCTGTCTCCTTGCAGGCGGACAAGGCGCTGGGTCCAGACAAACCTCCCCAGCCACGTGAGGATGACAGGCTGGGCCCCGGGAGGGAGGGGACGCTGATGTGGAAACAAGATACAAGGTGCGGGCGGGGAGATGATCACGTCTGCACTGGCTGTCCAGATGCCTTCCTGCCAGGAACGGCCTTTGGCAGGTGTTCGTAAGGGAGCCCCAAAGGAGAGCACCCCGACAGGAAATCCCTGCCTGTCAGTCAAGACCCACTGATCAGGACTCTGTCTTCAGGGGAGAGAAAGGGCTAACCAGCCTTTTAACACACACTGAACCTCCCCCCGGCCTTGTCCACATAGCCCAGGGAGGGACTGGCTGGCTGAGGGCTGCCGGTGGGACTGTACAAACCCAAGCCTGTGCTCCCCTCCTGCTATGCCACCTGAGTAAGAATGCCAGAGGGAGTTCGCTGCTTTGGAGGGATTAGGCTTTGCTAGATGCCATCAGGCCATAATGGGTGGGAAGAGATTTACAACGGCCCTGCAGAACTAGATCAGACCAGGGGACCATCAAGTCAGTAGCTGCTGGAGACATGAATCCAATTTCCTGGCAGTGGAAAAAAGCGAATCCACCCTCCCCTTATCTGGTCTCCTGCTGCCTGTGCAGTGCTGCACCGATTCCAAGGGCAGAAGGGACCCGTCTGGCCTCCCGCATAACCCAGGCCAGGGAACTCCCCCAAAATAATCCCTAGAGCAGATCTTTTAGAAAGACATTCAGTACCAGGGTGGGATCCCTTCCCTTCCCGGCCCTGCTGGTAGCCAGCAGAATGAGACAACGCTTGACAGAAGCTCCCTCTCCAGTCCCTTGATGTCTGGGGGTCTCACCTCATCCCAGAAGCGCCACTCCCCAGACACCGAGGTGCCGTAGTCAGGGAGGCACCACACCCGAAAGGGGTGTGAGAATTGTAGAGAAACCCAATAGGCTCAGGAAGCACTCCCCATCACACTGAGAAAGGGGCCTGGTGGGCCTGGTTAGCCCAGTAACAGGGCACCCCGGGGATGGGGACAGGGACGCAGGTCACTTGTCCAATCCAGCCCAGGTTGGAAATGGATGGAGGTTTGCGCCACTAGTCGGAGGAACGGCGATTCCATGGCTCACTTGGAGTGAGCTGCTGCTCTCAGTTCCAAGTGGCCAGGGGCCTTGCTTTACAGACAACAGCCACAGGCCTAGCGCTCCAGCAGGCAGGCCAAAGACTGAGCAGGCCCTGAACGTAGCTCCACTCTCATGATGAGGGGTGGCTCCCGCCAGATCAGGATTGAGGCACCCTGGCAGGGCTGGAGGAAGAAAGATGTCCTTGCTACAGCCCATATCTCCAGGGCTGTCAATCAGCCACCATGCCTGTGCATTGCATTTACTGAATTCAGAGCAGTGGGTAGATGATCCATTCCCCTCTCTCATTGAGCAGGCGAAGGGCATTAAGCCACTGTGCCCCTGTGTCTGAGGTGATACCACCGACTGTCCTAAGACCTGAGAAGTCCAGACTCAGCAGCTGAAGGCCAGGATTGCGACGCAGGCACAAGAAAAACAAGCTCCAGCCTGCCTCGTCTCCAGGGCGGTTGATTTATACCTAGGCTGCGCATCGTGCCGATATGATTCATTCTCATTTCACTGGGACGTAATGATGTTGCGGTCTCCTGCAGAGAATGTTTCCGGGCCTGTGGAGAACGTGCGCTAACACTGAAGAAAACATTCCCACGGCGGCTGGGAAAAGCAATTGGTCCTCGAGTGGCAATAACCAAGTGCCTGAAAGGACTTGCAGAGTGGTCCTTAGGGAACAGAGTTAGCTCCATTATGCCAGATCCTATGGTGAATACTTGTGGCTACAGGCTATGCTGGGATCTGGAGGCACCCAGGGGCTGGGGTCAGTTTATGAGCTTTAGGATCTGCGTCCTTAGCATTAAAGAAATTGCCGATTAATTTGCACAGGAGGCTAGAGGAGGCTGGGGAAGAGACATCTCATCTACACCCTGGTTCCTGAGATGTGAGCACTGGTGAAACAGCAGCCCTGTTCTGTGCGTCCAAGACAAGACAGCAGGTACCAAGCTCCATCTCTTGCTTCAGCAAACTCAGCTATTCGAGTGAGCCCTGGATGAACTGCTGGGTGCATTTCCTGCAGCGATAGTGCAGGGGAAGAATGGTCTCCAATGATGGAGTAAATCAGCGGGCTCAAATCCAGCTCATGTCACCAAAAGCTGCACAGGTGATGGCTGTTCAGGGCACAGTCTGGGTAAACAGCAGGCAGGCATCCGGTTCACAACAATTCCCACCCCCACTCCCCTTCATTCACTTGTACTCTCTGAGTGCCAACGGGACATGGCAGGTGAACTCCTTGGGGACTTCTACAGCTGGGTCCTCCAGGCAAGGCATGAGGACCACTACAGAAGCAGGCTGGGGTGTGCTTTAGCCTGCTGTGACCCACACTGTGCCTTCTGGGGCTAGAAGACTCCTGTCTCCATGGCTGCCCCAGCATTACCGTCCTGTGGGAAAGGACTGTCCTTGAAAAGCACAGATCGGAAAGGAAGTTCACAAGAGATGTCCTTCTTGCCTTCCTGCCCTGCATTGCTGGACAGTACCAGGCAGTTACTACGCTCCACCCCAGAGCTGGCTGCATTTGCAGGGCAGGCTGATATTTCCTCTCCATGCTCTCTGCAAGTCTCTTCCAGATCTTTCAGAGTGCAAGCTGCATAAATAGGAAGCGGGATCACAGACCCAACCTCACTAGGCTGGAGCCCAAACCATCTCATCAAACCACTTGGTTCCTACCCTGGGAGCTTTGCTGCCATCTGCAGCCCACCTCCCCTGTGTCCTGGGAGGAGGGCTGGGCTGGCCATAGCAGGAAGGGGCCAGCTGAGCTGCAGGGAAGGAGGAAGAACCAGGACACAATAAGCTCTGTTAACTTAATCACAGATGGGAGCACTGCGTGCACACCCCCCAACCTCTGCAGATGGAGTCCAGCTAGGGCCCTGCTCCCCTTCAGCCCCACCCCCAGCAAAAATGGGGCAGACCAGTTTGCAACCCCCAGCAAAGCACTAGCTGAGACAGCTGCCCCATCAGCTCCAGCACGAGAGAGAAGAGGTGGGAAAGGGTTAATTGCCCTCCACAGCAGCCCTTTTGTGCTGCCCTGCAGCTGCAGGCGACTCTCTTCCAAGGGCAGGGCTGAGTACAAAGGGCCTAGGCGGTAGGGGGGAAAAGAATCCAAGAGCAGCTGAGGGTCCTGGCAGCAAATTCCCAGCCTAGGATGGTAACAGGGCATTCATGGCTAGTGATTTCTGGTGGCTCTCTTCCACCCCAGCTAGCCACCGTAAGGCCAGGGCTGCCCCCACGTTCATTAGCAGGGCAGCATGCCTAGACCTAAGGGGCTGCTGGCTCAGCCAGCTCACCCGGGGGATCCCCACGCTGTCAGGCAGGATGTCGGACATGCCCTTGAACAAGGGCATTTTGCACCTCGCAGCAGGTATGGCTACATGGGCCTTCAACACCCTAACAAGCAGCTCTCTGAGGCAATGCAAGCATCACATGCCAGCCTCAAGTCCCATACATCAGCTCGGCATAACAGGACATCACAGAGAGAGCAATTACTGCCAGAGAATGGCCTTTCCCTGCACTGCGCAGGTTGAAACGCACGATAGGGCTATGAGACAGGCAGCCAAACATAGCTCCAGACTGCTGACACTCTCAGTGGCCAGGAAAACCGAGAACGGGGCCCATTACTCTTCCCCAAGTGCTAATAATTTGTGCTGACAACCCTTGGCTTAGATGCCTTTGCAGAGCTATTGCTGGGATAAATATCCCCAGTCTCTGAGCTCAGGGATCCAGCCTGATGGAAGCTTGGCTGCAAACTGCCTCTGACTCAACAGCTCTTTGGCATCAGTTTGTTTCATAGGAAAGAAGTGAAGAGTTGGATTCCCCTTGATAAATACTCAGTGATAGTCTCCCCCGAGCTTTGGGGTGAGTCACTGCTGGGGACCAATCCGAACTGTCAGGCCTGCACTTGGCCTCTGCCCTCTCTTAGTGGTGTAAAGCAGGGGCAACTGCACAGATTTCTGCTGAGTTCATCTGAGCAGAATTCGACCCCGCGTTGTCTGGCCCTGAGACAGGTGTACTTCCACAAACAGGAGATTGCACAATAACTGCACAAGCCACGGAGAGCAGCGGCCATGCAGACAGCCTAGAGCCTCCACAGCAGTGGTGCTCAACCTGTATGGCCCAATCAGCACACAGCTGTGGCCCATGTGACATGCTGAGGGCCATACAGGTAGTATATCGTTACAGTGGGCCACAGCCACACAACAAAGTCGAGCACTCAATGTCGCGGCGCTGCCTGCTGGTCATCCGGGAATTGGCTCATCCCAACCTTGAAGCGCCTCCTGTTGGCCGGTGTCTTTCTGGAGGGCTGGAAAAGTCTTGTACAGCGACAGAGGCTATTCTTCTAAAAAGGCAAAGCCCCTTAGCTCCCTTTGCAGCTTGGCAGGTGTAAACAGGCCTTCGTGAGTCCTACAGGGAACCGAGGAGAGGCTATTTGTGTAGTGTAGACACCTCACAGCCACATTCATGCTCTTCTCAGGAACGGCAGCATCACTGCTTTGACCCCAACGCCCTGTGCTGCGCTTCACCACAGTACAGGATGGAACATGGCTTGGGACACCCACCCCCTGATGACATGTGGCACGGAGTCCCCCTGCTGTTCTTGGAGCCATAGAACTGACAAAACCACAACTGTGTAAAGCAGGTCAGCTATAAAACTTCAGCAGAATCCTGGATTTATGGGCTTTAATAGAAAAACAATTTGAAGAGCAAATATGTGGGGACAATAAGCAACATGAAGTCCGCCAGGAGCTGAGAGTATTGAATTGTCAAAGAACACTTGGTTACTAGCAGAGCCCACTGCCTGGGATTGCTGGTGGCTGCAGGCTGGGCAGCAGTTAACGTAAGAGCAACAGAGCTGGACGGCACTCCAGCTCCAAGCAGAGACAGTGCCTCTGACATCAGAGAGGATAGATGGCTTCTCTATGCAGTATGAAAGCTGCTAGGTCAAAGGGGAATGCTGACACTTTACCCTTCTCTAGATCGCCTTCCAGCCCAGAATCCCAATCAGACAAATGTTACCCCAGCTGGGCGTGGGGATGGACGCACTAATGTCACATCAGAGTCAGCAGTGGCGGAAATAGAAACCATGTGTGCCATGTAGCAGCCCTGGAGCAAGGAATGCTGAGATCTGGATGAAAACTGGAGGATCTGCTCCTGGGCCAGAGAACGGGACTGGACCCACGTTTGCAAAGTGCCCTGCAAGTTTACAGCAGTAGAAAAACAAGTGTTAACAACACACAAAGCCCTGACATGGGGCTGTCTAGCCACTGAAGGCAGAAGTACATTTCTGGAATAACAAAAAAAAGCAAGAATGGGAGACCCGGGTGCTGGGAATCCCTACTGAAGTCTGACCGGCTGCTTTAGATGGATGTGAGGAGGAGCCAGTTCTCAGGGTGCTGGAATAAAAACACAGGAAGAGCCAGTGCTCTTGGAGAGAGGGATTGAGTTCCCTCCAGACACCTGTCCTCTGAGCCTTGCGGAGGGCACAACTGCAGCCTCCTGGCTGCACAGGCAGAATGAGACCAGGGCAGAGAAGCGAAAAGCAAGCTCTGGAGGGCACAGGGCTTTCCCTCTGGGCAGGCGGGAAGCAGCTCGCCTCAGGGCTTGTCTACACTGGCACTATACAGCGCTGCAATTTTCTCGCTCAGGGCTGTGGACAGCTCCCACCCCCCCGAGCACAGCAAGTTGCAGCGTTGTAAAGCTCCAGTGTAGACAGTGCACCAGCCGCTCCCCTTGCAGAGATGGTTTTTTAGAGCACTGGGAGAGCTCTCTGCCATGACTAAACAAGCCACAGTGTAGACAAGCCCTCAGTTTTCTCCCCAGCAGCACAGAGGGGTGACAGCCTGTGAAACGTGCCTATTCCAGGCTGCCGAAGCCATTAAGAAATTGCCGTAAGAGGCCTGAGGGCAGCTGAACAGCAGATGAATGGTGACAGGCGGCGGGATGAGGAAATAGAGGGAGGCAGAGCCTCGGAGGGACTTCACATGGATCCAGTGAAATCTGGGCAGAACTTTCCTTTTACCGACCACCAGTAATACTGGTAGCCCAGTGGCACCGAGACGTCCTGAGCGAGACCAAGGCCTCTCGCACTAGGTACTGTCCAACCAGAGCCAGCCAGCATGCTGCAAAGAGCCACCAATTGAAATCAGCCAGAAATAGGAGAAAGGGAGCGTTCTCGTCCCCATTTTACAGATTAGGCTGTTCCATTTAAAGAGCAACTTAATATGGACCTTTTGTGAAAGGCCACCCGGCAGAGTCATAAAATCCAGAGCTTCTGCCTTCTTGGGATAATCATGAAGCCCCCAGCACCCACGAGAGAGGTCACGTGGTGGGCAAATCGCGCAATTGAATTGTCTCTCCCCGGGCACAGATACTGCACACAACACCATGGAGGGTGAGCAGTTGTCGTTCTCCTGCTGGTTTCATCTGGATACAGCAATAGGGCTATTGCTAGCAGCACTATGTGCTCTCAAGGCACAGGGCCGGTCCCTCTGATTTCAATGGGAGTTGGATCAGGCCCTCAAACAGCTGCTGCGCAGCACTCTAACCCACAGATGCCTGCATTTTAGTGGCAGCTGAGGTGATCCCTCTGTGCATTTCCTCAGGCACGGGTGAGTTGCAGCCCAAATTGCGAAAGCTTTCCCAAGTTCTCCAAGGAGAGGCAGCCCTTTCTTTGCCAGGACTTCAGACTGAGAAGGCAGCCCCATGGGTTCCCCCCAGCCACTAGTGCATGGCAGAGGATTCCAACAACACAATTGTCACGGAGTGTGGGGAGTCCGGCCCTGCACCCCTCTTCCTGGGACCCACAGGACTCTCAGCCAGCCAGTAAAACAGAAGGTTTATTGGACAACAGGAACACCGGTTACAGCAGAGCTTGCAGGCACAGTCAGGACCCCTCCACCGAGTCCTTCTGGGCTTTCAGGGTGCTTGGATTCTAGCTAGGATACCCTGAATTCTGCCCACACAGCCCCAAGCCCAAACTCAAACTGCTTCCCTCCTGCCACTCCCTTCCTTTGTCCCCTTCCCGGGTAAAGGTGTTGACCTTTCCCCTCCCTTACCTAGCTCAGGTTACAGGCCCTGGCATCGTCCATCCCCTAAAGTCCTCCCCTGCTCTCCCACTCCCCACACAGACAGTCCCTACTGCATCACATCTCTCCCCCTTTCGAGACTGAACTGAGCGTGGTCACTCTGCCCAGTGACCTGGGGAAGTTCAGGGCCCCCTCTCCGGGACAACGCATCCGCTGTCAGGTTGGCACTTCCCTTCACATGGACCACGTCCATGTCATAGTCCTGCAGGAGCAGGCTCCACCTCAGGAGCTTGGCGTTGGCTTCTTTTATCTGGTGCAGCCAGGTCAGGGGAGAGTGGTCGGTGTACACGGTGAAGTGTCACCCAAAGAGATATGGCTCTAGCTTCTTAAGGGCCCACACCATGGCCAGGCATTCCTTCTCGACGGCCGCGTAGCTTTGTTCCCGGGGTAGCAGCTTCTTACTCAGGTACACGATGGGGTGTCTCTCCCCCTTTTCATCCTCCTGCATTAACACTGCCCCCAGTCCCGTGTCTGAGGCATCAGTGAACACCATAAAGGGTTTGTCAAAATCTGGGTTTGCCAGAACTGGGCCACTAACCAGAGCCTCCTTCAGCGCCCGGAAAGCCTTCTGGCACAGCTCAGTCCAGATCACCTTGTTTGGCTTCCCCTTTTTGCACAGTTCAGTGATAGGGCCGGCTATGGCACTAAAGTGGGGCACGAACCTTTGATAGTATCCCACCATCCCAATAAAGGCCTGGACCTACTTTTTGGTTTGGGGAGCAGGCCAATCTCTGATCACCTCCACCTTGGCTCGTTCCAGCTTCAGGCAGCCGCTCCCTACCCGATGGCCCAGGTAAGATACTTCAGCCATCCCCACCTTGCACTTCTCAGCCTTTACTGTTAACCCACCCTTTCGGAGTCGGTCTAGGACTTGTTTAACCTGGGACATGTGGTCCTCCCAGGTCTGGCTGAAGACGCAGATGTTGTCAATATACGCCACGGCAAAACTCTCCATCTCCCTCAGTAGCTGATCCACCAGGCGCTGGAAGGTGGCCGGCGCTCCCTTGAGGCCGAAGGGCAGGGTCAGAAACTTAGAGAGCCCCAGAGGGGTGATAAAGGCCGATTTCAGCCTGGCATCTGCGTCCAGCGGCACTTGCCAGTAGCCTTTGGTAAGATCCATAGTGGTGAGGTACCAAGCACCTCCCAGCTTGTCTAGGAGCTCGTCAGGCCTGGGCATAGGGTAGGCATCAGATACGGTGATGGCATTGAGCTTTCGATAGTCCACACAGAACCGGATTGACCCATCCTTCTTGGGGACTAGCACCACTGGCGAGGCCCAAGGGCTGGAAGACGGCTGGATCACCCCCAAAGCCAGCATGTCCCTGACCTCTCTTTCAAGATTCTGGGCAGTTTTACCAGTGACCCGAAAAGGGGAGCATCTTATAGGGGCGTGTGACCCGGTCTCCACCCGGTGGACAGTCAAATTAGTGCGTCCAGGCTGGTTGGAAAACAGCTGTCGGTACAGATGCAGCACCCCTCTGTTTGCATAGCTCCAGCAGGTCACACTTGCGCCGCTTGGCATACATCTTCCTGCTGACCACTCACAGGCCAGGGTGCTCGCCGCTCCCCACGGTTTCCAGGGGGACCCCTAGTGCACCAGCCCTTCGTGAGGTCACCACCTCTCTGCCAGGGTCGAGCTGCCGACTCCTTCGCCCCTGGGACCGCTCGCTGCAATCCCCCGGGGGACCCTGTTACTGCAAAGTCCTTCTCACTGGGCACACACTCCCAGGGGTTAATCACCCCTTCGTTTTACTGCTCCCCAGTCACTTACTGCAGGAAGCGCCATCCACGGGGTGCAGTATATCCCACCTCTGCCACCAGTTGTCACGGAGTGTGGGGAGTCCAGCCCTGCACCCCTCTTCCTGGGACCCACAGTGACTCTCAGCCAGCCAGTAAAACAGAAGGTTTATTGGACAACAGGAACACAGGTTACAGCAGAGCTTGCAGGCACAGTCAGGACCCCTCCATCGAGTCCTTCTGGGCTTTCAGGGTGCTTGGATCCTAGCTAGGATACCCTGAATTCCGCCCACACAGCCCCAAGCCCAAACTCAAACTGCTTCCCTCCTGCCACTCCCTTCCTTTGTTCCCCTTCCCGGGCAAAGGTGTTGACCTTTCCCCTCCCTTACCTAGCTCAGGTTACAGGCCCTGGCATTGTCCATCCCCTAAAGTCCTCCCCTGCTCTCCCACTCCCCACACAGACAGTCCCTACTGCATCACAACAATCAAATCAATACGGACTGATGTCAAGGGCAAGACCAGAAAACATTGCTGAGGGGCAAAACTCAATGGCTTCAGTTGTGAGATATTGATCACAGCCTTTGGGCAACATGCTGCACACCCAGGAGTTCCCTTCTGCCTGCACCATCTGCAGACATTTAGGTGTGCAAGTCTTAGTAACATGAGCCCCAGCACAGAGGGTGTGGGAGGTGCACAAGTATCTTACTCCTGGAAAGCAAATGTTCTTTTCTGGGAGCATTCCCACGAGAACCCCAGTGAGAGAGCTGGAGCAGGTGCAATCCCCTGGGACTTGACCGACCAGTGTTAAGCCCTGCAATTCACATGGTCAAGAGTAATTGGAATTTTTTACAAAAAAGTTGAATAATTGCAATAGCTACAAAAATGGACATTCTGTGAACAGAAAGAGAAGCACATTCCATCAAACTAAGTGACCTGTTGCAGATTTGCTGAGATCTAAGGCAGCTGCAGAACACCCGGGGTGATAGAACAAGACACTTATTACGGGGGATTATCAGTGATCTTGAAAGCATTGCAGTACCAGCTCCATGTGCTAGAAAGTGTTAAAAGAGCCCCTCTCCCAAGCCCCTGATCACTTTTAATAGGGGGTGGCACTGGGAGCCATACACATACACTCATATGCGAACCAGAATAGATGACAATGGAGGCAGTGTCGAGAGCAGATGTATGTGAGCTGAAGGCTGACTTCACAACCCACTCATTCACAGCGCCGCTTCCCTCCACCAGTCGTGAGCAGTGACATCTTTCAATCTCCACAAACAAATCCAGTCTCAACCCTGCACCCGGCCTGTGTGCCGGAGAAAGGGGGAGCTCGCTCGCCGAGGCCTCTTGTGACCCAGGCGCTCAGCCAGAAGGTTTGCTGTCAATGTTCTGCTCCTCAGCCCTGCTGCCGTCTTCCCTCTTCAACCCACAACAGCGCAACAGGCTCCAGCAGTGACAAAGTGCTCTGGAGTGAGTGCCCGAACCCCCTGGTGTTCTCCTCCACCCCAGAATGTTCTAAGCGGGTAACACAAAGTGATATAAAGACACAACAGGAGATGCATTTCCTGGAGCAGCACCTGATTTCCACTCTCCTGTGTGAACCTTGCCTTCCCCCCTGCAAACAGCATAGCAGCTTTCTTACTGACCCGCCCTGAAGAAGCCTGGCCAGTAGCCGTTGTGATATGAATTAGTTATGTGTGCACTCGATCCCTTCATTTAGGCGGAGATCCCGGTCACGGTGTACAGGGCCGGCTTTAAGCTGATTAACGTGATTCCCCAGAATTGGGCCCCACGCCGAAGAGGGCCCCGCTCCGGGAGTGTTCGGTGGCATGTGGGTGGTGGGGGGGTCCACTCTGGGGGTCTTTGGCAGCATTTTGGAGGCGGCAGGGGGGTCCTTCGGTGCCATGGAAAACCTGGAGCAGACGTCCCCCTGCCGAGTATTCTAATCGGGCCCCGTGGGTCATAAAGCCAGCCCTGACAGTGTAAGGTGGTGGTAGGGACATCCCCGCCAGTGAGGCAACCAGGCCATACAGCTTTAGCTTTTAACGTGCTCAGTTATCAGACAGAGATGCTCTGAATCCCTGAATAAAAGAACTCTGACAAGGTGCCCCAGGAGTATCTCTCTGCACAGCAGCTCCTCGGATGGGGATTACATTTCCACTTGAGTTTAAGGCCATCTCCAACTAGTCCAGACCAGGATGAGACCTGTTGGGGGGCAGAGGCAGATTATTTCACAGATCAACCCTTCCTCTGAAACCTCTAGTGCTAGCCGCTGTCAGACACAGACGCTGGACCTGACAGGCCTTGGTTCTGATCCAATCTGACAATTCCTGTACCTTGTACCAGACCACACACAACAGCTTTGTACAGCAGGATTTCCCTTTGTCAGGTGGCTGCCATAAAGAAGGGGCATTTGTACTATAGCAAGTTGCTGAGCCACTAACCAAGTCCTGTGCAGGGTCCAATTTTAGCAGGACAAATTTGCTGTTGTCCAGAGTGATATTGTTTTAGGCTGGAAGAAGCTGAGGCTGAAGTAGCAACATTTTAAAGTGCTAAGGGCCCCTCAGTGCCGACTGGCCTTTGGTTCTGTAACTCCTCCACACCTAGCACACTGCCGTCCCGATATTTATCTGTAAAGAATATTGTGTAAGGTGTCAAATGAAAACTTACCTCGGCCTGGTCACCGCAGATCATCCGCATTACGGATGTTGAATATTTTTTAATTATCTCCCCACCAGACAGGGGGATGTTGATGGATGGGTCTGGCTTGGAATCAGTTGTGAATCAAGTACGGTGAAACCAACACAAAGGACGCTTCATCTGCATTTTAAGTCAACAGAAGAGCAAGTTATCAGGCAGATGAGAACACAGCACGGCACCGGCTCTCAGAGCACAAACCGCAGGGGAGAAGCACTTCATGTGGGAATACTTCTAAAGAACACAGTTCAAAGGGTCACTGGACTGTAAGAGGAAGGGGAGAGAATTCCTTTGTTATCCATGACTTCAGGGTCACAAAGAAGCCAACATGCTCTCTTTGAACAGTGGACCCCCAACCCTGTGGGTTGAGGATGCTGAGACGTAGCTGTAGTTGAGAAAAGTGCCTTAGACAAAGCTTGGAGCCTGCTAAGTTTACATGTAATCACTCAGAAGCGTGCTATACTTTTGTTTTCTTTGTAACCATTTTCTGTTTCTATCATCTCTGCTTGGTATCCCCTCAATCTGCGTTCGAGTAATAGACTTATCCTTGTTTTAGTATAAACTCCCCTGGAGGTTATGCATGTTAAAGCCAGGTGTCCATCCTCAGCAGAACCAGCCGGGTAGGGGGTGTTCTGGGTCTTTGGAGACCGCAGGGTTGGTAACTGCAGTGCATGGACCATGACAGGGGCTGGATACTGCAGAGGAATGCTTGTCCAGGTGGTTCGGGGGCCCATCTGGTCCAATGTCCTGTGTCTGACGGTGGCTAGCACCAGAGGTTTCAGAAGAAGGGATGATCTGTGGAATAATCTGTCCCTGCCCCCGCAACAGGTCTCAGGAAGAGTTCCCTGAAAGGCAAAGCAAGGCAAGGCAAGGCAAGACTGGCAGTGGCCTGAGAAGTTTTCTGGCCTGGCTAACAGACCGGAGCAGCAAGGAGCTGACACACAGCTTAGCAGCAGCAACTCTCTCTCTAAGGCTGAGGGGTAACATGATCACCCACAATTCCGGACGCCTGCAGAAAGCATCACAGTAACTTGATTTAACAGCAGAAAGAACAGGAGTACTTGTGGCGTCTTAGAGACTAGTAAGTCTGTATCCGCAAAAAGAACAGAACAGAAGTACTTGTGACACCTTAGAGACTAGTACTC
The DNA here is from genome assembly GCF_007399415.2 of Gopherus evgoodei. NCBI lineage: Eukaryota > Metazoa > Chordata > Testudines > Testudinidae > Gopherus > Gopherus evgoodei. Next base: position 19,072,183 of record NC_044334.1, on the reverse strand, counting down.
CTGTTCTTTTTGAGGATACAGACTAACAGGGCAGCTATTCTGAAACCTTGTTTTAACAGCAAGCCTGATTCAGAGACTGCAGACAGAACACATTGTGCCTGCTGCTGCTGCCCTCTGGAGGCAGACAGCGGCATGGCAGGCGCTTTCCATGGTACTCAAATGGACAGAGGGAAGAAATGAGCAGCTGGGTGACACTATTAGACACTGGATGATTCCCCGCAGTTACTGAGAACAGCTCGATGGGAGTGGGAGACCTGGTTCTGGAATGATCCCTGCAAATTAGAATATAGTGCAGGGATGCGGATGCCTGGAAGATAAAATTCATTTCATAGCAGGTGGCTTCCAATGAGTCAATGAAGTGGGCGCAGTATAGTCCAAATACTGCGTTGCTGTAAATCAGCAGAGCTGTGAGGCTTTACACTAGCTGAGAATCTGGCCCATCACACCAAGTCTGAAATCTGGAGGACGATCTGTAACCCTTGAAATGGTTCCACCAAGCTAAAGCACGTTCGAACTCCGCATTGTTCGGCCCCTGAGATGTAAACGAAATGGGAAAGGGAAATTGAAAGCAGGAGTAGTGTGTGTTCACACTAGACACACTAGTGTAATCTGGATTAGTGAGAACTGTCTTTTGGTGGATGCTTTCAGCTCCAGTTTAACTGCTAGGCACCTTTCCCCCTTATCTTTACCCATAAATTATAACATCTATTTATCAACTTCCAGGACATGCTTGATCATTTTCTTGTCACTGCTCACAAATAAAAGAACGGTCTGAAGGACAGAAAGAACGTATCACCAGGAATAGGAGACATAGCTGCATAAATGCAGTTTTTCCATTCGGGGACAGTCTCAGGTTGGATAGGGAAAAGTTTCAGTTTGCTGCAAGGATTGCATTCTCTGGATGGATCCTAGAAAGCAAACCCCACAGCAGCGACCAATGTACAGGAATGAAGAAAGTCAAGATCTGAGGGATAAAACTGACATCTACTGAACTGTATCCATAAAGGTGAGAAAACCAAAATCTGTCATTGGGACCCTCCACCAGAGACCTAGAAAGTCAATAAAATGCAACAAGCTTTACACACACATCAACATAGTAGACAGAGCTTCTCTCATTCCAGGACATCCTAAAAGACTTCACAGAAGGGGGAAGGGGACATACAGGAGCATGTTAAAGTGAAAGAAACTCAATGAAACTGTTAATTAAAAAAAAAGCATCTTAAACTGATAGTCTAGAAAGAGACCTGCTTTCTGAATTCAAGAGACTCTACGATATGCTTCACAATCAGATGGGCAGCTTTTCATGATGGTTTATCCTAGATTTTCAAGCTGTAGTTCACTAGCTCCTTAGGAAATCTCTTGCATGGGTGTAATTCTGAGCTCTGCGTTGGAAAAGCAGGGCTGGTGTGCTTGCTCTTCCAAGGATAACAGAAGAGTGGCAGCCTCCTTAAATATTCCCCAAATGTCTCCCACTTATTTTGATCATTCTAAAGAGGAAGCCCCATTACAAAAAAAAAAAAAGAGGAATTCAGTGTGTCATTGTCATAAACAGATAGCTAAGGGTTAATGTCTCTTTCACCTGTAAAGGGTTAACAAACAGTGACCTGCAACACCTGACCAGAGGACCAATCAGGAGACAAGATACTTTCAAATCTGGGTCGAGGAAAGTTTTGGGTGTGAGTTCTTTGTTCTTGGTCTGTTCTCTTTCTGGGCTCTGAGAGTGACCACACGAATCTCCAGGCTCTTTAATCTTCTGTTTCCAATTTTAAGTACAGCAGTAGAAAGATAATATAGGCTTTTACATTGTTTTTCTGTATTTGCAAATGTGTAGTCTGCTGGAAATAGTTTAAATTGTATTTTTTCTGGATAAGGCTGTTTATCCATTTTCTATAAGCTACAAGACCCTGTAACTGTTTACCATCTAAACTGCAGAGATAAACCTTTTACTTGTTTCTTTCTTTTTTATTAAAAGCTTTGCTTTAAGACCTGTTTGATTTTTTTCTCCTAGTTAAGGCTCAAAGGAACTGAATCTGTGTACACCAGGGAATTGGTGGGGAAAAGGGAAAGAGAGCAGAGGGGAGGAAAGGATAAGTTTCCTCTTTGTGTCACATTCAAGGAGCTTGAATCTGTATATTTCTCCAGGAGCCCAGGGAGGAAACACCTGGAGGGGAGGAGCGGGAAGGGAAATGGTTTATTCCCCTTTGTTGTAAAACTCAGGGAATCTGGATCTTGGGGGCCCCCAGGGAAGGGTTTGGGGAGACCAGAGTCTATCAGGCGCTCTACCTAAGTCCTGATTGGTGGCAGCCTATCAGATCTAAGCTGGTAATTAAGCTTAGGGGAATTCATGCTAGTACCCATATTTTGGACACTAAGGTCCAGATTTGAGAATTATATTATGACAGTCATAGATAAAGGCTACAGAATAGAAAGTCTCCCATGTATCCAAATATCGAAGCCTAGGGAGGCCAAGAGAAATGGTTTGGAAGTATGGGGTCTACTGCCAAGGTGAACATTGCTGGATAGGGACAGATCTGTGTTGCCATCTTCCTATACTGCACTATTGGGAAGCAACTGATACAACAGGCCCACGCTCAGAGCTTTTCAGTAACGTGTGTGGGGAAGCAGTTGTGGCCTGAGAGAACTGCAGCAAAGCCTCTGAGCCACTAAAGTTTGCACTGCCACAGCAAAGACACCATCTAACCCTTCTCTCAGAGCCCCACGGTACCTACCTTAGCTCTGGATTGCCTGGTTCTCCGAAGCTTAAGAACAGGCACACTCAGTCCCCTGGAAGGGCCCGGGGCTCTGCCCATCTCTGCATTAACATTAATTTTGGGGCAGTGATTTAAGTGTTCACAGCACTGCAGGGAGTCAAAGCAAACACACCGGAAACCAACACAGCCAATTAACTGACTTAGAAAAATCCACCATGTGCAGGGGGCATGAACAGTACAGCCTCTCATGGGCTATTTTCAGTCTGGTGGGCTTACAGAGAGCTGCTGTCGCAATGAACCGTATCACACCGGATCAGTGCTAGGCCCCAGCTTTTAGACATGACCTTGGAGGAACCTCTTCAGTTTGCCCAACCCCCAAAGGGTCCCACACTTCCAAGGATTGGCCATGTGGCCTCAAAGCCTCCAAGACCAAGCCAGAGGGCTCCAGCACTCCTGTTTCACACGGGAGGCTCTGCCTGAGTCCAGCGGAGACAGACGCCCATTCAGAGACTTTTTGCCCTTTCAGGGATCAATGCATTGCAGCGTGTATTTGCAGGGACAAAGTAGGATTTACTCATCAGCCGGAGACAGCATTGGGCAGTCCTGAGGTTAGCACAGAGAAGCAACGGTTAAGACAGTTCATGCTGACCAAGCCAGGGTGCTTTTGAGCCATGCTGCTGTAGGAACCATCTTGGTTTGCTCTGTCTCAAACCCTGGTAGGAGCTTATGTTTCTCTGCAGGCTCAGCTCCTAACAGCCCTGTCACACCCTCTCTCTCTGTTCTCCAGCTCAGGACCTTCACTCTGTCTCCCAGCAGGAAGTGATGGAGCTCTCTTTCCCCTCGGCTGTTAGTCACTGGATGGGAATGCCCCTGCCCTGGGGGCTTCCACTGCCTTTCCTGAGCCTCCACTCATAGGAGTGAGTTTCAGCCAGTCCTGAAAGACCCCCTTCACACCACTCTAGACAGCTGGGTGACCCAACACCTCATGCCTCCCGCTCTGCCTCCAAGGCAACTTTTACAATCTGTGCATAGCAGTGCAAAGCACAGAGGGAAACCGAAGCAGTTCGGAATCAAAAATATTACCAAAACTCCCACCCTTGTTCCCACGCCTGCCTCTTACAGACAAAACGGAAGCTTGGGGAGGAGGAGGAGTCAGGCTTCCCGACTCCACGGAGCCCTGCACACCTCAACCATTCAAGTTGTGCTGAAGCTCCATTGTTACAGCCCCTGCTACATAAACCAGCATTGAACTCCACCCACCCAGAATCCAGTTTTGGCTCTAGAGACAGCATGGGAGTGGGAATCAACATCAGGCCCATGCGGCATTCAGCTTCCAGCCAGCAGCTCTGGCTACCCGATCCCAGCTTGGCCTCCCCACAGGGTTCTCCAGATTTTGGCAGGCTACTGAGGTGGGCATCAGGCCCTGCATTTGCAGAAGTGTTTTAATTTCCCAGTTTTTATTAACAAATTACAATAAAGCAAAAAAAACAACAACCCACAATCGATAAAAACTAAAACAAAGGGCAGCAGGGTGAGGGAAGACGGGATCCCCATCATGTGGGAGTTGAAGTTTTCCACTCCCTGCAAGTAGTAGGGCTGTCTTGGCTGCCAGGACTCAGCTCCCTGCCTGTCCCACTCCATCACTGCACAGAGGACGTGGACAGGGCCACGCTGAAGGAAGTGAAAGGTGGCACTGTCCGTACTGGCCCCCCGCTGGACAGAGCCCTCTCCTGACCTTGCCAGCCCTTCAGCATGAGGCCCCTGTGCTTCCCCTGTGAAAAAGTCCTGAAAAAGCTAAAATGTGGGTGGAAACATCTGTAAAACCTAAAGAGTGGGTTTTTCAAAAACTGAGAGGGGTTTTGTTTTTTAGGAGGGGGGAGAAAAATCAACACACAGATAACAAAAGGCCTTAGGTAGGTGAAACTAGGGGCCTCTCCGTCAGCCAAACAAGTCACTCCCTGCCTTTGGTTACCTCAGTGGTACACGGGGCACTAAGCAACTGGCAAGGGGAAGAGAGGGGACCAGCTAATGGTCCAGTAGCTGCTGCTGAGTAGCCCAGAGACCTGCTGAGGTATGTAGAGAAGGGCACAGAATGGATTGAGAGGGCAGCTGATGGATTCAAGAGTTATGCAGCAGGTGCCCACTTTATTTTACCCAGACACCATGCAAAAAAGCTTTACATCTGAATGTCTCCATATTTACTAAGCTCTTGCAGATAGGTTTGGGCAAACATCTGTTAATGTGTCTAGTTTTATCAATAATGGGAAGGGCTAAAAACTGTTTTAATTAAATTTTAAACCTAATTCACTTTCAGTGCAATCTCCTTACTGAACACACTGTGGACGGACTCCACGCAGTTTGTTCGCAGCACCTCTCAGAGAACTGACTGTTCGCCATCTCTTCGCATGAGATCTATAGGACACTTGACACTGGCTCTATGAATCCTATGCCTCACCTCCTGCCCCAAACCATTCTAACAGTGGCAAGATCAGGCATGTAACTGACTCAATGACTTGCTTTAACCCCCAGACTGTAATGGAAGAGTGTTTTACCAAGCCAGGTCAGCAACAATGGGTGGGGCTTTTGCGTCAATTGGGTTAGCTGAGGGACAGAAGCAAGGTCCTTTCTCCAAAGAAATGGTATCAATGGAATTTATTGTGATAGTTAACTGTATATCAATGCTCGTTCAAGGGGACTTCTAGGGAACTACCTGTAGTGTGCAAGTTAAGCATGTGCACAAGACTTTGCAAGATCTGGGTTTAAGACTGATTTGGCCAGCGGATCCTTTACTGTTCAGAACAGAGCCGATTCAAACACCACCATAACATTAACAATCCATTTCTCCTACAGAACACCATTTATTTGGCATTTGGATGAAATGTTTCTCACAGCATCTTGAGGAAAAAAAGGATTTAGTGCCAACCCCAAAGAAGAAATTAAAAACATAAAATGTCACACAGACAGAATTATTACAGTATCAAATTTCATTTCTACATGGTATTTCATGGAATATCAAAGTCTTTTATACACTGCCACGGTTACATTCAGTCACAAATCAACTACACAGGAGGAGTCTGCAAATGCAGCCTTGGCTGAAAGTATTTTTCAAGAGAAGGTAAAACGCTGGGTCTCATTCTCTCTCTCTCGCAGCCCCCCCGGCACACAAAAGTCTGGCATTCAGATCACAATACAGCACGGTGATGAAAGTGGCTTAGAGTGCAGCATGTCTCTTCTAGAACCACCTCCAACACACTGCTCTGCAAGGTGCACAATACTGCAAACAAAATGTTGTCCCTTATGTTGTACCTCAGCAGCTGGTTGATCCAGAATATTGATATGGGAAGCAGACCTTTGTCATTTAATCTATCCATCCAATATTTTATCCAGAGTGGAATCAATGTCAGAACCCACATGCATGGGTTGCTGCTGATTCACCTTCACTATCTTTGCAAGCTGCAATTTAAGGGTCTAGCCTCCAATCATGCACACAGGCTTTAGACGGAAATTTCATATAAAACAGAAGCGTTGAATAACTTTTCTTTCCCCCACCTACTTAAATGGGAAAGCAGATTTTCTAGAGGAAAGACAAGTTATGCTTTGTACAGAAAAAATTAGTGCTTTGAAACTAAGAGCCACCACTAAAGGGAAGAACTCTTAGCTTGCCAAACGCAGTGCGTGTGCAGAAATTCATTCATTCATTCAATAAAAAACTCTCAAAACACCCTTATAGCTTTAGGCGGGGAAGGAGAACAGTTTAAAGTTCATGAAGCTGATTTTTCCAAATGAAGACTGACAAAGTTTAAGAGCGCAATACTGCAATCCTTACACAGGAAAGCTCCCCTTGAAATGGGACTTCAATGAGAAGACTGCCTGAGCAAGGGCCACATGATTAGGCCTTCAGAAATAAGGTTAAATCCATTTCACACTTCTGTTCAATCAAGCCCTGTCACGAAAGGACAAAAAAAAGTCTAATTTTGAACCTCAAACTATTCCAGGACTGAACATTATGCAAACAAATTAACAACTCTTGACACACCTACATGGCCATAATTTTAATCTCTTGTATAGAATTAAAACCATTTAGCTTTCTGAAATTAAAATATGCTATTAACCCACCCAGTAGAACACTAGATGCTGCAGTGAGAATAGGTGGGCATGCACAGTTGATAACATTGATACAAGTGGATATCTAAACAGTTCTTGGAGGAACAGCAAAAACCTTAACAATATGGCACCACATTTTGTTGTAGAGGAGGGAGATCTGAGGAAGAGTATTTTGTACGAAGCCAAAAATGGAGCCCATTAGCCAGCCCTACATGGAACAGCCTTGGAACCTTGCAAAACTAGCTGCAATGAACAATTATACAAACTGGAGAGAAGTGCACATTTGCACTCACTTGCACTGCCAGGAATGATGAAGTAACAGGAATCTTTTCAACCCGCTCCCTCATGCGTGGAGAAAGATACACCACTATTATTTAATAACAGCAACCAGAGGAGTGTGGTGATAAGGAATCAATGTGTAAAATAAATGTGAATTCCAAAGAAAGAATCAATCTATTAAGATGAAGGGTTTCCTAGGCTGAGCACCAGTGTTTTTTGAATTGGTGTTCATAACAGGAGCTTCACAGCAGCCATTTTTCCATTGGCTCGGAAGTTCTGATAAGGAGTCAACTGCTTTCACAGAAACTAACTCTTCCCCAGTTGGTCCTGAAGTCTTGGTAGAAATGACATTTTCAGAGACAACAGATCTTACTCCAAGATGGCGTATTATATATGAAAAATGCTACAGTGAGATAGTAAAAGGGAAATATGACCATTTTATTGCCAAATTAGATGCTCATGGAGAGGTAAACGAGATCTGTACTAAGTGAGCTGCTCTGTCCACAGTGGAGTTTTCCTGTTTACTGTTAATCTCAACAAAAAAACAGGGAAAAGTTGTAGCCTTTACTCCACTGAAGTGGGAATAGGTAAGAAGCTATGAAAAATATTACACAGACATCTACAGAAAAGAGTCTGTATTTAGAGTAATTATAACCATGAGCCATCATGAAATTGAGTTGCAACAAAGCTTATTTTTATATAAATCTACCACTGAGAAACACGTTACAATAAAAACTGACTGAGGTCAGATTCACGCAGTCTTGTGAGACATGTGAGGTAAGTTATCTGTTCACCTCGGCCAGGAAGCTATTAGAAGAGACAAAAACAAGCCTAAAGGCCTTTCATTATTGCGCTAGGGAGCTATGCAGAATGACTATTCATCTGGCTTTAAAGGAACGATAAGAAAGATGTTTGCCATTGGCCAGTGCTAACAAAATCCGTTCTGGAACAGTTCGGAGTAGAGACTTTGTATCCTAACCATGTGAACTATGATATTCTGTCCTATCACATAGTGTAGCCAGTTTTATAGAAGTATTAACTTTGCAGCCTGGGAGACAAACTCATATCCCAGAGCTTTGCTTCACCTAGTTTGATGCAGCACAAAGGGTACCATCTACAGCATGTATTTATTAATCGCCACCCAGAAACACGCACGCACTCGTACATATAAAACTAAAGAAAAATCAGTACATACAATGTATAAAACGTATGAATGTGCTCCAAAAGTGCACAAAACCCGCTTTATTTTCATACTTCAGAAATGCTTGATATAGTCATAAGCTGTATGCATGGCTCTGACTTCTGTTATCCCCTCCACTCTACTGGACCAGGACTCTAATTCAGAGGAGAAACTGGCAATGACTCCATTGGGTGGAGAACTGTGCCACCCATTTTAAAACAGATTATAAAGTTAGACAGTGAATGGTAACAGGCCATGTTTACAAGATTCCTCAAGTGGAGGGGCTTTTCTAATAGTGCTTCCTACTGCACTCACTCCTGCATTAGCAGCACATGTGAGAGCTGTGTTTTACATGCCAAGGGGTTTAAGATTGTTAGCAAGTGCCTGAATTTCAAGAGACACTAAACACAACCTGGGCGATGAAAATCAGGGTTTTTTTTTTTTGTTTTTGTTTTTTGCAAAGAGGTTGAACTATCAAGCCACTCCCCAAGTACAGTAGGGCAGATAGCAAGATACCAAATAGAAAGTAGCAGCATTTACAATGGGGGGGAAAAGTCAGCTACACTGGGAAAGCACATTGCTGGGATAGGATCCCATTAATCCTGTACCATTTGTCTGTAACTAGCAAAATTAACCAAAAACACCACAATATCCTTCCCATGGCGTGCTTTCTTCCTGTCCCTCTAGGCTTGCTACCTTTCATAAGGCAACAGGACAACACTCATGAGAAGTGTTCAGTATAAATTCCTTATATGACTAACCTGATCTGCTCTGATTGTGAGGACTGCTACAGTAAGTCAGGGAGAATCAGATGCAAGAAAGATAGGGTAGAAGAGAAAGGAAATCCCCTGTACATTAAAATCCAACTTCATTTTGAGAACACTAACAAACTAAAAAATATTCAGTATTCATAAAATCCAAGCCAACAGAATCCATCTTCGCCTAATTTGAAAGTTAAGTTTAGTGAGTGATTGACAAGAGCCTCATGTTGTAGTGCACAAATTAGTTTTGTTAATTTAAATGAAGCTAGATTTAATGGAAAGGGATGATTTAAAGGTTTAACACAACAGAACAAATCTCAAATGACTGAAGTATCAATTAGGGAGTTAATCCCTTCCCATCTCTTCCCCAAAGCACTACCTAACATGTGCCGTGCCTCTACTAAAGAGATGCCAGTATTATAGACACATCCTTGCTTATGAATCAGAAGTTAACCTCTCAGTACAAGATTTGCAGCTACAGATAAATAAATAAGTTGTAACTGCAATTCCCAGTTTTGTTTTGCTCAGTACCCATTTCCACAGAAAGCAGAAGAAATCAAACATTATGCTGATTCTTTTCATCCTCCAGTTTTTCATGAGTGTAGCACTGGAGCACAAGAGACAACAACAGGTTACATGGCGACTGCCCCTTCTCCTCTTTTCTTGTCAGAGTCCACTTCCTGGGTCCCATGGTATTCCAATTCAAACATGTTGATTTTTTTTGTTTCTGCTCTGTGATTAAAAAAGACAAAAAAGCTACCCACGCTTTTTCCTCTTTAGAAGTCGTCAAAGAAAATTCTCTGCACCATCTTTCCCATAGCCAGTGGAAAAAAAAGTACAGGTTCCACAATCCATATTTAAAGGACAAACTAATTAGTGAATGAATGACAGCTGAAAATAAGAGGCACGGTGCTATACTAGAACATAAAAGCAGGGTGCTCAAAACCAAAGTGGAGCTTCCTTCTGAAGTTCACCCCATGGATTAGTGTTTGCCAGTACAGCTGTGTGCAAACAGTCGCTCGTATTATTTCTGCCAGCAGTAAGCATTTTATTCCTTTATACAATGGTATTAAGAGAACAATGACTGTGGCGGCTTCCTGCAAGAGTTTCTGCCGGTGTGTTTTCACTGTGGGGCGTGTCAGGAGGTACAAGGAAGGTGCTACTATCTGCAGAGTCTTCCAGTTCCACTGAAGAAGGGCCAACTGAGGGAGGATGAGATTCCTCTGTAAGCTGTGGTGATAAATCACTGTTTTCTACTGATGGTTGACTGCTCTGCACTGTCTGGGAGAGAACGCCATCTGCAAGGGAGAAAGGCAAGAAGAATCAGAAAGCTCTGGCCTATCACTGTTCACTCTGGGTGGTTGTTCTATGAGGAAGTTGCATTTAAGTTTGATTGTCATATGAGGTGCTCCTCACACCTAACCCCAGAAAAACCAAACAAGTAACTGGCACACACTGAAGGGGTTAAATCTAGCTAGTCGGTCCAAATAGACAATTTGGTATAAGCAACAACATGACAGGATGTGACTCATTAGTGAACACGTATATTGGGTGTGCAGCACTTCATGAACGTGCACTTTTTTAAAATAAGGGATTGGTTGCTTAAGTCACTGTAGAAATATAACATACAAATTATTAAAAATGAGAACATTTCGGTCTAGTTTACTCTGCTATTTTTGTAGGCATTCATCCAAGGACATTTGAAACAGACAAGGCAGTTTCATGTTTCTTGTTAGTTTTACTTGCAATGTTCTCAAGCACTGAAAGTGCTGTAAAGCTTTGGCTAGGAATTATTATAAGGAAACGTTTAAAGTTATACTCACTGCTTTCACTGGAATTATTTTTGTTTTGAAGTTTCATAAAAGCTTCTGATAGATAGCGTCTGCAAAACCTAAATTTGAGGTCAGTATCTCTTAAACTATGAACCCTGAACTCCAGCTCGCTCTTCCTTGATGCCAAATATTGGCTTTTATAACTTCAATGGCTCAGAATTCAGGGACTGTTGCTGTATTTCAGTCTCCCCTATTTAGGTAATTTTGTTTGGATATGTTCATTTGTGTGCCATTAACATATGCACACTTCAAGAATTCCAGGATAGCAAGAGTATACTCAAAGGTGATGGTAACTGCATGTATATGTACAGCTCTCAGAGCGTGTTACTGGTTCACATTTTAGTTATCTTTATAAAAATTCAACGCAAAACAAAAACAAAACAATTCCTCAAAAAGCTTATAATATATTGAAGACACTTGTCAATTTTTTTTTTTTGAACTTCAAAATACCTTAAGGTGTCCATCCTGGTATCAAGAGTACTGAAGTGTTAGTGACCTACTGTTTGTTTTATAAAAATTCACGCTTCATCTCAGCTCAGGATGTAATACAACAATTAAATATCAACTTTTAGTTGATCACCTACAACAACTAAAGGACTAAACCTTCAATTAAAGAAAACACAACCTTCATCAGGCAAAGGTCTGTATGAACAGGTGAGCTGAGCACAGAAAGTGTGCTCCGTAAGGCATGGAGGAAACAAATTCCAGCATCAAGAACCCTCCCATTGTGATTACTCCACCAGCATAGACCAAATTTACCCATCAAGAGACTGTTTGCTCTCCTGCCTTCAGCTGCTGTAGTTTAGGTCTCCTCCATCATATTTAATTCATAGACTTTACCTCTTTAAAGTTTTTTAGGAGCTAAAAAAAGTTTGCAGCACTCATACAAATACTGATTTAGAGGCCCAGAGAATTTTAGTATTAAGAGTAAAATTATTATAGAACAAGACTTGCATTAAAACATTTGCCACAAAAAGTCAAAGATTAGATTCTGAAATATATCTTTGCTCTTCTATCATATAATCTCTAAAATAGGTGTACGTTCCAGTTTAGCTCAGATTATCTTCCCTTTCAGCAGAACAAAAGAGGACTGGAGTGTTTCTCGTAAAGATATTTGTTACCAAGCTCGTAAAATCATCAAAACTCCTGCCCACATACCTGGAGCAGAACAAAGGATACTGTCTGGATTGATGGAAGCCTCATAAGGAGGAGGCGGATCATCGGGATGCTGAATATCAGGATATTTGTAAGCTGTATAAGGCGGTGGGGGGTCATGGAAATGAAATGCCCCGCCTTCCCCGTCATCTGAAAGATGCAGCGGAGTAAGGCCTGTTCCAAAACCATCTGGACCATAATCAAAACCAGGCATCCTGCGGCCCAAGTTAAAATGGTGCACTGTTTAAAAGAATAAAATATGAGAAAAATGTGTGGCTTTATCCTATTTCCTTTCCCTCCAGACTAAGGCCCACCTCTGCGCCTTCTTCCATTCTGCCCCTTATTCACAGAATCTCTCCTAAAACCTACATAATGAAGCCATACTTTTGCCTCATTCAAATTCACCCTAAATCCCACAAAGCTACTGCCATGCCTAAACATCATTCATCCAGAAGCATATAAAAACCTTAGCCAATCACGAAACATCGATCATTTCTCTCTCTCCCCACTCGTTTGTCCTCACCCTCACCCATGTCATATCTAAATTCTAAACTTAAAAGCTCCTTCAAGTAGGGATCTTGTCTGTTTGTTCTACAAGGTGCCCAAGCACCCCTTTGGACATGGTACAAATGTTATTACCACTGATACTCCCTCAACGAATGGATAAAGAGAAGAATGCTGGAACACTTGATAACGGTACTAGGTCAAATGAGGACTACATCATGTGAGCAAGCATACTAATCAGGCACATTAACATTCCTACCTATTAGCCTACCAAAACAGGAGAAACAAGACTGGTGTTAGTACAAGATCTTTAGAAAGATGAGGCATGCCCCACAGAATTAAATTTTTTGAAAATCATGACAATTCGAGCCAGTATGCAGAGGTGTTCAGATATAGCCACTGAACAGGTCAGCTCATAGCCAGATTCCCATTTGCTCTCTTTACATGGCAGAGACTTGTGATTCTATTACTAAGGGCTTGTCTACACAGGGAATTCAGGGGAAGTTAGTGTGCAACAGTTAGGCTGCGAATGTAAGGCACAAAAGCTATTCCACACTATCTCCCCATGTGGACACTTGAATTCCACACTGAGATGCCTGTGTGCAGTTGAGGTTAATCTGCTTTGGAAGCACTGAGCTAGAACTGCAATGTGGGTGAGGCAATATCTTTGACTGGACCAACTTCTGGTGGTGAGAGCCAAGCTTACACAGAGCTGCTCTTCAGCCGAAAAGTGTACTCAGTGTCACAGTTAAACACAAGGCGGAACAGATTTTTTATTATAATTAGTTAACAAATATTTCAAGGGACCACTCAAGGTGAAGGGGACAGCTACAAATCAGTGTCTCTATTCAGTCCAGGATTTTTAGCACCTAGCGAAGTTATGAATTTAAGCTCCCAGGCTTATCCAGTGATGAGCAAACGGGGGAGGATCCCAGTGCCCAGGCTCCAGTCCGAGCGCCTACACATTTTTACAGCCCTGCAACCTGAGCCCCACAAGCCCATGTCAGCTGACACAGGCCACCCACGGGTGTTTAACTGCAGTGCAGACACACCCTTTGAGTACTCCCCCCATACCTGAAGAGCTCTGTGCAAGCTCAAAAGCTGGTCTCTCTCACCAACAAAGCGGGTCCAATAGAAGATATTATCTCACCCACATCTGTCACTCTAATATCCTGGGACCAACACAGCTACCACAAAACTGGCTAAAACTGCAGTTACAGAATACTTACAATTTACTCCAATCAAAGACTCAATGCGCTCTCTGCGTCTCTGGCGCAGCCGGTGGACCATGAAGAGCAGCAGAGATAAGATAAGGAAGGAGGAAATGCAGCTTACTATCAGCCGCATTCCACTTGCCATCGAGTCAAATAAACTGTTGCCATCTGTTAGGTGAATTAAATTAAAAACAAAAAACAATTATTACTTTCACCAAGTGTTATTTTTCTTTAAGTTTTCTTTCAATACTGGGGGGAAGTATGAACCTATAGTGAAGATTAATAACTAGGTTTTAAACTCATCTACATTTCATACATGCATTTCATACATTCAAAATTGTATATTAAAAAGTTATTAGGAAATCCATCCATTGTAACGAATCTGGATTCCCTTTAAATTTGTTATCCAGCATAGTGGAACCAAGAGCTTAAGACTACAGATGAAAGTCTTGCATGACACGGAAAGGGGAAAAGCAGAAGTTTAAGAGCATTTCAGATACTGATCTTTGTTTGCACCAGACAGTCAATAGATCTGTGCTCCGAGAGTGTAAAGATCAGTCCTACGGTTAAAGGAAAGGCCTAGGAATTAGGAAATCTGGGTTCTATTCCCAGCTCTACCAGAGCCTTCATGTCTGATCTTGGACAGGTCACTATTCTTTTGAATTTCAATTTATCCATCTGTATGAATGAAAATGTTTTACATATCACCTAGAGGAGATCGTTATACTCTGCATTTATATACTGTAGTGCTTTTCATGTGTCGCTCTCAAAATGCTTCAAAAAGATGGGCCAACATCATTATCCCTATTTAAGTGGTGAGGAAATTGAGGGAGAAAGTAGTAAGAAATTTGCTCAAGGTCACACTGCAAGCCAGTGGCAGATCCAGGAATTGGACCAGATATTTACACTCCCACTTCTACACCATATCCACTAATTCCAGATCCTTGGACCTCCTGTTGAGAAAGTATCCATGCTCCTCAAATGGCATGCACCAGCAGTGTTTATTATTTGTACCATAAATAAGAATCATCATTTTTCAGAGGGTATACATGCAGATACTTTGTATGAAAATATACACAGGTGGCCAAATCCTGGTCCCTCACATAAATCTCATGTTAAAGGCCTTTGAGTAGAGGAACACCACAGGGTTAGGAGGGGATTGAAGCAGGACATGGGCATTTGTCCAGCTTGGGCACTGCAGTTATTGCAGACACAAGCTCTACTAACTAGAAGCCCAAGTGTGCACATCTCTCTCAAATAAACATTCCACAGACGGGTTTGTAGCCACTGAATCAGAGCAGCTCACAGATCCACTAGTCACTACCCAGCCCACCCAACTCAGACTATGTCTCCCACAGGCCTTCTCCTTGTCAGCTGCGTCAGAGCTAGGAGAATCCATTTATAGGAAGAGGATAGTTAAAAAGAAGGCCTGCATGAAAGGCCAAACTGCAAATCTTTGTTGTCACAAGTGCTAACGAATATCGCAAAATACCACCTATAACTAATGCTTTGTTAAATACCATGTTTAGCTGACTAATCACTTATTGTATAAATTATTGCCTCGTTCACTTTTGAATTGCTACCACGTTATGTTAATAAAGATAAAAGTGTTTTTTAAGTACTGAGATGACGTAGAAGCCTGGTAAGAAAGCAGTTTCAAATCCCAAGACAGTGGTAGGTTAGGCTGTTCATCTGAATGTACCATCCCCATATTCTAATTAGACACCACTCCACAGAAAGCCATATGTCATAATACTCTGCCAAATATGACAGGTATAGAAAGTAAAGCCTCTGCGAGCCATAAAATCCTCTCCACTGTTATCACAGAATGGTAGTGCTCACCACAGAGTGCTTGAATGTTCCAGTAGAACTTCCTGAACAGCCTGGAGACTGCCCTTGGTCCTACTTCCAGAACACAGTAACGCTGACACTACAAATGGCATTACCTGGCTCTAATCTACAGCCTTTTTAAAGTACAGGAGGAGTTTTTTAAACTTTAAATTTTTAAGCTAGTTAGACGTACATATTGAAACTTGATATGGTCACAATTCAAATCATGTTCTTATTACAGCTACTTTAACTTCTAAATTAACTCACTGAAGTTGGAAATAAGTTTTGTTTCAAAAACATGCAAGACAAGATGCTGAGATACCAAAGCCGGCAGCAAGTGCTGAATCTGGGCATTTATAAAGCGCGTATCACAGCGGAACGTAGGCGTTTTACATGAACAAATATTAACAAAATAGTGATATATGCCCCAAAGTGGTCATCAATGCTCCATTCCACTTTCACTTCAGCTGTCAGCTTCTATGTTTGAAAGCGCTGCCAGTTTATGCGGTCACTGTGGCTATTTAACAAATGCTTTGGCAAAGAGTCCTGACATGAAACTTCTAGACAGCAAGTGTTGAACTCTTCCTGGTCTCCTTCCCAGAGATCCAAGTCATCTGTTGAGAGGGTTCTGCCTCTAGCTCTCGTGACCCCATGGCTGTGTTAGGTGCAGTGTGCCAGACAACTGAAATGCCAGTGGTGGGCTGCAGAGGGAGATAATTTGGACCTATCCATTAAGGGCTTTGTAGATCAGCATCAGAACCTTGAAGTGAACATGGAGTCAGTGCATTTTGCAGACACACTCTGTTTGGCTTCTTTTACTTCAGGGATGAGCTGCTGCGAACTTTCTGCCTATTCCCACATAGAAGCAATTACAACAGTCCAACCTGAAGATATCCACCAGATAGTCCATAAAAGCTGGATCCACTGTCAGAGGATTCAGCAGTCTTCTTGCTAGCCAAAGATGGAAAGCATTTTTAGTGACTGTTACCTGGATGTTCAGGATCAGAGATGAGTTCTACATGATTCAAAGACTGCATCCTATCTTGATTAGCGGCTAGTCTTGTATCAAATGAAGGCTAGCCGTTACATTTTGCCTGGATTTAGCTTTATCCATGCTTTTTCTCTTTCAGGTACAGCAATGGCTAAGAGACAGGACTGTCTGCACTGGATGAAGAGGACACAGCTATATTTTACTTGCATATTGCTGCTAAATAAAAGCAGTGATTATACTGATCTCAGCAAACTTCTGCACATGAGCTGCTGGAAGGGTTGAAATCTTAAGTATTGTGCTTCTCAAATGAACTTCACTACAAATCCCCAGCACTTTTTATATCATGCACCAAGTTATTTTATAAAATGAGCACAATTCTATATTTGACTTTGAAAACAAATTACTTGATCCAAAGAACAGCCAGAGAACATGGGAACATACACAACTGGGCTAAGGAATACCATTTTAAGATTACTAACTGGGCACTGCCTTCAGTGCTGCTGTCCCTCGGAAGGGCTGCTCTTTTACAGCTGTACATTCCCCAGCTTCCTACGTTGCATTTTATGGATCACTCACAACAGATTAATACATCCACATACAAAATAGTCTGACTTGTGCTAAGATTCTATTAGAGACTTACTACACGGAATTTTTGGAAAAAGGTCTTCTACATTTCACAGTTTGATTCCAAGATTGAACTACTTAACTTTAGATAATAAAAGTAACAAAAAAAATTGCCCTGAATGTACTCCTATTTGTATTCTGTGTTGGTGCTATTATAGTAATAAAACTGTCAGATGAGGTTACAGCGGTGAAATATTTCAAATAGGTTTATCTTCTCTGTGTTTGAGGTTATGAATCCCACCTCTAGTGTTTGTACACACTACTTCTGTTTCTATAAATTACTGTCTCACAGTTAACATACACAATCTTATTTTTAATTCTTAATAGAAGCCCACCCCACGCAATAGACTTTCATTGATATGTGCCCTTAACAAGTTAGCCAGATGTCTCCCACCCAGCTGTCCAAGGACTTCTGTGAACATCCACAATCTCAACTCCCAGTGACAATATTTGTCTCCTCCTTCAGAAGCTTATGCATCCCCAGCCACCATTCCCAGCTTGAACTGCTCTTTAGTTGCTGCCTGATATTTGAAATATAGTAAAATTTACCTTGAAATGGTTTACGTGCCATTTTACAAAGTATGTGTGTGTTTTTTTCTGAAAAGGCAGTGGAAGTGGGGATGTAGGATGAGGCTCTTCCAAGTCTTTTCTTTCGTTTTCTGTTAAATTCAGCAAGTGAGATGTATCCTTTAGGAAATCTTGTATTTTGACCAAATAGCTTTACCAACCCTCTTGACTCGCCATCGTAACCCAGAACTATCTTGGTTCCCTAAGCTTAATCACAAGCAGCAACTAAGCAACCACCCAAATAGCTATCAATCACATGGAGGGATTGCAAATGACTTACATTTTCAATATTTTAGCTAAATGAATCAACAATAAATCTGGATATAAAACCTACCTCACCTGCCATCTGATTTTTCCTTTCTGCTATTCTCCTAGTTTTCTGCGTTTAACAATGTAAATGAAACAGCACTTTCTCTACTTTCGCTGTAAGAGAATAGCTTTAACAAGCTTCTTCAGCCTCCCCCCTTTCCTATCTATCTTCCTCTAAAGTATCCCCTTCTTTAGCTCTTCACTGCTTCCTCCTAATGGCACACAACAAAAAGTTAAGTGAAAATGAGAATTTGATAAATTCACTTATCTAAAGCTGCCCCTTTAACCTCATTTGCTCAGTGTGAACACACTAAAAACAAACAGCCTCCCTCTTTTTGCTCGCAACCATGAGTTTGTGGTCATCCCCAACTCACCCCCTCACCCCTGCCCACAACACAATATACTGCCTACTTCTGCTTCCATGTATTTTCTTGACATCTACCACAGCTGCGGGTCTCAGTCCATTTCTGGTCACAGCCCTCTTTCAAAGTGATCCTTGTCATGGTCCGGAAAGGTGTGTCTAGAAATTCTGCCTGCTTGGCCTAGTAAGGGACTCTATCATAAACCAAAGTGGCAATGGAAGACATTCCACTCTACTTTTATAGAGGTATGGAACATACGTCTCTAGTGTGACACTTTATTCCTAAATTGTTTTCACCAAATGCTGGCAGCTGAGTGTATGACAGCTTTCCGGAACTGGAGACAGCAACAGTATCCTATAACTATGCATCAATTTACATTCACTACAGAGGCTTCTACACACTGAGCTCGCTAATTCATAAAAATATTAAAAAAAACAAAAAATGCACTGAAAGATATGGGTGGATCTGAACAGATGTCACACAAATATATTACTTTGTCACACCCACAGAGAGCAAATAGAACCACATACATACTTCCCCTCAGCTGTGGTATTGTAAATGCAAGGCACTACAATAATTTTTCCTCAACAAGTCAAAAGAATAAAGGGTCTTCTGAAGTACTGCAGATGTGACTGCTCAGCAAATTCCTCGGATTGAAGTGTTTCCTCCCTTCCTAATTCCTTTAAAAAATAGTCATGTGTACTATTACAGTTGCTGCTTCCCCACTCAGACAGTAAGAACTTACAATCTGCCAACTCAGCAGCAAGATTTATTTCCCCATGGTCTCTCTTTGGATGACTACTATCAACAGTACATAAATTAAAAACAGTTTTGTTTCTCCTAAGATGGGGTTTTAGGAAGAGATCCAGTAATATTTGACAAAGACAAATCTAAGCTGATAAAAGAAAGCAACTTACTAGTTTAGTCACCTAATATCTGTAAAACCCCAGAGGGGAAAATTGACATGCTTCATTTCAAAATGTCAGTGTTGACCACTACCAGAGCAGATTTTATTATGAACTAAATTTTACAGCTGCCAATCTCTTCCCCAACAATTCAGTTAGTTAATAAAATAAAAATAGCTTCTCAGACAAGAATACAACACTATTTCTAAGGTGTTGTCACAGTTTCACTAGAGAATGAAGCGTCTTAAGACAGGGAGTACAGAGAGGTAAAATATACTCTTCAAAAATTGCATACATGAAATAGTTAAAATCCACAGCATAAACAAGGATTAAAAGAACACTGCAGCAAGGTTATCCCTGGTCATCTCAATTCTGTCTGTTGGCTGATGTTGCACTAAAATAGTTTAAGATAAGAATTTGGTGCTTGGGTATAGGCAAATCTTAACACTGCTGATAATAGCGGGAGGAAAGCTGTCATTCCCCCCCACCCCTTCCTAGTGCAAGTTTAAGCTTAACTTTCATACTGAACGTGACTAATAAAACAGGAAGACGCTAGCAGTTTTTAATCATGAACATAACTTACAGATCAGTCTTATGACAAGCATGGCTTCCGGACAGATTTGTAGCCGATAAGCACTTGCTTGGTTTCTATTGCCACACACTTAGTAGAAAGGTTTGGGGGTATTTAGGTTATTTACTCCCCCTTTTTTTTGTGGGAGGGAGGGGGGAATCTCCACACATTCCATACGGTAGAGTGTTCTGAAACACAACTACATCTTTTGTAACCTGAAATATAATTAGGTGATTTTATTATGCAAAAAGCACCACACAAATAAAAAAAAATGTTTTTTGAATAAGCCCCTTTTAAAGGGAACCAAGACTTAAATTCACATCCCAGCTTACAAGTAATACAGTGCAGAATGAATTTCAATTTGTACGGCCCAAGAACAAAAAAAAACAAACAGCTTTCAAATATCTGTTTAAGTGACCAGTATGTTACATGGGAACTGAGCAATTACTGAAGCTCTTCTGCACAATTTATAACTAATTCTTGCATTATACCTGTATATAAGTAGCTAGTACCTGGAACCCAAAGCCATAATCATCCAATAACTCCCTTGAGAAAACAGAATCAATAGATGCTTAGACAAATGCAAGCAAGAAAACTTAGATCAATTTCTCCTGGACCATCCTGTAAAATTATAACTCTCAGTCCACAGTATTTTTACCAACACAAAAAGTCTGATGTACCTTATATACCAAGTGAACATTAGTCCTTTCTCCCCCTAAGCAAAAAACCCACAAAACATGGTGGTATGAGTGCTCTAGGGCAAAGGTTTCTCTTGTGCCAGTTAGGTGATGTAGCAGAGAAGATAAGCTTCAGTGAGGTAGGGATTATCAGTGAGAGAAAGGCACCTGTTTCCAAACAATTTTAGAGGAGCAAGTCTCAGGTACTCCATTTATATATTTCCTATCTCTTGCTTTTAGATGGCCAAAGCCCCTTAAAATAATTGAGGCAAAAGGAACTGACCATGCTCGGTTAAACGTTGTAGCTCCACGGAGACTGCACCTTCTCACTTTGGCCGTAACCCTCGTTACAGAGAGTTATGGATCTTAGCCAATCTGTATACCTATTTGCATAGCAGTTAATGCATGAGAGGCCATGGGCACTGCAGCTTCAGTTAGACACTGTGCAAAAGTGCAATACTAGTCTGAAATCAGGAAGTAACTTTAGAAAACCTTTCTAAATGACTTCAAAAAATCCTATGTTGTCAGTCTGCCTAGTCTTTGAGAACTCCAAATACTCTCAGTTACCTAGACCTATTCCACCTAAGGAAGATGAAACAAGTGGGGAATCTGACCTGGCAAGCACCTTACATAGCAGGGGATGTCAAATTGCATAGAGTGCTCTCCCTCCACTTGCTGGTTTGAATCAAGTGTATCCAAATGACTGGGCTGGTACAGAAGAATGAAAAGAACAGTGGGGACATTTGCTTTTTTAAAATAACTGAACCTAATAAAATTATCAGATTATTTGCACCAAATTCTGTTCAGTGATAAACAGCACCATCTACCGGCTAGCACACACTAAAAAACAAATGAGTACTAGTCCAGCCTGTTTTGTTCAAAGCTATTGTTCTGATTGAATTCTGACAAACAGTAGCATCATGCTACTCTCATTGAAAACCAGGGGAAACTTTGAAGAGTGAATAGGTTTGTTAAAAATAAACTCAGATGGTCTTTACTTAACATTACTGGAAAACAAAAAAACAAAACAAAAAACCCACAAACTCAAAAGCTTCTGTTTGCTGTCTGAACCAAGGTATACTGGAATTGCCAGACCAGATCACACTAGTGGTCTATCTGGTCCAACATTCAGGGTCTAGAAGTGGCTAGTACTTAGATGCTTCAGAGGAAAGTGCAAGAATTTCTGTAATGGACAGTTACGAAAACCTGTCCATCGGAGGTGGTTTTCTCCCCTAATCTGCAGCAGTTGCTGGCCAGCTTGAAGAAGAGTTTCTCTTTATAGTTTAGCAACTCCCTTTTATCCACTAGATTAGGACCTCTCAAGGGGTCACGAGGTTATTACGGGGGGGGAGGGTCGCAAGTTGTCAACTTGTGCCCCAAGCCCCACTTTGCTGCAGCATTTATAATGACAAATATATTTTTAAAAAGTGTTTTTAATTTATATGGGGGGGGAGTCACACTCGGAGGCTTGCTACGTGAAAGGGATCACCAGTGAAAAAAAAAGTTTGAGAGCCACTGCACTGGATAATGACATGCTCAGAGTTCTGGACTGGAGATTATTTTTCATTACAGAAACCCTGCTGATTTACTGCATCTAGATCAGTGGCTAAACCTTTCCAGACTACTGTACATCTTTCAGGAGTCTTAAGTTTCACCTCACTTAAAAATTATTTGCTTACAAAATCAGACATAAAAATACAAGCACCATAACACAGTATTACTGAAAAATTGCTTACTTTCCTCATTTTAGCACATTATAAAATAAATCAATTGAAACATTAATATTCAACTTACATTTTAGTATATAGTACAATATAAGCAAGTCATTGTCAGTATGAAATTTTAATTTGTACTGACTTTGCTAGTGCTCTTTATGTAGCCTGTTGTAAAACTAGGCAAATATCTAGATGAGCTGATTGACCTCCTGGAAGACCTCTGCATACCCCTGGCTGAGAACCACTGATCTAGATTTCTAAATTTTCAACCAATTCACTCAGTACTGAAATAAGAATTCACTGGTTTATAATTCCCAGAATCCTTGCAACTCTGATGGCACAGTGCCCTTCCATTGCCAGGCATTCTAGGTCACCTATTTCTGTTTCTAAGCTTTGTGCACTGGTATACAGGCATATATAGGTTTATTTATCAGGTTTAAATTTACCTCATAGTAGACATCATGGGTATTTTGGCCCTGACCTGTACCACTCATTTCAACCTGTCCCTTCTCCATTTCAGTAGCAATTTCTGTCCTATCTTTCACTACCATATACAGATACTCCTTTATGTTTATATGGAGTTCCTAGTGTTCCTAACATTCCTAGTAGATATTACTGGAACCTGAATGCTCCTCAGACCCTGTGGGTCAGTTCTCTATCTTCCCATTTAAAAACAAACATACACTTGCCAATCTTCTGTGCTGTTTTCACTTTGATTCTGGGGGAAACATCTCGTTGCTAGCTTTCCTCTACCCCAAAAGTTCATCAGTGCCATATAAACTTAACCCCTCTTTACATCACCTTTGAATTTCCTCATCTAGTTGATCCTGTGCAGGGAACCAAAAGCATTTGAACCTATAGACTTTCCTAATCTGAATTAAGGTGCTGGGACTTCTCTTCTACCCCCCAAGTCAGTGGTGGTAATACATACCATGATAGGCCCCTGCCCACCACTCACTAGAGCTCTGTATACATATTTGGAGAGACTGACCACATATACACGTGGCAGGCAAGGCACCAAATGATTTCCATTGTCACCACCTTTCTGGGTATCAATATTTTTAAGACCAAGAACTTTCCACCATATGGTAAGAATGACACACACCACTGACACCCCTTTCTATCCTGAAACACCACCCACCACCAAAAAGCCCTTGAAACAAGTCAACTTAAGAATAAAAATAATATAAGTACATGAATAAGATTATACACCCAGACACCAGAGAAAAGGAGACGTACCCAAGATTCCAGCATAACATTAACTATAACAACTCTGAATAGTTGCGTTATCCAACTGTGTATCCAACCCTTTTTTGAAGCTTGCTATGTTTTTACTCTCAGTGAAATCCAGGAGCAATGAATTCAACAACCTAATTACACGTTAAAAGGCATCATATAAAAAATGGAAACTAGGTCAGATTACAAAGGACGAATATAGAAAATAACACAGGAATGCAGAGGCAAGATTAGAAAGGCAAAGGCACAAAATGAGCTCAAACTAGCTATGGGAATAAAGGGAAACAAGAAGACTTTTTATCAATACATTAGAAGCAAGAGGAAGGCCAAGGACAGGGTAGGCCCACTGCTCAGTGAGGAAGGGGAAACAGTAACGGAAGACTTGGAAATGGCAGAGATGCTTAATGACTTTTGTTTCGGTCTTCACTGAGAAGTCTGAAGGAATGTCTAATATAGTGAATGCTTACGGGAAGAGAGTAGGTTTAGAAGATAAAATAAAAAAAGAGCAAATAAAAAATCACTTAGAAAAGTTAGATGCCTGCAAGTCACCAAGGCCTGATGAAATGTATCCTAGAATACTCAAGGAGTTAATAGAGGAGGTATCTTAGCCTCTAGCTATTATCTTTGGGAAATCATGGGAGACAGGGGAGATTCCAGAAGACTGGAAAAGGGCAAATATAGTGCCCATCTATAAAAAGGGAAATAAAAACAACCCAGGAAACAATAGACCAGTTAGTTTAACTTCTGTGCCAGGGAAGATAATGGAGCAAGTAATTAAAGAAATCTGCAAACACTTGGAAGGTGGTAAGGTGATAGGGAATAGCCAGCATGGATTTGTAAAGAACAAATCATGTCAAACTAATCTGATAGCATTCTTTGATAGGATAACGAGCCTTGTGCATAAGGGAGAAGCGGTGGATGTGATATACCTAGACTTTAGTAAGGCATTTGATACGGTCTCGCATGATATTCTTATAGATAAACTAGGAAAGTACAATTTAGATGGGGCTACTATAAGGTGCATAACTGGATGGATAACCGTGCTCAGAGAGTAGTTGTTAATGGCTCCCAATCCTGCTGGAAAGGTATAACAAGTGGGGTTCCGCACGGGTCTGTTTTGGGACCGGCTCTGTTCAATATCTTCATCAACAATTTAGATGTTGGCACAGAAAGTATGCTTATTAAGTTTGCAGACGATACCAAACTGGGAGAGATTGCAACTGCTTTGGAGGACAGGGTCAAAATTCAAAATGATCTGGACAAATTGGAGAAATGGTCTGAGGTAAACAGGATGAAGTTCAATAAAGATAAATGCAAAGTGCTCCACTTAGGAAGAAACAATCAGTTTCACACATACAGAATGGGAAGAGACTGTCTAGGAAGGAGTATGGCAGAAAGAGATCTAGGGGTCATAGTGGACCACAAGCTTAATATGAGTGAACAGTGTGATACTGTTGCAAAAAAAGGAAACGTGATTCTGGGATGCATTAACAGGTGTGTTGTAAACAAGACACGAGAAGTCATTCTTCCGCTTTACTCTGCGCTGGTTAGGCCTCAACTGGAGTATTGTGTCCAGTTCTGGGCACCGCATTTCAAGAAAGATGTGGAGAAATTGGAGAGGGTCCAGAGAAGAGCAACAAGAATGATTAAA
Source organism: Gopherus evgoodei (assembly GCF_007399415.2). Taxonomy (NCBI): domain Eukaryota; kingdom Metazoa; phylum Chordata; order Testudines; family Testudinidae; genus Gopherus; species Gopherus evgoodei. The sequence continues at coordinate 19,047,005 of NC_044334.1, read as the reverse complement.
GGTCTTGAGAACATGACCTATGAAGGAAGGCTGAAACAATTGGGTTTGTTTAGTTTGGAAAAGAGAAGACTGAGAGGGGACATGATAGCAGTTTTCAGGTATCTAAAAGGGTGTCATCAGGAGGAGGGAGAAAACTTGTTCACCTTAGCCTCCAATGATAGAACAAGAAGCAATGGGTTTAAACTGCAGCAAGAGAGATTTAGGTTGGACATTAGGAAAAAGTTCCTAACTGTCAGGGTAGTTAAACACTGGAATAGATTGCTTAGGGAAGTTGTGGAATCTCCATCTCTGGAGATATTTAAGAGTAGGTTAGATAAATGTCTATTAGGGATGGTCTAGATGGTATTTGGTCCTGCCGTGAGGGCAGGGGACTGGACTCGATGACCTCTCGAGATCCCTTCCAGTCCTAGAGTCTATGAGTCTATGTTATGTCAAAACTTTACAAGTTTTGAATCTGCTGCCTTTTGATTATCCCCAACTCTGGAGAGCTGATGAACGTGTTGTATCAACCAGGCAAGGTACTAAAAACTTCAACACGACTTTATTTTTAAAGTGGAAACCTCTTTACCTAGCTGCTGCTGCATCCTTTAACTGCTCCCCTCTCCTTCCTGTTTCCTGTCCTTTCAGACTCCCAACAGCCAGTGCTCCCAGTTCTAATAATCACAAGCAACATCTAAATACCACGGAACATAGAAAGCGGTGGCCTCTTATGAGCTCATCTCCAGACTGAAATAATTGTCTATACCAAGCAACTTGTCTCTCTAATACCCTGGAATCAACACAGCTCCAACACTGCAAATGCACTGAGCACGAACATTCAAAGTTATAAATACAATTAAGATACATTAAAATACATTCTGGGGATTAGGCACAGCAGCTAATATAGAGAACATGCTCAAAACTGCAGAATGTTTTGCCCTCATTTATCCATAGATAGCCAGCAGGTACCATAAGACACTTGGAAGGGAGGGGGCAGATAGATGGTCCCGCCAGTCCCACCAGCAGCAGGCTTTTAGATACTGTTGGCCTAAGTTTCTGGGTTACACCTCCACACTGAACCTGAAGCTATTCCTGTGGGGTAAACAACGAGAAAGGAGGGCACTCTGTGTCAGCAACATCAGAGCAGATCATCGGAGGCACCTGGAAAGAGGAAAGGGAGCACTGGGTACCACAAGTTTAAAAAAAAGGCTACTTTCTACTAATACAGATTCAGATACTTTTATTAATCCATTCCTGGTAAGATCATCTTAACATTAAATGTTTCTGTCAAGGACATACCAAGATGGAGAGATATCTTGGTTCTCCTCAGTTTTCTGTGTGCCACTCTCACAAGGCCCCTGCAAGTCTCCTCATCCCTTCCTTCATGAAGGAATCCCACACTCTCTCTCCTCATGCAAGGGTCTGCGCTCTCCACCTATCTCCAGATGCCCCCCCCTCCGCACTTCAGGCCCAGCTTCCAATCCTCCCAGCCCCCTTGCCCTTCCTTGAGGGTCCCATATTTGCTGCCCACCAGTCACCAAGTCCACCCCCTTCCATATCCCTGCTTCCCCTAAAGATCCCCACCACTACCACTTCCCTACTTCCTTCCTCCACCACCTGTACTCCCCAATCCACCCTACAAGTCAAGTGGCTGCCTCTGACCTGTACCTGTATGTAGCAGGGGGCCACAGGAGCCATTCCTCTGCCTGCAGCACCAGGCAGAGTGGGAGCCTGCTTTTCCTGCAAGTCAGGCTTTTCCTGTCTTCCAAATTTGCACCAAAATGAGGTTTGTGCCCACTGATACCTAGAACCTTCCCTGGAATGTGGTAATTGATGGGAAATAGCATTCCAAAAAGTTATCATGTTACAAAGAAGCCAGCAAGTTGAGCGTTAGATCTCATGTCACTCAGCCGAAAATATGCAATTTAAAACATTTACCTGGGTCTAAACATGTAAATTTGCAACACTCCTTTGGATCTTTGCGATATTGCTGACAACTCTGGGGCCGTTCACAGAGGGCTGCCACACACATCTCTGGTTCCCCATTGTGACAGGTACAGCTCAAACAGGGGTCATCCCCTTTTGGGGTAAAATAGTAGCCTTCATCAACAATGTTGTCTTTGATATCAACACAGGTCTGGCCTGGAACAGAAATGTGTATCAACACCTCACCAAAAGAAATTGTATGTGCAGTTCTTCCTGCCAGAGTAACAGCCACCCAACTCAACCTGTATGTAAAATTGTGTAAAAATAAGCAAAAGCTGGAAATGAAAAGACAAGTACAAACTGGATTGTTTACATTAAGAGAACTGTGAAAAGCAATCCTCAAGGGTTATGGTAATACCATGGGCTGGCATGACAGAAAGCTGAAAGATTCTAGACATGCAAGGTTGTTTAGGGTTTTGTTTTTTTTAAATAATTGAGGCCAATGTTAATAGGACGTAGTTGTCAGTCTTTTAGACATTTCTTATCTAAGGGTCATTGAAAGAAATAGCAGGGCAAGTAGATTTCTGCTTCTGCCATCTCCTAGGATCCGTAAATGCCACTTTTGAGCCCTTTGCTGTACTGATCCTGAATGATGCCTTCATCAGACCAAGTCAGACAGTATTACCACCTCCACCAGCTTTGGCTAAATTCTGACCACCTAGGATGCAAGTCTTCAATTTCTGCTGTCATTCCTTCCCTAGTGTATTATTTTTCTTCCCCATCTTCTCTCTCTCCCCCCTCTTTCCTGTCTTTCGCCTTCTGTCTATTAACAATCTGCTTAGCTGGACAAGACAACTCCCGCCACTGAAACACTGTGCTTAGAACCAGTGACCAGAAAACCAAGCTAAAAACAGTGCCTTAAAACAGTCAGATGTTAGAAGTTTGACACATCTCAGGAGTAGCAGTCAAGACCATGTGCTGTGTCTGCAATTCCTCAGCACCTAGAGTGCAAGCAATAAAAAGCACCAGAGATAGAAGTTATTTTGCTCCTCCCTTTCTGTGAGAGTTAATCTTATTCTGTTTCCTTTAGAAAAAAGTCAGATTTCAACAACAGCTCAAGATGATCTAACTTTTCTCCCAAAAAGGGCCACTAATACCATCCATCTTCAATACCATCTGAAAAGATTGCAAACCAGGGGCATCCCTCTAAAGAGATGACTTTACATAGCTTAAGAGAGGGAATAAGGGTTACTGTTAGAAGGAAAGTCTTACTTCTTTACATTCAAATGCTTTAATCGTTTTTTCTCTAACTGGCAACTTATGGTTAATTCTTCACTTAAACAGGTAACTAATTCAGAGAACTTTTGCAGATGTTTGAAATTCATTGGTGCAGGACCAGAGGCACAAAGGACAAAACAGACTTCTACTCAGAGCTCTGCGTGTTTATAAGTCATCTGCACAAACATTTGCATTCAATTATCTGCACTGTATTACAACTTACTCCTTTTGCAGAGGAACGAAGATTTCTCATAGCAGTTTTCAGCATACCAGCTGTGTAACCCATGGTGCCGAAGGGTGGGTAAATGGAAACACTGAAGCTGGGCACAAAGAACGTTTTCGTTTTCAGACATTGCCGTACCAAAGATAGGATCTGGGGGCAAGAATACTTCTGAGGAACCTAGGGTGAGAATTTATTATTGGTGTGAGCAGCCTGCAGGTTTATGAGAGCTTTAGAAAAGCTCGCTAGAGTATCATTTACTCCATGCACAGCCAACTTCTAGTACAAGGCTACTACCCTTTAATTTCAGCAATGCTCCTTGAGGTGGAAGGGAGCTGGGAGGAACAGGAAGACGAATTGCTGTCTCCTAGATAAAAGGTGTTTGTTAAGAGGAAAGGCAGCTGTAGCTACACTATAAACCATGTTGTTTAAGGTGCCAAAATGTCATTTTATATACCTATGTAACCTTGTTCTGAACATGGACAGATCCTGATCCTAATGCAGCTGCTTCGTCCCACCCCACCCTGCAGTGCTGGTGTGGTTATCTGAGGATTCCATCCTCATGGAGAAATCCCAAGTGAGAGATCTGACAGCTCTTAAACTGCCCAGAGCGTAGCTTGGGAAATGGCACCATTGTGCTTTCTTGACCATGTCTGGATTGATCTCTCAGTGCTGTAATGGCCCTCTGGAGTCATTAACCGGCATCTCTATTTCTCCCACCTACAGCAACTGTGATGGGTTCCAACAGCCAGGCCTGAAAAACATAGGGTTACACAAGGTAATCTCATTTTCCCACATTAGTGTATGTCTTCGGGCATGAGGGGCAGCTGTGGATTAGTGGATTGAGCACAATGCATGGAGTGAACATTCCTGGACTCTATTTCTCAATGCCACTGACTGCAAGAGACATCATGCACATAATTCAAGGTCTTTGTGCCACAGCTACCCTACCTGTAAAATGGGGATTATACTTATCCATCTATAATAATTCCTTTCAAAAACTATGAAAAAATTGCTGAGAGTGCAGTTTAAATATACTAATTAGGGCTGTCGATTAATTGCAATTAACTCATAATAATTAAATGCAATTAATAAATTTTAGTCGGTATTCCGTTGTTTAACAGTGCGATTAAAACTGATTAAATATATTTGGGATGTTTTTCTACATTTTCATATATATTGTATTCTGCGTTGTAATTGAATTTGAAGTGTATATTTTTTATTACAATTACTTGCACTGTAAAAACAACAAACAGTATTTTTCAATTCATGTCATACAAATACTATAGTGCAATCTCTTTGTCGTGAACGTGCAACTTTAAAGAGGTAGATTTTTTTTGTTACATAACTGCACTCAAAACAACGTAAAACTTCATTGCCTACAAGTCCACTCAGTCCTACCTTCCTAAACTGTTTAACCAACACAGGTAAAAATCAACAAACGAATGGCAGCAAACATGAAGGCAAGGAAAAAAATAAAGTGGTAAAAAAAAAGTAAATTACACAGTAACTACAATTGGGTAAACAAATTCCGTGTTAGAACCCGTCATAATTTGGGCTACTGACACTGCATGCTAATTAAGACAAATGTTGTTCAAAACAATCTTGCTCAGTGTCTGAATACCAATACTAATAGGATCAAAAATTTCAAACTTAAGTGCCTAAAGTTAAGGTGTCTAAATTAATATTTAGACAATCAAGCGTAAGTGGCCTGATATTCAAAAAGTTATTGGGCACTTGGACCCTTCCATTGACTTCCAGGGTCAGCAGCTGTGAAAAAAAAATTAGACCAGTGCATATGGATTTAGGAGGCCAACATTAGGTACCCAGGCTTGAGAATGTTGGTCTTAATGCCCAGACTCCCACACATCATATGGCTAAATGACAAAATGATCCTCCGACAGCCTGCTGAAGTAGTGTTTGACCTGATGGGAGATATTTCATTTATTAAACTAGGATGTCTACTGTTATCTCCAAAGAAGAGAGTCCATCCACCAAACTATACAGAATTATCATGGAGCAAAATTTTCAAAAGTAGCTAAATGATGACTTTTCAAAATGGGACTTAGGTACTTTTGAAACTTTTCCCCATAGTCTAATTTTAATAAACTTTCTTAAAGAAAGTGGCAAAGACATCAAGAAAACATGAACTGATGCCACCATCTGACAAATGAGCAGTTAGAATTGTAACATTAACTATTAAATGGTATACATTATGAAAAAAAATAAAGTTATAACTGCTCTAAATAGTTTCACCAGCAGATGGTAGTGCAGTCAGCTTCTCAGTAAAGAGTAATGACATTCCCTTCATGAGAAATAGAGATCTGTATTTTCCCTAGGTTTTATAGGTTAACTGATAATTTATGATACTTTTGTCCATCAAGATCCATGAATTTAATATAAAAAGAGTTTGCAATTTTTCCCCCTGAAGAAACTCTGAAGTGATGCTCTGTTCTTCTAAAACAACTGTGAAAGTGACACTCCTGGCTTAAACAGAGAAGTGCTCTATGAATATTCAGAGTCAGATCTGCTCACTTTCGTGGCAAAAATAGGTTTAAGTACTTCAATTCCTGATGGCACTGTAAAGTCAATGTTACTGTGGAACAGCTGAGCTCTATGTTACTGAAGCAGGCCAATTGCCTGGTTTTAAGCTGGACTGTCCTGATTTTGTATGGGTTGTCCCCTGCCCAGTTCTATCAGAAAACTGGATGTGGTTTTGTCTGGTATCATGCACAGAGGATGCCATTTTGCAGAACATGCCACCTCACCTTCAAAGGTGTGACGTCAAATGCATGATGTGTATGAGGTCACACCACATGTCAGGTGGCACATATGGTAAAACGGCATCCTCAGTGCAGCATGACCTTGCGTGCACTGTGCAAAATCATGCTGGCAGGGGCAGGGACAACTGAGGGGATGTTCTGTATACTGTGGATGTGTCGGTGGCTATCCCATTGCTACTAATTCTTTCACATCAACTGAACTGTTAACCAAGTTCTGACTGGTCAAATTCTGCTCTAAGTTATGTTTATGTACAATCGGTTTGCACACAATGGAGTTACGCGGGTATGAGTGCACAATTTACCCTGCACATCCTCTATTGCCAAAAGTGATGCCTGAGAAGGAAATAAGGCAGATTGACTTTTAGATTTAAAGGTGACTTTGCAGCACTGCCTATCAGAAAGCTTGTTTTTCCTCATGTCAAGGCACCAGTCCAGTAGAGCATTTAAGCACGTGCTTAATTCTACACAAACAAGTAGACTCATTGACTTTAATGGAACGACTCATGCTGAAATGCTTTGCTGTACTGGACATATTTGATCTGAACATTACTGCAGCAAACATCCAGGGTGGTTTAAAAAACAGAACCAAAAGGCCTACGTTCAGAGTACAGCTGCTTTTGACAGTCAATCAGTGTCATTGGTGACACTGCAGATTTAAAACTCTGAGACTGCTCAAAGTTTAATCTTGGAATTTCCAGGGCTAATAAACTAAACAACTATTCAGTTGTTTACTTTTTTGTTATCATTGAGCCTGCTGCAAACAGCTTCTGATTAACATCTGAGCACTAAAAGAGGTAGAAATACTTTCACAGGTGTCTGGAGAATTGAGTGGCTCTTCCAAAAATGTGGTCAGATTACAAAATGAAAGAAAGCAATACTCATGCATTTCAGTGTTTTTATTCTATTTACACTGAAACCACGAGCTTACCTCATCACAGCTAAACCTACTTATTCTACAAAGTGGTTTCCCACAGACTACAATGTTTTTTATGGAGAGTCTGTAAATAAGATTAACCCCCAGTATATGGAACTATAAAATTCAGCCAAATTTAGTTCTCATCTTTCTCAAAGGAAACTCCCACACAGGATAGAAATCTTTCATTCTATTATATTTTGCAGTCATTTAGTACCAGGAAATTTCTAAAGCCTAAACTAAAGGGTAGTTACCATAGGCATTCTAAATTTATGTTGTTAAGCCGTTCTCACTTTGAATCACAGCAACTTCTCTCCCCTTGAAAGAAACTATCTTTATAGATTACATTCATGCTTGAGGATAGCTGTTTTGAGCAAGGCAGCTGGGGTGAGGGAGAAGCCAGTACAAATTACCGGGTCCCGGCAGTGCAGAAGGGGGCCCAGGGCCCAGCTTCCTCAGCCTTGTTAAGCTGGTCCGCCCTTGCTGGGGGACCAGAAAATTTTTTTTCGCCAGCGCCTGAACCTGCTCTGGGCAGCCCTGGTTTTGAGCTTATGTTTAACTAGCTTTAATTTTAAGTAAGCTGCATGGAAGTTAGCATCTAGTTTCAGAAACTTACCTTTATAAGCCACCTCCCAGTGACCTCCTAGAGAACGATTTCGGTTGGTTATGACATACTGATATCCAACCCAGAACCTAGATAGTTAAAAAATAGGCATTTTTAAACGATTCCCAAAAGCAAGAGGGGAAAAAAACATACTACCATAAAAACAACAAGTAATACAGAACTTTACTACTAAATTTTCTCTTTTTCCATTTTTAAATTGACCTAAAATATTTTAATGCTTTACATTGCTATATTTCAAGTCCATATTTTGGGAATATATTCACCAACAGTATCTTCTTTTTAAAAAGGGATTCATAATATTATATAGATATCAGTATTTATTTTACTGATATATGTTATGTTGTGATTTTAAAACTACACACAAAGATCAAGCTCATAATTTTGTTACTGTGATAGCACTGAAACATCTTGAAGCCACAATTACATGGAAGTACCGCAAATACAACTTACTACATCGCATGTTAATGTCTGTCAAATGCATTTCCTGTCTGATGCTGAAGTAGAATCAGAAGAAGCAACAGTAACAAAAAGAGTACTGGTGACAGGACAACACAGCAATGAACTGATGAAAGATCATGGATAAAAATAATGGTAATTCTATTTTTTAAGTAATTATATTTTGGGGGGAGTAGTCCTCTCTCAAACAGAACAGCTGAGAACATCCTCGCCTCAAACTAAACTAGAGAAGATGTTCAGAGACTTTTCTCAGAATGGCCCTTTCATTCCTATCTCACGCTAGCAACGGTGTCAGTGTTACTGGTCTTTTATTGCCAGTAAACTTGAACGTTCAGTTTAAATGTTTAGAGAAAACTAGAACTCTCCCAGTACTCCACGGAAAACTTCAGCATAATGCACACCGCACCAAAATAATTCATTCTTGCTACAGTTGTTTTCTGTTCAGTGATGCAAAGACATTCAGACTGAAAAAAGTTATTTAATTTGACTGCAAGCAATCATATGAAGTTTGCGGGTTATTCATTAATGCTGGTTAAAATATAAACCTGATGACAATTAGCTGTTAGCATTCTGACTGCTAAGCTACTAAGTTACTTAATTTAAATCAATTTTTATTAAAATTCTAAGCAAAGTGAACTATTCAGTTTGCACAACATTAGCAGTTATTTGTTAATTCACATAAAAATCACTTTAATCCAATATGAAATAGTTATTTTTCCTTTTGACTCACCTACGTTGGTCCTTCCTTCCAAAGGCTCTCTCTTCGAGGTCCCACTCTTGTGCCAGGATGAACCTCAGCTCCTGATCTGTGGTAAAAGTGGCCAGTGATCCATTCACCCTCTGACATGTCTGCACAGCATCCCAGTAGTTCTCCCCATTTAAATACACCCTGTAACAACTGGCTGTGCCCTCATAGTGATGCCATCCTGTTGGGCACTTTCCTAGGAAACATGGAGAATAGAAGGGAAAACCATCCCCCAAAATTAGGATCTTAACTTGAGACAACATATACCTAATAGTTAAATAGGCCAGTATATAAACATTTACAGAACACTACACACACACACACACACACACACACACACACACACACACACACAGTCTAAAATCCACCCCACAACTATGAGATGACATGCATTGAAGAGTATGGTGACATTTCCTGATGAAAAAGTTTCTTGACAAAAACTTGTCTTTCTGGCATTTCATTTAAACATGATTTACTTTTCACCACTTCTCACTTGAACTGTCGTAGCCCTCAAAGGCCCTGATCAGGTTAGTGGCTCTACCATGCAGAACACCAAACATAAATAAAGACCTGATCACACTCCCCATAACTGCCCTGAAGATCTTAGTTTAATTTGAAACAAGCAGCAAGAAGTGTAATAAACAGTAGGAAGAAAAAAAGTGGGGAGCAGGAGGAAAACAATGATATGATCATGCAGTTACACAAGTCAGCAACATCCACAACCTGATTCTTCCAAAGGTTTTTCCTTCTTTTACAATAAAAATGTTAAGCAAATAGTATCCATGTTCTTGTATTGTCACTAAAAACACAGCCACTAGTAACCAGTTACATTTCTTGTAGACGTCACAGCAGAAGTGGGTCTTTAAGAAGGATATGAAGAAGGTATTCTGGATTATTTCAAGGAGGGCAATTTATAAGTAAGGTGAAGTGCAGAAGAAAGCATGGAAATGTTTGTGGAAGAAATGGACATTCACAACTCGCACTACTGGAGTGGATGAGCATCCAGTGGCGGACTTAGATAGAGAGCACAATCAGAGTGAACAGGAAGAAAGATTATTTTAGCTGTTGCATTTGGTATGGACTGGAAGCAAGGCAACAGGAATTCTGCAACACTTGCCATGGCACAGTAACCCCAAAAGTTATTTAACTCTTGCTGGAGCATTTATCTCGTCTCTGTGCATAATAACCAAAAGGACCCCCAAAAAATTCTTTGGAATTACAGTGATATCTATCAAAGCAGTGAAATAATGCAACTATTTACCATACCCAAGTCCTTTCTAAATTTGTTAAAATTCAACAAAGTGGAATATTCATTTTTCACATGCTAGAGAATCAAAGTTTTTACAGCTCTGAAGTCCTTTAGTGATCTTCCAACCCACGTCTCTGGAATTACTTAATGTCTTAAACAAATAAAAATCTGACATCTGTAATCATTCAAATGCTTTGAATGAAAAAATAAATACAAGTTGCATGCAATACCATATTATTGACCCAAGTACAAAAATGAAGTAACCAGCATTTGAGGAGTCACATTTATGCGGAGTTCACTGAGACAGACACATAGGTAGTATAGCGTAACTGAATCCATGACCTGATAAATCATGTTTAAATATTCAAATCTTAGTACACCTCTTCTGCCTGATTTATTTTTAAGAAGTGCATGATTAACAGCTTGCTTTCAAGGAAGAGAGGAAAGTTTTATTCAGTGGGTTAACATATTTACCACTTACTACTTCAACTACAGCTTTTCTATAAAATAAGGTTTCCTTGATGATTATTTGCTGTTACATTTCAGAGACAACATGCTACCACAGCGGTTTGTGTGGTGTAAGAACAGATAGAATGGTCTGCCAACACACTGGATTACATGGCATATTAAGTTATAGACACCAGAACTACTTCCACACCAATTAGTTATAAAAGAATTAAGTAATTTCAAAAATCAATAATTTACCCAAACTAGTTAAGTCCATAACAACTTTTATAAAATATATTTTAAAAATCTGTTCGATTTTCTTTAATCTTAGTGAAATGTTTATTTCAATATTGGCTTGTGTTAGCTGTCTGCCTCTGTGACACAGCTTCTGTTTATAACAATACTATAAAAAATAAAGACCGATCAGAACCATGAAAGAATGGTTGAAAAATTTCACTACTGCTTTCAACACCCGTCCCCTTACCCACTTATCAATGAAATTCCTCATTCTACAGAACATGCATTCTGTGTAAAGTCACCACCACACACGTTACGGACTAGTTCTCCTGCTGGAATCTAGATCTTCAACTCTACTTAACTATTATCCAGAAATTGCATTAACCCCACCCAAAAAGCAGCATTTAAGAAGTTCAACACTAGTCATTTCAGCATAGGGTAGGAGAGTTCTCTACTCTAGTCAAAAGGGATTTTATTTTAAATAGCATATTAAACGGTGAAGCAACATTTTTCTGCATCTTGCTTCCAATAAAAGAAATTCTTAAAGACTTACTTCTTTGAATTTTCCGATTCTACGTATCGGCTTTTAGTTTAGTCTCTGTCACAATAAGAATGCTAGGGATTAAAGACCTAGGCTAAAACAGCCATGCAAAAAGTTTTGGTAAATGGTAAATACAGTATAAGACTGGGTCGTTTTCTAACTGGCAAGTACATCAGCCTAGTTATCATCATCATCATCATCAAGGTTAAGTAAAGAGCACCTGTGCCAAGGTTGGCATATAGTCACGACAGCTGAGAAAAGACAGGTTAAAGTGATCATTAAATTGTTTTTTCTCTCCTTTAGAGGAATGAGAGGTGGAAAATTTCCAAAGTGCTTTATTTCTCAAGAACATTTTTTCTTAAAGGCTAACACTCATACTATCAGACAAACTACTATTATAGTTCAGAGTTTTCTTAAAAATTAAATTACTTCCCTAGGAACTCACTGTTGAAAATTTAAAGTATCAAACGTGAATGACTTAGGTCTAATTTTTACCCCACCATTTTTCTAGAGCAATACTCAAAGTAGTACGGTTTTAGTCTCCACTATAAATGTGAGACCCTGACCTTACCCTGAATGAGGCAATTGAACTACTAGTGTGCTTTACTTAAAGCACGTGCATAAATATTTGTAACACTGGGGCACTGGTTTAAAAAGAATGCTTCTGTGCTGAAACTAGTCTCTCAAGACAAAAAGACGACCAGATTTTCACACCCGCTGAAGACCCATACTTCCAACTGAAGACAAAGTAGCCTAGAAAAATTGAAGCCCATAATTTATAACAGAAAACTGCAACTTTTTTCACAAAACCACTTTTATAAAGTATTATTCTATATTAATATATTAGCAACAATAAAACACAAGTACAACAGATGTATTTTAGGGTTCCATTCTCAATCTACCATGTCATTAGAATTGTTTTAAGAAACAATTCATAATTACCATGTTATATATACCAGTGTTACAAATAACCTTATCAAAATGCTAGCATACAAATATTTAGATCTTTGGCATGTATGTTCTTCAGGGCACTTTAGTTCAAGAAAAGCATGCAATTTAATGACAACTTGAAAAAAAGTTAGAGTCCTTGGACATTTTACTGTCTACTAGCTCTGGAACCACTCTTAATATTTTTAAAAAATCCTGCATCCTGAAGTATAAAGTCTTTGCCTTGAGAGGAAATGGCCTAATTTTTTGAACTGACTTCTAGGAATTTGAACCACGTTCCCCAGTCTGCAACTTACTGCTAAACCGGACAGGCTGTGCCACATTGATAGTGTGAAAGCGGGTTGTGTCTCCTCCTCTTCCTCGATTGTGCCTGGAATCCACGTTTTCTTTCTCATGATAAGATCGTTGGTCCCCTGTCAAGCCTAAAGAGAAAAGAAACACACATGCAAGGCAGTTTTTCATTTAGCCAAAGGTAAACTCTTTCATGAATGTCTCTCCAGGTTTGAATTCAAGACAGACAAAAGAATAAAAAAAAAAAAAAGACAATAGTAATTGTATATTTCATTTGTACTGTAGTTGCCTGTAAGAAGACACAGACAAACTATACAGACGATGCCAATGTGAAACACCTACCATGGAAAAGAGCCAAACTGTTACATGAGTCTTGCTAATAAAGCTAAATATTTGTGGCAGAGTTTCAATAAATGCAGCACAGAGCTTGACATGCAGCCGTTTTAGCTGTTCCAGCAGATGTGTCATTCCCAGATTTTATCTATTCTTCTTTGCATAGAACAGTCCACGCTCCTGCTGCTCAGTTTGTCAGTCACAAGAGTGTGGTTATTCGAGAGCTCTCTGTTCCATAGTTTTGAAAAAGCTTTTGAAAAACGTATTTGACAAAACTAAGATGGTTATCAAGGAAATCTCCAGACAACAGGCTAACACTTTTCCACTTATCGAGGGACTTACTGGTAGCCGCTTTCAGCAGCCCCCATTGGCCTGCCGTGGCAAACTGCGGCAGTGGGAGCCGCGATCAGCTGGACCTGCAGACAGGGCAGGTACAAAATCCGACCTGGCCCACCAGAAGCTTTCCCTACACAAGCGGTGACCCCAGTTTGAGAAACACTGGACAATAGCCTATAGCAGGGGTAGGCAACCTATGGCATGCGTGCCGAAGGCGGCATGCAAGCTGATTTTCAGTGGCACTCACACTGCCTGGGTCCTGGCCACTGGTCCGGGGGGGCTCTGCATTTTAATTTAATTTTAAATGAAGCTTCTTAAACATTTTAAAAACCTTATTTATTTACATACAACAGTTTAGTTACATATCATAGACTTACAGAAAGACCCTCTAAAACGTTAAAATGTATTATTGGCACGCAAAACCTTAAATTAAAGTAAATAAATTAAGATTCAGCACACCGCTTCTGAAAGGTTGCCGATCCCTGGCCTATAGGTATGAATTAAAGCGATAGAGCAAAAGCCTACAGGCCTCAAGTCTGTAAGACAATAGCCTTGATGAATTAACTGAGGGCCAAAGGCCTAAAAATCACTGCACGAGCAACTAACCAGGAGAGAATCTATATCACAAGATAAAATGATGTAAATAAGCAAGTACGGCTAAACTGCTGATAGGTAACTCCAATATTATAATGATAAGTGCTACAGAACAGTTCCTCAAGGAAATTACTAATTATGTTCAGAGCAGGATTTGAACAGTGTGCAATAAAGGAGTCCTCGGACAGCACAATGGAGGATGAAGCTATTTAATAGCTGCTCATTCAGCAAACACCCTCCCTCCGATGTGCTCAATGAGACCGACTTCCTGTGGAAAAAAATAGTAATCATGTAATTAACCATCTCAATGCATACACAAAAGGCAACCTACATTCTGGCATTTCCTAATTTGAGTGCTAGATTTTGTGATTTCTACATTCTTTTAATGTAGATTTCTGTATGCGACTTCCATAAAAGGTTGCTGGTTTCTGTACATGAGCTGCTAATGTGCTCATCTGCGGGGAAATGCAGTAGCTATTGGGGTTTTTTTGGTTATTGTTTTTAAAGCATACACATGCTCACACTCTCCAGCTGTTTTGTCCAACAAGACAGTTTTAACTGCACAGAACAACCTACTGGATAATAAAGTTTCCAATTCTCATTTATTGTGGAGGTGGGAGGGGAACTACATCATCTCAAGATTAACTGCCTTTTGGGCCTAAAATTAAACCACCAATTTTTTTTTTTTTAAATACTTCCAGTTGTAAGTGGTTTTTTACCTGTTTTCTACTTTCATTGTGCAGAAGACATTAAATAAGTTTAGCCCAGACATTACGCAAATAAATTCCTATTGGGTAACATTACTTAACATCATGGGACAACTAATTCAGGTCACATATGGTGCATGTGTATTTTAAGCTTTCATGAGAACCAAGTCAGAAGAATAAATTTCAAAAGGCTTGAGTTCACAGCTATAAGACTACTGCTAAATGATTATGTTTATAAAGATTTAATGCTGGCCATATCTTTGGCTGACTGTATCTAGGAGTTTTTCTGTGAAGAGGGGTGGGTGGGAAGGAGTGCAGGACCACATATGTTCTTCCTATAGACTCACAAAAGGTCATGTTATGAAAAGAAATTGAGTGGATGTTGGATGAGATCAACACAGTTTCCTCTCAAAGATGTTGCTCCTAGATTACTGGGTTCAGCATAGATACCTTGTTACCAGTTGGATTATGGTTCCATTCCTGGGTCTGCAAAGTTCTGTTGGAGAGCATCTTGAAACATTGAGGTCTCCTGACCAAGGGCCCTTGGAAAAAGCCTTATTATAGGGTAATTAGTTCAGGGTGAAGATGAAGTTATACAGAAGGGTTGTGATACAGTGTCTGATCACAAGAGTTTAAATGTTAACAGTCAGAGCACACAAACTGTTAACTCTGCACTGCTTACTCCAGTGATAGGTGCTATAGAAAACAGAAAGAGATGGAGATGATTGTCAACTACAGTTGCTTGAAGCAACTGCTGTTGAGAAGCTTTGGAAAATGTCGGACATCCATTCCCTGTCCACTAACAGATTTTATTTTATTACGTTACATAAAGTATAAGCAGAATGAACTGAAGACGTTCTGCACAATTCTGGCTGCTTATCTGCTCACTCCCACTATTCTCATTACTGAACAAAAAGTTGATCTACAAAGTTGAGCTCTTTTAGTGGCAAAAAAGAAATTGGGGAATCCAAAGAGTAAGAAAAATATCAAAGTTCTCAGCTCTTATTTGTACAATTACAGAGGGTGAAGGTGGAAAAGCACAACTACTGCTATCTCTGAATATATATTGGCATTCTTAGATTCTTATCATTTACATCAAAGTTTAAACTGCCAGTAGCTAGAAGCAGAAACTAGTATTAACAACCAAGAAATTACTACTTGAAACTCACTAAAGTGGTAAAGGCCTTAATAGATATGACCTTATTTACTATAAATTTTACAGCAAATACTGTTTCAGCATGAATTATTTTCAAATCTATTACTCCCGATAAGGATCAGAAAAGAATTATTTAATGTGACTCCAAGGCTAAAGCAGTAAGGAGTTGCAAGCACGTGCTGCGTAAATCCACCCAATAATTTCTAGTATGCAGACAGAATCAGCAGTCAAAGGGCTTTATCCTGCTAGAGCCATGGATCAAGGACAAACAGAGATGCAAAGATTCCACTAATATTTATGCAAGAGTATGGAAGAAAAAGTAAGTATTTCTACATACCAGAGCTTAAAACTAAAGTTTGGAATTGAAAAGAATTCTATCTTAAAAATAAATCTGTATTTTAGGGAAGGAAGATAGAGGGAAAATGGGATGTTATAGACAAAAAGGCTATTCAATTTAACATTGGCTTTTGAAAGACAAATATTACAGCTCAGTAACAAAAATATGCATCCTGTATACTTATCCTGACTGGTTAATGGCTATTAACCATTTATTGACAAAATGGGTTTTGAAGAAAAAAAAAAGATTGGAACTGCTGCTAGCAAAAGGAACTTGCTGCTTGTGAGACAACAGCTAAACTCAGAACATACTGGATTTATTGGGAAAGTTCCATTTCAGGCACGATTCAACTCCTCTTGGGGTGAATGGGAGTTTTGTTGCTAACATGAATAAAACCAAGCCCTAAAAGAAATAGGCAGGCAATGTGATATAGCTCAGGGGTTCTCAAACTAGGGGTCACAAGGTTATTAAATGGGGGGTTATGAGCTATCCGCTCCACCCCAAACCCTGCTTTGACTCCAGCATTTATAGCGGTGTTAAATATATAAAAACATGTTTTTAATTTATAAGGGATGGGGGGGAAGAGTTGCACTTCGAGGCTATGTCAAAGGGGTCACCAGGACAAAAGTTTGAGAACCATTGATATAGCTTTAATGGCCTTTCATTGACCTTTGGAAAGGGAAATATCCCATACTAACAAGTCATCAGTGTGCATTCACACCGAGACAACAAGAATCTAATTACCTTCCATTAACCTTTATTGGTTATGCAATTTATACAGTAATTTCCAGACTCTGGACTGCTAAGGCGGTCCAACAGTCCTCCCATTTCCGTATCTGTAAAGCTTCTTTCCATATTAAAGAGCAATTATGATAGCATGAGTAACCATCTTAAGTTTACGGTGAATAGGAGATATTTACCCCACATTTTCATAAATCCTTCCTTCAATTGAAAGTTGAAATGCTTTCCAGTAAGAACTATTTCACACAGCAAATCTGCTACATATGACAAAATGTTAACCCTAACGAGACTGATTTCCCCATTTAGCCATATGCATAGCATGAATTTTGTTCAACTAAAACCCTGAACACAATATGCAAGATAGCTGCATAGAGGCTAGCTAAGGCACAAGCTCTGGATTTATGGAGGTCAGGCTCATTAAATCCACACAAAGTGTGCTCTATACAGATATGTAAAGGATGTAAGAAATGAGCAAAGTTTGGCAGAGACTGTTCCTATAAAATACTTACTCTATTGCAGGTATTGGAAATACTGTAAAAATAACTCTCAGGCCCAGAATTCAGAATGCAGCTTGGCAGCCCAAAGGAGTTCACTAAATGCTCAACAGTTCTGATTTATTAGTTCAAACAGAGAATGAACTTAAAAACTGCAATACTTCAGTGTAGTTTGTGTCTCTCTAAAGACCCCGACTTAAAAATCTAACCCATGCTGCAATTTAATTCTAGTTGTCATTTCCAGATTTCTACTTGCTATCCCAAAAGAAAGCCTGGGGCATTTCCTGCTGTTTTAAAATTATCTTAAATTGTACTGGCCAGATTTCCAAGAGTGTTTAGTCACAACCGAGGCCAAATATTCAGAGACCAATGCACAGCTGTTCCCACTTAGAATAATGGAGCTGATGGGTGATCAGCTCTTGAAAAATGACCCTATGCAAGTTTGAGGGCAAAAAATAACAGTTTGATTGCTTCCTGGACTGACGTGTTCTGTTTATGTAATTGAACAGCACAGCATAGGCAGCAACAGGGCAACTTCCCCCACACTGTCCAACACTGTGCCTCAATCCAATTTCTTTGTGGTACATTTTTAAGGGCAAGAGACAAGTTTAGAATTCAACTGCCGATAAGGGTATCTGTTTGATTCCATTGTAAAAGGTAGTTTTTCCTGTCCCTGAAGAATTAACACAGTCTAGCAACTCATTTCACATTTAGAATACCTACATATAGGTTGCAAGAATGGAAGTGTAACCTAATCAATGAAAAATTGCTTGTGATGTTACTGTATAAGCTGAAAAGCGAAGCCTAGTCAAGGTTTATCATAAGAAACATCCTCTACCAAATGTATTAGTGTCCTCCCACAGTGACGTCTGTTTGAACCTGGAACTGCTAACTGTCATTTTATAAAAACCAAACCTGAAGCATAACACTGCCACACAAAGTAGCCATACAAACAACAGAATTTTTTTAGTTCTACTTACCTGGACAGTCAACTTCATCACTCTCATCCTCACAGGTGGGCCATCCATCACACTGCCAGTTCAAAGGGATGCACTGGATGGTACCACTGCGACATGCAAACTGCCCTGGGGTACAGCGGAGCTCTATGGAAACAAAAAGGAAGGTTTTTCCCCCTAAAGAGATATATTCTATTCTGAATAAGGCTACGTCAGAAACTAATTGTCCACCACTATGCACACTACAGACAATATTTAAGCAACTTGGCCCTTCAATAAGATCTCTAATTCATACGGTCTCCCTGTTTTAAAGGGGAAGATTAATAGGACTTTCTTTGCCCAGACTACTACTTGAGGAAACACTTTATCAGACAGCTTTATAGCAAGAGCCTTATACTGAAGCTGTCAACATTTTAAAGTCACATGTAAAATTTACAGGCCAGATCCTCAGATGGTCCATGCAGGCATAGGTAGACCCAATGAAAATCAACTTAACTCTCTAATTTAATCCAACTGAAGTTCTAACCCTATATTTTTAATTTCAGTATTCTCAGAGATCAGTATTTTTCTTCATTCTAGGAAGGACATGCAAACTGATTAGAGCAATTCCCCAACCTTCTGTACATCAATTTATGAAAATATGCTGATAACATCAGAACAAAAGCATCATCTGAAATTAAGTGATATTATTCCCCCACACACACCCAAGTGAGATCACAGAGTGCATCCTTATTTCCACTCCTTACAGGTATTCCCAAATAGTTGGTGCTTTGAAAAACAGAGTTAAAAAAAAATTTCAAGTCCACAGATCTTAAATCTATCAGAATGTTTCCAATACCAGTTACAGATTAAGAGAGCCCTTCTAGCTATCTAAGAATGCACATTATCCTAAAGTTTGCTCATTTTTTGAATTACCACTTTTTAGAATACTTATTTGGTTTTTAGAACCAGTGATTAATAAAGAGCTTATTATGGTAATTTTTTTTTTAAGCTAGTTATACCTACCGAGACACTACACATTCCAAACTACTATTACCAAGCTGTATGTACAACAAGATCAATGCATTTACAATTTCCTATCTAATTTGCAGTTCTGAACACGTGGACACACTGTGAACTAGCTTTCATATCCACGTTTGTCTTCATAATTTACTAGGATACCCTTTGTGAAATTTCTACAGAAGTACAGCCTTTAAATGAAACTAACTACATGAGCATATTTACACTATTTCACATCATGGTTTTGCTGCCCTTAAAAATAACTATTATAGAAATAAAAACTTTCAAAGCTCTAATCATTCCCTTCTATCAAATACCACAACATAAGAATTCTGCTGCTCTTTCAATTTTCCTTGAAATATTTTGCAAAGAGATCTATCAATACAAATGACTCAGTCTAAAGCTGAGTTTAGAGCTGTTCATCTGACTGCAAGATGTCATTAACCTCAGTGGACTCACCTTCATATCACCAGAAGTCCATCTGTCACTGCAATTCAAATCTCTCAAAGAAGGCGACTATATGCCTCTCAATCTCCTATGTTATACATAACTTAACATATCTCTTTTCCTATTAGTGAACTAGAATTCTCCCAGTTTATCTAGGTTGGAGAACAGCTGCATTTCCATACTTTCACAATTTCAGGCACAAAAAACCCAAAAACCAAACAAAAACACCTTATCTTAACTCTGAAAGGTGTAGATTTACAAGGACATTTTATGTGACTGTAATTTAAGATATAAAATCCTTATTTTTTTGAACCTTCAATTATCAACATGCATTCTCAACCTGAGCTCCATCTTAATGAAGTTTGTTTTTAAATTAAATAAGGTTTAATATGTTTTTGTTGCTTTCTTACTGAAATGTATACTTCCAAACTAAACACAAATCAAGGCAGACTTACTTTAGATACTTGTGGATAAATCCTACAGCATACCAAAGTTTAATGGTTTCTTTATAAGTATTACTTTACCTTACAGAGCACAGGAATGTTCACATTAGAGCTAGAAAATAAAAATAGGCATATCCTCTTCTTAACACACCACCTACGCAGAATGAACACTCAGGTCACAAAATAGCTAAGAATTCAGACAGACCTGCTAGACTACAACTGACAACAACATATGGTACAAACAGGCAAGACACTTCTGACCCATTTACAGAATTTTATTTAGCGTGAACATACCCAACAATCCAAAAACAATGCATGAACCACTTCCAACACCGTAAGAAATAAGGCAAATAGTGAGAAAAATGAGAATGAAAACTAAGTTTTTCAGAATATAACTATAGTAAGTACCAACTGGTCTCAAAAAAGGAGGAGCTGGGAGGAAAGGTGAAGCTTAGATAATCTCAAAAACCTTCTGGTTTAAAAATCACAATGGCCACATTTGAAAAATCCAGTTAATGTAAGCAGTAGGACAAACTTCCAAATATTCCTATTCATAAGTTTATGGTACTATGTCCACACTTCTCTAAGTTACTGATATTTATTTCATCATTTTAGTGCTGATGCCAGAAATATCTTGTTGCCATTGCAAATGTGGCATTGCATTAGATACAATGGTAATTTTGTGAGTGGAAATGCTGCAGAAATTAAATTTAAAAAAAAATCCTTTACATTCTGGCCAGCCACAAGTTTCTATCACTCTTAATCTGCAGCTCTGGCAGAATTTAATTTGTACTTTATCACATCAGTTTTTATATATATTTATTTCATTCTTGAGTACTTTCGTTTAAATGCAAACCACACGTGCGGGATGTAAATTAAGATATTCTGCCGCACTGTGTAACAAGAGAAATCTCTGTCTGACTTGCAGAAACAACAGAATGAGGGTTATAGGACACCGCATGGGAGCGGTTGTAGAGCCAAAAAGGGATGCAATGACAGGAGTAGAAGGAGCAAAATGACAATACTAACAGCAAACAACCAAAGCGTTACTATTTTATGCACAAATAATTATACACTCAAAGGCCAAGATAAAAGGATATTGTCATTAGTGGCATTAAACTACTTAAGCAATGCTCAAGCAGTTTATGAGGTCAACAGAAATACTCAATGGAATTACAGCCTCATATGGATCGTAAATGCACTAAATAATTAGGTTTATATAATGTTGCCTTGATTATTCATTTGAGCTCTATTTTACATATTCAAGCAAGAAAGGTAAGTGATTGCAAACTACATGCCATCTCTATCTTCCCAGTGTCAATACCTCCCACATTAGACTATTTTTAATCACACATGAGTCTACATTTTAGAAGTCTAAGTAGAGAATTTTTAAAAACAAAGTAAGTTTAGAATAATCAACGGAATGTATCAATGAATATTTTCTCCAAATGCCAAGCACACTACCAAAGCCACATAACAAAATGCTTCAAACGGAAAAGCAGGAATTGTAATATGATTCGATTCCATACAAAGAAATTATATTAAAGGAACACAGACTAAAAAGTGAAGCATTCTCTGGAAATGCCAAAAATTAGGTTCCTGTCAGTCTTAACTCTGAACCCTTGTTTTCCTACATTTTGAAGTTAAAAAAAAAAAGTGATCTTATCATTAAACACACAGAACTGCCTGATTCACTATGCAGTTTGGACAATACTGTCCAAATGAAAGCTTTGAAATATCTGTATCTTCACTTTCTGAAGTGTGCCCATACTTAAAACATTACTATACATAATCCATCCCTGCACTGACAGAGCTCCATCCTCCATAGCGTGTCTTAACTCCTTTACCTATGTGCCTTCACCATATGAAAGAAGGCAAGACTCCATAAAAAGTTTCTTTACATTCACACTTCTGTGCAGGGTGGAAACAATAACTGATAAAAATACAATCAGAGTATGGTCTAAGAAGTGGACTTCTTAAATCCTTACAATAGTGACAAACCACAACCAATCTCCACTAAAGCACTAAGAGATATATCTGTGACCTAGCAGTTAAAGCCATACCAAATTCCAAGTTTCTAGTAAATACCACAGAAATGACAGAGCAAGTGTTCAAAATAAGGGTACTAAATACTGTATATATAGTTTTTAAAATGGGAAAAGGGCATTTCCTTCCAGGAGGCAGTCTCAAACATCTTAACTCTATTTTTCTATAGAAAGTTTGCTTTGGTGCTGAAATCAAATGTGACATTTCTGAACCCAAAGAGGGGAGGGGGGGGGGGGAAAGACTTACGAACATCTACAATCCTCTAGAATTAAAACTTTTGGACAATCTTAGCTGCAGGCATCAATATGTACTCTGTCTATAGTATTATGTAATTTGAAGGACTGTCTCATAACTTATTGGTAAAAATGTTTATTGAATTAAAGAAAATAACCCAAAAAATTACAAGAGAATTTGTTAGCACTGCAGCTTACGTTTCTGCACTTAGGTTGACTTTCTCTCCATTTTTACACACACGCTTTCCAATGTACAGTGCTATATACCATGTTCAATACCAAACCAAGACTCAGACAGAATGAATTGGTTGCACAGACTGAATATTTTCTAAGAAGATACTGAACCAATGGGAAACTGAACACTTGCTCCAAAGTTAGAATTTAAAAGCAAGGCATACATGCAAGGTGTAAGTACTAATTCAAATCAAGAATCCTATCTGACTGACAGCCTATTTCTAGGTCATAACAGCACAAAACTAAATAATGCTTCAGGGAATCCTAGTCCCTCGCTGCAAAGGCCAGGGCAACAATTCACCAGAAATGTAATATAATAAGACTCCCTTGCACCTCTGAAGAATAATTAGCATTAGCAAAGAGAAGTGCAACATCTTTTGACCACCCAGAGCTTCTGTAAAAGGTAATTATGCCTAGCATGTATGGAACACATTGATTCAACTACATTAGGTCATACTAGGAGATTATGCCTACATATCCTACATCACACAGAGGTTCTTCTGAAGACATGGTAGCAGCTGTCACAACATTTGAATTGCTCTAGGTGCACATATTTAATCACTGCACACTTTTAAAACCAGTTATGTTTATGTGATTTCTCAAACAACTGATCCCTCTCATCCCTTACATATTTGCATGCAACCCGATAATGATTACTAAGAACAGTGGGAGGAGGGACACTAGATATTTTACTTGTCTTCAGAAAACAAACAAAACTGTGCTTACCCTGGGGAAACCAAATATAGCAAGACTGAAATACCAAATATGCATATTATTGATACTGTATCTTGGATAATTATGGTAATATTAGAAAAATCTCTTCTGTACTACTTCCCCCTATTCCTCTCAATTCTCCCTCCTTTACAGATCAAGATAGAGTGCTCAGTAAAATGTAAAACTGGTTAAAGACGTTTGCTGGTTTTTAGAAGTAATACTTTCCACCATTCAAGTAGAAAAAATGTATTTATTTTGCATTTTATATCTTGTTGGAGATTACAAACAAAGTCTATATGTAGAAAAAGTGCTTTATCTCAAGAAGCAAGTGCACAGTATCAAGGAATTTCTTCAAGTCCCTTTGTTAACTAAGAAATATGGAGAATGCATTTGTGATGTACAAACACCAGTATAGACAGCACAGAAATACCCAGGCTGTCTGTCTTGTGGATCTCCCCCTTCACACAAGTGGCATTTCTATATACCAACTCTAACCCAATATTTTACACGTTTAAAAACCTCATCTTCCACAAACCTCCAGCCAAAGTGGACCAGATTGGACTTTTAGCTGAAGGAGTCTACTGTTTCCTCTACTTTGGGGCTAAGCCAGAGGTGGGCAAACTCCAGCCTGCAGGGCCATCCTGCTCAGCCCGAGCTCCCGGGCAGCCCCAGCCCCTACCCTGCTGTCCCCCCTCCCCCGCAGCCTCAGCTCACGGGGGGCAGGCGGAGGACTCAGGAGGAGTATTGGAGGCTGCGCAATTGGCCAGAAAGAAATAGCGCTTTGAAGGGGAAACCGCCGTTTCTCTTCCGAGTTCTCCGCCTACAGTTGCAGGGCCACATTCCGAAAGGGACTGGGAGGGGAGGGGGGGAGTGGTGGATGGGGGGGGAGTCCCAGGGGCATGGTTAGGGGCAAGAGGACAGTCAGGGGACAAGGAGGGGTTAGACAGGTCAGGAGTTCTGAGTGGGGCTGAGGCCAGGCTGTTTGGGGGGCACAGCCTTCCCTACCCAGCCCGTCATACCATTTCACAACCCCGATGTGGCCCTCAGACCAAGAAGTTTGCCCACCCCTGGGCTAAGCATTCCTTTAGCAGTGCTGATAGGTCATTAAACCCAGGAAGAGAGCTTGCAGACTTCTTTGGAAGGAGATAAAAACAGTGTCAGGATGAATATAGGAGAGATTTTTGTATGTAGGGCTTGCTGTTTTAGTTTGCTTTGGGAAGATTTAGTTGTTAAAAAAAAAAAAAAAAAACTTAATCTGACAGACATCTTTTGGCTAGGGCTAGGGCTAGGGCATGTGCCAAAATGTTGTGTGACCTCACAAGCATGATTATTGTTCTTGCAGGATCCTTTTTCTTATCAGGGTCAAACACATAATCATTGTGCTATAACATGAAATGTAGGAAGTAGCTTAAATTGTTTTGGATGGATTTCTGATTACATTTGGCCTCAAAAAGACAAAAATAGCATGGAAACAGTTTTAACAGACATTTTTAGTTTGAATTTATAACAACACAGAAGGTTCATGAGTGTTTGGTTTTCCCTTAATTTTGAGGATGTGGAAACAGATTTGAAAAACATGAAGCACAAAAATCACATATACATAAGATGCCTTCAGAACACTGAATAAAGGGACTGTATAAAGACAATACTCTTTAAACATTAAGCCTCAACAACCCTTATTAAGTAGAATATCTTTTACAAGCGGGTAAACTGAAGAAAAGAAAGGTAACATAGGCTAAATATATTGCCCAATCGGCTCTTGGGTCTTAGGGGAACCAAAGTACAATACCCAGCCTGTCTGATTCACAAAAGACGTCCCTCTGCCCCAGCCTCTGCTTGAATCAAAGCCGATCAGAAGAAAAACTTACAAAAAACAATGAAAAGGCAGCAGAAGAGACACTTAAAACCCTCCAGACCAGGGTGACAGAACTAAGGAAACTCCTAGCTTCATTTGCATCGAAGATGGGACATGGAGGCATCTCTATTAGCATACAGAATGGAAAACAGAGATTCCAAGGCAAGAACCGCACTGGACTAGGGGATCAGAAAAGCAGGGAAGCAGTGCATGATGCGGAATCTCTGCTCCAGATGTTATAATCATAGATCATTAGGGTTGGAAGGGACCTCAGGAGATCATCTAGTCCAACCATGAACCCATGCCTGCACACACCCAGCTCAGTAGTTATAAGACCAATTCTAGTAATAAATCCTTTATTGGTATCCAAAATAGTGAAGCTGACTAATTGCATGGTGACCTCCCTTGAAGGAACATCACCCATAGCCAGGAATGAGTAGTTCCTATTATCTAGCCTGAAAAAATCAACTTTGGTATAATCCCTTGAGACATCAGTTTACCCACAAATCTAGTGTTCTCCCTTGAACCACTGTTTTTTTTTCCCCTACAAAAGCCCCCACCCCTGCTAAAGTAAGTGCTCTGATGTCTGGATCCAAAATCTGCATCAGTTCCACTGGGACTTCATCTTCTCCTGACTGATCGTGCTGGGGGCTCCGACTCTCTCCAGCACTCTGAACCCTTATCTACCACCACCACCTGGAAACCCTGATCAATTCAAGATTCACAAAGTGGTGAGAACCCAGCTCTCTCCCTCTCTCTAAGTATAGCCTTCTGACCTGGACTTGTGTGAACAGTTACAGCTGAGTTTTCTAAACCTGACTTTTATAATCAAATTTAAGTTTGATTTAATATTATTTACTATTGTGTTTGTTTGGCTCCCCATGTATTGTTATTAACTGGCAATAAATAACTTTCATGGTTAAGCTGGTTGCTTCTCCCCCACCATCCCTCGTAGGTGTTTTTTGGCTTCCCTGTTCTCTCTGCAGCAACACTCCTCATAACTAAGCTAAAGATCCCTGCAGTGCCCCAAAATCCGGTGGGGTTTGCTCATCAAGTGGGTTACTACCAGATAGGGTGGCTAGACAGCAAAGGTGAAAAATCGGGACAGGAGGTATTGGGGGGGGTAATAGAAGCCTATATAAGTAAAAGACCCAAAAATCGGGACCATCCCTATAAAATCGGGACATCTGGTCACCCTACTACCAGAAGAATTATAATATGAAAGTGGGGATAGGGGTGTGCTGAACCTGGGGCATATGAGGGTGGCCGCTTGGAAGTGCTGCTCGACCCAGCCTGCTGAGTCCAAGGACATATTAGGAGTCAGCTCAGGAGTGCTGATTAACCCGGTCCTCTCAGACACGCTCTGTTAATGTGTGCGTGTGTATTCGTCTGATTCTGTGGCTGGAAGAACCTAGCCCTAGGGAACCGAGGTCCTGCAGGATTGCTCCATTGGGAGGAAACTTGCAGAAGGGAGAAGTAGAGCTCTGTACGAGAACACAAGTGACACAAGCAGTACATTGATAGAATTACAGAAACACCCCCCACCCCAGAAGAGTAACCCTAATAAATGAGCGCACCCCAAAGTAATGGGCAAATCTGGCAACATCAAGGTCAGAGTTCAAGTCAGCAACAGCTGGAAACAGAACCAATGAGTCCTGGCTACCAGTTCCATACTTACTACAAAGCCACATTTCCTCCCTATCAATTACCACTATAGCTTTTCAATTCATCAGCATACTTCTAAATAGAACAAACTCTGTCCTTTAGACAATATCAGTGCTCATCAGCTATGGTAGTACATTTTCTGGAATCGCAACAGCTTGTCAATAGCTGAGAGATGACCAATGGAGTAAGCATGAGGGGTGAGGTAGATCGGAAATGGAAAAAAAAATGAATTTGGAATATTTAGTTTTCAAGTCAGTTATAAAAGGAAAACATGGAACCCAATATTAAACTTCAAAAGCTTAATGAGTCCAAGAAGAGACAGCCTCTTGGGTCAATGCATTAAGTAATGTAATCTGTCCAGACGAGACACTCACCTGAAAGAAGTCTTGCCAGAGCTAGTCGTGAACCTGTAATTTGAAATTTAAAAGAAAAAACTTACAAAACAGTTGGAAACGTAATTGATTAAATACCAGAAATAAAGGATAAAACTGTCAGTAAGTTAACACAATATAATTTACACAAGATGGCAGGAAATTTGTATCTCCCTCAACCAAGTACTACTTTTCAAGTCAATGACACACAGTAGAAAATTTAGGATCCAGTGTATGTAATCCAATCACAAGCACCTCATTTCTCTGAAATCTAGGTCTTTATGTGAGAGGAAAGAACTTGTAGCAGGAACTGGGTCACAGTTTAACATTAGCAAGTTCTTGGAATTCATGGACAATAAAAATGTCATTTTGTTTAATCCAAAAACTGGTACAGTTTCACAAATGTCATACAATAAATGAACACCTTTCCTCAGTTACAAGTACATATTTTGGGCCCCAAGAGGTCTTTGTATCGCCTGATTTGACTCTTCTGCACTATGTAGAACATTTCCCTACGTTATTCTTAGTAGACGGAAGACTGAACATTAAAAGGTCACATCCTTAAGCACAATTCTCAACACCACCACGTTGAGCTAACTAGAATCAGTTACTTTAAATCCCAAAGCAAGTAACTTGTATTTTCCAGTTTAGTTCGTATGTATTTTAAGTTGTTTGAATGGCAGGAGCACTATCTGCTCTTCAGTGAAGAAGTACTTAACTCCAGCTCATCTTCCCCCTTCCATTGTACACAGTCTAGGAAGTGTATACTCTAATATTACATTATTTTACTAATTATAATCACTATCTCTTGCAGAAGAATCCTTCTAGGACTTTCTGCCAAGTTATTCCACCAGTTTACAACAGCACTCTTACTTTTTCAGCTTCAGAAGTATGGATCCCTTGCAGACCAGAAAGCTGTTTATCTACAAGAATGTTTCTCTGAAGTTAATCTCAATTCTCCCTCGCCTACCAGACTGCCTTTTGAGATCAGTTTCATCCAAACTCAACTTGGTATCTAAGTTTGGCCAATGACTTCCTTTTAATCAAGTCATAAATTATGCCTCCACTAAAAAACACCAGAGGCCACATGACTCAAAAAGGTATGTGATAAATACATAGATAATTCAGTTTTCAAAACCTTATAAAAATTATTTTAAAATTGCATCATACTGAAATCTAGCAAAGTTACCAGCTCAGAAAAAAGAGCTTGAAGCACTATCACTTTTAAAAGAGATGCAACATTCACCATACTGGTCTGAAGACTCCAGCTGGCTCTCAATTGAAACAAGGTGTGCAGATGCTTCAGCATAGTACAGCACTTGAGCACATGCTTAACTTCAAGTCTATGATTAGCTCCCATTAACATCAATAGGAACTAAGCATGTGCTTACTCAAATATTATTCTTAGCCAATAATTTGGCTAAGGATTACATATTAATACACACAAAATCACCAACAACTTTTGAAAATCATAGCCATTACATAGTACATACATCTTGTTTATAGAAGTTTAAAAGCAAGTGCCATGCATACATAAGTGGTACTTTGTATTTCTATATGTATTTTGCATATGACCTAACACATACATTTGAAAAGAATGCTAACAATTCTACTGATAACTTGTCACAGTTAAATCTACATGCTCTTCAGTCAACCCTAGCCTCGGTACTGTGGACATACTCCACTGAGTTAATGGTCTTAAGTGGGGACACATACAATCGACAGCATAAAATCGATTTCTAAAAAAATTGACTTCTATAAATTCGACCTAATTTCGTAGTGTAGACATACCCTCAGTGAAGGAAGACAAGAGCACTGGCATCCTCAAGAAGTTGGAAATTTTATCCAATAAGGAATGCTGTTAAAAAGTATGATTTTTTTTCCTGTACAATCCAAATGACAATATAGATGAAACAGCAGGGTGGATAAAAATAGATATTTTTATTTAAGTAGGATTTGATTTAAATAAATTTATAATTTTGAAATTATAAGTTTAGGTCTTTATAAAAGTTACTATAATAATTAGAATTGAAATTTGTGTGTTTAATTTACCATTTAATTTAATGTTAACTGCTGAACTTATAAAGAAAGTCAAACCCTGAACTGGTGGAAGTCACGGCCAAACACTTTGAGCCAGAGTTTGCTGACGTACTACACCAGCTTTTGACAGCAGTAGCCTCTTTCGCAGGTATAGAAAGAGTCTTCTTAATTTCAGTTCATTTAACTAGCTCAGTTCATAGATTCAGACTTTAAGGTCAGAAGCGACCATTACTATCATCTAGTCTGACCTCCTGAACAATGCAGGACACAGAATCTCACCCACCCACTCCTGTAACAAACCCCTACCCTATGTCTGAGTTATTGAAGTCCTCAAATCATGGTTTAAAGATCTCACGACTAGTTCACTTAAAGTTGAAAAATCTACTGGGAAACAAATCAGAAAATCTTCCAATCTATGAATAAAAATGAGATATGAGAGGACGAGTTCTAAGAATCTTGGACATGGTGATCAGAAACAATTAGTTCAATTCATTAACTATGGATTATACTTCCTCTGCTTAAAAAAAAATCACTTTTAAAAACACGAAACATTTTGATAAACTTTTTTTTTAAAATGTAGCCAGCACATTTAAGGTAGATTTTAAAAAACAATTCTAATCTGATGAGTTTTTTGCATTTCTTTTATAGAATTCCAACTCCCATTCGAGTGCAAGTGGTTGACAACTCATGAGTAAAAAAATTAATCTAGCAAATAAGAAATATGTCATTCACCACCGTCTAACATTAAAAAACTTAAGCTATATAACTGCTGAAATGTGTGTATATATAGTATAGCCTCTTGGTTAGCAAACAGTACCAAACTTAGCATAAAGAGTTGGGTTTTTTCCCAAATCATATTTTAATGATTGCCGACCTATGATAATCAACCTCTTTTTAGGAAAATACCTAAAATGTAAGAATGCATAAGATTACAATATATTACTTAAATCATGATTAAAGTCAGTGATTTAAATCAGTCTACCTTTACAGATAGGCTTCAGTATACTCCATTTCAGAAATGCACTAGTAATCAGTAGGCAGAATTGTCTTGCAGCCCTCTGGTAATTTCCCTTTAAAGAATGATACACTATATACATGAGTGCTATAAAGTCTTAGATCAAGGCACACACACTTTTAGATCTTTTTTAATTGTTTCCAGTAGGAAGGGGTCATTCAGAACAGACAGGCAGAGAACAAAAAGTTTTGAGGACAGACTCTCGCCTCTGCCTCTTCAATTTGGGGGAACTACTTACACCTTCTGGAACAAATTAAACACTAGCTCTTCACAAACCCGGTCCCCTCAAGGTTATTCTGGACCCTATGTTGATACCATCAGGCCTCAGCATGACAAACAGGGATTAATTGGACACAGGGACACAAACTTTTCCTCAATTTCTGACAGAGTTTTCCACAGAAGCTGTTTGTTGCAAACACCTCTGAAAGACGGCCAGAGAAAGTAGAGAGCTATAGACTACCCATCAGAGGGCACCAAAACATCCTATTTTACTGATTGTTTGCAGTACGTTCACAACTGGCATATGTACAAGACATGCACTGCAGGAGAGTCCATTTTTTCCCCTAACCACTCAAGTCTATTTTAAGGGTCAATCCAGTGCACTTCAGATGCAGTCAAACTTTTACCTATAACCATCTAGAAGCGAAAGCTGATAGTACTTAGTCATTTTTGCTAGGTAAACAATAATTTCAACAGAAGCATACAGACTCCACAAAAGAATACAATAACTAGTCAGAAAAGAGCACGACTACTGTATAGATCTTTGAGAAATTGCCTCTAAAGAAATGGAAAACTTAATTCCAAAATATTAGATGAATAGCACTTGTGTAAAAATCTGAGATTAAGGAAATATGGAGTACATTCGAATGAAACATGCTTTACAAAATTCCATCATGTGAACTAACAAAGCAGCCCAGGATTACTAAGAGTTATCTGACAATATTAAACAATGCTTTCAGAGTTTATTAGGAATATAGGTGAGCAACCCATTTGTTTCCTCAAGGGAAAGGATGTTTCTAGTCTGGGGGGTACGAAGAAAACAAAAACAAAAATAAAAAAAAATAAAAAAGACAGGAACAAATTAAAAAGCTTTTAGCAAGTATTGGCGCACATGCCCAGACCTGAAGCATATGAGAAGCCCAAATGAATTTAACAGGACTACTCAAGAGTTTAAGGTTAAGCACAAATAAATATCTTCCTGAATCATGGCATGAACTAGCCCAGAAGTCAAATGATAAGTGAAAGCAGGCATTTCAAATCTACTCTATGGAATCATCAGTTTAAACCACTAAAACTATTCCCAACTTCTAAAGCCAAAAGAACATTCTAATACTAAACAGGTATAAATTGTATAAGGTATTCTCTTACAAGATCCCAAACAGTATTAAACCTACACTTAAAACAGTGGTTTTCAATCTGTGGTCTGCAGACCCCTGGGGTTCCACTGACTGTGTCTAAGATTTCCAAAGGGGTCCACACCTCCATTCAACTTTCTTTTATGGGTCCACAAATGAAAAAAGGTTCAAAGCCTCTGATCTAAAGGATGTATACCACAATATAACTGCACATACATATATCAGAAACATTCAAATGCTGGTTACACTAAAGAAAAATCATTTGTTGTTCTAATTTTTCATAATACTTGTTACACACACACACCCCCATAAAAGGCTTAGCAGGAAAGTTCTAGAACACTTGAAAGCCGGGTCCAAAACTAAGTTACACAGAAACATTTTTTTTTGACTCTGTATATATGAAAGCGAGTATTCCTTCCTTTACAAGCTAGCTGATCCAATACATGACAGAAATTGTAGCAAATGGTTCATGCTCTGAATAGCATTCCACTGTTTAAATTAAGCCCTAACATGATAGGAATGTAGTCAATATTAGTTACAACTACATATATCCAGATTATTCAAGCCACTCACTTTATTCTTCCATAGAATAAATGCAGCTAACACAAGTAAGAGTTCCAGATATTAGAATCCTGTGTAGACCTATGAAATATAGTAATAATAAGTTTTAAAGGCTATGTGTTTGAAACCACCAATATAATTGGCTGGTCTTTTAAAGATGCCATATCCATTAAGTTAGGGGATTGACAACCTTTGGCACGTGGCCCAGCTGGGCCAGTTTGTTTACCTGCCACGTCCGCAGGTTCGGCCAATTGTGGCTCCCACTGGCCGTGGTTCGCCATTCCAGGCCAATGGGGGGCAGTGGCCAGCACATCCCTCATCCCGCACCGCTTCCTGCAGCCCCCATTGGCCTAGAGCAGCAAACTGCGGACGGTGGGATCCACAATCGGCCAAACCTGCAGACATGGCAGGTAAACAAACTGGCCTGGCCGGCCAGGGTGCTTACCCTGTCAGGCCACATGCCAAAAGCTGCTGATCCCTGCATTAAGTATATAGAAATCTATACAAAAGTCTACCAGGCCCTATATTATGCAACAATCAACTTAATGCCAAGCTTCTTTGAGGCAAGGCCTATTACTCATTGTGTTTGTGCTAGCCTAATCTTTATGGTTTGTAGGCACTACCTCACTATAAATGTTAAATAATGTTATTACAGTCGTGTTACGCTTCGTGAAAAAAGATACAGAGGGCTGACAATTTATAACAGGGTCTGAAAAAGAAATCCATGTCAATAGCATGCAGAAATTTTGCCCTGGCTTTCTCAGAGATTTAAGCTACCAATTTATTTAGAGCAGACGTTCTCAAACTGTGATCTGCGGACAAGTTCCATCCAGGTGGTCAGCGGATAGTTCCCTCTAAGATGCGTGCCTGGGTGGCCACACATGAAAGAATGAAGGGCCACCCACCTAATTAGTGGAGCCATGCAGGCGTGGCTCCACTAATTAGGTGCCTGGACCCTGGAGAAGAAACACATGTAAGGTGAGGTGGTGGCCTTTGGGAGAATAGGGGGTAAGTGGGAGGGGGTGACAAGAGGGGGAGTGGGAAATTTGGGACGTGCAGGGCTGCGGTGGCCAGAGAAAGAGGTGACTTTCCCCAGCTCCAGAGCTGCCACGGTGAGAGAGAGACTTCCCACCTTCCCAGCCTCAACTCTGTGGCTGCCACGGTGGGGGAGAGACTGCCCTCCTTCCCAGCCTCAACTCAGGGGCTGCTGCGGTGAGGGAGAGAGGGCACATCCATTGCATTAGAAAGGTAAGGCTACGGATATTAAAATATGAGTTGTGTGCTTTTATTTGTAGAACAAAAAAGTTTAATAATTAATCAATTTTTTTATATAGCACTTTTATCCAGAGCACGTTAACAATAGTTAGCTAACAGTACAAACAACATTTGGAAAGATTAAATGGTCCACCAAGATCCTCAGCAATTTCCAATGGTGAAAAAGAAAGTCTGATAAACTCTAAAGCAGTGGTTAAGCCTTCATTCTTCAAAAACAAACAAATACACACAGACTAAAAGCTTTCTTGCTTGTAAGATTGCAAAGAACCAAGAACTGGATGCAGTGTTATCTTCCTGAGTCTGAAGAAAGGTCCAGTACGACTGTTGCTGCGCACAGGTCTATCAAGCAACAGACAAGTGAATTTAAGACTAGTGAGGTTAAGTTCAGAGCCACATGAATAAAAATGAAGCTGTTAGAATCGTGTTAGTGTAGTTCTGCTGATGCTTGGTAACGTTATGAGCACATAAGACATTGGTGTTATTCACAGGGAAGGAAGACTTAAGAGAGACTATGGGAAGGGATAGAATTATGGAAACACAACTCTTAAAGCAACCAGAAGGTTCTGAATTTGGAAAAAGGAGCTGCTTCCTTTAGCAGATTCAAATTAAAACACCTATTATCCAGAGACTGACAAGAGTATAAGCCCCTCAGCCAGGTCTAAGTGGCAGCACAGAAATCCTAGTGTCCTACTCTTTCCCAGATACCACCAGAGACAGGGGACAATGCTTCTTACTGAGTATGCCTACATTGCAATCCCAGGTGTGACTGCAGCATCTGTAGACATATGAGAGCTAGATTCAATCTAGTTAGCTTCAAATGCAATAGCAGTGAAACCACAGCAGCATGGAGTAACTGCTTGAGTACATCCCCAGGGTCCCAAGTAGGCTTGTCTGAGTATTGCTGCAGCAGCACCCCTATCTTTGTCTTCAATAAATTTCCAGCAATATTTTCCAACCTCTGATATTACAGAGAACATTTCTGTTCTGCTACTGTATTTAGTGACTAACTAGTACCTTTGAAATATAGCCCAAATCATTCTCCAAGACCTGCACAGCTAAGCAGATAAATTAATAAGCTAAAGATCACAGAGCCAACGCACTTTGCAACTCTAAATGACAGTGGAAAGGAAAACTCATAAGATATCATTAGGTAAGATGTTCACAGTAGAAAAATAACGGCCTATAACTTAGTTGTGCTAATACCTGTCCTAGAGTATGAAAAAATTATGTGTTAGCTAATATTCCAACCAAAATGTTCTAAAAGTCCTTACACTCAACCAGCTAAGCAGGTGTTAGCAGCAGTGTGATTTATCAACGTTAGACTGTTAGATCATCTTAGCTAGAACATGCTGGCAAACACACACACAGCTTTTATTCTAGCCTAGACAAGACATATGCATCTTAGAGGAGAGGAAATCCAAACCTACAGAACTACACCGACTCAATGCCAACAGAGGCTCATTCTAGCCACCTGCCTAACACCATTCTCAAAACCCTCCAATCCTATAAAAAGTCACAAGAACAGCAGTGTCTTGCACTAAGCTCTGAGAGTCATCAGATCCAGGCTCTGGCAGAACCAGGAGAAGAGGCGAGTTCCAGGGTCAAGTATCCCTTACCATGAACACCCATCTGTAGCTCCTTCTAATTTAAACCAAAGACCCTCTAACTCATGCACCTCAGATGACTGCAACCGTGGGATCACCCAAGGTGGTCTCTACTGGTTTGTCTACACGGCAATCAGAGGACGTGACTACAGATCACCTAGACATACCCAAGCTAGCATTTTAAGCTAATTAGCTCAGGTACCAGTAGCAGTGAAGTTGCAGCCGCACTGACTTCAGAGAAGGCTGTACAAGCCAGCCCAGAAGGCCTGGTAATTACTCAAGAAGCTAAGCACTTACCATAGCTTCTTTGATACCGGTAGTCTGGCATGTTCTATACAAGCCACAATCACTTCAGGGACATACCTTAAGGTTGGTGAAACCCAAAACATTCAGGGCTTTAGAATTCAAAAAGAACACCTTAAACTCCATCCAAAAACCAGTGTCAGCCAGTACAGAACATGGAATAGATGTGCATTCAGAGAGAAACACCACTTAACGTAGATGCCTTTTTCAGTAGCTTTACTTCCCAAATGATTTTAAGGTGTAGCCCAATGTAGAGTGCATACAGTAGTCCTATCTCATGGACAGGAAGGCATGGTTGACCATGGCAAGGAGATAGCGCACATGAGTGTAGATGACAGCTCAGGAGAAGACATACTGTGATTCAGTATACAGAAGGAAAAAAAAAAAAGACACAGCCGTGGACTGAAATCGGGAAGCCAAGGCACAGAAAAGTGAGAGATGTAGTAAATGCAGTCAAATAGCATCTGATGAATAAATTTTGACTAATTCCATCAGTATTGACTAAATATTTTATTAAACACACTTTGCAATGGTCAACCATCTCTACAAATGGTCAAGTACTAAGGAATAAAAGCCAGTAAAATTAACTGAACCCATTCACTGAATATTTTGTTTTGCTGTATGACCAAGCAGTAAGTCAATATTTAAAAAAAAAAATTAGGAAATGGATTAATGTTTCATTTAAGTACCATAAACAATAAACATGACAACTGTGACCTGAATGGAACGGAGGGTGTCAGGGTGACCAGAGTGGAAAAAAAAAATCTATGCTAATGGGCATCAAGTCCTGTATGCTGTCCTGTTCTACAATATTAGCTCCTTTTCTCAAAAGTTCCATACAATTAACAAATATCATTAAAATACTGTTACCCCATAGAGGGTTAGCAGACTGATTTTTTAATTAAGAGACAATAGGTTAAAATGTCACCCTAGACATTGGAGTCTCTGGAAATTGCTGGCTTGGGAGATCACAGAGTGTACCATTTCTAGGTTGCAGGTTAAACTTCAGCCCAGGGTTTTAGCAACAGAGTTATAATCCAGTAGTTACTCCAAGAGACAAATTAGTCAGGGGCTTAGTTCACTTCTCAGTAAATAAGTGTCTATGCTAAAAAAGAACCTACCACCACAATTGGTTCTCTTGTAGACAATCTCAGAGAGCAAAGCATGGTTAGCATTGAATCTCAACAAACCTCACTGGCAGAGGTGGTCTTTCTAGATTAGGAGAGAGGCACGCTCTACTTTAGAGCATTTGATACTTCCTTCTCTGGGGCTGTCAATCTTGCACTTTTCATGAACATTCCAATTCACTTTATAAACACTAATTTTCAGTGAATTATTTAGTCCACAATATACCTGCCACTGAGCTATTTCTATATTCTGTATCCCATAACGAGAAGATAAATGAAACAGACAATTTTCTATTGGATAAGCATACACATAGAAGTTTTGCTATAATTAATAAACGGTAGAAAAAGTCAGCTATAATCATCTCTCAGGATAACAAACTTCTTTGATTAAGTCACAAGATACTATCCAATTCATATTAGAAAGAGCTCAAAAGTTAAGAGGCATTACTCATTAAGACAGATTCTAGAGCTAGTTACAACTCTTGCATTACAAATAAAGATCAAAACCAAGAAAAGGACAAGATTAATTCCAGAGAATCGATTTGCTAATTCAAGTCTTACACTATATACTTTTTCCATACACTGAGCGGGGACCTAGCTAAAGGTTTCTCCATCTTTCATATCAAATTTAGGGCTTGGCTACACTTCCCAGTTACAGAGCAATAAAAGAGGCCTGGCTGCCCTAGCTCACTACCCATCCACACTGGCAAGGCACGTACAGCGCACTGACTCCACGGCTACAGGGCTGCTGGTACTCCACCTCAGAAAGTGGAATAACATTTGCTGAGCCCCCGCTGGAGTGCCACGGTGCCAGTGTGGACAAGGTGTTGCATCACTGCGCTCTGATCAGCCTCCAGGTGGCCAGAGTCCATCCTGGTTGTCAGGATCCTCACCCGGGTCCGCTGGGATACAGGACAGGGATCCCCACATAATACGTGGGGGTGCTGCAGCACCCCTAGTTCCCTGGGGGTATGCTGAACCGGGTAACCAACAGAATTTTAATCAGTTACATGATTGTTTTTACATGTTATTTACATCCCTGGTCGCTGCTCTGTGCGGTGCAGTAGCTGCCTGCGAGAGCCTGGTGGCGGCCAACTCCCTCACCCCTCCCCCAGCTGCTGGAGACTGTGGCCAAGCAGGCCAGAAACATGTCGGTGAAGAGGGACCTCTGGCTTGCTCAACCCCTGTCCTCGGCAGCCGGGCCCAAGCTGGAAGCAGGGTGGACCGCCGTTCCAACTGGGCTCTCTCAGGCAGCTGCTGCACTGCACAGAGCAGTGACCCAGAGCAGCCAATGCGAGAAGCAGCTGGTCCTGCCCCCTCCACGCCCCACCCAGCCCTAGCTGCCAGGGACAGGGGCTGAGCATGCCAAGGGACAAGTACAGGGTGAGGAGGACAGAGCACCTCTCCCTCCCCACAAGCAGGCAAATCGGGGGGGGGGCACTTGACCCCATATATCCCCTCTATGCTGCACCTCTTTCCCATTCCCTCCACGAATATTTTTTGTGATCTCATGACCTCCATACAATAGCCTTGCAATCCCCTTTGGGAACGGGACCCCCAGTTTGAGAAATGCTGCTTTTAGCAATGAGGCCTCCCTAAAACAGAGTAAAACCAAGGAATCCTTCCTCAGGCAGATTTTGTGATTGGCTAGTATCTGAAGAACGTATTTAATTCAACTGGAAAAAAAGAGAGGGTAAAAACCATTCAGCCAAAAAAGTGCACTTTTTCTACACAATACACAAATACGGATGATCATTCATAAACAATTTTAACATGTCTTGTGATTAGCTTTCTTCATCTAAGAAAGATCAATTCTGTATTTCATATCTAACACTAAAATGTCATAGTACATTAAATACAAAAATGTAAAATTATACAAGTGATGTTAAGACCTATAGAACTGTTTGGGATATGGAAGAGGATGACAATTAAACTCTCGGTGATTTAAATGCATGTCATGTGTCAGTATATGCATAAGGCAAACCGTAGCGCAACATTCACCCACCTGCAGTAAGCCTGCATCAAAGTAAATCAAAATTTTAACCTCTCAGCTAACGATAAGACTGAAATCAAATTTTAATTAAAATTACCTGCACTGGCAAGTCTTGTAACTAATGCTAATTAGCTCAGTCACATAAGATTTTAACATTAAATTATTTCTTCTAGATAGTCCACTCATTCTTTCTTCTTGTTCAGCCAATCGCTAAGACAAACAAGTTTGTTTACATTTACAGAAGATAATGCTGCCGGCTCTTATCTATGTCACCTGAAAATTAGAACAGGCATCCGCATGACACTGTTGTAGCTGGCACTGCAAGGTATTTACATATCAGATATGCTAAACATTTGTATGCCCCTTCATGTTTCAGCTTGTAGGCTCTAAAGTTTTACATTGTTTTGTTTTTGAGTGCAGCCATGTAAAAAAATTTTACATTCATCACTTGCACTTCCATGATAAAGAGACTGCACTACAGTACTTGTATAAGGTGAATCAAAAAATACTATTTTATCATTTTTACAGTGTAAATATTTGTAATAAAAATAATGGTGAGTATTGTACACTTTGCATTATGTTGAAATTGAAATCAATATATTTGAAAATGCAGAAAAATATACAAAAATATTTATAATACATTTAAATTGGTATTCTATTACTGTTTAACAGTGCAATTAAAACTGTAATTAATTGTGACTTTTTAAAATCATTTTACAGTCCTAATAAATGTATTATTCTGATATTTTATACTTCAAAGTTCACATCCTTGGCTTTTAAAAATACACAGCCAATAATGCAAGTATTGTCCGGAGCAAAAAAAAGTAATGCCCCTTGAATACTTAATCAGTGCCTTATACCTAATATTTTAGATATTTTTAAATGTACAACAAAATAATTAAGTCTCAAAAGGTACCATTACGTGCCAAACTCCCATGGAATTTTGATGGCAGTTA
Source organism: Gopherus evgoodei (assembly GCF_007399415.2). Classification (NCBI taxonomy): domain Eukaryota; kingdom Metazoa; phylum Chordata; order Testudines; family Testudinidae; genus Gopherus; species Gopherus evgoodei. Next base: position 19,007,477 of record NC_044334.1, on the reverse strand, counting down.
GGCACCCAACTGCCTTTTGCCTTTGAAAACCTCCCAAGTGTCTAAGTATAGGCCTAATGTCTAGTGCAGGTGTCGGCAACCTTTCTGAACTGGTGTGCAGAGTCTTCATTTATCCACCCTAATTTAAGGTTTCACATGCCAGTAATACATTTTAACATTTTTTAGATGGTCTCTTTCTATAAGTCTATAATATATAACTAAACTATTGTTGTATGTAAAGTAAATAAAGTTTTTTAAATGTTTAAGAAGCTTCATTTAAAACTAAATTAGAATGCAGAGCTCCCTGAACCTGTGGCCAGGACCCGGGCAGTGTGAGTGCCACTGAAAATCAGCTCGCATGGCGCCTTCGGCACCCATGCCATAGGTTGCCTAACCCTGGTCTAGTGCTTTAGAAGTGCCTGATGAAGTCATGGGTGACCACAATAGCCTAAAACAAATTCATAAACAACCCTAGGAAGATAGCATCATTGATGCTTCTTCTAATTGGCGTGGCTCTTAGTACTAACTTGCAAAAACCAAAAACACACCAGATGCAAGATGTAGGTCCCTTCAAACTATTTTCTGTGAGGTTGCTTTAAAAAGATTATGCACTTGTGAGGGCTTGGAGAAAATAAAGAAAGTTTTTAGTCTCTATTTTTTTAAATATTCTATAGCAACAACAGGGGCACAAGGCAAGTCTAGAATTAACACAACAGAATACAGAGCTGCATGATTAGAATGCACTGAGTTATGCAAGCAGCACCTTCTGCCCAAGGTAGGAAATCTCATACTGCTCTGTAACCACCCTTTTGGTTATTTGAGAACAGTCTTACGTAAGCTGCAGCCATCCTTCCTAAATCAATGGGACAGTTGCTGCAACACAGGAGCCTTCAGAAAATGACAGGAGAAGCATTGTTGGGAAGACTGAAATCCTCAGCATTCCAAAGCCTTTCCAGGACTGCCCCCACCACCACCACCACCCTAATAAAGGTGGACCTGGCCCCAAAACATGCATCTCCTAGCCTGTTATTGGTTTCCAATAAAAACACTGTGCCTCCAACACCTTTGATTTTAAGGCAATATGAAGTGAACTTTGTACACACCTTTCACTTAAGTGAGTAAGTCTTTTCCAGTCTGCATCTCTGGGGTCATCAGATCCAATACAAGTGGGATACAGCAAGATTATTTCATTTACATCATTACAGTTTGAGTTTTGTTTGTGTATGGTAATTTAAAAGACTAAGCATAAAGAAAACAACACTGGCAAAAAGTCTGAAGTTCTTGTATATACTGACAGGCTTTGAAGTTGTGAGCTAGAAAAAGATGTGAGAGTCACCATGGACAGCTCAATGAAGATTTCTGCCCACACAGTATTAGCATTCAAAGTAAACAGGGTGCTTGGGTATATTCACAATCAGATTAAGAAATTCAACAAATGGCACATTCCATCTGGAATACTGCATCTGATTTTGATTACCTCAAAACAACAGATCAGAGTACAGAGAGGGGGGAATGGATACGGTTATAGGTTTAGGAGAACCTGCGTGTTATCGCCTTCAAAAGCTAGGATTATTTGACCTGAAGAGGAGACAAGGGAAGTTAAGGTTTGCCTACACTGGGGATGTTTTCACTAGTGTAGTTACACCAGCACAAACTCCCTGAAGTAGACATACTGCACCAATGTAAGAAGAGGCTTGCAACAGTGCAACATATCACAATGAAGGTAGGAACTTCCTAAGAAACATGAGGGATTGGCCACTGAGAGGTGTGATGTCATACTAGATGGCTCAATGGTCTTATCCAATATGGATCACTCTGCTTCATGAATTTCTAAAAGACTACAATGATCAGATGCTCACTCCATCAGTGTTTAGGGTCAAATTTCACAACCTGTAAGAGTATGCAGAAAGTCTGAATCGCTATAGAGTATAAGTAGCAATTCTGCTGACTATTACACTTAGTAAAAAGACGGAACATAAATCAAATCATCTGTCAACTAATTTGTTAGTTTTAAAACAGTATATTCGCCTATATAGAAAACTAAGCTCCTACTGCACTATAAAAACAATTTCATCAGGAGAAGCCAGTTACAACATGGCACTGAACTGTCTTGGTGGGACTGAATACACTATTTGATCCAGCTATGTTTCAACCGTGTTTGGGAAATACTGTCTCATAAGGAGGTCTCCCAACATCACTGTTTCATAAAACAGTTTGTCTGAAAGTCAAAGTTATGATGCAAACAAACAAAACCAAGAAGATTCAAAATTATGACTAGAATGAACTGAATGTACAGGAGGGTCCTGGCTCAACCTATGCCTTGCTACAGCTCCTCTCTAGTGTCAATACTTTTTAAGAGATGAGAGAGCCCTGCCATGACACCCATGAACAAGAATACAAATGGACTGTACTTTTAGACAAACAATAGCTACAAGAGGTAAATTGTAATGACTTTTCAAAATTTCCATATCTTGACTAACATTTTAATGAGTCACTTCTCAGCATATGTGTAACGTGCCTCAGGTGGCACATGACCAGGATTTGTCACTGAATTTGGTCCACTGGTTGGATCATTAGCTTCCCCAGAGGACCAAATTCCATTTAAAAAAGCCACTGACCTAATTTTCAATACAACCACTACCCAAACAACTGGGAAACCAGGGGATGGGGACTGCGGGGTCAAAGACGAGAGAATCCTTTAAGTGATCAAATGGAATTTAGAGACTTTGGTAGGAAAGGAAAGTATGGAAACTGAATCACACTGCAGTAGCACATGGAGATCTTTCAACACTAACAGTTACATATTTTCTACTGAAGTTTTCAAAGGTTACAAAACATTAACTCTCAATCCACATAATGCCAGTCTCATCAAGACAACTGACCAACAAACTGAGTGACTGAAGTTTCCCCTTGTTCAACCACAGCCAACATCATTTTATATTTACTAAAGGAGTTAGCAGTGAAGACGGCTGTATAATCTGCATGCACAATTTAACACAGCAAGGGTTCTCTCATCAAGAACTTTGAATTTCAAATCAGCTCCGAGGCCCCAAGATGGAGGCAAACTGAACTTTTCTCAGTTCTTGGCGACATTAGCAACCCACATACAATACAAAACTAGTTTTGACCCAGATGTATTCCTCTAAAAATACCTCCTCAACAATGTTCAATTTTCTATAAAAGCCTGCTTAGTCTTATTATGCAGCAGATGATTTCCAGCTAGAACTAAATTCTTGCTCATTAAAACAAAATATCACAGTGTGTTTTCCTACAGCTACCTGCAAAGCCCAATTCCTCTGACAAAACAAAATGCAATATACAAACTGATCTATTACTACCCAATTGGGGCTTATAAGTCATCTCTATTTGTAACTACAGTAGGTACAAAATTTTCAGACAACTGAGAACACCACTAACTTGAAGAAAAATCACTTAAACAGTCTCAGAAATATTTACGACGACGACAAACCACTTTGCAAAATAAGGCAATCCAAGTCCCTGCGGCTAACGAAGGGTCCACTACAACATGAAGTTCTGGATGGGACAAGGGAATGAGGGGAGCAAACAGCTCCTGAATGCAGTGAGGGGCAGAAGCAGGTCAGCTACACCGTCCTCCTACCTGGAAACGGCAGGATCAACAAAATGTACTAGCGGAGCCTGCAAACAAACGTTGAGCAACAGAGCCCTCCCCTACGAGACTACAAATAAAGCATCCCTGGGTGCAAAGCTTCTCCTCCCCGCAAGCAGAACATTAAAAGGACCACACGCCCCCATGCAGCCACTGAGAAGGTTGAACCCCACAAACCTCTGCAGGCAGGGCCAGCACACCCCACTGCACAGCCCGCCCCCTGCCCTCCAAGCGGCTTCGCCCCTCCCCGGCCCTCTTCTGCCACTATTGCATCACCGTGATCCTCCCGGCGCCTCGCTCCCTTCTCCCACTGCAAGCCGCTCACGCACCTTTCCCCCGCCAGGCCCCTCGCGGCCCCCGTACCTGGCCGCAGCGGCTCGGTGAAGCTCAGCACCAGGAGGAAGAGGAGGAGGAAGGTGCCGCTGTCCGCTTTGGGCACCATTTATCCTCCGTTCATCCTCCCCCAGCGCAGCACCATAAACCCGGGGGAAGGAGGGGGGAGGAAGCGGAAGGAGGAGCCGCCGTCGGGCCGCTCGGGCCCCGTCCGCACCGAGCCCCCCCGCTGGAAGCCGGCGGCTCTCGCGGCGGCGGCAGCGCCCGCTCGCCCTGACACCCCGGCCGGGAGGAGGCGGGCAGGAACAGGCTCCGCGCGCCAAGGGCCGCTCGCCTGGCTCTCGCTCCGGCTCTGGCTCCACACAAGATGGCGGCCGCAACTCCCCTCCGGCCCCTCCTCCCCACAACAAAGACCGGCAGCCAATCAGCGCCGGGGGCGGGGCTTTCGGTTGTGCTGATCTGCATATGCACCTCCTAACTAAGGTGAGGCGAGTGGCCGCTGAGGGGGCCGGGCGGCTACAACCCCGGGGGGCTGCGGGACTCCGTGTCTGCACTAGCGCGCCAGCCATTGCTACCCCCGGCGGAACGGCCACGGGGGGGGGAGACGCGTACAGCGGCCACAGCCTGGGAAAGTGACCAGCAGCTGCCGCCAGTCTTCGGTATCGGCGTCTGTCAGTTAACACTGCCCACAGCGAGAGGGCTGGGGACAAAACCCTCTTCAGGAGACGTGCTGAGACTTGGTTCCATCGAGGGCACGTATATTGTTATCGGTTCCGTGGCTGCCCTCGTCACACTGAGAACCCAAGAGTTAATCTGCATTGAGTGCAAATCTTTGATTGGCTATCACCAGTACTAGAGACAACCTGGTCCTCCCCACGCTACAGTATTTTAAATCAACGGTCTTTGAAGTGGTGTGCAGACCCCCCCCCCCACACACACGTCTCAAATAGGATGCTTTGTACACAATAAAGTTTAAAAGGACAATGAAATGTAGCTGTCAGTCCCAGGACATTAGAGAGACAGCACCTCATCTCTCTGAGGACAATGAAAGTCCCTCTAAAACTAAACATCTGCTAGTAAGAATTGTAGCTAGTGGCCATGAGGCATTTGCTGGGCTACCTGATTTAAAATCAACTCGGGAGTATGTAGTTTCTTTTTCATTATGATTTTTAATATAGGTTCGAGTAGATCAGTGACTCAGTGAAGTAAGCTTTGAGGTGGTAAACAATCATTTCGTAGTTAATCCATCAGTAAACCTGCTGTAGGTCCAAATCCAGCCCAAGTACATTGGAGTGCTGGGGAACTCCCTGGGCCCCAAAGAGGGAGAAGGACTGATTATTATAATTATTTGTATTGCAGTATCACCTAGTAATCCCGATCAGGGCCCCTTTGTGCTAAGCACTATCCAAACACAACGCCAAGACTTCCTGGAAGAGCTTACGGTCTAACTCATCTCTCCATCTAGGCATTTATATCATGCTCATCACCATGGTATCTGAGTGCACTGCCTACCTTTGTTACTATGTCATAGTACAAGTCATGAATGGCTAGAAAGATCTGTTGTGGTACTGCTAGCAGCAGTTGTTGCCCCTCACATAGCCAGCCCTCATTTCCCTCTGTGCAGCAGCATGCAAGCAATTCCTGCTGATGTGCTAACTCCAGAGGGCATTTACACTCTTTGCAAGGTCTCCCCTGCGCACCAATACCCACAAAAGAGTTAAAGCTGCTGCAATACAGCATGGTGCAGTTTACTGATCATATATCCCCTGAATTACCTTTGTGTTGTAAACACTGACAATCACAAATTGCACTGAAGACAGAGCACAGCCAGCTGCTAGGAAGCCCCCAGTGCTGGGAGATATAACTCGACTGGAAGAATGCACATCTAAAAGCAAGGTCCCACCTTGTATGACTTTTTTCTTGCAAAAGATTGTATTTTAAAAAAATAATTTAATTCACTGAAATGTTAATTCCAGATAGGGGCCAGTTTGTGATACCATCACTCACAGTGAATGCTACCTTACACTACAAGCCATCTGTAGTCCTTATGGAGTAAATAATGAATCACTTTGAGTAAGGGAATCACAATCTGTCCTTATGTTAGTGATGATTAAAGGTACCAACCTGACAATCATTGAGATTTAAGTTCTCTCTAGAGAACAGAAAAGTACAGGCAGCAGCAGTTCATCCTTCCTCGCCAATATATCTCAAGCCAGAGGCCAAGGAATAGGGCACCAGACCAGGAGTCAAGAGATCTGGTTTTTATTCTCCACTCTACCAATGACTAACCATGTGACTTTGGGCAGGTCAACATTACTTCTCTGGGCCTGTTTCTCAGTCAGCAAAATGGAAACAACAATTCCCACTTTTGCCAAGGGCTGGTTTCATGACACAATGTACACGGTAAATATTGTTATGGAAAAGGTTGGTGCTAAGGCATTGGACTAAGGTGCTCCCAGATAGAGCAAGCAAGAGTCTGGTCACAGTAGGGGAATGGAGTGTTCCAGGACAGTTGGAGCAAAATACAGTTTTCCGAGGTGGATCAACAGAGATGGAGGCAGCTGTTGCTGGCTAGTGGGGACTGACCTGAGGTTTGAGGAGTTTCCTGTCCAGTCTTTATGATCACTTATGAATTTGTTGTAAATAAATCAATTACAGGAAAGATACCTGACTCCACAATCCAAATTTCTCTCTCAATGGATACTGACTTGCTGCTACACCCTGAAATCAACTATCACTTGATCAGCTGGCAACAATATTATTACTGTCTAACCTCTCTAGGTATTCCTAAGGAGCCCATTGCCATGCTGTCTGAGCTACAATATGGGAGTGAGTGACTCCATGTTCTTACATGCCTCGGCTGATACTGCCAACTCCCCAAAAGAGTTTTTCAGCATCGCAGAAATCATGCTCACAATTATTACTGCAATCAAGTATCCAACTCTGCCACATAACACATTCGTTTCACAGTATGTGTAGACTCAATAATTACAAAAAGCATTACATTTCAAAGCAAAATAATATAAATCCATTTGTTTTGTCATACCTGTGGTGACAGTTCATCCCAGGTGTCAAAGCCCATCCAGGAGGGAGAAAAGAAGAAAATATACAGGAAACTAATTATGCAATTCAGAGCATCTTGGAAATTAATAAAGCTGATAAGGAGCAGCAATACTTCTTGCAGCACCACAAATTGCAAACCTATAAAGCTGGGAGAGGAGAGTGAGTTTTAATTTCTGCAGGTTATTATGAATTAATTCTTTCCAGTAAGATGTGTGCACACTATAAATGAGTAACCATGTGATCCTGATATAGAGTAGCAATAACCACCCAATACTTAAGCAGAAGCTAGTTTCTCTTTGTAAGCCTAATTATTCAAACAACTGACCCACCCCTCTGCCATAATAAACCATAGTCTTGAAACTTTGCATGCCATGTCTCAGCCCTGCTTCGGGTTTTTCTGAGATGTTTGAAGGGAAAAATCAGAAAAGACATTTTAAAAATTATATCATCTAAACATTGACTTCAAAGTTCACTATCTGGCAGCCTGATGTTTGGGGAGTTTAAAGATGTGGAATGTTTGTAAGGTAAGTAATATTGCTTTGTGGAATATCGCAATCCATGCAAACCCACTTTCAGCCTTAACTTGTTTCTAATGAAGCTTTCTGTGTTTGTTCTCTTTCTTCATTCCATCCTACTCCTTTGGTTTGTTACTGTCACTCATTGCATCACATCTGTAATCAGACTGCATACTCCTTGGGGCAGGAACCCAATCTTTGCCTTCGTTTCATAAAATGCCTCAGACTATGAGTGCTGTCAAAAAAATAAATAAAATAAACTATGCTTTTTATACAACACCTTCCAGAACTCACACTAAGATCATTCCTGAGCTATGCTTCTTCTAGTTTAAATGCCTGAAGGCTTGTGACACCTGTTGGAGAGTAGTCTGTTAATAATTTGTTTAGAGTTTAGGGCCAGTGAGCATAGGACTGTCTCTTTGATTCATAAGAGCAGGTGAAATCCTGGCCCCACTGAAGTCAATAGAAGTTTAGTCATTGATTTTGATGGGGCCAGAATTTCACCTTATGTGCATACCGTTCCAATATATTTGTGTACATCTATTGGGTTATAATACAGCAATCCACTTGCATCTTTTTATTCACCCTCTGACTGATTATGCCTAATTTATAAGCAACATGGGAGAGACTGATCTCACACAGTGACCTGATTTTAATAACATGCTACAATGTGGCAGGTAGATATAAAGTGATCAGGGAGATTACTCGTTTTCCCATAGTAGCTTCTGCCACCTAAGTAAGCAGAAGTCACTAGTAACCTGAACAAGAGCAAATCACTCCCTTGGTAAAAGGCTTGTTTCTGCTAGCAGGAATTGGCCATAGCCCAACCCAAGAGACTGTTTTTCCCGCAACTGCCATTCTCAGAAACTTCTAAAACTCCAGGTTTGGCCAGCCTCTTCCAGAGCTTGGCAGCCCTTTAGGAGACAGAGTTCCCCTTAGAGATGACCTCCATTGGGTATCATTGCAGAGCAAAGTATGGTTAACCCTTCGCTGGCAGCTGGACAAGCTGTCCCTTCTGCTTCCCTTGAAGCAAGACAGCAAATCAGTGATGTTAATGTATATCTTTATCTTGGAAGTATATTATGCTATCTACAGAGCCCAAGGTAGCATAAAGATATAAATACATTTCCTAATGGCCATGTAGGAATGTTGCAAATGGATGCTGTACAACCCAAAGAGAAGTTTGCAAGGTATCTGCATGGCTGCACACAGATGCATGCTGCATTAATCAGTTATCAGGAGGCTAAACTGCTTCCAAATTCAATTTGGAGGGAGCTGGAAGCCAGAGTCTTAAGTTGCTTTGATCCACTCTATATGAAGCTGGGAGCTTGAAGTCACACAGAGGATTTCTTTGCTTTCTGGGAGATCAGAGGAATTAATAAGAAAAAACTAGTGAGTTAATCGTGAGCTCAGCCTCTCCTACCTAAGACAGCCCTAGCTGAGGTGTGTAATGAAAATTCCCCAGAAGATCTAAAAGAAATGCAGAGGAAGTCTCCAGCCTGATCTAAAGCTCTGTGAAAGGTTAATACAAGGTATTTCCTGCCTGTCATAAGTAGAGCTGGTCAGAAACCAGAATTTCCACTCTGTGGGAAATTGAAGTTTAAAACAAAATTAATTCAGAACCAGAATAAAAAGACAATATTTTGAAATTTCCCATGAAAAAAATTTTTGGAAAAAAATTCTGGTTTGGACCAATTGAAAAGTTTTACTTTGGTAAAGTTGAAAGTGTTGTCTCTGTTTTGACCTTGTTTATTTTGATCTTGTTATTTTATATTGTAATTTATAATATAAATTTCAAACCAAAAAGTCATTTCAAAGCAAAATGTTCTCACTATGGAACATTTTGACCTTATCAAAATGCTTCATTTCCATTTTTATTTTCAAAACTAAATGTTATTAAAATTGCCACCTTCCCTCAGACTGTTTTGATTTTGACAAACCAAGATTTTCCAACAGAAAAATGCTTGTGTCTGAAAATTTTCCACCAGCTCTAGTTATAAAGTGCATATAGTTCTGACATTGCTTTTATAAAACATTTGTTTTCTTGTATTATATACCTGTAGTGTGGTTATATCAGACATAAGAAAAAGGCCTTAGCTCTCAGTTTTCTCTGCTGCTTCTAAGTCCTAAGGAACAGTGATCATGGAAGGAGTGAAGCATTTTAATGTGACCATCTTATGAGGTCATCACTTTAACTTCAGAGAGGGATTATGGCAACAACCCTGAGCACTGAACATTAAACAGGGTTAATTTGATGGCAAGCTAATTATAGTTCACACTTTTATCTGTGCCAAGCAAAGTATTGTGTAAGATCATAGTCCAGCGTATATCAGAGGCAGTTGATAGCATTCTCAGAAAAGAGCAAGCTGGTTTTCGGAAGGGGCGTGGATGCACAGACCAGATCTTCACTCTACAAAACATAATAGAACAGTGCTTAGAATGGCAACGGCAACTCTACACAAATTTCATAGACTTTGAGAAGGCTTTTGATTGCAATCACAGGCCCAGCCTATGGCGCATTCTGCGGGCATATGGAATTCCTTTCCGTATAATCAACGTCATCAAAAGCTTCTATTTCAACTTTACATGCAGTGTTGATCACAGTGAGCTCAGTTTTTAAGTCAAAATAGAAGTATGTCAGGAGTGTGTCAAGTCTGCACTCCTCTTCAACATTGCCATCGACTGGGTAATGTGGCGTACAACAGAGGACATGTCAAGAGGCATTAAATGGAAACACTTCTCATCCCTTGAAGACCTGGACTTCGCAGATGATGTCTTTCTCCTATCCCATACCCAACACCATGTACAAGAAGAAACAACTCGACTCAACCATTCAGCCAGCAAATTGGACTGAAAATCAACCACAGTAAGACGGATATCCTGACCTTTAATATTGCCTCACCATCACCAGTACAGATAGAGGATCATGTTCTCATCAGTGTAGAAACATCCACATACTTGGGCAGTACCATCAGCCAGGGTGGTGGATGGAACAAGCCAGGACATCCGGAACAAAATCAGTATAGCCAGGAACACCTTCAGGAGCTTATATACAGTCTGGAAATCATCAAAATACAACACCAAAACCAAACTCAAGATTGATCAGAGCTGCATACTTTCAACATTACTTTATAGTGCAGGATGCTGGGGAATGAGAAAGCATGACATGTCCAAACTGTCTTCATTCCATACAACCTGCCTCAGAAAAATCCTCCGTATCTTTTGGCCCAGAACAATCTCAAACCAAGTTCTATTGACACAGTGCAGCCAAGAGGATCTGAGCACCATCATTGCCAGGAGGCACTGGAGATGGATCGGTCATGCGCTTCTGATGGAAACTGATTCCATCACCAGAGTAGCAATAAGATGGACACCTGAAGACAAACGAAAACAAGGCCACCCAAAAACAACATGGTGAAGAGCTGTGGAAGCCGAGCTGAAAAACCTGGGGCACAGCTGGGGAACCACTGAAAGACTTGCCAGAAAAAGACAGGAGTGGAGGAGCTTTGTCACTGCCCTAAACGCCAGAGGCATAATAGGAACATGATCATGATGATGATAAATTATAGTTCACCTCTAAAAGTAAGACACCAGCTTCCTTTTGATAGATGGCTTTTGGGTCTGCTGTTGGGATTTTTAACATATAAGGCTCCACATGGACATATTTACCAAACTTGTATCCAAAGCACATCTTGAAACACCTGTTGCAAATTCTGTAGGCCAGCTCCGAGGAATAGCTCACCTCTTTAGGAATGCGGCAGTGGGTCTGGATTTTTAGCCATGATATGAAGGTATGGAGTTCAGGGTTTACGGCACTGGACTGGAAGTCAAAAGATCTGAGTTCTTTTCTGCTCTCTGCTACTTGACTTTGGGCCTCAGTTTCTCAATCAGAAAAATGGGACAATACCATCTGCCTTTGTAAAGGGCTGGTTTCATGGATTCTGCTCCCAACACGTACTGGTCTCACAACCACTTAAACTCCCTGAAGTTCCCCCCACTGTTCAGGGTTTGGCCAACCTTTTCCAGTGCTGGGCGTCCCCAGCCACGCATAGCTGTTGTCTGTCACAAATACCTGTGATGGAGTTCCCAATATACATACTGAAGTTTTATTGCTTATGTGATTGGGTCATGAACAGCAAGGAATGAGCATTGCTTTATCTTTCCCCTTACATAACCTCTCCTTCCTATGTACAGACCTGGCATTAGTACAGCTATCCACCCCAAGGATAGTACTTTAGACCAAATTAAAGGATGGGGAGATTTTTACGCTAGAAAATTCAAGTGTGTTGAGGCTGCAACAGAGGCACAGAGTAGCGATTTTCATTTCAAAACCAAACAGGAGATCTTTTAAAACCAACCTCTTTCCCCTTGCAAGATAGAACAAATCCTCTATTAAGGGGTCCAGAACACAAATTGATGTCTTTTTTCGTTGATGCATGAAACTTTATCATCCCTGTGCTTGGCTTTCACTTTATAATGCCACTAAATTATACAGTCAGTCACCACTCATGACAGCTTTGCTTTATGACCTCACCTGCTGACATAATCTATTAAACAATGCCAAGAGGTTTCAGAGCAGTAACCTCCAAAGGACTCAGGGACCAGAGTCAACCATCATGCAGTGCAAAGGAATACACTGCTAGCTTATGTACTGATGAATTGTAGGTTTCACCTTCCGAGGCACTTGTTGCTTCTGGCACCATGGATGATGCTGCAGTCCTTAAGAGGAAAGGTTACATCATGGGGAGCAATTTAGGAGAGAGCTCTTTTGCCAAAGTGAAATGCGCCTACTCTGAGCGCCTGAAATTCCACGTGGCAGTGAAGATTACAGACAGGAAAAATGTTCCTCCTGAGTTCTTGGAAAAATTTCTCCCCAGGGAATTGGAGATCTTGGCAACAGTAAGCCACTGTTCTATCATCAAGATCTATGAGATCTTTGAGACATCTGGCAAAGTCTACATAGTCATGGAGCTTGGTGTACGAGGAGACTTACTGGAGTTCATCAAGAGAAACAGAGGTCTGCCTGAAGAAGTAGCACGCAAGATGTTTCGCCAGCTCTCTTGTGCCGTCAAATACTGCCATGATTTGGACGTTGTCCACAGGGACCTGAAATGTGACAACATCCTTTTGGATAAAGACATGAACATCAAACTGTCTGACTTTGGCTTTTCCAAACGATGCTTCCAGGATGAGAATGGGAAAGTGATCCTCAGTCAAACCTTCTGTGGTTCTGCTGCTTATGCTGCTCCTGAAGTGATAGAAGGCATTCCTTATCAGCCCAAAGTTTATGACATATGGAGCCTGGGCGTCATTCTGTATGTAATGGTCAGCGGATACATGCCATACGATGACTCCAACGTTAAGAGAATGCTCCGCTTTCAGAAGGAACACCGAGTTATCTTCCCTGAGTCTTTGACACATGAATGCAAAGATCTTATTTTCCGTATGCTGCAGCCTGATGTGTCTCACCGGCTACGAATTGAAGATGTTTTGAATCATGCTTGGGTGCAGGGGAAGCGCCAGAAGCCATACACCATGCTTGAATAATCAGTCAATAAACCACTAAGCACAAATAAAGGGGAAGACATATCTGTTTCTAGAGGCTGTCACACCACAGAATGCTGTAACTGCGGCTGTGATCCACAGTTTCCTTTGCTCAATGTGCCCTGTCATTCTCATGGTGAGATTTCTATCCACTTTCATATTTAGAAACCAATTCAGCTGCAGCCAGCTGCCAAGTGGAAGCTATTATTTCCTTTATTTGCCTTGTTGCTGAGGTCAACATGAATGACAACTTCTCAAGGCACACAAATTTTTAGCAGTAGTTGGGGTTACCTGTTCTCCTTCCATTGAGCCAGCCAGCAATTTTAGCCTCTGCTCATCCAGCTGTTACTTGACTTATTCAGTGGGTCATAAACATGCCTTGGTGCTTTATGGGCAGAGGCCCTGTGCTGCCCCAAAGAGCTGCTAACAAGTGAAGGTTGACACAGTATGATGAGAGATGGGGGCACACCAGCAGAGTAGGAAGGGGCATTCCATAGTGAACCCCCAGGACTATTGTCAGACAGCACGGGTCAGCAGGAGAGAGGACGTGGTTATTGATTCCAGGGGCAGTCATGGTAGGAAGGCCGGGAAGCTCCTCAGAGTAACTGTTTGCCTTTCTCAGCCTCCAAATATTGTTTTTTCCTGCTTCACCTCCTAATCATCCTCAAACAGAACCCTCTGCCAATCAGAGAGGGGCTCAGGCTCCGAACCCAGGGCAGGGGGAATTTGTTCCTTTGTTGCTGGTATCTACTAGTGAAGAAGATAATTTGTAGTCAGCCTGACCAGAAGTCATGGGAGCTGCTGGCTTCTAAGTCCCTGTTCTCACTCCAACTTTGAACTAAGTTTGTGATCACTTAGTGCCAGGGTTGGTGTCACAGTTCAGAGCTACTGCACCTGGTTTTCCCCTCCATGGTCCTTCTTCTCAGCTGTTACCTCTCTGGTCAGAGACCCATAGCTCTCTCCCTCCTGACCAGAGTTCATCCAGGCTTCAGAGTTCCCCGCCTACACTGTGATACTCCCAGCAAGCCAGCGTGCCTAAACACGCCAGCGTCTGCTGTTTGCTCTCTCTCTTCAGAGCCTATACACAGTGTAATTGCCCACAGTTATAAGTTACCACACAGCTCTTTCTAAGCAAGCGCATTTATTCATTACAGAGAAAACATACTAAAGCAATAGAAGAGCCTACTCACATGTTAATAGGCTTACCAGAGGTCACCCCCCCAATTCCAGCAAGGGTTCTGGAAGGAGTCAGTCTTTCAAATCACACCAAGGGATTTTTCTGTGGTGACAAGTTCACAGCAGCTTTAGTTCAGAACTAGCTCCCCCGCCGCCCCCCGAAGCTCAGCTTTTCCTTTAGACAGCTTGGGCCTTTGATCTTGAGACTCTGGGACCTGCTAATCAGTAGACAATGGTCCTCTCCTCAGGGCAGAGCTTCAAAAGCCTTGTTTTTTTCATAACTGGAGGTGGGAATTTGCATTCACCTCCCCCTAGATATTCCCTAGGAAAAACCACTTGACACCGTTTGTCCAAAAGTCTATTCCTGTCTGGCACATTGTCCCACGATAGTATATATACCATTCATTTACTAAAATGGACCCAAAGGTATGTAAAACTCAGTTCAATGAGACTTTGCAGGAACTTGCTATATCTGTCACAGCTGGCCTTACACAGGGTTTCTGCCATGCCCAATATGGTGAAAGCTGTTAGTAGCCATGCCAGCTAGGATTTTTTTGCCCCTGCCAGTGCCTAAGCTGACATCGGTGTCATCCTGGAACTAGTTCAGTACAGGATGTTTAGTTTTGTTGCAGTGTGGACAGAATCCCCTAATCAGGGTTTGTGTTATAAATTTGGTCAGTGTTCCTCCCTTCCCCGCTGTATGAAATGGGACATCCCAGAATGCATTGCTGCACATGCCGTTTGTGCCCTACAGGTGCTCTATCCCCTGCTATGGGATAGCTATCCCGATTTTCCTAGCGTGCACTATTACAAATACTACTAGGTGGCACGGAAGGTGAGGAAAGACACACAAACTCAGCTATGATGGCAGGAAAACTGCCATTTGACACAATCTACGCCGCACACGTTGTAACTGGGCAAGGGGGTTGTACTGCTCACCAGTTACAAAATCATGGGGAAGAGATGTCCAGACAGGAGTTATATAGCTTTCCATTGGTCTCTTTCCCTTCCTAGTGAGGCATGGTTTGCTCAGGACTCTGCCTTCAGCTGTGTATGTGCAGTGTAGTGATACCCAGGTCCAGCAATTATAAACCCAGGTTTAGCGTGAAGTGTGGACACTTAAGCACAGGCCTGAAAACACTGAGTCCATAAGCCCAGGAGCCACAGACCCACATTTACAATGCATGTGTCAATTTCTTTGTCACTTGCTCACTTGTAATAAACAGCATGAAAGAATAACAATCATCACTCTCTGTTGACAATATGCATTTTTTTCTCTTTCTGATATTTTGGCAAAGAGCCACGATTGCCCCTGTGCAGCTGGGCGGAAGACGAAGTAGGACAGAGGTTTGCAGAGGGACAGGATCAAGGCCTGAAGAAGCCATTGATTTACTTTCAGATTTTAAAAAACGCTCTCTCCGAACCTTGTGAAGCAGCATGACTGACAACCAAATATTAATAAACGGCACTTTGCTGGGTCAACGTTCCTGGAAGATATCTCAAGGATATTGGTTGTGTATCAGTGTTCAGCTTGTCTCAACGGTAGAGGCGGGAAGGGTCGAGTCTGGCTATCCCCTTCCCAAGGCATTCTTCATTAATACAGCACACTTGGCACAATCTGGTCCATTCCAAAGACAAACTGAATCTGCTGAAGTATTTTTACAATGCCCAGTGATATGTCACCTCTGGCAGGGATGATTTAGCAAAGCCCTCCTGAGGCAGGAAAATCATCCCCACTTCCCTGTAATCTAGTGATGGATTTTTTTTAACATGAGCCTCCCTGCAGTGTGCTGCTGTTAAAATATTTATCTTCGTTAATAACAATGGTCTCACAAGCCCTGTTTAATTCAGCTTTGACATTTTACCCTAATGCACAAGGATTTGTGCTGTCTAATAAATACACACCATAGACTTTGCATGCACTGTGCATTCAGTGAACGCTGCATTGTCCCCAAGTCACTGTAGTTTAAGATCAAGTCACTCATTGCTGGCCCCATTCAGTATCTGATGTAATTCTTAGGAGGCTGGAATGCCAAGATATTTTCAAACATTTGTTATAAGCTCCTTTACTTGGCCAGTTTAATATAATGCCAGAATCTGCATCCACAACCAAGCCACATATTGCAGACAGGGCTTTACCCATTCATAAAACTGGGTGCACTGTCACTAACAAAGAATTCATTATTCCAGAGTGCCAGAAAATAATCATATTTCCAATTATTTTATATTAGAATCCAAATACATGTTAGCAATGTCAGAATTAAGATAAAATATGTGCATTAAGCTTATGAAACAAGCAGAAAATGTTGTGCATACAGTGCATACACAATCTGTATATAGAACAATGCCCAGAAACACTGTCAGTCAATGCTAGCATTTCATTTAGATATGGGCCACTCAAAGTTTTACAAGTTCTTGGCCCCCCTTTTTGGCTGTTACTGTTCTGTAGTTCTTGCCCGATTGTGCACTGATTTCACTATTTATACATTGTAGGCTGGTCTTGCTGTGTAATGTATGAAAAGTTCGTAAGTGAATGATCAAAGTCTTCCTTGAACTATGAGGTAAATGACTGTGAAGTATTCGTGTGTGCTTGACTCAAGATATTAAAGAAAATGTGGATGTGTCTCTGTGATAAAGTAATAATTAAAAACATTAATTATTTTAGCATGCACCTTTTTCTGTGTAGGCCTAGACTGAAAAGGTGCTGAGCGCTTGAAAATCCCACTGATTTCAGATGGAATTTGCAGGTACTCAGCAAACTCTGGGGATCAGCCCTTATATGCTTGGTTCTGCATAAAGTTCTTCCACACTTTTAAAGAGTAGATAGATGAGGAAGCAACAGGAGCTGTTCAGCACATCAGCTTTAATGGGCAATGTTTGCAGGAGGGCACTTGCTTAGAGACTTGTTCACACCAGGCTACTCCTCTTCCTTCCCCCAATCCCCCTATACAGTTATTACCCTACAGAAACTCCTCAAACGGGTCAGAAGAAGAGAGGCGCTGAAGACAACGGCAGTTGCGAGTACTCAGTATCTCGCAGGATTAGGCTGGGACATTCCCCTCTGGTGTTATGTGGAACCGGTGATCTGCTAGGTCACTCCAATCCTTATCTCTGGGAGCCAGGCTTACCCTGCTCTGCTGTGAGAACCCCCACTCCCGGGCTGTCCCCGCACAGCCTCTACCATGTAAGCTGCTCCTTGGATTGTGCAACCAAATGCCACTAGCCAATATCTCCAGTCCCAGACACAACCCTAGGAACCTCCGTCTTGCAGTGACCAGTTATGCCCACTGGACGCTGCAAGCTTATATGAGCCCACGTCCACACTACAGGGTAAAATCGATGTTATTAAAATCGATTTTATAAAGCAGGCTTTATAAAATCGATTTTGCGCGTCCACACTAGGGCTACTTACATCGATGTTGAGCGTCCATGTTCCCTGGCGTCCATCTTTTCCCTGAGCGTTGCACTCTGGGTACCTATCCCACAGTTCCTGCACGGGTCCCTGCCCTTTGGAATTATGGGTTACTAGCCCAGTGCATGATGGGATCAAAGTCCCCGTCCTGGGTGGTTCTGGGTACAGCCCCCCCCCCCCTCCTGTAAACGGCACACAGTCAGTTCGCGCTGTTTTTACTGGCTGCAGTGAGGGAAACGCCATTTTGCAGCAAGCATGGATCCAGGTCTGCTCTTGTCCTTGATCGCGAATGCTGTAAATAATTCACGCATTCTCGTTCTATCACTGCTGACCCATGATGCAGAAATGCAAGAGAGAATGCTTGAATGCGGGGACGACAGCGATGACGAGCTGGAGAACGAGTTTTCTGACACCCCGGGCCCCTGCACGTTGGAGCTCCTGACGGTTATGGGTGAGGTTCTACCCGTTCCGCGCCGCTTTTGGGCATGGGAAACAAGCACTGACTGGTGGGACCGCATAGTCCTGCAGGTGTGGGACGATTCACAGTGGCTGCGGAACTTTCGCATGCGTAAGAGCACTTTCTTTGAACTTTGTGACTCGCTTTCTCCTGTCCTGAAGCGGCATAATACCAGGATGAGACCAGCCCTCACAGTGGAAAAGCGAGTGGCAATAGCCATATGGAAGCTTGCAACGCCAGACAGCTACCGGTCAGTCGGGAATCAATTTGGAGTGGGCAAATCTACTGTGGGGGCTGCTGTGCTGGAAGTATCCAAAGCCATCATTAAGCTGCTGCTTCGAAAGGTTGTGACTCTGGGAAACGTGCAGGCCATTGTGGATGGCTTTGCTGCAATGGGATTCCCTAACTGTGGGGGGGCCATAGATGGAACCCACATCCCTATTTTGGCACCGGAACACCAGGGTGCCCAGTACATTAACCGCAAGGGGTACTTTTCGATGGTTCTGCAAGCCCTGGTGGATCACAAGGGACGTTTCACCAACATCCACGTGGGATGGCCAGGAAGGGTTCACGACGCACGTGTCTTCAGGAGCACTACACTGTTTAAACGGCTGCAGCAAGGGACCTACTTCCCTGATCAGAGAATAACAGTTGGAGATGTCCAAATGCCTATAGTTATCCTTGGGGACCCAGCCTACCCCTTGATGCCCTGGCTAATGAAGCCATACACAGGCAGCCTTGACAGTGCTCAGGAGTTGTTTAATTACAGGCTGAGCAAGTGCAGAATGGTGGTAGAATGTGCATTTGGCAGGCTTAAGGCGAGATGGCGAACGCTTCTTACTCGCTCAGATCTTAGCCAAACCAATATCCCCTTTGTCATTGCCGCTTGCTGTGTGCTCCACAATCTCTGTGAGAGCAAGGGGGAGGCCTTTATAGCGGGGTGGGAGACTGAGGTAAACCACCTGGCCGCTGATTATGCGCAGCCGGACACCAGGGCAATTAGAAGATCTCACCAGGATGCTGTGCGCATCAGAGAAGCACTGAAAAGTAGCTTCCTCATGGGCCAGGGTACAGTTTGAATGCTGATTTTCCTTTCAATTGATTGCTGCCCTCCCCGTCTATGCGGTGTTGCTGCTGCAAGATACTTTGCCTGCAGCATTCCTCAATTGCTTGCTTAGGTTACTTGCGAGAGCTGTCTATTGGAAAACATATAATTCTGTATTTCCCAATTATTACCTACCTCCACCATTAGCTGCTTCCATCTGCTGCTAGGCACAGTACCTGCAACCTTCCTTAACTGCTTTTTTATTGAAAATAAAGTTACTACTATGTGTTACAAGAATTGTGTTCTTTATTTAAAATCAGATCCTTTCATCAATCAAGCATCATGCTTGTTGTTACAATACTGTGCATGAAATTTCATAACTCAGCGTTCTATGGGGGACGGAGCGAGGGAGGTTTGGAGGAAGGGGGAGGGAGGTTTGAAAGAAGAAAGTGCATCAGAGAAGACAGAACAAGAATTCTCATGGACCAGGTTATGGTATGGCTGCTTTCTTTGTTTTCCCTTTATTACCCATATCCCCAATTGTCAAATCCTGATGCTGATAACTAGCTTCCATGCAGCTTTCCAAAGCTGCTTGCTTTAGTTCATTACCAAACTACAGTCACACTGCCTTAATAGCATGACCTCAGAGTAAAAATAGGCAAAAGTGCCATGGGAGAAGTTTGGATCATTAGAGGAGGGAAAAAACAGGACACAAAGGGCTTTTCAATCTAATGAAAGCCTTCTGGTTGGAGTGTCCGCAGCAGTGGAGGGGGCTGGTGCAGAGAGCCTTCTCCCACGCGTTCTTACACGCCTGGTTCTGGAAGGTGTGGGACAGGGTGAGTACTGAGGGAGGTTATACACGGGCTGTAGGGGCATTCTGAAACCACGGAGCTCTTGCAGCATATCGCGGAGGATGTCAGTCTGATCACGAAGAAGATCCAGAGTTGCTGCTCGCCAGCGCTGATCTTCCTGCCACCTGACATCATTTTTGGCGTCCCTCCTGTCTTCGCGTTGGTCCCTCTTGTCTTCGCGTTGACTGGCAGCCTCCCTGTACTTTGCGACCAATTGCTTCCAGTCTCCCTGCTGAGCTCTCTCTGTACGGGTTACTGCCATAATTTCGGTGAACATGTCCTCACGCGTCCTCCTTTTCCTCAGTCTTCTTATGATACCCCCCCCCACGTAGATGAGAAGCGAGAGGGAGGCTGGAGAAATGTGCAGCTGTGTGTGCGGGGGTGGGGTTTGGAAAGAGTGAGAAAAGAATCATGAGACACATTTCACACAACCATTCATACAGTCTTTCTCCTCACTGACCTGTGCCTGTTACCGAAGCTTTAACATTTTACTTTACCACAAGGTCACCTTAGGATTCCTTTAATACTTATTGCTTGTGGCTGAGGACAGAGAGTTCTGCTCAGACGCAGGTCAGGGAAGCACACAGACCTTGTCCGGAGAAAATGGGAAGTTAATAATGGCTAGTAATCCCTGTAGTAGATTGTACTGGTAATCAAGCTACTGTCCTTCCCTGCTTTGCTCTCGCGTTCCCCGAACAAGCAGGTCTCCTTGCCTGCGGTTTGCTGGGTGGTTCGGGGAACGGGAGAGCAAACCGCGGCGAAGCTACTGTCCTTCCCTGGTTTGCTCTCGCGTTCCCCGAACAAGCAGGTCTCCTTGCCTGCGGTTTGCTGGGTGGTTCGGGGAATGGGAGAGCAAACCGCGGCGAAGCTACTGTCCTTCCCTGGTTTGCTCTCGCGTTCCCCGAACAAGCAGGTCTCCTTGCCTGCGGTTTGCTGGGTGGTTCGGGGAACGGGAGAGCAAACCGCGGCGAAGCTACTGTCCTTCCCTGGTTTGCTCTCGCGTTCCCCGAACAAGCAGGTCTCCTTGCCTGCGGTTTGCTGGGTGGTTCGGGGAACGGGAGAGCAAACCGCGGCGAAGCTACTCTCCTTCCCCGGTTTGCTCTCGCGTTCCCCCAACAAGCAGGATGGAGACTTTTCTAAAAACCACCTCATGGGTCAGTGTTTTAGGAAAGGTTTTTAATCTACTTGGTCAGTGACTCGAAGTACAGGTCGTGATTTGAAGCACCCAGTAATAAAGGCTTACCTTAAACCAAAGCTTTTAGTAAAAAAAAATTACACTCACCAGAGGACGGTCCCTCAGCTTCATTTTCTGGAGTACTGCCTTGAGATGGCTGGCAGGGAACCTCAGTAAGGGTGAGGAAAAGATCCTGGCTGTTTGGGGGGATTAAATGCTCTGTGCTCTCTGCTGGAGCCTCCTCGTCTTGGTCCTCATCATACTGATCATCGCCATCAAATAAATCTTCCGTAGTTGCAGGAATCACGACGCCCACCTCTGAATCAACAGACAAGGGGGGGTTTGTCGTTGCGCTGTTCCCCAATATTGCGTTAAGCTCGTCGTAGAACCGGCATGTTTTGGGGGCAGAGCCTGACCTGCCTTTTGCTGCTTTGGTCTTCTGATACGCCTGTCTGAGCTCTTTCACTTTCACTCGGCACTGTAACGAGTCCCTGGTATGTCCCCTCTCCCGCATGGCATTAGAAATTTTTTCAAAGGTTTTCTCATTTCGTCTGCTCGAGCGCAGTTCTGAAAGCACCGACTCTTCTCCCCATACAGCTATCAGATCCTGTAACTCCTGTGTGCTCCATGCTGGAGCTCTTTTCCTATTTTCAGGAGACTGCATTCTTCTCTCTGCTGCTGAGAGCTCCACGCTGTGCAAGCAGGAAATGGAATTTCAAAGTTCCCGGGGCTTTTCCTGTTTACCTGGCCAGCAGAAGAGTACCTTTACCTGTGTAGAGCGGCCACTAGAGCACTGTGGGATACGTCCCGGAGGCCATTAACTTCGATGGCCGTCCACACTATCATAAAATCGATTTTAAAAAATCGATTTTGGGGTTACTCCTCTCGTTTTGATGGAGTTCCAAAATCGATTTTAGGGACCCTTAAAATCGATTTTATGCACTCTGTAGTGTGGACGGTTACAGCTTTAAATCGATTTAAAGCTCTTAAAATCGATTTAAAGCTCTAGTCTGGACCTGGCCTGAGTTCGTCAATTTAACAAAGAAATTGATATGCACCAGGCTTGTTATCCCAAGGGGAGTTTCTGTAGATGTAGGTGGAAGAAAGAGGAAGAGCATAGCAAACGTCTCTCCCCTTTTATCATGTCCTTTCTTCCCTCTTTGCTTTGCACACCCCCTCTTCAGAGTCAGGTGAGCATTACCTCATCGCAGTCCCAAGGAAGGAAGTGGGGTGACTCACCGGAGAGTCCAACAGATCCTTTGTTGTTGCCTAGGCCAGTGTCCTTTGTTCCTGTGAGGCTGGGCGGGGTACGTCCATACATGCCCTGATGAGGTGTGAACTGCCCCTCTGCTCTAGAGAGTCTTTGCGGGAGCTTGCTTTAAGCCCTGAATACACATTCTCAGCCTCATAACTATATACGTGAAATTACAACCTATAACAAACATCACTATGGCCATGTCTACATCTAAAATTTTGCAGCACTGGTTGTTACAGCTGTATTAGTACAGCTGTATAGGGCCAGCGCTGCAGAGTGGTCACATTTACAGTAACCAGCGCTGCAAGTGGTGTTAGATGTGGCCACACTGCAGCGCTGTTGGGCGGCTTCAAGGGGGGGTTCGGGGAACGCGAGAGCAAACCGGGAAAGGAGACCAGCTTCGGCGCGGTTTGCTCTCGCGTTCCCGAACCCCTCTGCAAACCGCAGGGAAGGAGACCTGCTTGCTCGGGGTTCGGGGAACGCGAGAGCAAACCGGGAAAGGAGACCAGCTTCGCCGCGGTTTGCTCTCGCGTTCCCGAATCCCCCTGCGAACCGCAGGGAAGGAGACCTGCTTGTTCGGGGTTCCGGGAACTAGAGAGCAAACCGGGAAAGGAGACCAGCTTCGCCGCGGTTTGCTCTCGCGTTCCCGGAGTCACCCAGCAAACCGCAGGGAAGGAGACCTGCTTGTTCGGGGAATGGGAGAGCAAACCGCAGCGAAGCTGGTCTCCTTTCCCGGTTTGCTCTCGTGTTCCCGAACCCCCCTGCAAACCGCAGGGAAGGAGACCTGCTTGCTCGGGGTTCGGGGAACGCGAGAGCAAACCGGGAAAGGAGACCAGCTTCGCCGCGGTTTGCTCTCGCGTTCCCGAATCCCCCTGCAAACCGCAGGGAAGGAGACCTGCTTGTTCGGGGTTCCGGGAACGAGAGAGCAAACCGGGAAAGGAGACCAGCTTCGCCGCGGTTTGCTCTCGCGTTCCCGGAGCCACCCAGCAAACCGCAGGGAAGGAGACCTGCTTGTTCGGGGTTCCGGGAACGAGAGAGCAAACCGGGAAAGGAGACCAGCTTCGCCGCGGTTTGCTCTCGCGTTCCCGAACCCCCTGCAAACCGCAGGGAAGGAGACCTGCTTGCTCGGGGAACGGGAGAGCAAACCGCGGCGAAGCTGGTCTCCTTTCCCGGTTTGCTCTCGCGTTCCCGAACCCCCCTGCAAACCGCAGGGAAGGAGACCTGCTTGCTCGGGGTTCCGGGAACGCGAGAGCAAGCTGGGGAAGGAGACCAGCTTGATTACCAGAGGCTTCCTCCTTCCACGGAGGTCAAGAAAAGCGCTGGTAAGTGTTTACATTGGATTACCAGCGCTGGTCCTCTACACCCGAGACAAAACGGGAGTACGGCCAGCGCTGCAAACAGGGAGTTGCAGCGCTGGTGATGCCCTGCAGATGTGTACACCTTCAAAGCTGCAGCGCTGTAACTCCCTCACCAGCGCTGCAACTTTCTGATGTAGACATGCTCAGTGCCTCATGAGCCTTCCGAAGACACCCAACATGACAAACTTTGCATTAGATACCACACAAGCCTAATATGAGGATGAACATGAGGGTGGCTGGGTGTTCCCCTAACGTACAGAATGTCACATAGGCCCATAGATTATTTTAAATGGTGGAATCTGGAAATTTCAAATGTTAAGAAACTTTTCTTTCCAGCTGAATCGGCTCGCATCAAACTGGTACATGCTGAGGTTTTGGCATGTTAGATGCTGACCATCTGGCCACAGGACAGAGAACCAAACAGGGATAACAAAGGATGCTTATCACTCTGTTTTCCATAACCATCTTGTGATGAGATGTTGAGGTTATGATCTAATTCACTGTTAAATCAGAGGCATGGTCTGAAAAATCAGCAACAGCTGATAGAATGATCAGGAATGTCACATTGCGAAGGTATTGCCTAATTAAAGAGCTAACACAGAATCTGCACAGAGAAAAGAATCACTATGTCTGGATTTTTTTTTCTTGATTCAGACAAAAGACTGGTCTAGATCAAGGGGTTTTAACTTGTTTCTTTCTGAGTTCCCCCCACCTCCTGCTATAAAAACTCCACAGCCCGTCTGTGCCACAACAACTGGTTGTCTGCATACAAAAGGCTGGGCCAGCGTTAGTGGGTAGCAAGAAGGGAAGTTGCCCAGGGCCCCACACCACCCAGGGTCTTGTGAAGCTAATTTGCTCAGGTTTCAGCTTCAGCCCTGGGTCGGGGGGCTTGGAACCCCAGGCTTCAGCTTTCTGCTCTGGGCCACAGCAAGTCTAATGCCAACCTTGCTTGGTGGACCCCCTTAAACCTCGGGGGCCCCCAGTGGGCCCCAGACCCCTAGTTGAGAACCACTGGTCTAGAAAGCTAGATCCAAGGAAGGCTAGGGAGAATACTAAACCATCAGGCAGCGTGAACAGGAGTCAACCAGTGGACAGGAACAAAAGTGAATCACTGACTAGAAAACAGGGGGAGAGGCAGGGGATGAGAGAGAGCAAGAGAAGCAGAGATCAAACTAGGGGACACATGGGAGCCAGATGTGGAGTGAGAACAGGAAAGTTCAGTTCAGAAGGCCAAGTAGGGACATGGCTGATCTCATGCTAAGATTTACTGATCTCTACACAACCTGTACAATTAGCCCCCCCGTTCAATAGAATTTCTGCCTCCCCAGCAAGGTTGCGCATAACCTTCGACTCTGACATGGCTTTGCAATTTACATTTATTTATTCCCTCTCCGTTCTCCCTGTTGAATTAACAGACTGTATTTAAGCTAAATCAGAGTTGGCGAGGGTTTGGGGAGTTATTGCTCCCATCTGTTGTGAGGGGAAGTAAACAATCCTTCTGCCTATAGAGGAGGATATCAGAGTTGAGCATCTAGACCTAATTCCAGCTTGGAGTCTCGGTCAAGTGGTCATTTCCTAGAAATGAATGTTAGCAATCTGGCTGCAGTCAGATCAGAGCATGTCCAAAGCCCAGTGACTGTGGATCAGAGTTTAAAATGAAAAGGTAACAGACCCTGGAAAGGACTTTAAAATACCAAGAAAAAAGTGTTTAAAAATTACCCGCTCTCAAAAGTCAGTTGATCAATTTCCTTTGCAAACTTTCACGGAAAAATTCTGCCATCCTTTGGAATTAATTACAAAACCTTTCTGAACTAAGTAATCAGGCAAGTGAAAAAAATCAAGCTTTTAATGGAGCAGTGTTTCAGCATAAATCCTGTTTACGATCTAAACTATGAAACCGTTCTCAAGCAACTCTATAATGGTTCTTTGCACTTTTATAGCATAGTCCCTAATATCAGAGGATCTCAACCCTCATGACAAACATCAGCATAGTTTGGCCTTGACAACCTGCTGATGTAGGAAAGTAACATCCTCTCCAACAAGGAAGGATGGTCCAGTGATTAAAGTACTAGGTTCAGTTCCCTGCTCTGACAAACTCCTTGTGTGACTTTGTGCAAGTCACTAAGGAAAAGGAGACACACAAAGGCTGTCTACACAATAGGGATATTAGCACTTCCCTACCTCACAGGGGTGTTTGTGAAGGGGGAAAGACATGAAAAGACTGGGAGGCAACCAGTTATGATGGTCCCAGGGGGCCATAGTGGCTGGATTTCTCCATAGATTTTACAGAGGAGGAAAATGAGGCAGGGAGAGATTAATGAATTTGCTCAAAGTCACAAAAGAAGGCTAGAATTAGAGCCCATGCCTCTCACTCCTGCACTTCCACCACAAGAATCATAAACCTGGGCCTGACACATGAGGCTGCAACACTGGTTTTACAAGACCCAGATTCAAATACCAGTAAGATTCCATGTTCCATCCATGACCATTGCTCAAGCTGGGACTGCATCACCTGGTCTGGATGTTTACACTGAGCACCCCTCAGTCAGAGCCCTCACTGTGCTGCCAGATTAGTCTCATCACGTTATTCATTCCTGTATGTTGGAAAATGGGTTTACCTTTCACCATTGTCTTACCAGTGTGCAAAGAAAAAACAAATTGTGATTTGTTCTTGTCTTTACTTCTTTATGGCCTGAAAGTTACTGGGTGGGATTCACGGCTTTTTTATATCAGAAATAATTCTCTTGGACTTCCCATTTTTATTGGCAATACTGATCACATTCCATGCAAAGAGGCATTGTCCAATCCCACATCTCATCCTGGATCTCCTATCACTATCAGAACGCTGACATGGCCAAATCTGAATGCCTTATTTTCACTCCAAAGTACACAGCACTCCCTTCATTCTCTGTCACTGTTAACACCACCCCCTTCTCCTCTTGTCCACTCAGGCTCATAACTGAAGGATCCTCTTTGACTTTTCCCTCTCCTTTGTCCCATATATCTACATTGTATCCAAATCTTGCCTCTTCTTCCTCCATAAAATATCAAGGATTCAACCTTTTTCTGTGTCTCCATTCAGCTAAAAATCTCTTCCAGGCCTCCTTATTTCCCTTCCCTGCCCAGCTGGTTTTGTGGGAAATAAGTCATATTTTATACATTCAGTCATCACTAATATCAGCTCTGCTTTATGATGTCATATGCCCACATCACATATAGAACAATGCTAAAGGTTCTACATCATCCAACTAAAGAGAACTAGGGTATCTCAGAAGACCACCATGGAATGTACAAGAACAAGCTGTTAGCGTGTGTGATGCACAGTCAATTTCAGTTTAGAAATCTCTTGTTGCCTCTGGCACCATGGATGATGCTGCAATCCTTAAAAAGAGAGGCTATGTCTTGGGAATCAATCTGGGAGAAGGGTCATACGCTAAAGTGAAATCTGCTTACTCTGATCGACTCAAATTCAACGTGGCCGTGAAGATAATCAACAAGAAAAAAGCTCCTCGTGACTTCCTGGAAAGATTTCTCCCCAGGGAAATAGAGATTTTGGCCAAAGTGAATCACCGCGCAATTGTCAAGACCTATGAGATTTTTGAGACGTCCGATGGCAAAGTCTACATCGTGATGGAGCTTGGCGTACAAGGAGACTTACTGGAGTTCATCAAGAGCAGAGGCGCCATCTCTGAGGATGTAGCTCGCAAGATGTTTCACCAGCTGTCTTCTGCCATCAAGTACTGCCATGATTTGGATGTAGTCCACAGGGATTTGAAATGTGAGAACCTCCTTCTAGACAAAGACTTTAATATCAAACTGTCAGACTTTGGCTTTTCCAGACGACTGACTCGAGATGAAAATGGCAAGCCTATTCTCAGTAAAACTTTCTGTGGTTCTGCTGCATATGCAGCCCCTGAAGTGTTACAGGGCATTCCCTATGAGCCTAAGATTTATGACATATGGAGTCTGGGTGTCATTCTTTTTATAATGGTCTGTGGATCAATGCCATACGACGACTCAAACATTGGAAAAATGCTAAAGATTCAGAAAGAACACAGAGTGCACTTTCCCAAGTCCAAAAGCTTGACCGTTGAGTGCAAAGATCTTATTTACCGCATGCTGCAGCCAGATGTGGCTCGGAGGTTGCACATAGAGGAAGTTTTTAATCACATGTGGATGCAGGCTCCAAAACCCAGAGTTCCTTTGGCAACTTCACCTGTAAAAGAGGGAGAGTGCTCTCGGAATCTCAGAGAGTTCAAGTCAGAGCACAGACAGGAAATAGAACCCCTGGGGGAATCGAAGCCAAATAGACCAGATTACAAAACTGAGTTTAAAGCAGTGCCCAGATTGGAAGCACTACTGGAAACAGAGGCTGCTGTTCTCAAGGAAGAGCAAGCACAAGTTAATGATCTTACAGATCAAATGCAAAGAACAGGGATCAAAAGTGGTGATGATTAAAGGATAGCCATGGGTAGTATTTTATGTAGCCCTCAAAGGACTAATTGACAAGACTATGAAGTGAAGAGTGTGAAAAGGGACCAAAGGAGACAGATGTAAAACCCAGTGTTATGAATTCTTTTAGATCTCTATATTGGTAGCAACATGGCTGAACAATCCATCAATAAATCTCTACATTCATAATAAAAGTGTAAATGTAAGCAAAGGAGTAATTTTTTCTCCTAGTCAGATCCAGCTGTAGAATGGTGTCGACACTGCTACAATGCATGGCATCTTTTGCTACATGTCTCCTGTCACTGTGAAGCTGTTACAAGATCTGTCATCATTTTGATGTTTGGGAACTCGCTGAGCTGTAGCCAGCCTCTGACAGCCTGTTCCCTGAAGCAGTGGAACAAAAAGTGATTGTCTCCTTCCATTAATCGTATATTTGAGCTGATTCTCAGGGCCAATTCCTTACGTCATTTGAAAATGCACAGTTGTACCTGGAAAAGCCTCAGGCTCCTAAGCAAGTCAGCATTGCCAGATCTCTTCACATGGATGAATTCAGGCTTAACAAGACCTGGGTCCACCAAAACACTATGGGGCTCCAACTGTGTTTACGTGGCTTCTATGCAGGCAGGGGCATAAAGGTACATTTTGACCCAGATTTGCGTATCTCTGCTATAGCTACGCGAACCCTGCAGGGTTTCATTATTGATGGTGTCCATCAAATCAGCTCTATTGTTCAGTTCACAGGGGGTTGGAAGCAAAACACTCCCTGCGTGTTTTGATGGAGGCTTGGCTTTGCAAAGACAAACTTCCCTCAGAATAGTCACTCCCTACCAAGCTCTGGAATGGCACCTGGTGGGCACCTCTTTCCTCCCACCTCTTTCTGTACTGGGGGCTCCCCTCCTGCGGTTTGCGCCATCAGTGTAACGTAGGGGGGAAAACCAAGGTCAAATTCTGCAATTTACAAAACAATTGCACAGGAGTTTCCTTTTGGGCTGAAGAATCAAAGGTTGCCTGGTCTATATGGACAGCAGCACAAGTAGCTGCAGCCTCCCTACGCCAACTCTGCCTATTACTGACGACAGGGCCGACGCAACCCATTAGGCGACCTAGGCGGTCACCTAGGGCGCTGACATTTGGGGGGTGGCAACCTCGGTGACCGGATGTTCGACCACCGCAGTCGTCGGCGGTATTTCGGAGGTGGGACCTTCCGCCGCCTAGGGCGCCAAAAAGGCTGCCGGCGCTACTGACTGCTGGCCCTGACTGTCACACCAGGTCTATAGAACCAGCCAAGGGATTTTTATTGATTGATTTTGCAGAATTCCAACGTTTATTTGGTCCTGAATGTCGGCCTCCTAATTTGAATTATTCTGCCAAGTTTTCTAGTTCTGTGCAAAGCTGTTCACATGCGAGGCTTGTCCCATAAAGCTGACCCGGTTAGCTTGCATGTAAGGATGCAGCAAGTCTTGCTTCACACAGGATCTCACATGAGCCTAATTATTTTAATGTAATGGCACCTAAGGGGTTTCCTAGCAAAGTGGGTTAATGCTCTAATCTCATCTCTGGGGACCCAGCTGCCTAGCCTTATTACGGCAAGCGTAAAGAAGTCAGATGGGTTCACCGTTGGTTTGACTATCCATCCCACTGAAGCATTAAGACAAGGTCTCCTAGTACTGGTTCCCCTTTAAAGTACTGTACGGCGTGGACGTGGTTTTGTAGATATTGGTCCTAGGGTCCCAAGCACATATTAAAAGGGTTGACATTGTTCCAGAGGGCTGTCTCTGAGCAAAGCACTGGAGGTGAAACATGGGCAACATACTGCACTAGATCACTGCCTCACTTTCGTAAGGATGAAGAACTCCCCCAAGCCCTTAAAAGGGAGAGTGTGATGAGGAGGAGAAGGAGGAGGAAGGCAGCAAGTTAGAAGCACTGATGCCTTTCCAATGTCCAGAAGGGCACATTAGAGATGGCAGTGATGTGCCCCCAGACTCTGACACATAGGCCCACTACTGCTCTGTCCCTCCATTCTCTAAGGATCTTAGACATTCTTTTGTTTCTCAACAAACTAGGGATTAGCCAGGACCTGCACTCAGCTCGGACTCTTGGCTCTTAAGTACTGCCATTCCTCATACTGGTAACGTCTCCCTCTCACAAAGGCAGCTCACACTGTGCCAAAAACAACCATTCTAATGATCAGATCCTCTCCAGCGTCCCTTTAGCTTCGCCAGAGATCAGCCTGATTGCAACCTACATATTAATGTACATGGCACTTTACATCTTCTGAGAACTTGTAAAGATGTTAAGTCATTTGCACAACATCTCTGTTCAGCTACCAGGCAAAATCACCCCCACTTTGCAGGTGGGTCAGCTGAGGCATGGAAACCTGAAGGTAATGACCCTGGTCACACAGCAAGTCAGTGGCAGAGGTGAGATTAGAAATCAGGTTTGCTCCTAATCTCAAATACAAGACACTAGCTCAAAATGCATTCAGCTCCAGAGGTAGCCCATCACAGAACTAGTCTATTGAACAGATTTCTCTCTGGTTACCGAGCGTGGCTCTGTAGAAATGTTGGCACAGCTGGGGAACAGTGTTCTGCTTCTCTCTGACTCCCTTGTTCTGTGTGATATTGACGACCACACCTTTATATGAATATAGATCTTATCTAGCCAGTCCTCCAGTGAGCTGCTTCAGGCCTCTGTATCCCCCGGCTTTCTACGTATCTTCATTGGAACATGTTTTACATCTACATGCAGCTCCTTGGCAGTCATCATTCAGGCAGTCACTAATGGCCCTAGCTTAGTCAATGACTCCCAGCCCCTATTTCAGTTCCTCTGACATTGCAGCAGCCAACCATAGGGCTTTGCCTACTCTGTTTTGTGTCAGACACAGTGTGATCGCTACCTGCCACTGTCTATTGGCTCCAGGCACTACCCTCACCTACGCCCTTTCAGCTATCACAGGCTCCTACTACTGCACTTTCAGAAGCTCTACAGAGGCTAAGTTTAGAAGATGAACGATTACTTTGAGATGAACACAGACAAAACAGAACCGTTGCTGATCACCCCTTCCCAGCACGGCTGGTCACTGTCTTCTCCTAAGAGATCTAACCTGTGTAATATTGGAGGCACCTGGGAGGCCATATTGATCAGGTGGTAAAGAAATGATGGCTCATTACCTGTAACTGGAGTTCTTTGAGGTGGTCTTTACACATTCACACTCCTGGGAGGTGCTAGCGGGTCCAGTTCAGACATGGAACGTTTTCATAGCAATGGCCATTGGAATGCTCATATGACGCTCCCCTCTCCATGCCTGAACGTTCGGAGGCTATAAAGGAGGTTGGGGAAGGAGTCCTCTGATGCCTCAATACCTTCCACCTCCTCCTCCAAGTCAAGTTCTATGAGGACTTAAAAGGAAGAGATGAAGATGGGTTGGGAGGGTGACTATGCAGAGTCTAGCTCCAAGAAGTCCAGGTACAGGTAAGGCCAGGTCTACGCTATAGACCTATATCGGTATAACTGTGTCACTCGGGGTGAGAAAAATCCACACTGCTGAATGCCGTAGTTGTACCCAGCTCACCCTCACCTCATGTGGACAGTACAAGG
This sequence comes from Gopherus evgoodei, assembly GCF_007399415.2. Classification (NCBI taxonomy): domain Eukaryota; kingdom Metazoa; phylum Chordata; order Testudines; family Testudinidae; genus Gopherus; species Gopherus evgoodei. The sequence goes on along the minus strand of NC_044334.1, from coordinate 18,975,638 downwards.
TCTCCAAATAGCTACCTCCTCTTGGGGAAGTGGATTAACTATGGAGATGGGAGAAGCTCTCCTGTCAGCATAGGAGAGTCTACACTAAAGCGCTACAGCAGCGCTGTACCTGAAGCCCTAAGTAACCTTCATTTCTTCAAGTGTCTGCTGCATATTCCCATTCCTGGGGTGGTTTGGCAAATAGTACCCCATAACTGGAAGGTGAGATTCGGAGTCTCACTGACTAGGTGTTGAGGTAGTGCTCTACCAAACTGAGCAGCCGATGCAGATTCTAGCTCTAGGTAGTAGAGCTTTGTAAATGTACATACAGAGCTCCAAGCAACAACCCTACAGATTTCTGCAATAGAAATACATCTATACCATGCTATAATGGAGGTAGCCATTGCTCTGGTAGAGTGTGACCTAACACCTATGCAGGGTGGAGCAGATGCTAGTTTACACTTTCCGCTGTGCACTAACTGACACTAGTGAAGATCTGTGAAGTGACAGCATGACCTTTCTATCTGCACGAGAAATAAAGAGACTAGAAAACTTACAAAATCCTTTACGCCTGTTTAAATCTGTTTGTCCAGTTTTAGAAATGTTATTCAATGAGATAAAATGAGCAAGGACATGCTTATAATGTTGCATCTAAAATATATTCTATTTGCTGTGGCATAAAAATGCTCTCAACATTCAAAGAACACAGCTTTGACTCACCTGTATGAGCATGAAATTGAGGGGGAAATACTGGCAGCTTTATCACTCGGTTAATGTGAAAGTCACATACCACTTGGGAGAGGAATCTAGGGTTTGGGTAGATCACCACCTTATCCTTGTGAAAGACGGTGAATGGAAACTCAGCCATGAAGGCACAGAGTTTACTCAGGGCCCTGGCAATTTGCCACTGTAATTCCAAGCGCTACCAGTTAAAACACCTTTCTACCGATTGAATCCATCTTCTTTCCCTCCCTATCAGAAAGTCTGGAGGGCGATTGTCCTCCTCCGGATCTTTGGACAGCTACTGCCACAACCAGAGACCTAAGGTAGGGTGCATGTGAATGAATGAAAGCCCTTTGTAGGATAAATGATATCATGTGTCAGTATTTTGTGATGCAGCCTGACATGATGAAAGAGTAGACCACACTGCCTTCACAGGGTGCAGTAGTCCATGGAAGGGTAATCTTATTTTTGATGGAGAACCAGAATGGAAGGTTTCTTCCAGAGTGATCAGTGTCGTCATCCTACAGTTCCAGAACTTATGGACAGAAAAGCATCCTCAGAAGGAGAGGAAGCCGAAGCAATCCCAACATTTGCAACTGGGGGAAGATTTAGCATCGAGTTCTGGCTCCAACTCTTGATATTCTTCCTGAGCTGCAGGCCACTCGTCTTCTTCTGACAGAGTGTGAGGGACTGTGATTGGAGAATGCTCCCTGAAAGCAAGTGACATTGACAGAGCTGGGAACCTTGAAACTTCTCTGGACCCCAAGTAGAGCAGGAATTCCTGCACTCCCAGAATGTGGATTAATTCTGTAGTGTCTAGGTGAGAGCTAATAGGACCTGCCAATCATAATAGATTGTTGAACTGTTGGCTGCATGATTGGTGTTAAGCTGAAGGGTCTGGTTTTGTGGAACACTGGGCCATATTCAACTGCAAGAGTGGTCTGTATGAACAGAACAACCTGCATCTCACAGTTAGTGGGAGATAATCTTGGTTGGAGGCTAGCTGGAGCAGCCAGGAGGACATTAAGCTAGCAATACACAGGGAGGGAGCTAAGAAGGCAAACGTAGTACAAACTCACACACAGCTCATCACGAACAAATTGAACCTATGTGGCAAAGAAAATTGCGGAAAGAAGAAAATTTTCCAGTTGCTTATATAGCAATACTAGGCAGCCTGGTGCCAAGCAAGAGGAATTGGAGTTCTCAGCGATGTAAAGAAAATTGATCTATTTTGGCTTTCTTGAAACCTGGTTGGATAATTCACAGGATTGGAATGTTAAAATTAGTGGTTATAAACTGCCTAGAAAGCATAGAGGGGTAAGAGAGATGTACACTCTACATTAGAGACACCATCTCCTGTTTAGAGCTGTTGAGAACTCAGAATTATAGGATCTTGAATGCTAACAAAGCCCAGGAGATAGTACTAGTGGGAGTCCGTCACAGACCACTGAATCAAACTAGAGAATAGGATGAGTGACTCCTTAAGCACTTGTCTGCATTGTGCGGAAAGAAAAATTGTGTTATGGGGGATTTGGGAGACATAGGCTGGAGGGCTGCTTAAGGCAGAAGTAAAACATCATATATAATTTTAAAACACAAAAGGTATTGTGCCCAACATGAGGTAATTGTTTTGGACCTCTTTATGACCGAGCAAGATGAATTAATCACTAAAAGAAGTTGTTGGTTGCCTAGGAATGAGTGATCCTGACCTGATTACATTGAATACAGGCAAACAGAGGACAGTCCCAACCAGTAATAATTACATGTGGTGCTTCAGAATGGACAACTCCCAAATATGAGGAAAATTATGAGCAGAATTGATTGGGAGAAAAAAAATTAGACTGAAAAACATGAATGAAAATGAACATAAGAACAGTTATACTGGATCAGACCAAAGGTCCATCTAGTCCAGTATCCTGTCTTCCAACACTGGCCAATGGCAGGTGCCCCAGAGGGAATGAACAGAATGGGTAATCAATCATGAACATCATGAACAGAACAGTTGATCAATCATCAAGTGATCCATACCCTTTCACTCATTCTCAGCTTCAGGCAAACAGAGGCTAGGGACACCATTCCTGTCTATCCTGGCTAATAGCCATTGATGGACCAATCCTCCATGAACTTATCTTTTTTGAACCCTGTTATAGTCTTGGCCTTCACAACATCCTCTGGCAAGGAGTTCCACAGGTTGACTGTGCATTGTGTAAAAAAACATTTCCTTTTGTTTTAAACCTACTAATTTCATTTGGTAACGCCTAGTTCTTGTGTTATGAGAAGGGGTAAATAACACTTCCTTATTTACTTTCTCCACACTAGTCATGAGTTTATAGATCTCAATCACATCCCCCCTTAGTCTCCTCTTTTCTAAGCTGAAAAGTCCCAGTCTTATTAATGTATCCTCATATGGCACCCGTTCTATGCTCTTAATCATTTTGGTGTCTTTTTCTGAACCTTTTTCAAATCCAATAGATCTTTTTGGAATGGGGCGACCGCCTCTGCACTCAGTATTAAAGAGGTGGGTGTACCATGGTTCTACGTGGAGACAATATTATATGTTCTGTTTGGTCTATCCCTTTCCTAATGATTCCCAACATTCTGTTAGCGTTTTTGACTGCTGCTGCACCTTGAGCAGATGTTTTCAGAGAGCTATCCACAATGACTCCAAGCTCTCTCTCATTAGTGGTAACAGTTAATTTAGACCCCATCATTGTATATGTACAGTTTGGATTATGTTTTCCAATGTGTATTACTTCACATTTATCAACATTGAATTTAATCTGCCATTTTGTTGCCCAGTCACCCAATCTTGTGAGATCCCTTTGTAGTTCGTCACCGCTTGTTTTGGACGTAACTATCATGAGTAATTTTGTATCATTTGCAAATTTTGCCATCTTACTGTTCACCCCTTTTTCCAGATCATTTATGATATTGAATAGGACTGGTCCCAGTACAGCTCCCTGGGGGGCCCCACTATTTACCTCTCGCTATTCTGAAAACTGACCATTTATCCTTACTCTTTGTTTCCTATCTTTTAACCAGGTACTGATCCGTGAGAAGACCTTCCCTCCATGACAGCTTAATAGGGAGTTCTTTAAGTAGGGTTTATTAGATGGCCAAAAAGCCACAATTAAGCAAACAAGGAATAAGATAGCTTTGACTAAAAGCACTTCCTGGTTCAGTTGTAAAGTGAAAGCAGCAATTAGAAATAAAAAAGCAACATACAACAAATGGAAAAAAGGAGAACTAGCCATCAATATAAAGCAGAAGTTATGAAGTGTAGAAAATTGGTATGGGAAGCTAAAGATTTCAGGGAAAAATCTACAGCTGGGGGCTACAGACAGTAATGGCATTCTTTAAGTACGTTATGAAGCAAATAAATCCTAGAAAAGGTATAGGCCCATTACTAGGTGGAAATGGTAAAAATACTAATAATGATGCAAAAAAGGCAGGAATGTTCACTAAATAGATCTGTTCTGTATTTGGTAAGAGGTAGGATGATGGACTTGTATCACGTGAGGACGATGAGGTGCTTTCCAGTTTATTAATAACCAAGGAGGATGTTAAACATCATCTACTATGGATAAACACTTTGAAATCAGCCAGCTTGGATAACTTACACCCAAGAGACCTAAAAGCTGGAGAGATATCTGTCCCACTGAGAGTTTTTAATAAATCTTGGAATAGTTGTGGAAATTCTAGCAGACTAGAAGACAGCTAATAAACTGTGAAGAACTTCAAAAAGATCTCACAAAACTAAGTGATTGAGCAACAAAATGGCAAATGAAATTTAAGGTGGATAAATGTAAAGTAATGCACATTGGAAAAAATAACCCCAACTATACATGCAATATGATGGGGGCTAATTTAGCTACAACAAATCAGGAAAAAGATCTTGGAGTCATCGTGGATCATTCTCTGATGACGTCCGTGCAGTGTGCAGCGACGGCCAAAAAAAGCAAACAGGATGTTAGGAATCATTAAAAAGGGGACAGAAAATAAGATGGAGAGTATCTTATTGCCCTTGTATAAATCCATGGTATGTCCACATCTTGAATACTGTGTACGGATGTGGTCTCCTCACCTCAAAAAACATATACTGGCATTAGAAAAGGTTCAGAGAAGGGCAACTAAAACGATTAGGGGTTTGGAGAGGGTCCCATATGAGGAGAGATTAAAGAGGCTAGCACTTTCATGCATGTATATGGAAAAGAGCAGACTAAGGGGGGATATGATAGAGGTATATAAAATCATGAGTGATGTGAAGAAAGTAAATAAGGAAAAGTTATTTATTTATTCCCATAATACAAGAACTAAGGGCCACCAAATGAAATTAATAGGCAGCAGGTTTAAAACAAATAAAAGGAAGTTCTTCTTCACACAGCGCACAATCAACTTGTGGAACTCCTTACCTGAGGAGGTTGTGAAGGCTGGGACTATAACAGCGTTTAAAAGAGAACTGGGTAAATTCATGGAGGTTAAGTCCATTAATGGCTATTAGCCAGGATAGGTAAGGAATGGTGTCCCTAGCCTCTGTTTGTCAGAGGGTGGAGATGGATGGCAGGAGAGAAATCACTTGATCATTACCTGTTAGGTTCACTCCCTCTGGGGCACTTGGCATTGGACACTGTCGGTAGACAGGACACCAGGCTAGATAGACCTTTGATCTGACCCAGTATGGCCGTTCTTATGTAATATGTCAATATGCAACCAAGGAAAGCAGAATGACCGAGTTAGACTGACATCAATCCCTGGCAAGAGTGGGAAGCTGCTATGGGATTCAGCTGATAAAGAACTAAATGACAGGAATATATTGAATTCCAGTCCACATGGTTTTATGGAAAATAGGTCTTGTCAAACAAACCTGAGTTGATTCTTTCAGCAGATTACAAGTTTGGTTGATACAGGCAACTGTGTACATGTAATAGACTTGGGCTTTAATAAAACATTTGACTTCCTACCACACAGCATTCTGATTTTAGAAAATAGCATTGAACTATGAGCACACATAAAGGGGACTAAAAAGTGACTGACAGGTCTTTAATGGGGACTCATCAAGGGATGGAGGGAGTTTTGAGTGGGAGCCAGCAGAGGCCCAATATTAGTCAACATTTTCATTAATGACCTGGAAGTCGATATAAAATCACAGCTGATCAGATTTGCAGATGACACTAAGATCGGTGCAATGGCAAATAAAGATGAAGCTACAGAGTGAGCTGGGCACCTTCCAACAAACTGCATTTTAATACAGCCAAAAGTAAAGTTACGCATCCAGGAACAAGGAATGAAGGCCACATCCAGGAACAAGGAATGAAGGCCAGACCCACAGAACAGAGGACTGTATCCTGGAAAGCAGCGATTCTGAAAAGGATTTAAGGGACACAGTGGACAAGCAATTCAACATGAGCTCCCAGGGGGAGGCTGTGGCAAAAAGGGCTAGTGCAATCGTTGGAGATATAAACAGGGAGTAGTGAATAGGAAGGTGATTTTTCCTCTGTATACAGCACTGGCGGGACTGATACTGGAATGCTGCACAGTCTATATTTTTTTAAAGGATTTTGAAAAACTGGGGAAGGTACAGAAAAGAGCCACAAAAATTAGTTGTGGGTTGGAAAAAATGCCGTACAGTGAGACACTTAAGAGCTCATTCTGGTTAGCTAAGTAAAAAGAAGATGAAGAGGTGATTTGATTTCAGAGAATAAGTACGTTCACATGAAGAACACACCAGATACTAAAGGGTTCTTTGATCTAGCGGACAAAATCATAACAAAAATCAATGGCCAGAAGCTGAAGCCAGACAAATTCAAATTAGAAATAAGGCACAAAATGTTTAACAGGGAGGGGGATTAAGCTCTGGAATGAATTACCAAAGAAGAGGTAGAGCCTTAATTTTTTCTTGAGGTCTTCAAATGAAGACTGGATGCCTTCTGGAAGATAGCTTTAGCCACACAAAGTTATTGGAGTCAATAGAGAGGGAACTGGGTGAGATGTAACAGCCTCTGATATATAGAAGGCCAGACTCAATGATCTAATGGTTCTGGCTGGCCGTAAAATGGATGAATCTCTGTGAATTGTTAAACAGTTCATACATGAACACACCACCAACAAATACTCATCATGGACATTTCTAATGATCTGAAGATATGTAATGTTAACCTTAAATAATATTTATAATCTTAACCTTTAGTGGCAGATTCACCAGTATACTCTGGCTGCTTTCTGCCACTCTGGAGCAATGCAAAGCAACCAGTGTGTACGGGGCAGGTTAAACTGGGTTTCCAGTTGCTCTGCAGCTCCAGAGGAGCCCAAAGCAGTTGGAGTATAGTGGGGAGTATGGCTTGCACTTTGTTTGAGCTATCCAGAATATTTTTTTTTTCACATTTCATTCATGTGTTATACATTGCACGTACATTTCCAAAGCATGAAACTGGAATTTGACTCTCTCTATCATGGACTCCTTCAAACAACAGAACTGTATCACACACATTAGCTGTACAGAACAGCTGGTAGTTAGTTGAATTGTCGTTTATGGTACAGTGGTTCTTGTGTTCCTCAGTGCACTTTAACATAGTTCAGTTTGAAACGGTACTACAGTTATTAGCATATTACTGTAATAAGTAAGGTATAAAATCAACATTATTCATCACAATATACACAAAGAGAAAGCCCCAATTTTTGGACAAAACTCAAATTGCTAAAAATAACCTCCCCAAAGTTAAATTAATAAACCCTCCAAAAAAGAAGCCCTAGATAAAAGGGTGTGGACACATGTACACACACACACTTACTTTAGTTTCTAGGGGGAAAATTCTTTTGTAATTGAAACATGCTGCTGTGGTGCTGGATACTCAGAACACAATCCTATTGAGCTCTGACATAAGACCAGACAGTGTAACTAATGCATCTAGTTTGGATTGTCTTAATGGAGTAAAATGCAAAAACAAACAGAAAACAAAAATGGCCATTGGTAAATTAGGTAGATTATTAAAACTCAACATTTTAAAGCAGTAGTAGTAAGCAGAGTAAAGATTGTTTTGATTTATTACGTTTGAAAAGCGCAAAGCTTCAAGCCTTTGAATAATTACAATGTCTCCTGGCTGTGCTCTACTTATTTCAGAAGAGGTTTTAGAGTATTTTCTGACCAGGTGATTCTCCTTATTAGTTTTTATGCTACAGCAAATAGAATGCATTTTAGAAGCAAATTTATAAGCATTTCCTTGTTCATTTTATCTCATGGAATAGTATTTCTAAAACTAGACAAACAGATTTAAAAGAGAAAGCTGTTCCCTAGTGTTGTGTGTGCGTATACTGTTCTGCAGACTCCCTTTGTATTCATTTTACTTTCATAAGCTACATAAACAAGAAGTATCTTATAATTGAAACTAATCAATTCTCTTAGCCAAGCTATGATCAAAATACAGAATTGAGTAGCAGGCTAAGTAGCATATATAAATATCAAAGCACAGGAACCAAATACTTCCCATAGCCAAAGAATGGAAAAAACACACTTCAATTATTCCTCTTCTCTTCTTGTGAGAGTGAATGGAATAATCATTTTACCGAGATGTTACAGTACAAACAAGGTGACAGCTCTTGTGAAGGATGTGCTGGAATGTTGCTTCGGTTCTTGGATTCCAGTTGCTTTTCAGTAGGTCTGAAAATAGGCATTTAACTTCACTAACCCCTAGTAACAGCAGCTCTGCTTTGTGACATCATAGCCCCACATCATACATTAAACAATGCTGAAGATTCTACAACATCCAACTCAAGAGAAGCAGGGCATCTCAGATGGCCACCATGGAATATATAACAACAGGCTTCTGGCATACGTGATGCAGAGTCAACTTCAACTTATGAATCACTTGTTGCCTCTGGCACCATGGATGATGCTGCAGTCCTTAAAAAGAGAGGCTACATCGTGGGGGGAAATTTAGGAGAAGGGTCTTATGCTAAAGTGAAATCTGCCTACTCTGATCGACTGAAATTTGATGTAGCAGTAAAGATCATAGACCGGAAAAAAGCTCCTCGTGACTTCCTGGAAAGATTTCTCCCCAGGGAAATAGAGATTTTAGCAAAAGTAAATCACTGCTCCGTGGTCAAGACCTATGAGATTTTTGAGACATCTGATGGCAAAGTCTACATCGTGATGGAGCTGGGTACAAAAGGAGACTTACTGGAGTACATCAAGAGCAAAGGGGCTTTGACTGAAGATGTAGCTCGCAAGATGTTTCGCCAGCTGTCTTCTGCCATCAAGTACTGCCATGATTTGGATATTGTCCACAGGGACTTGAAATGTGAGAATCTCCTTCTAGACAAAGACTTTAATATCAAACTGTCAGACTTTGGCTTTTCCAGACGACTGACTCGAGATGAAAATGGCAAAGTTATTCTCAGTAAAACCTTCTGTGGTTCTGCTGCGTATGCAGCCCCTGAAGTGTTACAAGGCATTCCCTATCAGCCTAAGATTTATGACATATGGAGTTTGGGTGTCATTTTGTATATAATGGTCTGTGGATCAATGCCATATGATGACTCAAACATTAGAAAAATGCTAAAGATTCAGAAAGAACACAGAGTGCACTTTCCCAAGTCTAAAAACTTGACAGTTGAATGCAAAGATCTTATTTACCGTATGCTGCAGCCAGACGTGGCTCGGAGGTTGCACGTAGATGAGATTTTAAATCATATTTGGATGCAGACTCCAAAATCCAGAGTTCCTTCAGCAACTTCATTTGTAAAAGAGGGAGAGTGTTCTCAGAATCTTGGCAAGTTGAAGTCAGAGCACAAACAGGAAATAGAACCCCTGGGGGAATCTAAGCCAGATAGACCAGATTACAAAACTGAGTCTAAAGCAGCGCCCAGATTAGAGGCAGTACCAGAAGCAGAGGATGCTGTTCCCGAGGAAGAACAAGCAGAAGTTAATGACCTGACAGATGAAATGCAAAGAACAGGGACCACAAATGGTGATGACTAAAGAATAGCCACCTGCAAGAGTCATTTGCATGTCTTCAGCGCAACTAATGAATAAGACTATGGAGTTAGTTTTGAAAAACAAGAGCCCAGAACAGGAGAAAGTAAAGTCCATTCATAACAAGCAAGTATTTTATAGCAATTCTATTAAATTTTCTTCTAACTTGGTAATCATGTTGCTGAATTGAAGGGTTAAATAAGGAGATAGCTTTTCCAAGCCACCTAATAGATTTGTATGCCCAAGTGACATAAGGCCTATGGAGTACTTTTACCATAGCTGCCCCACTATCGAATGCTCAAAGAGCTGCAGTGAGTTAAGGTTTCTTTTGCGCAATGTTTCATCACAATCTTATGCCCCTTTCACATTTGGGCATTAAGAGAGTGGCAGCGAGCCCTCTCCAAGCCAGTGCTTATATGTGCATAGAAAAGAAATGATCACTGTTTCCCTTCATACTCCAGTGCCGCAGTTGTGCTGGAGTTACTGGGGGTGGCAATTTCTCACCTCACTAAGCTTTACTAAATATTCAGTGCAGCAGCATCACAACAGCAGGTTTGGCCATTTTTTTTTCTCCATTTTCTGATGCAAAGAAATGGATTTTGCTAAACCATGTCACAGTGTAAATGGAGCACTGATATGCAATTGATTACAAGTGCGGATATGCTTACCCATAGGGAAAAGGCAAACTGCACGACTAAGACCCCTCAATTTGTCATATTCTAATAACACAGAACACAGCAGAGGGGATGTCCTCCCCTTACAAACCATAACTCGGCCTGGAAACGTGCCTCCTGTTAGAAGTAACAACCGAGATCCCTGTAACTTTAGATTTGCCTCACTTCACTTCAACTTTGTAAATTTGACAGCACTGTGTCTAGCTAATCAATGTCTCCTGTTTGTGAGAGACTCCGAGGCAGGTACTGGATTAATTCATGGAGATGGAGCATTTTGAAATGCGATTGTAAAGCCATAAATTGGCTGGAGGGACTCAGGGGCAGCTGTAGAGTGCGAAACTACTTTGGATTCTTTTCTACAAGCTGCCCAACCTTCAAGTGACCGTGTCCCACTGAACTGTACCATTTTATGAAACTTTCCAGTGTTACTTTAGCCATTTAGGAATAACCAGCCTTCACGTTCTTGGCAACTTGAGCAGGGAGGGAGATCTGGAACAATGTTAGCTTTTTCCTGGGCACTGCATGGGGCAAATCAGGTTCTGGTTAGCACCACACCTGAAAGGTCAACTGCTGAGTCCCCTTTCCACTGAAGGAGAGATTGCAGGTAGCCCCAGTTAGGTTTCCAAAAGCCACACTGGACATGGTGTTCACTGCTCTACTAGAAAAGGACCATACTGCCCACTCCCACTGGGACAGCTTTGAAACCACACCAATAAAAACTAAACTACTGCTTGAGTTAACACTAGTTTTTGCATATCCTGTAAATAATTCCCTACAGTTCTACACCAATCCCTGCCCGGGGGATGCTATTACAAACATTCAGCCACCTTTGAGAAAAACATAGCGATTGGTTATAATACTTGAGTGAGCTAAATCTTTACAACAGTTTAGAAGCAGGGTTGGGGGAAGAGGGAAGTACCAGATCCCTACTAGACCTCAGCAGCTACAAAACTGATTAGGAGAAGGGCACAGCAATGAGGTCCAGGACACACTCCCCCGACCCCCTCCCCAGCACAGACCCTACCTGGGGAGAAAGAGGAGAGTCCTGACAATTACTGTGAGCAGCACTCCATGGGCACTGGTTATAGGCTCTATCGATTGTCAGGTGCTAGGTGTCAAATCACCATGAAGCACCACAGCCCTGTAGCTGCTGGAAGGGAGGAGTTTCCTCTTTTCCCTTTGCTGCAGTCTCCTGGCTGCTGCGAGCCACCGGGGGAGGTGTGTCTCCACTACTCCATATCCCTCCTCCAGGCTGCTGAAGGAGCCAGGGAGAAGGAGGGATGAGAAGAGGTATAGCTAGGGAACTTTCTAGGTCTTCCTTTCCCATCAATCACTCCAGCTCCCACTGCTGCTCCTCACAGCCTTCCCAAACCACCACCACCAGGGTGTTCCAAACAGCAGCAGCTGTGAAACTGACCCCCGTCTTCATTTCATTCAGCTGCTGCAGGGCAGCGCTAGGGGCAGCACTGGCGCCATCTGCAGAGGGAAGAAGGTGATGCATTGCTTGTATTTGGCAATGCTCTCCTCACAACAGCTCACCAGAAATATTTAGCAAGTGAAAGCTCATGTCTGCCAAAATTAACAGTTTATGCCCCACTCCCTCACCAGACAACATTTCCATTCACTAAAGCAGTTTTTTCTAACCCTGAATTGCAACATTACTAAAAATATTTGTCTGTAGCTTTTAGAAACATCTCCCACTCCTACTTTCACTCTCTCCTCAAGCGAGCCATGCTAATGCATCTGCTCAGCACTTGTTGCCATTGTGGTTATCCTCTGTCAGCCTGACTCTTTTGCTGCCAAGCAGAGCAAGGCAGAAAACGCAGCTCACTGAAGTGAATGACTGGGGAACAGAGACGTTCAAGCTTGTAAGGCAAGTTCTGCTTTTAAGAGAGAGACAGACACACACAGATTGGCCATTAACAAAAAAAATTGAATTTTTATACCTTAAAAAATCCAAGGGATCTCGCCAATTCAAATACGGCCTGAGCCAATGGCCAATGAAGTCAATGAGAAGCTGACCACTGAAGTCAGTGGAAACTGGATTAGGACCATATAGAGCTGTGTTGTGGCTCCCTAAACCACATCAGATGGTCAAGGTGGCAGCTCTATTTGCAATGATTATATTTAAGACACACACAAAAAGATGGATGCATTCCTTGTCAACAGAGGCAGGGCGTAGCACTTTCCTAGTGCACATGAAACTACAAAGGCTGCTGACTTTCCACTCTGACCCCCACACAACACACACAAGGGCTCTGCACTTGAAAGGTGATGCCACAGCAACAGTAAATCTCACTGTCCCAGGCTGGCCTCTCTCCCAAATGACTGCATTCAATGTCAGAGCCTTGTAAAATGCCTATGTGCTTCAGACCAAACATTGATGACTTGTTTTTTCTGCTTAGGTTCTAAGATTTTCAAAGTTCTTTATGACATCTCCAACTTGCTGGGTATTTCAGATGCGCACTCACATCCGTATCTCCTGCTGTACTTCACTGCAGGGCAAAAATACTCGCCACGTTTCTGGACTCTATCCAGGAAGGCAGACTAATAGAAAACGTGAGCACTGAAGGCTGCTCCCCTGTGTCCTCAAAGGACTAATGCTCGCCATGGGGCCTGTTCGACACTGAAGAGTGCAGTTTAAATAGACGGAAAGATAGAGGCTTTCTGATAGTTTGGTTCTTTCTATGTAGAATTGGGATTGGAAGAGGAAAGAATACAGAGACTTGCCTACATCTCTTCTTTACTCAGCAGAACAGCATTTTTCGGTGGAACGCAAAGTCATAAGCAAGAAAGTTTCACACCTTGGTTTAGGCCTTAATACAAAGGCTCGCTACACTTTATAAATAGACACATCTGTACAGAAAGAGAGGCACTCAAACGCAGTCAGAAGACGCAAGCTTTTTAAAAAACCAAGGAGAATTACAAAAAATATCCCAAACATTTCTGGCTATTTTCCAAAAGTCCAAGCCCTTTTATGCTATTTCTGGAAGCGTTCTTGTCCCCTATCGATTCTGTGTAACACGTCCACATGGTACTAAGAGAAATTATACCACACTGGTCAATATTCTGCTTCCAAAACGCATGTCGCAGGCTGCTCCACTCTTGTTCTAGTAATGGCATGTCAAGTGTGGGAACTATGCACTACTCGAGGGCAGAAAAGGTACCAAATCCAGCAACTGCTCGATCACATTCGAGCAGCTTTAAGCAAATGCCCCTTGCTCCTGGCAACGTATACTGCCCTCAGCTTGCACACAGCCCTGCATAGCCAATTATGCAGCCCCCTGCTGGTGAAGGCGGTAGTTAGAAGAAATCAGATGCCTTTCGTCTTTTAGGGAGCTGCAGCAGGTTGTCTGTGATTGAAGCGGGATCTTGTGTTACTGGAGTCTCGGAGACAGTCCTAGGAGGTGGGGTGCTAGCGGGTGTGTGTGACCCTCCTGCTGGGGTCTTGTAGCCAGGGGTTCCTGGGTGTGCAGGAGAAGGGGTATAACTGGCTCGCAGGGCTTTGTCAGTGTATTTGCTCGCCGTCCTATTTACTAGTCGCTGCAACGCTGGTGACATAGCTGGACTCAGTCCTTTTGGAGTGAGGCTGAAATAGAAGTGGAACAGTTTAAAAAAGGGCTTTTTAAATAAAAAGTGATGCTGTGGGTCAGGGTACACAGAGCACTGAATAGACACAGCACCTGCCAGGCCTTCAAATTCTGACTCGCACACTCCCTTTTCCTTCCACTCCTGCATGACTTGAATCATTCAGAGCACAGCTCAGGACAGAACCTGGCCATTCTGCTCTTTTGGCAGCAATGCCTGAACTCTCCCCCCTCATTTGTGTGGTTAAACCTCAGCCTCGCTGTCTCCCTCTCTGATTAATGGCAGGAGCGCCCCGTATGCAAGCAATACTCCCTGGCCTTTTCTTTGGGTCCAGTGAGTCCTTTCCGTCCCCACCACAAAACATCAAGCCCTGGAACTTCTCTGCCTTTTGTGATCAGTTGGGGCACTTACCCTCCTGGAGCAATGGCATTTTGGCCTGGGAGGAAAGTTCCCAAAGTACACGCCTCTCCACCATACTGCCAACAGGCTTCTCCTAGAAACTGGGCTTATTCACATCTAAAGCCTCTTCCCAGCTTGAGTGTATCTATTCTTGCTTCTCAAAGCCCCTCCTTCTCCTGATCCTTGTACTCCTTCTCCTAACCCAAATGCCTTTCCGCTATGCATGCTGGATTAACTCTTACTAGACAGCACTTGCTATCCTCCCCCACTGCCAGGCACAGTTTACTATGGAGAAGTCTCACTTGGCCAAGTTTTCTGTGACTCTTCTTAATGCTTCCTGTTTCTTTGCTCGGTTTTTAGCAGCCGCCTCATTGGCCATCTTGAGTCCTAACCGCTCTCTGCGCCCAGGTTCCAGGATCTGTAAATACACCAAACCAGGTAAGTCTCCAGGCTGCTAACCAGTCACATTCATAGCTGGAGTCCAACCCATAAGGATCTACCTTAAGGATGGGAGGGGAAGAGAACCCACTCTTGGCTTTGCTGCCATATGGACAGCCAGAGGCAGTTGAAGATACAGCAGGATCGCCAAGCTGAAGATCTGTGTAACAAAAGTGGTAAAACAGTAACCGCCTCCTTGGCTGAGCTGAACTCTGGCATTTGCTTCAGCTGTTTCCTCTGAACAAAATGTATCACCTCTGTTTTACCTTAGCTCTCATCCAAACCCCAATCATTGCTAAGCTCTGGAAAAACCAGCCAACTGCACTGCCCAGGTCTGACAAAACAGACACAAAAGTTCCACTGCTGCTATCTCAGGAATCAAACCCAAAGATCCTCATTGTCTCCAGGCAGGAATGGGAGATGTCCTGCATTTCTGGTGAGATGCAACTAGTAGAGCCACGTCACCTCCCCAAACCTCACTGGACTCAGATGTCTCAGCTGGTGGTGATGGGCCAACAGGACCAAGCTGGAAGGAAGCCACTCAGCAGGGAAAGTTTTATTTAAGGCTCCCTATCTACTTATATATCAAATCACAAAAATGAGACACCCTCCTCCTCTCCAGACTCCTGGAGAACCCCAGAATATTCGACCCCCAACCTCAGGATGCCTGGGATGGACCACAAGCACTAGGTAGCTCATGGCCAGAGCATTTTATCCAGCTAAACTCTACCCATAGGACCTAGATAGCCAGTACCACAGCCCAGTCATAACTCTTACAATAATAAATGTTAATCTATTCATGACTCCTCCCCTCCCTAGCCACCCAGTCCATCCCCCCAAAAGATCTGAGTGATGGATTCTAACATGGAATACCTTAAAGGCCGGTCCAGGTGTCCTGTCCACATATGGCGTTTCTGACCCATCTACTCGTAATGGGGTGCTCTCTATCTCACCCCATGTCATAAGAGGAGAGTCGTTGACACCTAGCAACAAGTTAAGAAGAGTCAGTCTGGAACGCAAGACATTTGTAGAGATTGCAACATGCAGAATGTATGCACTCTGCCCTAACACAGGAGTGGTCTTCTCCACACAACAGTAAACAGAAGCGGGTTACGAAACAGCATAAATCACTCATCACCCAATGGAATAGACATTACTCCAGAGACAATCACACTCACTGTAGGAAAGAGATACCATCCCTTTAACAATAGCTAGAGCTGCAGGACAATTTCTCAGAGCCTGATCTGGTAGCTGGCTTGTTAGGATAAACAACAGGATCTTCCACCTAGCTGACTTCTGTTTTAGAGAATATTTATACCATGGAAAGGATCTGCACTGAACATGCCAGCTAAAGGCTTTGCCAGGTGCTGGAAAGGACACAAGGATCCCCAGTCTTCAGTACGAATGATGAAAAATAAATGGTTGCAGGAAGGTCAGCATAAGATCAGTTAGCACCCAGTAAAAACAGAGCTCATTAAATTCTGATTAAGTACCAGAGAGGTCATTATATAGAATCCACGATACAGATTTATTCGAAGGGAGGGAGAGAAAGTGGTAAGGCTGAGGGAGACTGGAAGTGGCAATAATGGATTGCAAAATGAACAGGAGCTTGCAGTACACTATGGATCACAGAGAATCTGTTTGGATCAGAATGGCAAAGAACCCCAGCGTGTTGTTACTGGATCTATCCTAGTACAGGGGCTGCCCTTTGGATGAGATGGTGAATCATTACCACGCTGAACTGGCCTCAGCCACCGACACACTGGCTCCAAACAGTCCCTTCCTCCCCGTCACTCTCACAGATTTCCTTGGTTTTCTGACACCCTGCACTGGATGAAAAGAGACAGGCCCAAACTCAAGCACCGATGGCAGAAAACAAAGGCTGATTCAGACAGAATAAAACATAATGAATTCCTCAAAGCCTGGGCAGAGGCTGTATTACCTGCCTAGAGAACTTCCTATCAGCCTCCACTGAGGCTGCCAAATCTCTCCTAAGGAGCTATCCAGGATGGCAAACCACATCATTAATGCAGGTTGTAGGTGGTCTGGATTAGAACCAGGCACTCTGAAGAACTATCTTACTTCACTGAAAAGATCCACACATTCAGGAAGGCTTCTCAACCAGCATGGACTCACTCCATCTGCACCCATCAGCCAACCTGCATTCCCAGAGTTCAGGGCATTCACTCACCAAGAGGTAGGGGACACCCGAAAGGTGTCCCAACAAGACTTGTGAATCGGACCCACACTGATCCAGGCTTGTTCATGACCCTCTTTCACAACAGTGCCACTCCCGACCAAAACAGCCAGAGCTTCATCCACAGACAGAATGTGCCCTTCTTCTTTCAAATACAAAGCAGTCCTACCAACACCGAAGAAACTCACCCTGGATACTTCAGTCCTAGTCATCTTTCAGCCCGTGTCAAACCTCCCAATCCTGAGCAAGTTTACAAAGAAGCTAGCAAGAGACCAACTACTAGCTCAGCTAACTGAGGCCAACGTTCTAGACCCGGCACAATCTGTATTCACACCAGGATACAAAATGAAACCGCTTTAGTGGCACTGCTGGATGATCTCCTGCTGTCGGTGGCTAGAGAGCAGACTCACTCCATTCTCACCCTCCTGAACTTCTCTGCAGTGTTCAACACCGTTGAGCATGAGATGCTACGATTTCATCTGAGAGGGATGGCAGGAGTCCAGGGTAAAGTGCTAAAATGGTTTCAGTCCTAACTGGAGGAATCCACCCGAAGAGCAGTGAAGGGAAACAGCACCCCGCACTACTAGACCCCTCACTTGTGGGTTCCACAAAGATCAATTCTCTCTCCAGGCCTTCTCAATATCTACATGCAGCCACTCGGTGAACGGCTCAACCGACATGGACTCAAGTGCCACTAACATGCAGATGACACGCAGCTCTCCCTATCATTCATATCATTACGTCCACATCACTAGCACCACAATGGCCCAGTGCTTGGCTGAGATCAGCTCATGGATGAAGAACAGTTGGCAGAACCTGAACAAAACACAGGTGATGCTGGTGGGCAGAGAAAGGGATTTTGAGGAGTTTGCAGCCACGGTGCAATCTCCTTTGATTGATGCAAAATTGGTCACGTCAGTCCGCAGTCTAGGAGGACTCTTGGGTTCCTCAGTGACTCTGAACTCTCACAAAGCAACAGCTGCGAGTAATCCTTTCTACCATCTCTAGCTGGCTCTGTACCATCCTGGCAGACGAAGACCCGCCCTCAGTTATTCGGGTCTTCATCACTGCTCGGCAGGACTACAGCAATGTGATATACCTGGACATGAAACTGAAACTCCAGCTAGGACAAAACACTGCAGCACATCTCCTCAGCAGCACAGGTGCTGCAAGCACATCACACCTGTCCTCCGCTCTCTACACTGGCTTCTCATAGAGTAGTCAATCAAGTTCAAGGTCTCAGACCATATCTTCAAAGCGCACCATTGCCTGGGTCCAGCTTATCTAAAAGACCGTCTAAAGCTCCAGGCCAAAGACCGTGGTGGACAGCTTCACTGCTCTGGCACAATGAAGCTCTGCACGACACGGGTTAAGCTTGCTGCTGCAGGAGACGGAGCCTGCTCCCGGGGTGGCCCAAGACGGTGGAATGAATTTCCTCCAGAGCTGAGGACTATCACAAACCTCCCCACTTCAAGTGCAAGGCGCATTCCTTTGACGTGCCTTCTCCGATATAACCACGTAGCAACCAGTATATTTATTTAACCATTAAAAATTTAAAAAAAAAAAAAAAAAAAAGACAAAAAGCCCTCCCAAAACATGACCCTCCCCCACACACTTCTCCCTCTGGGAAGAGGACGACAGAATAAACAACACATGACAGATGTGCTTAAGGCACTCAGCTACTTCAGTGATGAGTACTGTATAAAAAAAAATCTATATAGAATAGAACCGCTCGGGGGGGGACAAAAAGGAGGGGGAGTAAATGTCTGTGAAATGCTTTGAGGTCCTTGGACAGAGGCACTAGAGGGATGATCACCACCAGAAAGTCACAAGTGCCGTGCTCCCCTCAGAGTTCCCATAAGCCTTTCCTAGGATGATCTAGTCCATTCAACCCGAGTCCAACGAAGCAGCATACAGCTCTCAGAGCCTCCTGAGCCCAGCATCGTTTGTGTCTTTGGACTGAGATTTAACAGAACACTAAATTGGCATATTCTCTACCCCAGAGACCCATTGGCTCAGCAGGCATGTAAAATGGAAGTCAAAGCTGCCTGATTAAAAAAGCGTCGATTCCTAGGGTGGAGTTTATATCAAAAGGTCAGCGGAACAGGTCAGCATTGCAACTCTGCTTCAGAGCAAAAAAAGTCTCTTCTTACCAGGTGCAGGAGAGGGGGTGGCCACAAATCCATATCCATTCACTTTTGGAGACTCCTGGGGGATCAGCTCCTTGCCATCTGGCCCTACTTTGCCCTGTTTGTACTAGAACAGAAAAGCTGGCATTAATCAGGTGCATTTTCAGAAAGCAGCCAATAGGCACATTCACCACGTTCAGTTCTTATAGCTCATGCACCTCTCCCAATTAAGGGTATTTTGGTCACAAGCGTGTCCCGTCTGTAAACCAACCTGGGCATTGAGGGCTGCTGCCTGCTGGAGCTGGGATTTGCTCACAGCTTGGCTGAATGGATCTCTCAGAAAGCGGGTGTTTCTATGGACAACTTCACGAGGCTTCTTAAACACATCATCCTCATCGGGCACACCTGGAATGGCAAGCCAAGTCATCAAGGAAAGGGCTGTGGGGCCCATTAACGGGCAGGCTGGCCTAAAGCCTCCACACAAACACACAATCTCAGTGGTCAGTACACGGTTCTGCAAGATGCAATGTACAGATGCAATTATATTTTGCCATTTCCATCCATTTCAAATAAAGTTCACACTAATGTCCTTAGGACAAATCAAGGCTACGTTAGAACAGCAGGAAACACACAAGAGTTCCTACATTTCACATGAAGGTTATCTACCATGCATCCACAGCTGAAAAAGACATCTAAGCCCAGTCTGGGATTGTTAAAGGATCCCGTTGCCTTTCAGACAGCAGCCAAGGGTCCAGCAAACCCCACGTATCCAG
The DNA here is from genome assembly GCF_007399415.2 of Gopherus evgoodei. Lineage (NCBI taxonomy): Eukaryota > Metazoa > Chordata > Testudines > Testudinidae > Gopherus > Gopherus evgoodei. The sequence goes on along the minus strand of NC_044334.1, from coordinate 18,955,770 downwards.
AACTGAGCAGGACGGTAGGAGGAAAGCGGGGAACTGAACATGCTCATTAATAAGACAAAGCCAATAGGAGAGGAGCTATGACTCCTGAAAACAAACACCCAGTGCAGTGTGGGGAATGAGCGACAGGATGACAAATGGCAGCCAGGGCAAAATGACACTGGAATGACATGGGAAAGAATGAAACTGAGCATATCCCCGCCTTGCAGAAGGAAAAGCTGCAAAGTGCAATCTTAACACAATGACAGCAATTCAGGCACCCGAACATGTGCTGGGGAAAGCAAAGCTGAAATGCAGGTGCCGCGTGGCATCCGCCCACCTGAATCAGTGCATGTTTCCAAATCTGCTGATGCCTCTTAAGGGGACAGTTTGCTTTACCTGGTGGGTAATACATCAGGGAATTCTGAGCCTTGTACTCCCAGGTCTCCAAGCCAGCTTTCCCGCTCTCCAGTGCCTGCTGCTCTGCTGAGGGAAGCGCCAGATTCTCAAGTCGTCGCTGAAATCAAATTTAAAACAAAGCCTGAATTTCAGATTCTCATTTCTAACTGAAAATCAGCTTGGTAATTCATCTGCTTGTTGCTCTGCTTTTCATCTCTTACTTCTTCTGTCTTTCAGAGGAGAGCAGTTCAGAGATTGAATTTATTTGAAGAGACCAGAGACAACTGCTATAAAATAAGATATGAAGTTTAAAGGAAGAGGTACAAATATTAGCCCTGGAATGGCTTCTTGCATTTCTGTACCTCTCTTCTGTACCCTAGCATGACTCAATCACTGTTTTGAGAATGCTACTCTGGTGTTGGTCTTTTAACTTTGGTATCAGATATTTTGAGTGGACAGGATGTATACAAGGCTACAAAACAGTGCACTTTATTACAGAATCTTTGTAAACTTAAATTACACAAAGCTCTTTGAGATTAAATGCTGTGCAGTCCTCTAGAAATACTGACAACAGAGCTCCCACCCCAGTAACAGCTTCCCCCTCCCAAGTCCCATAAAACTTTATTAACTAGACAAGACACTTTTTCAGGTGTTTCCTGTCATATTTAACACACTTCATATCAGCAGAGGATTCTGAACGCCAATACTCGAAAAAGAACCAGAATCTGTCTGCCAAGAATAAGGCATTGACAGATGAACACAAAGAGCTGTTCAACAGCTCGCTAAGGGATGTTGCCAATAATTCTGACACTTGCGCTTAGACAGCGCTTCACGTTTTCAAAGCTCTGTATAACATATATCCTCAACACCCCCTGGTGTACGTCAATATTATCCCCAGGCTGCAGATATGGAAAACGGAGCACAAAAGGGTTTAGTGAGTTGTCCAATGCTACAGCAAATTGGGGCAGAGGCAGGATTAAACTCCAAGCTCACTAAGCTAGATCTCACTGCCTCTCACACACACACACACACAACTCAAAAGCAGTCAGTGTTGCGTCCTTGATGCACCAGTCTGAATAATTCAACAGTCACATCTCTAGAGACAAGGAACAATCACAATGGGTTCAAGTGGGACTCAACAATAGAAGGGAACTTAACACTCTCTCTTCTCCCGTCAAAGGCAAGGGAGAAACTAGAAATCCTCTTTCTCCCTCATTTGGTTAAACAGAAGCCAGCCCTTGTCCACAGTACTATGTTCAAAAAGCTCAGCCTTCAGGAGCCATTTCCCCACCTGGGCAAACTCCTCTTCTGCTTCATACAGCCAAGAATGCCTGGCCTTTTCCTTCTCTTTGGCCACTTCCATGATCTGCTCAAATGAAGCATTATCTTCACTGGTGTGTTTTATTAAGAAGCTGTCCAGGCTGGGAAGAGTATCCTTACTCTGTTCTTTCTCCACTTCTCCTAGAGAGATGAGGGAATAAGTCTGAGGAAGGGACTCACACTCCCCTTTCTGTAATGAGCAATGTCTGGTTATTAATCCCCCATGCAGATATTTCCCCCCCACTGGTCCATTCTTAACGTGAGCATTGCTGAGGAATATGCATCTAAAAATGAAAGTACATATGAAATACAGAGTAGTAGTAGCGTTGACTTGACTTATTGAAGGATCAATGACCCTCTTCCACACTCATCCCTTTCAGGATCATTCGTTTATTCACGTTAAAGGACAATTCAGAAGTAGTTTGCTGCCAGACGACATGTCTGTGTTCATACTGTCCTGTATATGAATAGCTGTGCTCTTACCACCTTGCCCACAGGCAGAAACCCTTTTCTTGGGAAGCAATGAAACTCTCAGCGACGGTTATTGATCCATGCAGGCCCACATCCCACCCAACCTGTGATGGAGTTTCACTTAGAGCAGATATTAGAAGGGCCCACTTTAGTAGAAGGTTAACACCCAATAACATGCACAGCAGTATTTCCCCTCCTGCTGGAGAACCCAGATAAAGAGAATAGCCCCTTCCCTACCTTCCTCCGCAGCTTTGATCCCAATCTTCGGTTTGTTCAACAAGGAAGAGGTGCCTGGGTGCACTTCGGGTGTTTCGAATGTGGCTGGAGTAACATCTGCGCCAGAGAAATAAATCCCAGCATGTGTTACAAAACTGGGGAGCAGAACGTCATCACATTACCCCTAGTGGATAAGCAAGAAGCTGCAGCCTCTTCAGGGGACTTGTCTGCCAGCTCTCATTAGTTTTAGGTGACCTACCTGTGGCTAAGAGGGAGGAATTCTTTAAATAGAGTTAGGGAAGGGTTTTAAATGATTTCTGTGTAAATCGGTTCCAACCACTGATGAAGTTTCTGCTCATCTAGATAACTGGTCCTACTCTTGCGGGGCACCAATGGCAAGATTCCCATTGATTTCAGTGGGGGGGAAGACTGCATTCTAAGCATTCTTTATTTTATCTGAAACAATGACAAATAAAAGCAGGCAATGATTTGTGTTTCATGACAGCCCTCACACAGGGCAATGCCAGGGACTGCCAGTCGCAAACAGCAACACCAATACCACAGGGAGGGAACCCATTCAAAGGTACATGTCCTCCGCCACAAAGTGGCAAGTTCCCACTAGTGCAGCAGCTGCCCCTTTGCAAGCAAACACCCCAACTCCATAGCAAGAAGTCAACCAGAGGCTGAGTTTTACTGTGGGGAAGCCTGTGAATTACCCAGCATGAGAGTTACATGCCAACATGGGAAACAGCACCTAAAACCAGGCTGAAGGAGGACAGGAGGGAAATTAACAAGAACAGAAGAAAGAACGAAAGAACACACACCCCACAAGCCCTGTAAACGGCATGCTCACTTAATTGAAATGTCTGGGACACAAACATATTTTGTGCAAGGAATCTAAAATAAATAAATACGTTGCACGTGTATTCTGCCCAGCACATATTTCTTGCCTACAGGCATCTTCACAGCAGCTTACAGTGTGACTTGGTGTTTGCTGGCATATTGTGACACTGTACATCCCTCTGTTCATTGCATGCTGCTTCCTTGATCTCTTACTGATGCTAAACAAGTTCTTACCTTAAAATGCTTTTAAACGTTTTAAAGCTCGTACGAGGTTTATTTTTAAAGCAATTCCTGAAACAGAAGCAGGTATCAACCAGTACAGTGGAGGCCTATGACATGAATCTCTGATAATCAGGCCATCTATTTCCACTAGAGTGTGTTAATTAAAAGGATACCCCATTGTATTAAATAAAGCTTCACAGCAGGATTCAGAAGAAGGTTTGACATAACAAGACTATCCAGAGTTATAATAGTAAGGATTAAACAGACAGCTGAGAGTTTCCAAAGAGACATAACACCTCATGTTTCAGAGCACAGGGTGACCTCTAACAAATGGGAGTTAAGAAGAAGTTTCAAAGTGGGCTGGTTACTTTATAACCGCTCCTCTACATGGTTTCTTGTACCTTTCATATAAAGAAGCTGATACCAGCCACTGTCAATACACCATTGTGTCATCCAGGCTGGTAACTCCCGTGCAATAGCTACTTTTCCATAATTAGATCAGAAGGCAGCTACAATGATAGATTCTGTGCCTTAAATAAGTTGAGTTCCCAGTCACTCAACACCACAACAATTTACCTTGCTAGCATAAAACAGTCCATAAAAGTGACAAAAAGACAGTAGCGCTTCATATCTTTTACTTTATGACACACAGCCATACTAATAGCCTGACCAGTAAATTAGCCACTGAAGCGCCAGCCCTTACATGGTGCAGGTGACTCCCTGGACCATTTCCCCAATGAGGAGCCAAATTTGATAGCGATTTGTCTCATTTTCTCTAAGTCGCCACTTTCTTCAGCCTCCAAGTATTCCTTCTGAGCACGTAACTTCTCAACATCAGGGAAGAAATCCCTCTGAATAATTTTCTCCAAACTCTATAGTTAGAGAGAGAAAGAACAAACAATTCTAAGCATACCTGACAAGCAAGACAAAACAAGATCAGTTTGGGGAAGCTTTCTTGAAAGAGGATAAGGATTTAGGGTTCCGTGAAAGGCCTTGATTGACTGCAATGCATGACTGATACCGAAGTCCTATTTATCCGCAAGAGGTACCACAGATGCACAAACAATACCAGTGCTGGCTTCCCAGACATTGCCCCAGCAGCAGGCTCGACTATGATCTAGAGCAGTGGCTCCCAAATTTTATTTACTGAATCTCCACAGGGGAATTCATGTTCCATACATGCCCACCCCCTTCTACCCTTTGTTGCATCCTATTTGGCCCTGGCGAGTAGTCTAACAACCCAAGATGAAAAGGTCCACATCCAGTTAACCTGACCCATTTGGCTCCCTCCGGCAGATTTTTCACGAAATGTTGTTACGTATACCACCTTTAATTTTGAAGGAGCCCAAAATACTCTGCGAAAAACATTTATAAACATATACTGTATAGGTGTCACATTATATAGTGCTGAAACACAGCCAGCTCTGGAGCAAAACCCAGCAACTGCAGAGCAGTGCACTTGCACAGTAATGTTACACTGCAATCTTGGACAGGAAACAAGAATCTTATGGCCACTATAACTAAAAAGTATCAGAGGGGTAGCTGTGTTAGTCTGTATCCACAAGGAGGAGTCCAGTGTAGGGTGACCAGATATTCCGATTTTATAGGGACAGTCCCGATTTTTTCTTATATAGGTTCCTATTACTCCCCACCCCTGTCCTGATTTTTCACATTTGCTGTCTGGTCACCCTAGTCTGGTGGCACCTTAAAGATTAACAGATTTCTTTGGGCATAAGTTTTAGTGGGTAAAACCCCCCAAATAAATCTGTTACTCTTTAAGGTGCTACCCGACTCCTCATCGTTTTTATAATTAAAAAGAGATTGGGGGGGGGAAATCTTCCCCTTCATTTTTCCTCTGTTTACTGTGTATTAAGCAGCACCTTGTACACCGTCAGTTTCACCCTTCCCAGTGTGGTCAGTGTCTTTCCCAGCTGGTGGGATGGGCTCTCCACCCAGGAGTTGGGTTAATAACAGTTTTAAACACAGAACAGTGGGGCTGTATAGCCACTCACGTTGGCATACATGGGTCGATTTGTCCAAAACCACTTTCCCCCTTATTCTAACAATGTTCTGGGCAATGCTAAGCCGTCATGGCCCCTTTTGGGGAGAGGCACAAAGCGTGGCTCCCTGGACCCGCAGTTTGAGCCACAGTGGGGGGACCCGATCGGGGGTGGGGGAGATATCACTCGCTATGTCAGCCTCCCCGCCATCCCCCTTCATGAATAGCACAAGCTGAGGCTGCCTAGCAAGGAAAAGGAGGTAGGACCCAACTCACACTGACCCTCAGACCCCACCTGCAATGACCGACCACTTCCCCCCCAGCCTACCTACCCTCAGACAGCCCCAACCTCCCTCCCCAACCCCAAGACAAGTCTGGCCTCCCTCCCCAGACCACCCTCCCTTTGTCCCCCCGCCAGACAGCCCCGGCCTCCCTCCCCAACCCCAAGACAGGCCTCGCCTCCCTCCCAGACAGCCCCTCCTTTGCCCCTCCCCCAGACAGCCCCAGCCTCCCTCCCCAACCCCAAGACAGGCCTGGCCTCCCTCCCGGACACCCCCCTTTGCCCCTCCCCCAGACAGCCCCGGCCTCTCCCCCCCACCCCCGGGCCGATCACCTCGATGTAGCTCTCCTCGTCCAGGATCCTCTTACGGCGCTTGGGAGGCTCCTGGGCCGCTTCCCGCAGCACAGCCACGGCGGCCCCGTCGGCCTGTAGGGGCACCAGCGCCAGAGGCGAGGCGGACGCGGTGACGGTGACGGGAGCCCCCGGCTCCTCCATGGCGCCGGGCCGAGGATCGCTGTCAGCCAGGACAAGAGGGCGTCCGCGGTATCTCGGGGCAGGAGCCGATCCGGTCAGAATCGGAAAAAGGGTGGGGGGGTTGCTTGACCCTTCCCAGCCACCGTCGCAACGCGCTGCTTATTGGGACTTGTAGTTTTCTTTTAGCGCGCTAGTCCCTCTTGCAGGCGCTAACAGCGCCGCCGAGAGGCGCCTGGAAAGCCTAGAGCGGCAGGCTAACGGGAAACCACAGAGAGCGGCTAGCGCGTGGCAACGGGAGAACGCTCCCCCTGTCGGCAAGGAGGAGGAAGGGCGGCTAAGGACGCCTGCGCGTCGGGGACGAGCGCCAGTGAGCAGAGGGCAGACGGCCTGACAGAGCTAAGCGTTTCAACGGGGGCGCGCCTTGGCTCTGGGTCGCAAGGGCAATGGGCGGGAAGGAGGCTTCATTGTGTGATTCAGACAGTGGCAGACTGACCCCAGACTAAAGCACAAGGCTGAATCCAGCGATGCTGGATTTGATTTACTGAGGGCTTGTCTACATCAGAAAGTTGCAGCGCTGGTGAGGGAGTTACAGCGCTGCAACTTAGGAGGTGTACACATCTGCAGGGCACCACCAGCTCTGCAACTCCCTGTTTGCAGCGCTGGCCGTACTCCCGTTTTGTCTCGGGTGTAGAGGATCCAGCGCTGGTGATCCAGCGCTGGTAATCAAGTATAGACACTTACCAGCGCTTTTCTTGACCTCCGTGGAATAAGCAGGTATCGCAGCATACCTGAGGAAGCCTCTGGTAATCAAGCTGGTCTCCTTCCCCGGCTTGCTCTCGCGTTCCCCGAACCCCGAGCAAGCAGGTCTCCTTCCCTGAGGTTTGCTGGGTGATTCCGGGAACGCGAGAGCAAACTGCGGCGAAGCTGGTCTCCTTTCCCGGTTTGCTCTCTCGTTCCCCGAACCCCCAAGCAAGCAGGTCTCCTTCCCTGCGGTTTGCAGGGTGGTTCGGGGAACGCGAGAGCAAACCGCGGCGAAGCTGGTCTCCTTTCCCGGTTTGCTCTCGCGTTCCCCGAACCCCCCTTGAAGCCGCCCAACAGCGCTGCAGTGTGGCCACATCTAACACCACTTGCAGCGCTGGTTGCTGTAAGTGTGGCCACTCTGCAGCGCTGGCCCTATACAGCTGTACTAATACAGCTGTAACAACCAGCGCTGCAAAATTTTAGATGTAGACATGGCCTGAGTCTATAGATTCCCTACAGCTGGCTGCCAATTCTCATCCTATCATGCCCTTGTTCCTGAACAATAAAAACCATCGACAGAGTGAAGGGAACACACCTGAGATTCCTGCCAGAACCACACAACTGAAAGTAGACCTAAGACAGTAGTATATTTATTTATGTACTGGCTTTGTAAGTCACGGATGGCAGGAACTACTGCTTGGCAATACTGCACTGGTGCTAAATACCTTGGCAGGGCAGAATTCAACTGGTATTTTTTCATAAATTTTGATGGAAAATGTCAATGTTTATTTTTAAGCCTGTTCTCTATTTTTATCCATTTCAATTTCCACAGTTATACAAAATTATGGTTTTAAGCTATTTTATTTGGATCTATTTACATTTTCACAGCTGCAGGAAGTCTGGAGGGTCAAACAATCATTATTTATTGACAGAAGACTGAGATATACAAAGTTAAAACTTTACAACCGTTAAAACACAAATTGTCTGCGTCACATGTCAAAATATACAAAGAAAATATTCTTAAATTAAACTTAAGTTCTCAGGCAGCATTTTCATTCGCTTTATCCATCTGTAATTTTTGATTATTATCAATGGATATATTTTTTCATTGACTTGTGTGTGTTTGGTGAAATTGACATTTACTGATAATCTAATCCTGCCACGCCTATATATATCTTTGAAAAGATAAATATTGCATTAATGTTCAATTCATGCTTTTCAGGCAGTTCGCTTGGGGAAAACAGATTAGCATTATTTTGCCTGTATGTGTGTCCTATCCTAAAACAAGATTACAATTCCTAGCATTCAAACACTGGATATGTTATCCCCTAGCCGTGCCCCCCCACCCTGGCCGGCGCTCCCAAGTTTCAGGGCTACGCTGTTCAGCTGCAGACCCCCAGTAGAGCACATTCTCCACCAGAATATGGCATCACTCAGGATTAACTCAATACCCTTGTGCTGAAAATTCTACACTGGCGTGTGGCTCTTGGTGTCAGCCCGGCAGCACAGAAGGAAGGGAAAGATGCTGTGGAAGTGCAAAGTGTTATTTACAGTGACTGAATCTTTGTGGACTTAAATTAGTAAAGTTACTACTTTTGTGAGGAGCATCATGTTTGGCAGGTTTGATGCCAGGGCTCCAGTCCCTGTAATAACTGTCTCCCCCGTACATTTATTTATGAACCTTTATTTTACAGACAGCTTGAAAAGAACTCCAGCAGCATTTACTGCACACATACACACACACAAAATTATCATGGAGGGATCCAAGCCTAAAAATGAAAGGGAATCTGTCTGCAAGGAATAAAACATAGAATGGGGATGGAAATCAGGAACGATTCTTCAAAAGCTGACTGGTCTTGTAGGACATGGCCAATTATCATCCTTAGAGAGACATGGTGGGTGAGGTAATATCTTGAGAGACAAGCTCTCGACAGCAGAAGTTGATCCAATAAAAGATATTGTCTCTTTAATATCCTAGGACTGCTATTGCTACAACACTGCAAACAGTTATCATCCTTAGCACTTACACAGCAGGTGGGGCACCACATAGACAGTTCTGAGGCTGAAACTTTCCTCTGTGTTGTTGTGAAGCCCAATGCACCACTCCAGACCTCAAAGCAAGGTCTTAGTGCATGAGAACCGGAAAGTGAAACCGACAGATCTAGATTAATTATCCAAGCTGAGTGAAACAAAATAAAAGGGAAACAATCAGCTTCTCTGGTGAAATACACCCTTCTATCGGTAGAAACTCTAGTAGCTACCCATAGCAGCAGGTGCTGCTTTTCCTCTGCAGTTCTACAGTTCAGTTTTCATTTCTCTTTTGCCATTTTATTCGGGGTTGGCAACTGCTGTTGCCCCATTCTGGGCAACCCAACCCACTCTGCGAGCAGAGCAGTTGCGGAGTGGTCCGTCATGGAAAGAGAAGATTGCTCAGTATACAAATGGCCTTGTATGCACTAACAACCAACTGTACTACAGCCATGAGTGAGCACAGGTTAGTTGAAGATGTTAGTTTGAAAGCACTAATAGTACATTGATGCCCCCTACTCTGTACATTAATTTATTTTGAAGAATGCAAATAGAGCCTTTGTTAGTTTGTTTAAGGAATGAGTTGTTTAAGGAATGAGTTGTGTAATCAGTGTCCACCTTGACCCTGAAACGCAACTGTAGACACCATAATGACACTGTAAAAACAATCAGAGGGGTAGCCGTGTTAGTCTGGATCTGTAAAAGCTGCAGAGTCCTGTGGCACCTTATAGACTAACAGACGTATTGGAGCATGAGCTTTCGTGGGTGAATACCCACTTTGTCAGATGCATCACCCACAAAAGCTCATGCTCCAATACATCTGTTAGTCTATACCGTGCCACAGGACTCTTTGCTGCTTGTAAAAACAATGTAAACCCCAGGCTGTTATCCAGTATGGTCTCCGAATCTACTTTATAACAACAAAACAGGCACAACGCTATCTGTACAGGAACAAAGACAAGTTGAGAGAAATCTTTCTCCATCATCCACACATGCAGCTAGAACACTAACATTGAGGCAAGCTCTATCTACACCTTTGGCATTTGGCAAGTTTTCAGCTTAAGCTTTTGAGGAACGTGCTACAACTCGTTTGTTTTATTTGTCATGAGATGAACTTTTTTTGGATGAAAAAGCTAAGGACTTGAAAATACCGCACCTACCTTTACCTGCCCTTTATCTCATCGAATCAGAAGATTCCCTCACTGCTTTCCCTTTCCAGACCCACTCCTCTTCCATCTGTCCAACCTCGCTGCAAAACCAGTGGATCAGGGCAACTGGTGCTTTTCACAGTAACCCTGTGAGCCTTTAGTGTCAGTCCCTTAGCAGTTCTCCTCCGAGGGTTTCTTGGTGCCTTGAAGGAGCAGAGCTGAAGCAGAAGCTCTTTTCTGATGCCTCCACTTGGCCCGTCGATTTTTAAACCAAACCTAGACATTTAATAAAAGAAATGAAACATTTATCTCCAGCCTCCGTGAAACGGCCCAGCCCTGAAAGCAATTGGCATTTACAACTTTGGATTTTACAGCGTGATGGGAAGTGCTAGGATTTGGCAGTATGCTGTACTCTGGTTATAAAGGCTGCTCCTGCACAGGTAACTCAGGACAAGAGCCACCTGAGGACTTCCTCCCTGGAATTCATGTTCAGTTACTTTCAAGGTGGGCAGATGAGCCAGGAATCCCAATGATAAACAAAAGTGTTCTACAGAACATGAAAATGTTTGAAAGCAGGGCAGTGACCACAGAGTTAAGCGGTGTGTGCATGAGAGAGTGCCTGTGAGTGTGTCAGGCCATAAAAACAATGGGTGAGTGTTCTTCTACACACATCCATTGTGTACTGGCCTTATCCTATGGCTTATGGAATTTACAATGTGTTTTTTCAATTGCACTTTGAGGTGCTACATCTGCAGCCCCCTGAGGGAGCATAAAAACGGCTCCTGAACCAGATTCCTCTTTATTTTTTTTAGTAAACAAGGGCAAAAACTGTTTTGATCTCTGTAGTGTGGAAGAATCTCACCTCTACTCTCTCCTCCTTCAAATGGATGCGGTTGGCCAGGTGCTCTCTGGTGATAACATCTGGGTACTGGTTCTGGTTGAAAAGAGCCTCCAGGGCCTGTAGCTGATCTTCAGTGAAGATGGTCCGGTGCCGACGGGTCCGCCTTTGGATCTGATGGAAGGTCTGCAGCTCGTTCTGGCTCCCATGAAGATTCTTACATGCCCTGGCAGTGGGATGAATTAGCCTCATGGGCCAGGGGAATCTGGTGTCTAATAAAAGGAGAGTTAGAATTTACCAGTTTGATTACAGAACCAAAACAAAGCGTTCTCTGAAGAAAGGCCGGCCCCGCTTCAATTCCATGTAGGCCTAAGTTGGGGCTGCTGTGGAGGCAGCATACTCAGACTCTGCTTGAGCTCCTCTCGATGATTCATGATGGATCAGAATTGACTGGCTTGGGACAGAGCCACATTCAGCCCCCTTGGATGAAATGAAAGCATGGTTGCCATGATGTGAGGCCTGGGATAGGAAACAGTGATTGACTGGAATCCTCTAGGTTCCAGGAGAGGCATAGAGTTGAAGAGCAGAAGGGACCACCAGATCATTTAGTCTGACTTCCTGTATATCACAGGCCACCAACACCTCCCAGCACTTGCATACTAAACTCAACAGCTTGGAGGAAGGTATTCCAGCCCTCAGGATACTAGACGACTGTGTGCCACAGGCAGAGAACAGGAGGGACTGAGGTGCACCAGTACCTGAGGCCTCTGCGATGGCAGGGAAAGGAGATGCACCCAGATGTCCTAGCAAGCAACCTGCACCCACACGCTGCAGAGGAAAGTGAAAAACTCCCAAAGCCCTTGTCAATCTGACCTGGGAGAAAATTCCTTCCTGACCCCACATGTGACAATCAGTTAGACCCTGAGCATGTGAGCAAGAACCAGCCAGTCGAGCACCTGAGAGACAGAATGCTTGGTGCCACCTCAGAGCCCTGGCCAGCCCCATCCAGTGTCTCCTCTCCAGCTCTGGGGCTGTCCCAGATGCTTCAGAGGAAGGAGACAAAAAGAAGAAAGAGGAAAAGACAAAAAGGATCCAAGGATTCCACTTGGGAAGGGCGAAGGAATTCTGGCTATGTTCTCCTGGTTTACTGCCCAGCTGCAGTATTGCCAACCACAAGCATTAAAATGGCATGAGTCAGGCTCCCAAAAACCATGAGACTGGATTAAAAGCTACAAGATGGTTTAATATAATAAATCTGGGATTCTTTTTATTTGTTTTGTGGTTTATTAGCCTTCGGGATGCACTTGGACCACATTTCCAAGCTTTTTTCTGCAATCAGGGAGCAAGAAACAAACTTTTCTTTTTCCAATGAAAGGTGAGATTTCCTAATTTCACGAGCTGGGGTTTTAAGAAAAACACTCAAAGTCATGAGAGTCAGCAGCACTCCAGGAGGGTCCCAAGCTCCATTCTAGCAGATCCACCCCTACCCTCGCCACACAACTCAAGAGTATATCCAAAAAAGCTAACAAGATTGAACGGGAAGTCTCTCTCTCTCTTTCTCACAGAATTCAGGAGGATTGTAGAGCGCTCTCTCAAGTAACTCTGCAGAATTCGAGTGGTATCAAAGGGGAAGGGGGAATTCCAGGAAGGGTCAGGAAAGACCTTCCAACCTGAGCTGGGGTTAACACTGCCCATTAGGACTTGGACAGCAATCTCAGCACATACACCAGTGTCTGAGGGCTGCTGGCCAAAAGCAGGTGGGGGAGCAGGGCCGGTGCTTCCATTTAGGGGACCTAGGTGGTCGCCTAGGGCACCAGGATTTAGGAGGGCGGCATTTTGTGGCTCTTGGCGGCAATTCGGCGGCGGGAGGTCCTTCCGCACTCCGGGTCTTTGGCGGCAATTCTGCGGCGGGTCCTTCACTCGCTCCGGAACCCACCGCTGAAGTGCCCGAAGACCGGGAGCGCGGAAGGACCCCCCAGCTGCAGCATTGCCGCCGACGACCAGGAGCGCAGAAGGACCCCCGCCTAGGGTGCCAAACACCCTGGCGCCGCTGCTGTGGGGGAGGCAGTTCTTGACCTGTTTTTCGGAGGTCTGCAGAAACCTCCCTGTGAGGCAGATGAAAAGGAAAACAACAGGAGAAAAGGGAGCTGGCCCACAGAAAACAGTGATGCTGTCAGCTTTGCTTCCCCACTGTGAAATGTCACCAGCTTCTGTGGCTGATGCAGGGCAGTGCCTTCATCGCCAGGGGCTTTGGGTCTTTACTCCCAGAGAGCTGCAGTGGAGTTTGTAAAGGCTAAGGGCCCTCTACTGCGAGGTAATGAGCACTCTCAGCTTTCCCTGAGGTCACGGGGAGCTCAGGGTGCTCAGAGCCCTTCAGCCAGCAGTTGAGATGTCACAGGATTGGGTCCATGGTCACGGAAGAGTAAAGGAAAGAAACATCAGACTGGACAGCAAATGTTTGCCTTTGTGGTCATGATGGATTATGGGACTGGCTAGATTACAGCAAGAATCCGCAGGTGGTTTTGTGGTCCCTGGTAGGAGAAGACTGTGCCAAGTAATGCAGATTACACTAGCGTTTCACATCTAGGGTCAAGTATCAGAGGAGTAGCCATATTAGTCTAGATCTGTAAAAGCAGCAAAGAGTCCTGTGGCACCTTATAGACTATCAGATGTATTGGAGCATGAGCTTTCATGGGTGAATACCCACTTCGTCGGATGCATGACAGGACTCTTTGCTGGTTTCACATCTGGACACTCGTGTTGTGGTCTCAAGTGAAACGGCTTTGGTAGTCTCTATGCAATGGTCCATGGAGACTTCTCCGTAGCACAAACCAAACTCCGAATGTTATATGAGTAAGTTCTCCCATGTTCACATTCAAATTAATGGCACGAAACTGACAGTCATGGAGAGTAATGAGGAAAAAATGCCTTTTCCTTTGGTCGGAGCTTGTATCTGCCATCAGATCTGTGAGTCCATTTTGGAGGATGCTTACCAGTGAAAAACAGTTTAAACCCAAATGTGGGAGACTCCATCATAACTACTTGTAACTAAGAAATCTCTGCATGTTCTTTTTTCTTTACTGTGCCAGGAATTATACAACAGCTCTTCCAGAACTAACTGATATAGAAATATAACGTTTTTTTTTACATATAATGAAACGAAAGTGTTATTACTTAAGTCACTCCCCTAATAATGAACCAAATCCTGTATACTTTACTGAAGATTTACTCACTGGCTACAGCTTTTAGCCCAGTAATGGTGTTTAGTTCTTATACCAAGCTCTTCATCTTCAAAGTGCTTTACAAATGATAACTAGCCATTTTAAAACTATGGTTACTCTGTAAAAATATAAAAAATAAATTATTGCTAATAATCTAATGTCTTAAATGTATATAGCACCTTTTGTCCCAAAGCACTTGACACACACAAACTGAGATACAAATTCCATACATGAGCCACTTTATCCGCCCTGAAATGCAGCCACTCTTGGCGTGAACTACAGTAAACAGGCCCTGATTCATCTAAGGACTTCAGCGTACTTAACTTTAAACACATGCTTAAATGCATATCAGTCCTGTACAAACAGCAGGCTCAAAGAGCAATACCCAGCTGTAGCAGGGATGTAGTCTGGCAGAATCTAGTTACCTGAATTAGATCAACATCTCTCCTGTTGGAACAAATGCCATAGGTTCATTGATGACTATCAGAATTCAGGGCCTTCCTTCTTTATCTTAGAGAGCAGCAGCAGCCCAGTGCCACGTTTAAACAATGTTGGGACATTGATACAATACTGCCTTGGAAAGAAGTGTGCCAGCTACTGAATCACCTACATTATATCCTGCAACACTCGCACTGTTCTTTGGAGCCCCGCATCTGAGAACTGACCCTTCCCAACTTTGCTGAGGTTGAGGGCTAACAAAATCCCAGGGCATGTGACAGGGCTGCAGGCCACAATGCAGTAATGTCACTATAGTCCCAGGTTTTGCTACCCTACTGTGTCGGTGCCCTCGTGAGTGCCAGCTGCAATGCCCCCTGCCCTGCCACCTATGGGATCCACACAATGACTCATAAAATAGGAGAATACTTACCTAGCCAATTTGAAGAATCCTGCAGGGAACGGGTGCTTGCATGAGAACAGCAACAGCAGCCGCACCCAGCAGCTTCCAGTTCTTCTTCCTCCTCCTCCTCCTCCTGCAGAGAGCCAGCAGCGATGGCCTCCAGCCCACACAGCCCCTTGGGCTCACAGTCCAAGATCCCCTGGAGACAGAATGGGACCAGAACCTGGGGACTTCTCTCTGCTGGGCTGGAGAGAATGTTCTCGATGGTGAACGAACATTGCTTCTTGAGGCTTCTTCTGCTGAGCTCTGTGTCCAGTGGGGCTTCTGAAGACATCCTGTTCCCGGAACTGTAGTTGTGGCACTTGGCAGCTCACATTCAGCAGCTGAAAACAGTGGGGCTTGCTCTCTGGGAGAGACCTAACTGTGGCTCCCCAGCAAAAAGACGGCTTACGCTTGGATGCTTTTTAAACCAGACCAGTGATGCCAGACAGAATTATTGTTTTGTCTTCTCTTTAAAGCGATTGTCATTCTTGCACCTGGGATTTTTATTTTATATATACACATACATGCCTTCCCCCGCCCCCCTCTTCTAAGCTAGCTGCTTTACAACTGAGGCCACCCTAAGTTAATATATATATATAATCCCTTTGGAAATAAATCCGTAAACCCCCCTGCAAATAAAATAAATTCTAACTAATCTTGGCAGCTTTGTGAGGGGTTAGTGTGGATCTAAGATTTAGGTAATCCTACAGAAATGACTCCAGAAGGAAATCTGATTTCTCCATCTTGAGTGTAGATTTGAAGGTGGGTATGATCTCCATTGTGTTGGAGCCTCCGATCCAAGGCAGGAGGAGAATAGCTGTTCTCCAGCCCACAAATGGACCAGAGGATTAACTCCTTAAAAGAAGCAAATTATCCCTTTCTCTGGCCAAATGAAAGCTTGCCCATCAAAAGGAAACTGTCATATCATACAATATGAGTGAGGGAGGGGAGCTGAGCTTGGCGGGGGAGGGGGAAACATTTTTAGCAGCAATGCAGCCCTTTGTTAGGTGAGGACTCCCCGTGACTGCTGATTTATTTTCTGCTCAGACCACAGGAAATTGTATTTTTCCCCACTATCCAAATAATAACGATACTACAGATACTGTGTATGTATATAGTATGCTTCATAGGAGGATCTCTAAGTGCTTTATAAAAATTAATTAGGCTCACAACACTCCTGTGAGGTAGGCAAGTGGTATATAAAGGGCTCAATCACTCACCATTGAGGTGCAGCCACCTATGAGGTAGAACTTGTCTGCTTTATCCCAGGGCATAGCCACACCACATTTGAGTTGAGACGAAGTGAAGATGAATACTGAACTGCAGGGAGAATTTAGGGAGCTAGACACTCCAGTCGCTCAAGTTGGGCCATGACACCAGAGTTAACATTCTATTCTTACAAAATATGCCATGGGATCTTTAATGACCAGGATGCAGTCAGAGCCTTATGTCCAGTATTGTCAACCATGAGCATTCAAAAATCACATCACAGTCCCAAAAATCATGAGATTTTACAAGTATTATGTTTTGGGTTCTTTTTATTTGCCTTCTTGTTTTTGAGCCGTTGGGGGGAAGGTGTCACATTTTTAAGCTTTTCTCTACAGCCCTGAGGGCTAGAAATTTTACTTTATTAAATGAAAGATGGGATTCTTACAAGATAACTTGACTCCAGGAACTGACGGTTTAAGAAAAATGTCAACTATCACGAGGCTTGCAATACAATCATAAGAATTGGCAACAGTGTCTCATCTAAAAATAACACTGTCTGTAGCACTGTGTCTCCCAGACCATGCCAAGGCATTGGGTGAATAATAGGTAAGAGAGAAGAGTGCTGTCTAATTAATTGTTTCTTGAAGGTCTCCCGTCTAGATACCATGGCAGTTTGACCCATTTAGCTCATCAAAACTAATGGGATCAAGGCACAAGATATGGCCACAGACAATGAGCCAATAGTAGTTCTTTCCCAAAGTCTCTCTACTTTTTTCAGTATCACCTGTTACGCGTCAAGTGTTCTCTTTTCAGATGCTTCTAGCCCTACAGCTTGACACACAAGGCCAGGGATGGGATCCTACCTTCATTTGGCCTTTTCACTTCCTAGAGTCTGTTGCGTTTGGTCATGGATGGTGTCACTCTCTTCACACATCTGGAATTCGATTTGCTGTTCCATTCTGTCACATCAGCATTGGAGAGGGGATCCAGGGACTTAGTACTGTGTCAATGGTGTCAGATTAGGTGGACCCAAAAGGGTTAAGGCCCCTTTGTGGTGTGTTGTTGGCATGGGGCCTCATCACCAAACTAGGATGAGCCAGAGGGACTGGGGACCCTCAGTATCATGTCAATGGTGCTGGAATCGTCAACCCAGATTAGGTCAACCCAGAGGTCAATTTAGTTACAGAACAGTGCTGGAACTGTTGCTGCACAGCGGATGAAGCAGATGACAGATACAATGGTCTTATTCTTGTTTTGCTATTGGGAAACATGAATAAGCTGGGATCGAGAGAAAGTTAAAGGTGTTTATCCACTTTAAATTCTTTTTGTTCATTATGCAGCAATATAAAGTCACTTAAGAAATTGTTTTCTCCATCATGATGAAACAGCTGTAAAGATCTTCCACTTTCCATTTTCTTAGTGATGCTAGTAGGATCCTTATACAAACTGTTGAGCTGTGTCTATGTAATTATACTAATCGAGCAGTTAACCAGGCCTCTCTGATCATTAGCTTTATAACCAAGTTCCTGTGTAACTCATTACTTGGTTTCAGTGTCCCTTTATTACTGCCTTTTCCAGTACAGGTATATTTCACCTGCCGTATAATAAATAAAAGTACACTTGATCACAAATATTCTCATTGCTTCACTCTCACTATTTCCTTCAAGTAAATATTAGCAGAACCTCCTTTCTTCTCCTAACAGGACTCTCCATGGGAAAAATAGCACCTCGCACAAGGTTTGATTAACATTTTGATCAATTTCCTTTTACATACAACTTTGATCCACCAAAACAAAGCCTGTATAAAGGCCAGTTCCTTATATTTTTTTCAGGCAACGCTATATGATGTCTTCCTATTTAGTGCCAATATTACAGTTCACTGACTCAAAGCAAATTGGGTAAAGGAGAACTCCACATCTCAGATGTATTAAGAGTGGTTAATATGATCTCTCCTGGCCATCCTGTGACATATTTATGTGAAGGGCTGAAGAAATCCTCCCCTCACTCCTTGGATTCTCTTTTTCTCCTGTGTGGGGTGAATACATTTTCACTTACGAACGAACACCTGAACTTCTGGGTAATTCTGTATAACAATAATTCACATTTCTGGGGCCATGTTTGTTACAGTGCACTTACATTACGGGCATCAACTTTTTGTTTTGAAATATTTTAAAGTCTCCTGAAGTGCAGGAAAACATTAGTGAGAGTGAGCAGCATATTGATCAACAGTGCAGGGTCCATTCCTGCAGACTGAATAGGCAGAGCAGAGTGTGCAGTACGCAAACCGTTGAAAGATGGTGCCAAATGCAGACGGAAGCACAGAGATTGCTGGGATGTGAAGCAATGCATCATGGGGCATTGGGGCAGGACCCAGGATGCCCTGCCACCCCTCTGCCTTCCTACAACTCTTAGCGGCAGAAGAGGAAGAAATGCTTTGTGGGATAGCTGCCCAGAGTGCACCGCTCCAAATACCACTGCAAGTGCCACAAGTGTGAACACACAACTGAGCAGGCAGCTAACAGTGTGAACACACAACAGCAGTTTCCCTTTAGCGCTCTTTGAGCAGCGCTGTTAGTGCCAGCACTGTAGCTCTGCCAGTGCAGACATACCCTCAGAGTGAGTTTGTTCTGAATGGAGGGTTCCCCAAGTAAGAGAAGCCCACTAGCACTACCCTGGGAAATCTGTCCATGTTTGAGCCTCCTTGAGAGCCACTCCATCCACATACCTCTTTACTCTCTCTACTACCCGTCTGTCTCCTTACTCTCATCTAGCACCGACTTTCTCTCTGAGTCTCCTCACTACCTTATTGCTGACGGAGTGAAAACCTTCTCCTCTTCCGCTCCTGATATCTCAGGAAGTCTCCCTATATCTTTCTGCCAATTGAGCCTCCCTTTCTTTTCAAATCTCACTAGAAAACACCTGTCTCGGGTATATAAGTATCTTCGCTCCTTTTCCTTTCTTTACCTCTTAATAGCCTTCTCCCTCTGCTACTCTGTATTGGAATCATGTATTATAAGAACTCTGTTCTTTAATTCTGTAAATATACTGGGATTGGAGTGAGGGGAGAATTTCATTGTGCCCTTCTGACTTGGTCAGGTTTGTAATCAATGGAAATGATCGGAGTATGGAACAGCTTCCAACTGAGGAGAGATTAAAAAGACAGGAACCATGCAGCTTGGAAAAAGGACGACAAAGGGTAGATATGATAGCACTCTATAAAATCAGGACTGGTGCGGAGAAAGTGAATAGGGCAGTGTTATTTATCCCCTCACATAACACAAGAACCAGGGGTCACCCAATGAAATTAACAGGCAGCAGGTTTAAAACAAACATAAGGAAGTACATTTTCACACAACACACAGTCAACCTGTGGAACTCATTGCCAGGGGATGTTGTGAAGGCCAAAATTATAACTGGATTAAAAAAATTAGTTCAGTTCAGGGCCATCAATAGCTATTAGCCAAGATGGCCAGGGATGCCACCCCGTGCTCTGGGTGTCCCTAAGCCTCTTACTTCTATATGCTGGCACTGGATGACAGGTAGGGTGACCAGACAGCAAATGTGAAAAATCGGGATGGGGGTGGGGGGTAATAGAAGCCTATATAAGAAAAAGACCCAAAAATCAGGACTGTCCCTATAAAATCAGGACATCTAGTCATCCTAACGACAGGGGATGGATCATTTGATAATTGCCCTGTTCTGTTCATTCCCTCTGAAGCACCTGACACTGGCCACTGTCAAAAGACAAGATACTGGGCTAGATGGACCATTGCTCTGACCCAATATGGCCGTTCTTATAGTCTTACCTACTTTACACAGGATGCAAGGCAGTGGAGAATCAGGCCCACTGTACAGGCGTTTGTTTATTATTAGAAGTTCCCTTATACAAAACACTGAAGCACAGAACAAACACCAGGAGAATCTTGCCCAGATACTGCTCTCAGATGTACGGATGTCAATCTGGACTAAAGGCACTGAAACTGGTGTAAGTGTGAGCAGAATCTTACCCTGGGTGGTTTTCGCTGTAAGAATCATGCCCCCTAAAATGGATTAATTCCTATTTCCCGTCTGTAACAAAGGGCTTCTTTCCCCAGCTTCCTCTTGCCGTCCCCGCCTTTCCACCACCCAGACACCCACGCTTAGCCTATTAGTATCTCTGCTGATTGCTTTCTTTCATTTCCCCCATACCTTTCACTTCAGAAAATGGACTGGTAATACTTCTTTTATCAAAGAATTATGGGATTTAGCACGCAGATCTTACAAAGAGACTTTCGATAGCGGCTGGTAATCAAATCCCAATCGGCAGACACTTCTTTGCACCCTGTTACCGGCAGGGAATAAAAGGAAGGGATTATTGATGTTGTGTTTACTGAGCCTCTCCGGAGATAAGATCTCAGGGCTATTTCATATGAGAAAAGAAAAGGAAAATAAAACAAGAAAAAAATAGACAAGGGGGGAACAATGTAGATCTAGATAAAAAGAAAAGAAACGGGCTCTTATCGCTTTCTTATTGGTTAAGGAGATTCAAAAGCCATTATAGAGGATTAACAAAAAGGTTAATCTGCTTTAGTCGTTCATTTGTCAAAAGTGAATTTATAGGTTTTAAAAAACCCTCCTATGGGGAAACTAGAGAAAAATGCCCCCTTCCCTCCCCTGCCTTCTGTCAACAGCACAAGGGCTGTTTGAGCCAGATTCACACATCATGAACACCACCAGCCCCTGGGCCTGATTCTGCCCTGCCTTGCACCTTGTGTAGCCATTTACACCTGTGGGAAGTGGATGTACAATGCCACCACTAGCCCACCTGTGAGCAGAGAGTTCTGACTTGGTACCATTCTACCCCTCACTTTGCACAGGTGTCACAGCTACACAAGGTTCAGGGCAACAGAGAATCAGGCACGTAGGGCCTGAGTCTCCACTCACTTATCCTTGGTTTACATTGGGGTAACACCAGTGAAATGAGTGCACTTTCACTAATATAAAACAGGTATCTGAGGGAGTTGATATCTGCAGGCGTTGGAATTGTGCTTCCATGTTCATTTGTAAAGCAGGACAGTGAATATAACAAATGTAGCTGCAAGCTGCAGACTGGGATCTGTCTGTGGCCATCCCAGGAAGTAGCAGTCACTACCAGTTACAGCAAGATGCCATTTTCCACACAATCGTCCTAGCTGATCAGGTTAAGAGCTGAGCTATCCCAACCAGCACCTACAGTCAATGGAACGACACCAATTTTCATCAGTGGTGGATCTGGCCCATTCTCTTTAACTGAATGTTGGGGGGGAAAGCAGGCCAGCCCAGAAGTGAGGTTCTTCAGCAGCTTGCAAAGAGCACTGGTCCAAGAACTCCAGGATGACCTTCTAGGGCTCGAAGGTATCAGCTTCAAGGATCCTGTTTCCCAGGAAGCAAGCTTGTTTTGCCAGGCTGGGAACTTGGCGAGCATAAGAATACTGCAGAGTTAAAATGCACTTCTCAATGGGAGGAGAGGAGGGTCATTTGTCAGCATCTGTCTAGGGAGGCAGGCTGATAGAGGCATCTAAAGAAATGGGCCTTCCAGGGAATGGTAAGTCTTAGGGAAAATGTGTCCAGTCTGCTGTATTGTTTTTAAGGCACATTTTCTTTAAAATGCTTGTGTTCTAAATAAATACTTTGCTTTAAGGAGGCCCGGCTGGTCACTGTTTTAACCACTGGCATTGCTCTAGGAGGGGACAGAACCGCAGGGTGTGAGCCTAAGTCACACGCGCTGAGGTAATCACAGCTAGTACCATGGGACTGCAACCCCCGGCTCAGTCTGAGGGTGGAGAATTGCATGATTCCACCCAGAGCCAGGTGGTGGCCAAAGGCTTGAGATCTGGGAGGTGGTGCACTCCATGAGACCAGGAGGGGTCAGTGATACCATTCACTCAGGAACTGTGGCAAGGACAGGATGGAGGCATGTGCCCGGCATGTCTACCACCTCCTGTGGGAACCCTGGAGGCTGCAAGGGAAGAGGAGGTAAGCTCTTGCCATGGAGAAGGAGATTTGTATCACACAACCTCCTGCAGCTGTAGTGGGGGTTGACCACACAGTGGGAAGAGTGGAAGGGACTGGAGACAGAGGATCCACTGGTATCTGAGGAGGGTGCAGTCAGAGCCTTTTTCAGCAATGGAGGCATGATAGGTAAGACAACCCTCTGAGGAATGGGAGGTGCTCTGCAGCCTTCTCCAACAGCTGGACACAGACCCTGTGTACTTCCTAGCCGGGACAGGAATTTCTTCCTCCTGGCTGCTATGGGGAAACCTTGCCTTCCCCTGTGACTGAAACAGCACCTACAAAACTTTCCTGTTGGCTTTGCAATCTGTAGGAATAGGGGCCCAGCACTCAGAAGAGAAGGGAGAGCTTTGAAAAGCATGACATCTCCCTGATTCCGTGTTGTTGGTTACTGACCTTGTCTCTGTGAATGACACTTCCCTGCTAACTGCTCAGCCATCTTGGCACAGACCTCACCAATGCATCAGCCAGGAGCAGAGATTTCGCTTGGCCTGCTCAACCATCTCAGCATGGCTCGTGGGTACTCTGGGACCCTACAGATCATAGTGGGAACTTGCCCACCATCCTTGTCACTATTGTGTTTCGTTCTATCCTCTCTGGAGGAACCTAAAGATCTTAAAAGTTCTCACATCACGGACTTTTCCAGGCCACGTGACAGATGTCCATCAACTTCTTGTGATGATCAGTTAAGGTCTGGAACACCAAATAATAGTACCCTGTCCTGTTAATGTATTTTTGTGCCTGACAGGGAGGACAGAATGGGAAAACTGGTTCCTTTAGTGACTCCACCACCGTATGGGAAACCCAACTATTTAAATCCATTAGTGATCTCAGGAATATTGGCCACTTTGATCACTAATCCCTGCAAAAGATCCTGCAGCTCCCACACCACTTGCTTTAATGGATTTCTCATTACCAAACTGGTTCCCAACTGAGCGGCAGAATCCATAGGCTTTTCCATATTGAGGGGTACTGTCTGGACTTCAGGGTGGTGACTGTTGTCAATTACTATTCATTTTCTTATGGTGTGGTGTTGTGTGTGAAAGAAAGTGCAAGAGAGAAGGCACAGTATGGCATTACTCTCTACTTCGTGCATTTTAAGATGGGTATTATTTGCCCTGGGGCGGCCCTAGATTAGCTGCCAGCAACAGGCACCCTAGGCAAACCATGCAATCAGTGACCCCCACCCCCAAGCCCCCAGGGCAGATCTAGGCTGAGGTTTTTGGTAAACTGGGAAACATTTTTCCCCTTTTTTCCTTTTAATGTTTTTAAGCATTTTTTTTTAAACAGAGGCTTAATTATTCAGTTTGTCCATCCATCCGTTGAACCAATGCCTCTGAGATCAGATAAAATAGAGACACAGAATTTTCAGTATAGATTCGTACATGACAGCTAGATGATATTTCAGTCCGATTTCAAATAAAAATGCAGTCAAAATGTTAGTTAATAATAATAATTTTTTTTATTATTACAAATCCAAAATCATCCACTTTCCTGCTTTAACTGCCATTACCACAACATCCAATATACAAATAAGAAAACTCTTCAATGAACTTTAACCTGTATTTACAAAACACTCTGAATAAAACATACTCTGTGCTCTTAAAACTTGACTTTTCTTGCTTTAAGATTTGCAAATTCAGTCACTAGTTCTTTCAGATCCAGTTTTCCAGCGATTTCATGCTCTTTTGACATTGTGGCAAGTCCAACAAGTCTCTCTTGCACTACTGATGAACGCAGATGTTTCGATCAATTTTAACTTTGAGAAGCTACGTTCCCCACTAGCTATGGAAACTGGCAAAGTTAAAAGAATGTGTAGAGCTATACAAATGTTTGGAAAACTGTCTATGAGTTTATTTTCACAAACAAACATCAGTACTTCTTCAGGAGTGGAATGTTTCTTAAGTCATCTTGAGAAAGCCTGAAAATCACTAAACAAATCTGTAGCATCAATGTCTTTTGAATTTTCATGAGTCAACGCCGACTCCAGTTTTATACAAAATTCTCTCATCTGTTTTGGTGTTTTCTTTTGCAAGCTGTGGGTATCATATAGAAAGCCAAACACTGACTCTAGCTGCTGCATCTGTTGAAATTGTTCCTCAACCGAGTGAATAGCAGTATCAAGGACTGCGAAGTAGAAATTCACTTTGAACCTTTGTTTTGAGTTCTGAATGGGCGTGTCTCGTCCTTCATACAAAAACTGCTGTTTCTTTTGCTGAATGCAAACTGGCTCTGGTTCAAATTCTGTCAGAAAGTCTATTTCTTCAGCAAGCTCAAGAGAATGTACCAGTGTTCTTTCAAACCCTTCATCACTTCTGAATTCCTCCGGAATATTTTTAGTTTGCTGCAGTTCAACACGTATAGCAACCCTCCCATTTTGCAACTAGATGCAGTTTCCGCTATGCAACGTGACCATCTCTGGGTGGTGCGGCACTGGGCGTAGGGACCCAGAGGGGTGCTGGGCAGGGGGTAGCATGGTGCAGCATGGGCCTGCCCCCAAGGGGAAGAAGCACCATGGCAGTGCAGGGCCGGGCTGGCCAGTGTGCAGTCTGGCAGCTCCCGGTTTGCAAACAGTGCCCTTGTACTGTGCTGGGTGGAGCGGGGCTGTCCCTGCCATGTTATGACCCATCTCCCATTGCCCGCGGCCAGCCCCTCGCTCTGAGGACTCTGCTTCCCTGCCCCATGTCCCCATTTCCCCAATGGGGGCCCACAAATATATTTAGCACCAGGCCCACAAAAGGTTAATCCGGCCCTTTTTGGGGTGCAGGCTCTGGGATGGAGTTGGGGTGCAGGAGGGTTGCAGGCTATGGAGAGTTTGAGTGAGGGATGCAGGCTCTGACCTGGGGCTTGGGGTATAGGAGGGGGTGCGGACATGTGGGTTCTGGGAGCGAGGTAGCCACTCAGCACGTTATATAAGAGAAAGGAGCAGGCAGTGATTTCATATAGACGTAGAAACGGATAGAAGACACTTTGACATAGTCAAAATGTGAGAGGCAGAGTTTGAGGGAGGGAGGGGGCGTCTGTACACTATTGCACCGCATTGGGTCTCCCGGCTGGAGCAGTAACAGCCTCGCAGCACTTGTGTAAGACAGAGAGGAGCTACAGTGTCTAAGCTCTGACAGTCTAGGGGGAATTGGGCGGCCAGTGCCTTTAAGCCCCAGCCCCAGGAACCCGCCCCCTGCTCCGGGGCTGACATGCAGCGTCCTGGGAGCAGAACGAAAACAGCCTCTGCCCCCCCCCCACCGCCCCCCGATTTCCGAGCACAGCAGGTGGCTCCTCCCACGGGGTCACTGTCCCCCCTCCCCCTCCCTAAACGGGGGTTTTGTCCCCGCACAGGGTCCGGCAGCGTCCCCGTCCCCCCCCCCCCGGCTCCCACCCCCGATTTTTCCCCTTTGACCCCCCTCCTGCCTCTACCTACAGACGCTTCATCGCCCCCCCCCCACCGGCCTGTACATTTCTGCCCCCGGCTCACACCCTGGCAGCCCCTCCCCCCCCGCTGCAATTTCCCCCCTTAATGCTTTCAAACCCCCCCCCCCCCCCCAGCAGGCAGCAAATCGTCAGTGGAAGTGAGGGCAGAGAGAGGGCAGCGGCAACAGCGAAGGTTACTGGGCATGCGCAGTGCGGGAGCGCATGCTCAGTGCACCCAGAGTCGGGACTCGGGAGCTGTTTGTGTCCCGGAGCTGCCAAGCCCACGTGCCGCGCTACGTCCCCGGGGCAGCCTGGCTCCCCTCCCTGCCCCCCGCGGGCCGAGCCATGGGCGCGGCGCAGGAGGCCCAGGCCTGCCTCGCCTTCTACCGGGGGCTCGGGCGCAGGGAGCCGCTGCGGGGGCTCTGCCGGGCCCTGCTCGCCTTCCTGCAGAAGCTGCAGCAGTTCGCAGGGTGAGTGCGGGGCGCCCCCTTCGGACCCCCTCCTGCCCTGGGGTCCACTGAGAGCAGCTCCCCCGCATGGTGCTGGCGCCAGGGAGGAGGCCGGGGGCAGAAGCCGGGTCCCGCCCTGGTCCCCGCCCCGTTCCCCTCCGTGCCCCCCAGCGCCTGGGCTTGTGCCCGGGTTAGGGTGACCAAATGTCCCGATTTCACTGCGACAGTCCCGCTATTTGGGGCTTTTTTTTATATGGGCCCCTATTGCACCCCACCCCCTGTCCCGATTTTTCACACTTGCTACTGGTCACCCTAGCCCAGGTTGCACAGGACGGTGGCCTGGGGGGGCTCTCCTATCACCTGGCAATGACCTGTGACAGTTTGGCCCGTGGTGACTGGTTCATGGCAGCTTAAAGAGACACTCAATTGAAAACCAAACCCATGTGATAAGAAACTGGGCTGTTACCTGCTTTACTAACACAGCACGGGAGAGTCTGTCTTGACATTCAGCTTGTTGTCCCCTTTGATGCGCTGTACCCACTTCGTTCAGTGCTGGCAGGAAGGGTCAGTGGAATCGATCTCACTTTGGATTATAGTCACTCTGTCTGTCAGGTTGCATTGCTCCGGTGTTTGGGCTGCGCACAGAGCTGGCATCTATTTCCTTGAGAAAAAACGGATTTCGGTGAATTGTTTTCATGGTGGGAAAGTTTCTACCAGGTTTAACTTTGAAGCCAAATATAACTTCCCTTTAGGGATCAAAAGTGTTTCTTCTGTAACCATTCTTCAGGGTTCGTTGTTTGTATGACTGTAGTGGCTGGCTGGTAGAGGCATGGCCCTGCACCCCCTTTTGCTAGGCAGTCCCTGCCTCAAGGAGCTGCCAGTTCAACACTTCTCCTTGTTTTTAGTAGCTGGGTAAATGTGGGTTAAATACTAGTGTTTCCAAAAGCGAGGGCCTGGCTAGAGCTGAGCAGCGCGAGTGGGTGTTGTGGGAGGCTGAGTACAAAGTTCACGTCTCTTCTGACCTACAGCACAGTCAGGCTATTCCAGTCTTGGACTCTCTGCCACTGCGTTTCAGTCCTGAGCCTCAGCACCCCCTGACCCCTTCTCACCACCACTGCCAGCACACCTCTCTACTGACTTGCTGAGCCACAGCCTCTTGTTTTGACCTGCCGCAGTCCCCTTGTCTCCTCACTGCACAGACTTCCTGTCCGGGTGTGGGAGATGCGGACAGTCAGTCCTTAGTTTGAAATCAAATTCATTTCACGTATTGTTTTAATCAGACTTGTACCCAGGCCAGGTCTTCAGAGGTGTAAAAACTACCTGCACTAACTCACCGTGTGACAGTTGAGAAAGAGAGAGCTGGAAATGACAGTAATGTGAGGACTGAAAACAAGTAAAGGACTATTCAGTGTGCAGGCAACTAGTTCTGTAGGGAGGGAGGGTAATTCTTTCAATCGGTTGTATTCCTCTTTCACTTTCCCTCTCTCCTATCTCCAGCTAAGCACGGTTATCCCTGATTCTGACTGGAAAGTGATAGTGAGTGTAGAGCCACCACCTTATGCAAAGCAAAACGATGCTAGTTTTCAGCCTGCAACTGCTCCTTCCCACTGTGGCGTCATTCTGTTTCAGATATCAGCCTGTTGCTAACGTAGACTCCCAGCCTGCAAGTGAGTCCGCAGATTCCTGCCAAAATCAGGCTTGCTCTAGGGTGCTGCCCGTCTGTGGATCCAAGCCCAAGAAAAGGGGATACTTTATGAGAGGAACACCACTGGGGTTCCTTGCTGTGTTCATGCTGGAGATGCGGCTTGGTTTATGGATTTGTACCTGTGGTTATATGAAGAGTTTGGTTGATTTTTGCTTTACAAGGCTGGTGCTATAAAGCAGAATAAATTGAACTATTTCTCTTCTATTCAGTGACATTGGGCCCCGACCCTTTTCCAGCGCTGTATTTACATTATACAGAGCCAGTCTGATCTTATTCGACCTCCCCTCTTCTGCTTCCTATCTAGAGATTTTGCAGAATTATTTTAATTTTTACCAACCTTGGCCTCAGCCTTTATATACGTGTTAGTATCTTTTAAAGCAAACGGTGGAACACCAGATGGTTTTGGTGAGGAAACAAGTGAAGAACCTATAAATCACTCGTCACTTATGAAAATCTAGATGATAGATTTAAATGAATAAATATAATTTAAACATGCACACTATAATACTGTCTGGATGGGTGCTAAGCAAAAGCTACGCAGTTTTCTCTGTCCCGCTCCATGACTATACTGACCGTAGCTGCGGTCTGAACTCTTTCCCTCTCAGTCGGAGATGTTTGGAACAAATCAGTATTAGCATGACAATCCGGTGTTTAATTTTTCCAGGGGTTCTGTGAAGAGGTGTAAAGATAAAAATCTGGAGGAGGCTCTTCTGCTCTTTCAGGAGCTCAGCAAGGGGTTATGGGAACTAGACGATGCGGATGTGCTTCCCTTAGTGCGCTGCGTGCTCGCTTTCCAAATGGAGACAACCAGCAGTTCCAGCTCCTTCCATAAGCTCGAGCAGGTAAATCGTGTTATACAGCAGCCGCTCCATTCAGCTGGGTGGGTCAGGCTGCAACATTATGCCACGGTTTGCTCTACAACAGTCAACTTCCATTGTTTGCAAGGGCACCTGCAAAATAATAAACACTCGGTGCCTCTACAGCACCTGTTATCCGTGACTCAGAAGCGGTGGCCACACTGCAGTTTGACACCCCGGGGCTAGGCCATGCAGCTGACCCGGGCTGGGCTGTGGGGCTGTTTAATTGCAGTTTAGAAGTTGGGGCTTAGGCTGCAGCCTGAGTTCTGGGACCCTCCTACCTTGCAGGATCCTAGAGCTTGGGCCCAGCCCAAATGTGTGCACTGCAATTAAAGAGGCCGTGAGCCTGAGGCAGCTGGCATGGGCTAGCTATAGAGTTTTAACTGGAGTGTAGATGTATCTGTACAGTCAGGGATGCTCACAAGAGCATTAGGTAGACAGGTGTTACGATCCCCATTTTACAGCTGAGGAAACTGAACTACAGCAATGTTAAGTGACTTACCCAAGATCCTACAGCAAGTCAGTGCTAGGAATAGACGCCTGGGCTCCTGCCACCCCAAACTGAGACTGAGACCTGCCTGGACCATTCACTTACAGGGTGGTCTTGTGCCTCAGTCTACACAAAGAACCTTACTGCAAACTAGATATTGAATCTTAATTGAGTTTCCCTGGGAGTAAAGGTTACAACTTGTGCCTTCCCTCGAGGAAAACCAAGAATAAAAACAGAGGCTTGGCCCTTTGCTTAGCTACCTACACTTGACTTTTGTACCCGGCTCTAGCAACACAGACCACACTGGCTCCTGGACACCTCTCTCCCCATTCACAACTGCGCAGGCCACCCCACCTTCCCAGTCACGACGGTGCAGACTACTCCGCCTCCCATTTGCAATCAAAGAACATTCGGTGGCAACTCCTACAGCCATTGCTATGTGGAAAGTGAATAGTAGGGAAAGTATTTCATTTGTTTTTAACTTAGTAATGTCATTTAACCACAGGTGATTGGGCTCAGTGCCTTAATTGCTGGGTGAAATTCTCTGGCCGGTGTTACATAAGAGCTCAGACTAGATAACCATCGTGATGCCTTTCTGGCCTTCAAAATCTGTGCGTTTAGCAGTTAGATATAAGGAGAAGAGCCAGCAAGTGGAGGATCATTGTTCTGTCCGGTCTCTCATTCATTATAGAGACACGGTGGGAGAGGTAATATCTTTTACTGGACCTACTTCGTATGGTAAAAGAGAGAAGCTTCTGAGCTACACAGAGCTCTTCTTCAGCTCTTTCATTATGTAAGAGAATAAATACATATTAAAAAAAGGCAGAACAGAGGCTATAGCTACATGGCCCTGTAGTCTGGAGAGGCGAATTGCAGTGTGCACTGTAGTGCGATGCTGTAACTGCCCCCTGTGGATGCTGCGGACACAGACTAAAAGGTACCTGGTTCACATTAACATAGTCCTCTTTGAAGGACTTCGGTGCGCGTGCTGCAATGTGCCTATCCATAGTCCAAACTGCAGGGCCTTGTAGACAAGCCCAGAGAGGGGCCTGAACTAAAATCCCAGATCCCAGTGCTCCTTGTTGTAACTTGTGCTCTTGACTGAAAATAAGCACTAAAGCTGATTTTAGCTATTTAATAGAAAAGCCTGCTGACATTAGACAAACTAACCGAAGTGGGTCTGACGAAGTGGGTATTCACCCATGAAAGCTCATGCTCCAGTACTTCTGTTAGTCTATAAGGTACCACAGGACTCTGTCGCTTTTTTACAAATCCAGACTAACATGGCTGCCCCTCCGACATTAGACAGACTCTTAGCATTAACTTTCCATATCTGGCACGGTGCTTGACAACAGTAATGCATTTATTAAATGGATTCTTTTTCTGAAATTCCTACCTTTTTTTGTTGTGCATTGTTTCACAGCTAGTTTTAATCACACATCATTTACTCAGGAGGCTGTACTTGTCTCTTTGGGAAACGTCTGTTGTGTCTAAATCCTAATTCTGGGTTCAGTAGCATATTATCTTCCTACATGAGAGCACACAGAGCCTGTCTACACTGCAGCTGGGAGCCAGCCAGGTAGACAGATTTGCACTAGCTAGCTCACTAAAAATATCAGGGTGGATGTTGTGGCTCTGCTGGAGACTCGCGATAGCCACCTGGTCTCAGGTCCAGGGCGTTAAGTGGCCGAGCCGGCCACCAGAGCCACAACGTCCCCCCTGTTATTTTTAGCGAGCTCGCTCCAGCTGAAGTAGTGCGAGTCCATCCACCTAGGCTGGGAGGCTCTCTGCCAGCTGCAGTGTAGACAGGCTCATATTGGTCTGGGTATTTGTGCACGATCCTGAAACGCCTGGACCATTCGAGTTTTCCTTTCCCCCCAGATTGTTACAAAGTTGTCGGAAGGTAAAGAATCCCTGGTTGCTGAGGAAGTGAATAAGTTAATGAGCAGCCTGACCGAGTACAAACAGGTGAGAGGAACTCAGTTCTCTTTACAGCAGCATGGAAGACAAAGGGAGGCCCTGATCCCGCATCAGGATCCATCAGCTTGGACCCCTAGACCTGTGCCTTATCCTGTTGATGTCAGCGGGTCTGAGCTCGCAGATAGCATTGCAGGATTGGGGCCTTAGTCAAAGGGCAGCATTGGATCTGGGGATGGTGATATGGCAGGAAAAGCCCAGTTCAGGCTACCTAGGACCCCTGTATTTTCTCCCATTGTATTTTAAAGCTCCTGTACAATGAGACAATGTTAGCACATTCCACGGTACCTGGCCTGGAGGTTCTTTTTGTTCCCTGGCCTGGAGTTGCAGGTTCACCAGATCTTTGTGTGTAAATAAAAACAGCCTTCTGTACAGTCAGCCTCCTGCTCTTCTGGATGGTGGTGTTTCAGCCCAATGCCGGGTTGGTGGCCCTCCTAGGTAGTGAATTGTAACACGGCAGGTCTTTGTGATCTGTACCACGCCAAAGAGAACTTGGCAGGAAGAAGAGGCAGATTCTAAAGGGGGAAGCTGTTTGTCATCAATGCAGGGGAGAAAGCAGAGAGTCTGTGACAGTTCAGGGAGTTGACTGAAGTGTGTTCGTTTGTTCCCTTAGGGATGAGTATGTCAGCTCTGCTCCCGCAGAACACCCAGCCGCACTGGCCTGGGACCCTGGAGACAAACGGAGGGTCTCAGCCCTGCCCCACTGATCTGGCTGGCCCACTGGCTGTGCTGCCCTGGGTGGGGGAAACTGTGTGCTGTGGTTTGAGGGGGAAGGCTTGATTCTAAGCTCAGGTGGCAGGTGCTTTGCTCGGGTTCTAATGACCCCTCAGACCTCTCCTAGCACACTGCGTCCCTCTAGCTGCAATTCTGCAGCAGCTGTGCCCTCCATGAGTGTTAAACGTGCCCGCGCTTCCTTCTCCCTGCAGGTGCTGTCTCCGGGAGAGCTCCAGACAGGTCAGTCTCAAAGACTCCCCCTGCCCCCTTTGAGAGCCGTGACACTAACCCCCAGAACCACATGAACCCAAATATCCATGATGGAGGCCTCAGTGGTTAATAAGAGACTGAGCTGAGACCATCCTGTCGCTCATCATGAACTGAGCTACCGACTCATGAGGCCCGCCTCAGACGAGTCCCTGAATCTTTTTGTCCGCTACTCAGTCTGACTGTGGAACGAAATGAGCAGAAGTGTCACCGATGTCCTGGCCCTTCTCCCACGGAGATCAGCGGCAACAGATGTGGGCCCAAAAGCCAGGTGCTGTCTGTGGACTGAGCTTTTCTGGGCAAATCCTCAGCATGGTCAGGAGCAGGATCTGGGTGTGAAGACATACACTCTGTGCAGCCTTCTGCAAGTCACGTCACTTCGGTGCCTCAGTTTCCCCACAAATACAATAGGAGCATTATACTCGCCTCTTTCCCCAGGGTGGGGTGAATGAATTAGCAAATACACAGTTGATGATGAAAAGTGGTATAAGCACTAGAAATCACCAGCTCCCGATAACCATCCAAGAATGGAGAGATTCGACCCTTTGTCCTTTCCCTGTCTCTTTTCATGAGTTAAGAACACCGGCAGGGGAAGAGTCATCTCTGAATCGCCACTCGGGAGAGTTAGCAGGGTTATTCACCCCTGCAGGGAGGGAACGGCTTCAAAGCCTGGGACCCAAACCAACTGGCAGGGGATTCCCCAGCCCCGCATAAGAGCAGGGCCCCCCTTTTGGAGCGTGGGCATCTGGATCAGTTTGTTTGATCATAACTCGCTGCAGTGTGCACATAGATGCTGCTGGCCACCTCTTGAGGTGTTTGACCCAGCATCTTGGGCTGCAGAGCCTGGCATCTGATGCACCGTGTGCCTCTCTCCCCCCTATCCGCAGTTTGCATGTTCATAGAGGAAAGCAGCCTAGGCCGACACCACTGGAGACTGAGCCTAGACCCGCTGCTGCTGCGTGTAGCTGCCACGTTGAATTGGGTGCTGCAGGACCCAACGGCAAGGAGCGGGGAGTGGAGTTATGTCACGGTCAAGGTAAGATCCACATCACTTGGGCATTATAGTCTCCTCTGGATGCCTGTAACATGCTGTAACTCCCACTAGCACTAGAGGAAGAGAAGGGATTAAAAACCCAAACATTCATTGGAATTTGATGTCCTCTCCCCGTAAAACAGCAGGACTTAGGGGTTGGAAGAAAACGTCCCCCCCATGTTGGGGGGAAACGCATTGTCGAACCGTTAAGAAAAAGATCTAGCGGGTGACAGAGGGTTGCGCTTTATCTTTTTACTTCTTCAGACTTGCCTGCAGCTTTTCCAGGCGATGCCAAAGGAAGTGTCGCCTCTGGTGTGGAGTGAAGCCGAGAACAGTGAAATCCTGCAGAGCATTTTGGGATCTCTGCTGCAAGTCACCATGGGGCAGGTGATTATAGTCCAGGCAGCTACCCAACCATGGCCCAGATGAGACAGCAGCCAAGCTGCTGCAGAGAGTCTGAGCCCACGTGAAGCCAGGCCAGCCTGGATCTGAGAGAAGTTGTCCCTGGATAGAGAAATAAGGATAATGCTTCACCTGTTCAAAGCGCTTTCCAAACGTTATCTAATTTCACCTCGCAGCACTCCTGCCAGGGAGGCAAATTTTATTAGCCCCACTTTACGGTTTCCTTGGGGAAACTGAGGCAGAACACATAACACCAACATTTTCAAATACAGGCACCTACACAAAAGTTGCCTGCTACGGACAGGTGCCGAGTATCCACAGCTCCCACAGAAGTTAGTGGAGGGGGAACAATAACTGCACTAAAGTGAAGCCACGTTAGAATGCAGTGATAGTGCCATGCTAGGTGACAGCTGCTGGTAATGGGTGTCTCCACCCTTTCCAGCTGGAGACATACCCACGCGTACATCTGTACATGTGAAATACACATGTTTGTGTGTCCATGTACGCTGCCGTGTAAGTGTGAACGCATTGGAGTGGGGAGAGTTGTGATGAGAGGGATCCAGTCCACCCTATGGGCTGCAAAAGTGCAGCACACCCCCAGTGGCTTTGTAAGTGCCTTTTGTTTGCAGGGAGAGGGGAGGGCAGTAAGTGATGTTTAAATGGCTTTGTAAAGACAAGCTTTTTAAAAGGTGAGTTTCCTTTTCCCTGGTGACTTCAGACAGCTAACAAGGACGCCTGCCTGCTGGCCAGCACTGCCGTGAGCATGTTGGTGAACACTGCTGCAGAGCCAGAGAGAGGGGCCAGAGCTGTGCTGACTCTTTTCCAGCTAGTCGACCAAGGTGCGTGCTTGATATTCAGCAACGATCCTTGTTAGCACTAGATCTCAACGTGCTTTCCAAAGATGGGGAGGTGACAGAGTCAGTGGCTGAATAGGAACTGATCACAATTTCCTAGAGGCCACTCTGCCTTCCCAGGTGAAGGAAGAGGAGGAAGTGTCCAGCAAAGCCTGGATATGGGGCTCTCGGGCCATGGGCAAGGTGGCACAGTAGGTTACATGCACTGACCTTTTATTTCTGCAGATTGAATCCCTCCCACTCTGGAGCAGGCAGCATACGCTGCGTTTGGCAGGCTCAGCCACATGGTTCAGCATGATTGGGAGAGTCTGCTCAGGGAAGGCCCTGTGTTGCATGGGTCATATTTCTGCGCTGTCTGCTCACACTTTGCCTGGCTCTGACCTGTGCTACAATTAATACTAATGGGTAGGAAGGACTAAAGTTAACCTGAGAAACAAAAGGCTGATTTGCGGTTTGAAAGTCAGTGTTTGGATAAG
Organism: Gopherus evgoodei; assembly: GCF_007399415.2. NCBI lineage: Eukaryota > Metazoa > Chordata > Testudines > Testudinidae > Gopherus > Gopherus evgoodei. Next base: position 18,920,843 of record NC_044334.1, on the reverse strand, counting down.
TTTTTGCTCTGTCCTAACTTGGTGATTTTCCCTAGGACCAGGAGAGCTGAGATTTGGGGAACTGAAGGTGGAGACGTCTGTCCTGAGTTCAGATGGTTTAGCGAGACTGATGCTTACTAGGGGTTTATTAGGTTGCTGCAAGAAGGAGATCCTTAGCTGCCGGCTGGACAGCTTCGCACCCCAGGTAGGAGAGCTCTAAGTTAGAACAAGTGTTCTGTGCGGGGAATGCAGAGGACAAGCAGACTGGGCTTTGGACGAAGGGTTTAGAAAAGCCTTTCACCTGTTGCTGGGTGTTGGCTCAGCAAGTACTGAGGGTGGCTTTAGATACTGGGGAGAGGACAGGGTGTGCACGCTAGTTCATTGCTGAGCAAGCCAGTTCCATTCACTTGGATCAAGCTGCACCAATCTGCACCAGCAGCAAGTTTAGCCCTGAAAGTTGGCAAAGGCCTTACACTCCCACCAGGCGGTGTGTTGAGATGTCGTTGTTGCCAGGGGGTCTTTGTTTCCCTGATCAGTATGGATAGATTTGTTTCCCAGGGAGAATCTTGGAAGTCAAGCTGTGCTGTGAGTAGCCCCTTCAGTAGCGGATATAGGCACGAACACACCATAGGGGTAATCAAGAGAAGAAGAATGCTAGAAGTCTGTTAGCACCATGACTGTTGCTATTGCTGGTTCACCTGCTATGGCCAGGGCCTTAGCTGGATGGAGGGGGAACGTTCTATGTAATTAGTCAATCCACTGCTGCATATCAGCTGTAAGAAGGCAAAAGTTCAGTGGCTCAAGAGCCAAAGAGTAAAACTGCATGTGAACAGATCGGTGTTTCTTGGTATCATAGCAAAGAGCTTTGCAGGAGGAGTCCAAGAGAGAACTGAATCTGCCCAGCTAGGGGGCATGTGGGGAAACCTCCGTGGATTTCAGCAGAGACCGCCCTGGCTAAAGGCTGTCTGACTCAGCATATTTACATAGTGCCCATTGCTGTAGCAGCTTGGCCTAGCCCTGGTGATGGAAGCTTCCTCACTTGAGACCCCCACAGCTCCCCAACTGCCGTGGAGGAGCAGGGGGACCCTCGCAGTGCTCCACCACCCCCCGGCTGCCCGGCCCCTTCCCATTTTAGCATGGATATTTTTAGTAAAAGTCAGGGACAGGTCACGGGCTTCCATGAATTTTTCTTTATTACCCGTGACCTGTCCGTGACTTTTACTAAAAATATCCATGACAAAATCTTAGCCTTAATTATGACCTAGTAGGGCCTCTTTGAATTTCTGTTGGTGTCTAGGAATCTCTTCTATCAATCCACAAGAAAAGCCCAACACCACGAATACAGTGGTAGCTCAGCTGACGGCTGTTGCTTAACACTGGTGTATGCCCTGCAGGCTTGTCTCTTGCTGGACGTGCTGTTTCCAGCTGTCTGGGCTGTGAGCGAAGAGCAGAAGGATTATCATTACTACCGTTTCCAAGGTAATAAAGATCTGCTCCCCCTACTCCGATTATACATCAAGAGGGTTTTAAAGGTTTGCCACCCACTGCAGCAGGAACCTCCAAACCCCCATAGACATACCATATGGGAAGGGGAATTTCTAAGAGTGACTCAGCTGCTTGAGGATATCTAAGGCACCTTGAAATTAAAGCCTAGTTAAATCCAGCCTGGGCCCCTCAGTACCATCTTACTGTAATGCACACACTTGCCTTAATCTTGCCTCGAGCCCCTGCTGTGGAAGGTACATTCACAGAGAAATCTCAGGGGAAATGGTGTTCAGAGAGGCAGGCATTTTCCCACTAGCTGGTTGCCCACTCAAGCTGTGGGCGCTTTTGCTGTTTTGCTGGCTGGAAGAGCTCTGTATTAGTCTGTTCTGTGCTTTCAGTTTTCTCCCTCTGGCTGCAACGTGTCCTGGAGTGTCTGCCTGAGATCCGGAAAGTCAAGGAGAGCCGCATGCTGGCTGAGAACTCTGAACTGCTCCACAGGCTGAGCCAGTTCATCTGGAACAATGCAGAAAGCCCGGTAACGCACCCAGCCTTGGGGGGAGCGTAGCTCCTACAGGTCACACCCTCTTCCAAGGCAGCCAGAAAATATCCAGAAATCTTCCCTTCTTCCCCGTCTTTCACGTGAAGAAAAGTGCACAGTGCAGCCTGGCCAGGTTTTAGTCTGTCCCTAGCTCATTTCACATGCACTGGGAGCAGAATACACTGCATAGTAACGTAGGCAGTGTTGCTAAGATACGACTGACCTTGCTTTATAGGGCTGGGTGCATTGGCATTGCCGTTTCCTCCTGGCTGATGCGACATTCGGTCAGCGCTGCCACTTTGCGAGGAAAGCCCAGTTTTCTCGCAGCTTGGTGGAGCCAGACGCCAACAGCTGTGCTCCCACTGAGCAGTCCCGTACTCAGCAAGCCGTCTCATCAGTTTCATAAAGACAGCTTTCCATTGGCAAATGCCGTTAAGGAGCCCTAGCGGGGACATCGTGGGGCCTTTTACCAAGCCCCATCAGGCTGCTGTGTTGGGTCCCCTGCCCCCATTGCTGGGGGCAAAAATGGGACAACTTAATGTTGGTTATCATTTGCCACAGGACAGGCAATCCCTAGCGACAGATAAAGGAGGGTGGAGGATGTCATAAAGCCCCTCCAGCAATATCCGGCAATGAGACATGATGGAGAATCTCTTAGTTTGCGTTTCTTTTCCGTTGTTCAGGTGGAAGGGGCATCGGAGTTCATACGTAGCTCCTTTCAACATCTCCTAGAGATCTACCGCCTGGAGTGCCATCGCTTCGAGGACCTGGAGAGGCCCCTCTATGAACAGTTCCTGCAGAGAATTATCACAATGCCCTGGCAGGTCAAAGCCAGATATTTCCTCCTGTGCGCCATTCTCCCCTACGTGGGCACAGAGAAAGTAAGGAAGCCTGGTGGGGGGACACAGTATCCAAGACACATAATGTGTGGGTGGGATGAGCGAGTGCTGCCCACAGTGAGACAGGTATTGGATGTGCCAGGCACAGCTAAGGAAGGAACAGAGGATGTGATGCAGATGCCAACACATCCCACAAAGGGCTAGATGAAAACCAAACACACCAGAACTTTTACTGGCCTGCAAGCCCTCAGTCACTGCTTTGAGAAAGGAGGGGCACATTGGTACACGCTATGGGTTGAGGATCTGCACAGAGAACTTGAGTTTGGATAACTTGGGTCTCCCTGCAGCCTCCATCAAAAATCAGAATGAGATTGATATTGCGTGCGCCTTGTGCCGGAGGGGATGGGATGCAGATCGCTCTGCCATGGGTCATAGGCCCTGTCCTGCTAACAGCTAATAGAGAATCTCTTCTGGTTCAAGTGGTAGCAGCCTGTGTTTTTGTTACTTCCTCTATGGGACCTTTGTATAGCCAACTCTCTTATGCATTGACAGAAGAGAAGTGGTTGGATCTCTGCCTAACTGTGGCCCCCATAGTCCCCAAGATCCACCACAAGGAGGTGCTCAATGGCATGAGGCACTGCCCCTCCTACCAATCATCATGCCTTTCTGGATGCCAAGACACGTCAATGCAGAGTTCACAGCAGCATTTTCCTGCCCCATTGTGGTCTCGCTAGAGACGGAGACAGAATATTTTGCTACGATTGTCTTTGGGTTACTGGGGGTCTTCTGTTTTGACCCCAGTACTGCTGTTAGGGTGTTCCCAGTCTCTCTGACCTGGTAACTGAGAGCCCCAGGTTAGCTCTTTAGCTGTTGCACAGAGGATAGCCAGCTCATGAAAGAGGACAGAAACAATACATCAAATGCAATAGGTAGCTTGGGAAAATTGGGGCTGGAACATGTAGCTTTTTACCACCAGGTCACTGATTTGAATGCAGCCTTAGTCAAAAGCACTGATCACTGTGGTATCTCAGCATTGCTTAGTGCCACCAGTGATCAGAAAGTACCACCTGTGTTGGGATCCACCCCTCCTTGGTGGGGGAAGGCTGCTCTTCCTCCACTGTCATAATATAGCCTTTGTTTTAGCTTTTAATAAGATGAGCAAGGCTTGTTTCCTTGGTGTGGTAGGAGAGTTCAGGGGCTGCCTGAAGCAAACAAGGACCGTAAAGTTATTTGGGGTTTTCTAGGTTCTGGATACTTACAAGGATCTTCCCCAGCACCTTCTCAACTGCCTTTCCACTAACCACCTGTGCCCAGCTGCATCAGACGTGTATAAAACCATTTTGCAACAGCAGCGCAAGCAGTGGATTGAGGGAGAGGAACCTGCCACAGAGGAGGAGTTGGCTCAGAAGTGGGCACTACACTGGCTGCCCACCCTGGCCAGTGCTTTGACCTCTCCCATCTCCTTCCTTCAGAGCAATGCTTCCAACTACCTTCTTGTCTGGACTTTGCGGCTCTTCCCCGCCTCTTACGCTTTGCTTGCTGAGAGCTGCAGTGGTGGGGACTCTGCCCACCTTCGGGCGTGGGTCGCCTTGCTGAACGGCCGCAAGATCATCACCGGGGCCTTGCCCCTGGGTGGGGAGACTTTGGAAAGGCTATGCTGCTGCTTGCACTCCAGGGAGGACAATATTCGCCTAGCAGCACTGGGTCTCCTGTGTTGCAGCCCCAGGACCAACCAGGCCTTGTCAGAGGTGGAGGTCCGTCTACTGAAGGAGTTCCTGCCACTGAACCTGAACTGTGACTCGTCGTCTTTCCGGCAGCTGCTTCAGGCTGCAGTGAGGAAGGCTCTGGTCAGGCTGAGGGACAGCGCGCTTTCTCAGCTGCGCAGCAAGATGCAGAGCAAAGCTACCAAGCGCTCAGCCGGCGCGGATCCAGAAGGAGCACTTGCACAAGCAATAGGTGAGTGATCCACTCCTGACACCTCACTCCAAGCTTTTGGTCCTCATAGGCTCCCATCGCTGCTTAACTTTTCATCTCTTCTCACCTCAGCGGCCTCCAGGATTAGGTGTTTCACACACAAAGCCATCACCTAGCACTACTCTTTTGTGGCCCACTTGAGCTGGGATGCGCATAGGGAGCCCTCGTGGGTCGTGCAACTGGGCCTGGACAGTGGGGGTGGGGCAACTTGGACCATAAATGGAAGTTTTATTCTGTCTTCTGGCACCGGGCCTTGTGATTCCACAGCTATCTGGCAGGACTGCTCTCTTCCGAGCTCCAGTCCTGCTACTGCCAAGCCAGCCAGCGGGCGTGTAACTCAGCGATACCAACTCTTGTGACTTGATCATGAATTTCACAATCTTGGGTGTTTTTTTTAAAGCCTCAGCTCCTGGAGTCATGTGACTGAGACTCTCAGCTTTTATTTATTTTTTCTAGTGTGCCTGGTTGTGAAGAAAAGCTAGGAAATGTGATCCCCTAAAGGCTCAGAAAGCAGACGGCAAATAAATTGATTGGGAGGGGGGGGATTATAATCATTTTGTTAGTCTCATAAGTTTGGGGAGCTTGACACCTGACGTTAGAACGTTTGAGGTTGGCAATACAGGTAATGAGGCTGGGCCAACATCAGTGGGTCAAGCATTTGGGTTCAGTTGGAATAAACACTCTGAAATTTGGGTGCTTCTCCACATTTCAAGAGTCTGGAGAACTGGAAAGCTTACAGAGGAGAAGCAGTGACTTGCGAAACCTGGGTTTTATTCCTGGTTCTGCCATAGGCCTGATGAGCAAGTCACTTCATCGCTCTGTGCCTCTATTTCCCCATCTGTAAAAATGGGGAGAACAATACTGACCTTCCAGTGTAAAGCAATTCGAGAAGTGTTGTGCAAGAGAGAGGTGTTGATCGTATTGCAACAGCCTGGAGTGATAGGACGTTTTGGCATTCCTGGCCCAAAACCAAACTGTGTCTGAGCATGTCCAGAAATAAAGTTCCTTTCTACAAGTGGTCTGGGCTGGGGGATACTTTCTCTGAACATAGCAAAACAGTGTGTGAACAAATGTGAAACTCGTGAGTGGGTTTTCTGTTACCCAGGCTGAGCAAAGAGTCACCATTAAGAGCGAAAAGTAGATTTTCCAGTAAAAAAAAATCCCCCGTGGAGTTAATCGGAAGCAGATGAACTGGCTAACGTGTATGTCAGTGCGTTCTGTGGGACAGAAATCAAAGCCACCAGCTGTGTGTGTCAGGGCTGGCACAGCTGACAGCTGGGGCCTGGGCTTTTGGAGGAGATGGAGCCAACTCCTAGTCCCCCTGTTGTCATGAAGTGCCAATTAACCATTAGACGCTGGGAAGACCCTCGGTAGCCATGCACTATCCCACCGTATAGTCAATCTAGTGTGACGAGCTGGTGCACCCTCATACTCCAGAGAGCTCACCCCGCCCTCCCTCTGTGCACTGCTCACAAGTAACCCACAGGTGCTTTTTTCACCCCCATACAGATTTTGTGGAGTGGCTGCTGCAGTTAAGCATTTCCTTTCTGACCCCAGGGTCAAATTACCAGAGGAAGAAGACTGCCCTGCTGCTCCTGGCAGCGGTGCTGGAGACCTGCACCGACACCTGGAGCCCCGCCAGGAAGAAGGGGCAGCCTCCACGTGGGTAACAGCAGGCCACCCCTGAACAGAATGAGCTCTGAGTAGATTCCTCAACCTGTCTGCTTCTGACCCCCTTCAGTAGCCATCAGCAGGGTGTCCACATTTAAATGCCCTCACGGAATGGCCTCTCCATGTGATTTTGGGGGCATGTGTATCAAATCCAGAAAAATATCCTGTAGCCTTTTACAAACAACCTCCATCTACATGCTTTGGCCCTCAACTCTGGGGGCTGCTGCTGAGCAGCTGGGAGTCTACGTCCCTGGAGGGGTTGGGGTGGGAAGAAAAAAAAATAATCAAGAGCCTCTGATGTTATATGAGGAATGTTAGGTCAATGCAGAGTCCCCATCTATGATTAGGACCCTACCAAAATCAGTCTATTTTGGTCAGTTTCACGGTCATAGGATTTTTTAAATCAAGAGTTCCATGATTTCAGCTATTTAAAACTGAAATTTCACAGTGCTGTAATTGTTGGGGTCCTGACCTAAAAAGGCGGTTGGGGGTGGGTCACAAAGTTATTGTAGGGGCGGTTGTGATACTACCCTTACTTCTGCACCGCAGATGGCAGAGGTGTTGCCTTTAGAGATGAGCAGCTGGAGAGCGGTGGCTGCTGGCCAGGAGCCCAGCCCTGAAGGCAGAGCCGCTGCCAGCAGCAGCACAGAAGGAAGGATGGCCTGGGAGGGGATTGCCACCCTTACTTCTAAGCTGCTGCCTGCAGGGCTGGGCCCTTAGTCAGCAGCTGCCGCTGCTCTCCAGCCACCCAACTCTTAAGGCAGCAGTGCAGAAGTAAGGGTGGCAATACCATACCATGCCATCCGTACTCTCTGCTGCTGCTGGCGGGGCTCTGCCTTCAGCGCTGGGTGCCTGGCCAACAGCTGCTGCTCTCTGGCTGCCCAGCTCTGAAGGCAGCAGTGCAGAAGTAAGGGTGGCAATACCACAACCTCCCTAAAATAATCTTGCAACACTCCTGCAACTCCCTTTAGGGTCAGGACCCCCAGTTTGAGAAACACTTTTTTCCCCCGTGAAATCTGTAGAGTACAGGATAAAAGCACACAGAAGACCAGATTTCGTGGTCTGTGACGCTTTTTTCATGGCTGTGAATTTGGTAGGGCCCTACCTATGATAAGCTCCCATGTGTGTGAGATGGCAGAAGGCTCAGTGGAGTCAAATCTTTACCCACCCAAGTGTTCATTGGATAGAAACTAGTTTGCAGCCCCCAACCCAGTTAACGCTAACTTGTACTTTCAGCACTGACAGTGCATTGTTGCAGCAATACACTGTGTAGCAGAAGCTGTGTTGGGTACTCTGCTCTCCCTCATTCCCTCGCACAGAGGAGCCCTTGGGGTCGGGGACACAGGTTCTGCTGCAGCTGCATGACTCTGTACAGGATAAAAATCCCTTCTTTCCCAGCACTGGCAGCAGAGAATAAACCAGAGTCGATATGAACGAGCAGGACCCATTTTCCCTGCTGCTTGCCACCACCCTTTCGATTGAGTTCAGCCCTGACGACACTTACATCCTACATCTCACCGTCCTGCCTTTCTGTCACCACAGAGAACATGGAAGCATTGTTGAGCTGGGCCAGGCAGAAGGGCTGCTGGGACTTTTTCTCGAGAAGCAACTTGTTGGCACTTCTGAGCTGCTTGCAGGACAGCACGAATGAGGTGAGCAGCCCTCTGTCCCCAGCACTGCCACAGCTCTGTGTTGTAGACAGCTGGAATTGGTAACAGAAGCTGCTTGGCTTGAGCAGCAGGAGTGGCCTGTTTCACTGAACGGAAGCAGGGGATCCTATCAAGATTGGGCAGGGACAGCGCTGGGGACGCTGTCCCCCTCAGTAAAGAGGCAGATTTGGCTGCCAGCTTTCCTTGCGCGTGCTGCTGCTGGTAGCCTGTGTACTTGTGCTCTGTTGGAACCCCAGTAGCCTCCCGCTACCATGGCAGTACAGAAGAGCAAAGTAACGACGGCTGCCCCTTTTGCTTCCAGAATTACAGGCCTGAATGGATTCTATTGGCTCTGGATTCCTGCTCCCCATAGCCTCTCTGCTTCGTCACCTGTGTCCTGACATAACCTTCCCCTCTCTCCATCCCTCTCCTCTCTTGGCAGGTCCGAGAGCTGGCATCAGAGCTGCTCATCCGCTACTTCCCACCGGCTTTCCCAGAACCCATTGCTGTGGCTCTGTTTGAGCGTGCCCAGGAGGCTGTGAGCAGCCCCAGAGTGCAGGAGGCAGAAGCAGGAGCGGTGTTGATGAAAACCATCCTCCAGAAGTATTGACTGGCTTGTCGCTCTTGTTTACTCTAGAAAGGACTTAGACAGGGGCCATGTGGGAAGGAGACCAGGAGACCTGGTAGTGTACATAATCCTGTCTGTCCACACACACGGTTCACCATGACTTGCTTAGCTGACTGCCAATTCCAACCAGTTTGATATCACTTATGTAGCACTCAAATGTGTTTCCAGTTACTCTGATCTCAGACTCAGACAGGGCACCAACATCCACCTGCTTGTTTAATCCTCTGCCTCTGTGATCCCAGAGGACAGATCTTCATGCCAGATATTGTCTGAAGTGTCTTTTCCCACCTGAAATAGAAAAATCAAGTAGTTCTTTCTCAGCACACCCGCCCTGCCTCTGGCCAAATAGATTTCTCCTGCTTCCTAGGGAACAATACTGACATCTGCCTTAGCATTAAGGATGTAGCATTAAAAAAAAAAAGTAGCTATGAAGCAAGAATATTAATATTTCTTACTATTCAGAGGGGTCACTTATAATTCACCTCAGCAGGACTGCAGGCCAGACAGCAGCGGCCCGTGATCTGAAGTAACCTTACAAAGGTTGAAGGCGATGGTGCGTTAGAGTGTTAGGACACAAGGCCTCCAGCCCTCGGCAGTGAGGATTGTCACTGTGCCGATTAGGCGAGGGCTCCCTCTGAGCTTTGTCAGTGGTGTTAGCATCTGCCTCCTCCTCCTCCAGGTCAGACGGCAGCACCTTGGAGAGACTATTCCCAGAGGGAAAAGCAGCGGCAACTCTGCAGCACCGAGGCCTGTGCTTTGCTCAGTATCTTCTCCGCATGTTGCAAGCTCACTACGCCATGGCTTGTCAAGACCTGCTGCAGGCAGCGAGCACTAACCCAATGCATGGTGCGTCCCCGGGCATCATGGGGAGGGAGACATCAAAGCTCCGATGTCCCTTCTCTCCCCTGCAGTTCTGTCACACTACAGCTGTGTGTCATGTGATGGATCTGGTCTATGATTCAGCAAATCATGTAGCGAGTAACTGGCCTGAGCACAGCACAACTAACTCCACTCCCAGATATGAAGAGATTCCCTGTGGCCTTGGGCAAGTTGCTTCACCTCTCTGCCCATGTCCCCATCTGGGTTTGGGGTAGCCCTAGCTATGTCACATAGGCCGTGTGATGATTGGTGAGCGTTTTGAGAAGTACGTTGGAGATTAAACATGCTGTGTATTTATGGGCTGGGACAAAGGGGTCAAGCTTGCTGTGGAATGGAGAGCTGAGGTGTTGGCCACTTGTCTGTGGCACTTTTTCCAGCTGCTCTGGCTAAATTTCCAAGCAGCTATTGACTTTTTCCTGGCCTCAGATCCCCCTCAGCACAGTATTTTTTCCTTTCTTGTCCCAAACGTCAGCCTCATTTCCACACGCTATTAAACAGCTCCTGTCGGAGTTATGTATCTTATCTATCTGGAACGCCACATCTCTGGGAAGGGAGCTTGACTTTATACCTGGCCCTCTGTTGGTACTGTGCGGATATCATCTAGGGACGGCGGTTCTTTGCCACAGGCTTCCTCTATCTCGCACTAAACTTCAGTGACCCAGCTCAGTTGGGGGATTACATGGGAAGGGAACATGCAAGCATCCAGCCCTGCGATAACTGGAGTGTTATCTGTGTAGGAGTGATGGTGGCACTGCGGAGGTGTCTGCTCGAGGTACCGGAGGGGGCAGTCTCCATACTGAAGGGAGAGCACGTGCAGAACTGGCAGGAGCTCCTCAGCCATTTGGTGACCTTGCTGAGAGACATCAGCACCTTCCTCCTGGGGGTGCTCCAGAGCAGGCAGGGGCCCAATGCCAACCAGCCAGGTGAGGAAGGGTTCCCAGCCAGCCCACCCCACGGTGTCATGCCCTTTCAACTACACCTGCCTCCATCACATGCCAAGAGCTCTTAAACTGTGGATTGCAGAAAGCTGGCTGGTCACAGGTGGTCTCATTTCCAGCTGCCTCTGCAGCCCTCCAGGCTCTACTTTTCAAAGAGCCGACTGCAGGTTTGTGAAAACCACCTGCTTCCTCTTGCTTCCACCTAACTGCCTCTAAAAGAGGCTCCTGCTCCATAAGAGGAGGAAAGGGGACAAGTGGCCAAGGAGAAGAGGAGTGCCCAGGGCAGGACGAACACAAGGTAGGGTGCCCCACAGGAGAAGGGGCTCAGGTAGCCAGACAGAATGGCTAGGTCAGGAAGGGTTAAGGCAACCAAGTGACAATGGAGAAGGGGCCCAGGTGGCAGAGAAGAATGAGCAGGAGGAGAGAAAAGCATGCCAGGGGGTTGGGGAAAAGTGAAGTAAAGGGCAGAAGGAGACAGCAATTGACTTTAAGAAGGAACATGGCACTTTAAAGACAACAAAAACCTGAACACACAACTGCAGTTACGACAGGGATGTCACACAGTCACAACGGGAAAGCGGGGAGAGTCCACAGGATCATGGTTTGGAAGGATGGGTCTCCATACCACAACCTCTCTTTAGCTACTGGCCACACTATGGAAGTTTGTCTCTCTCTCCCCCCACAAATCAGAAGATGATGGATTTGATCCTTCTCTCAGACTTAAGCAAGACTCAAGTGACCATCTGCCTTTGTAAGGTCATTTCCATTCTCCTTTCCTCTGGATTTCATACCCATAGCAGGCTCTGCTCTACCTCCCCGCCCATCATTACCTATGCTGGGGCGAAAATAAATCTGCCTTCTGCTTGTGTTTTTGCAGCTGCTGCTCCTTCATTTGCAGACATGGTAAATGCTATTGGCTCCCTTATCATGCTGGGGAAAGGCCTGGAGCAGCAGGATGGGGAGGATGCCATCCTGCTGTCCGAGGAGCACAACCTTATCCTGACCTGCTGCTGGGTCTCAGTGAAGGTAAGCGGCCTGAAGGGAGCTAAGACCCTGCCAGTAGAGTTCTGTCAGCAAGAGGCTTGGGACAGGGGAGGCAGCCGGGACAGGGGAGGCAGCCGGGACAGGGGATATCTTTGGTTTGGGAAGCATGCCAGATACATAGTCCTCTCCTGCCTCCTCTCTGTCACTCTAGCTGAGAAGTGCACTGCGTGAACTGGGTCCTCTGCCAAAGAAAACCCAGGCAACTAAGGTGTTTGGTTTTTTTAAAGAATTCCCTTTACGGCTTGCACTAACCCCAGTGCTGGAATTCCCCCTTTTCATACTCAGGGCAAACAGAAAGGGCCCTTTTCCCAGGCCTCAATCTGATTTCCTCAGTTAGATAAATTACAGGCCCAAACTCCTTTACCCCAGGGTTAAACACAAGCCGAGACAAACTCCCAGTTGGTGTGGACAGAGCCAACTCACCTTGCTTCCTCGCTATGGCTCACTAGTAATTACTGCCTCCTCAGTGTCATTAAAAGGAGGAGGCAGCAAATACTTGACTGGTTTCCTGAGACCCTAATGGGCTCCAGCTGCTTCAGGTCCCGCCCCATTCCCCTTGCCTCTCAGCACCAAACCCTGAGTCTTCCTGATTCAGCTCCTGTTCTGCTAGTCCAGGTACCAGCTGGGGAATGGATCCCTTCCTATATAGTCGTGCAATAGGATGGCTTTTTAAATGAGGACAGTTCTTCCAAGCATTTCCTGCACTTGGCTAGTAAGATCGAGCACCATGGAGCCTTTATAACAATGTGCCAGGTGTCTTTTTGGTGTCTCTATCACTAGAGGCTTCTGTGTAATTCTCTAGAATCTCTGGCCCAGATCCACAGTGCTGTTCAGGCACCTAACTCCCATTGACTTCACTGAAAGGTGGGAGCCTAAATACCTGTGACAATCTAGGCCTAGATGATAACTCTGCTGCTGCTGAGTCTTATCGTCACAGGAAACACACAGCAGGACAGAGGCTCTCGGCTGCAGCAGAACTGTCCCTGTTCCAGGAGAATTTTGCTCTTAGTGATGATTTGACTCGGTGGATCAGTCAGTTCCTACACTGCTCACTGAGGGTTTTGAGGGCCAGGCTCAGCTAGGAAATTATTTCTAGCACTGATTTGCATGTTTGGAAAGGCAGAAGAGAGTTTTGCACCGTTCTGCATTGCACTTGGCTGCCAGATCAGTAAAGAATTGTAAACAGCTTGAGGGAGCATTCATTAGAGCCATGTTTCCTAGCCACCGTGCTCTTCTCCTTCAAGGTCCTCCTGAGCATTCACTTCTGTGACCACCTTCTGCTACCTGTCCTCTCCCGCTTCCTTGTGCCACGCCTCAGCATTACAAAATCAGATAATTTTGTTCCAGTCGTCCCCCTACTTCCTTTATCTGTACGTTGCTTAACTCAGCGTCTCAGGGCAGGGACCTGGGCTTCTCACACTAGTCTGCAAAGCACTAGTCTTAGCTATTGCCCTTTAGCAATAATAAACGACACCCTGATTGATTTGCCTTGGCATTAAAATGCCTCCCAGAACCTGCAGGGTCCTTGCATGACAGAGACTTGCTGCTCTCTGCCTGCCTGGTTTGGAAAGCTCGTTGATTCCTGGGTACTCGCAAACATCAGTGATCAAGGTGATGGGATAATCAGGGACCTGATCTTGCTCCCACTGAAATCAGTGGGAATTTTTACCATTTCAATGGCAGCAGGACCAAACCTGGCTCAGACTGATCCTTGCCAGAGACTGCATAGGTATAAATTCCCCACCTTACTGAAGCATTGACTGGGGCAAGGGTGAGGGGAGGGCAAAGCGAAAGACCAGCTGGAGGGGGCTTTTCCATTTGTACCAGTAGAAACAAGGCTGAGGCATGTCTGCCGGGCACCGTGTGCTCTCAGCGTTTTAAAGCACCCTGGAGCATAAGCCAGCAATGCACCAAATCCCTCACTAGCCCCAAGGAGGAGAGAGGCCACGTCAATTGAGCCAAGTCTTGCTCTCACACCTAATTTGGTTTGTTTCTTCGGACCCCGCAGGAAATAGGGCTGCTCTTGGGAGGCCTCGTGGAGAAGATTCTCCCTCTGGCACCACCGGCAGGGGCTGAGCCACTCCTGCCGCTCACGGTGGTCAAGATGGCGGCTAGAGTGTTTCAGGAAGTGCTGCTGAAGTGCCGGCACTGGGTAAGAACAGCGTCCGGCCTGGATGGATAGGCTGTGCCACACCCTCCGTCCCATCTCAGGCCTGACGGGGGGGCGGGGGGTCTCCCTCCCTTCTGAATGGCCCAGGGCTCATTTCACTGTCCCTTGCGGGCAGTAAGGTCTGTCGTTTAAGGGCCATTTGTCAGGTCCCTGGGTCCGATTCTGCTGTTACACCCCATGACACTGGAACAACTCCACTGACTTTAATGGGGCTACCGGGGACTTACAGCACCCAGGAAAGCATCCAGCAGATGTTTTCCCACCAGTACGTCTCCATTTAACCCTTACAAGGGCCAGCTCCTGGCCAGGGAGACGGCAGGGCTCCATTTGGAGCCAGTCATTACAGCTTTGGACAGTGGCAATGACCACAGAACAGCGTCCGATATCCCCTCTCCTCTTCTTCTTCCTGACCTACCTTCCATGTGTCCCAGCAGTAAACCTGGATCCCTTTGGGTGGATGCAACGGGTCGTGTCACTGTTTCTTAGATAGCGCTATGAGCTCTGTCACTCAGCCTCTGGGCTACTGTAGGGGCTAGACAATGTGTGGTAACCCCAGTGGGGGTTTGATGTATCACATGAGACAAGCGAGTGGCTTGACTGTCCCCTTTGATTCCACAGCGGAGATTCATAATTAGCCTCACCTACAAAATCCACTTCTCTGCTCCACAAAAATCTTCCGTTTTAATGTTTTATCATGTAGGCCAGGGGCTTTGGTTTAAGCATGGGACTATGAGTCAGGAGCTCCCAGTTTCTAATCCCGGTGCTGACACTTAACTGCTGCAGCTTTGACCAAGTCATTACATTTATCTGTTTCTGCTTCCTCATCTGTGAAAAGAGGCGAGTGTCCCCCTCATGGGGCTGTGGTGAAGGTTGATTAGGGAGCAGATGGAAAGCCCTTTGAACTTGCAAAGCCTGGAGTATTCTTCTGTCCTAGGGAGCAGTTGAAGGTTGCAGCATGGGATTCACCAAATTCTGCACTGCTTTGCTGAACCATCCTCATGCAGAACTGCAGGCAGTGCCAAGAACGATGCTGGCACAGGTACTGCAACCATTTCTTGCTCTAGGCACCAAGGGGAGAAGGTCATTCAGTTGAAGGTAACTGTTACTTATATTACAGAGGTACCCAAAGACCTCAGTCAGGATCAGGGCACCAGTACGTGTTCAAACACAGGAAAACTCAGCCCCCTTCTGGAAGGGGATACAGACTAATTAACTTTAATCAGTTCAGAGTTCTGATGGGCAAATCATTGACCTCTGACCCCTCACTCATGTATTGTGCTGAGCACACACCCCTGTGTGTGGTTTTTAGAGAGGTTTAGAACAGTTGTAAATTTAAGGACCAAAGATCATTGCTGTATTCCCCCAAATCCCTGGCTGGGGCCTTGTATACCTCAAAAGTCTGAGCATCCCTACCACTCCACTGAACCCCTCTTCCCAAACCAGCCTACAGCCACTGAGGACTAAGCAAAACGCCCTTTGGATCCTGCTCTCCCCTCTCAGCTGTTAAGTCCACGTGTACCAACCCTGTACAGTAACTCCTCACTTAAGCTTGTAGTTATGTTCTTGAAAAATGCGACTTCAAGTGAATCATGTTAAGCAAATCCAATTTCCCCATAAGAATTAATGTAAAGGGGGGGTTAGGTTCCAGGGAAATGTTTTTCACCTGACAAAAGAGTATATTATTACACACACACACACACTCACACTCTCTCTAGTTTTAAACAAACAATTTAATACTGGTACACAGTGATGATGATTGTGAAGCTTGGTTGAGGTGGAGGAGTCAGAGGGTGGGCTATTTCCCTTTACTGCTAAATGATGAACTAGCAATTGGCTGAGCCCTCAAGGGTTAACTCTCTCACTCTGCAGGGCAGCAGGAATGGAGGGAGATATGTGCATTCCCCTTAAGTACACTGCCTTGTTAATTAGATCAGCTTGCTGAGACTGCAGCTGCTGCAAGCTCCCTCCATCCTGTGTCCCCCTTGCTCTATGAAAGATGGGTAAGCAGGGTGCAGGAGCAGGGAGGGGGGCACCCTGACATTAGACATTAGAACCTCCTCTTCCTTCCTCCCCCCCCCCCAGCAAGCAAGAGTCTTGGGGAGCAGCTCCAAGGCAGAGGACAGGAGTAGCACATGGCAGTGGGGGGGGGGGAGACAGCTGCAATTGCTATCCTGCTGGATAGCTGCTGTGCAGGGAACTTACGGGAGGGGGGAGCTGATGGCGGGGCTGCCAGTCCACGCTGGTTCCAAGCCCCTACCAGCTAACTGCAACAGGTTGCTCTTCCTGCAAGCAGTAAACAAAGTAGCTGGCTGCCAAATGGGAACATTTCACAACTTTAAACGAGCACATTCCCTAATTGATCAGCAACAAAACAACGTTAACCAGGATGACATTAATTGAGGAGTTACTATATCACGCCCAGCACTTGTTACAGAACAAACATGGGCG
This sequence comes from Gopherus evgoodei, assembly GCF_007399415.2. NCBI lineage: Eukaryota > Metazoa > Chordata > Testudines > Testudinidae > Gopherus > Gopherus evgoodei. The sequence goes on along the minus strand of NC_044334.1, from coordinate 18,904,601 downwards.
TTGGATATTTACCAGCGGTGTGAGCACAGGCCTGGGAGCTAAGAGCTCCTAAACTGCAATCCCAGTCTGAACGCTGCAAGGTTTAATCTCTCAGTCACATACAGCTTCCAGCACTGCTTTTGTTTCTCAGGGTTTGGAATTGTTAAGCGGCCCCAGGAGCAGCTCCATTACCCGCAGGGCAGCCGGCTTCCCCATGCTCTTCCTGTGTATCCTCGGTGGGGAGGATCCCTCCAAGGCGCGCCCTCTGCTAGCACATTGCATCCAGACTTTACTGGCCTTGGCCAACACGCCTCTCCCACAGAACTGGGACCAGACGCTGGACCTCCCTCAGGTGAGAGGCCTGAGCGCCGAGCAGTTCAGCTTCCACATTAGTGGATGATAGTCAGCAGAAGAGACCTGCCTCTTGGTTAGCCAGGCAGGCTGCCTCCTGACTCCGCGCCAGTGATGCTGCTGAGCGAGCACCCTGCCCTCCGAACGCGGCTGGGGTCTCTGTGCTGCCAGCAGCACCATCTCTCAGAGGAGACCAAACCCACAAGCAAACCACTCGTGCCCACTCCTGGTGTCCTGCTGGTTTTCACTAGAGTAGAGCTGTTCACTGCAGCATCACACCCACTTACCTTCCCTGGCCAGTCCAGCTGAGGAAGACAGCTTTCTTTTCGCTGCCCCAAACTAATGCTTAGTGTTTGCTGTGTCCCTACTCCCACCCCGAAGTGACTCGTGTGCATTCTGTGTAGTACGTCAAGCTCCTTTGCAATGAAAGCTGCTCTACGAGTGGGAAATGACTGCGACACTTCTGGGGGTAGTAGCCACGGCTGCAAGGCACCTCGCTACCACCTGCCCTTAGCATAAGGAAGCCATATCTGTGAGGGGTCAGTTCACAAATTCCACCAGCCACAGGCAACACATGCACTCCCCCCCTCAGCCCACACAGGCTTCACAGTCCCTCTGCACGTAAGGAATAGGCATATGCAGCCCCTGAGCTCTCCAGGCTTCCCCTGGAAGAGTCCAGTCCGTAGTCTACTACACGCTCCCCACATTCACAGATCCACTGCTCCCAAATGCACAGTACACACCAGCTGCACCTCAGAACCACCGCTCCACTCAACTGACAGTACTCGGATTAGTGAAACCAAGTAAAAGTTTATTTAACAAAGACCTGAGATTTGAGAAGAAGCAGGCAGAATTAATGGGAACAAATGGTTACGTATAAAATAAAATCACGTGAGCCTAAACTTAACAAGACATTCCCCTGTCTCAAAGGTGACTCACCCAAAGTCTCTCTCTTCTCATCAGAGCCAGACCAGCTGTGATCCTTCGTTCATACAACAAGCCAGCTGGCAGCTTGACCCCTTAGTGAAGGATACCTGGATATTCCATTGTATCTTCAGACATAGTTCCAGCCATCCACTGTCATCACTTGTAAACAGGGTACCTCCTGCTGCTTGTTTTTTCCTGCAGAGAATCTCCCATGGAGATTACACAATCTCTTAATTAGCACTGTGGTCAGTCGGTAAACAGACAGCTGTCGTGAAGTACACAGTACTCAGTTTACATATAGCCACACAGGTGGATAAGCAGGTCCCACCTGAAAGAAACACACACACTCCCTCCTTACATAGTATCTGTACAAACATGTCACAGTGATGACGACGATCAGCGTGACACAGGCTTTCGCTGGAGACCTTGCCAGAAACCCTTTGATGAACGATTCTGTAGAGACCAGACCCAGGGCACTGCCTTCTGCCGGTGGGCACCAAGATGTCCCTGGGCCACCACGGTGATCTCTGTTGTGTGTTCTCTGCAGGTCTCTGCCTTGCATGTGCTACAGACACTGGTGCGTGGCTCTGGCCTAGGAACGGCGCTGCTACAGTATGTCACACCTATGATGGCTCTTCTTCTGAAGGCACTAGGCTCGTCTAGCTGGGCTATGAGAAACGCAGCCATCCAGCTCTTCAGTGAGTAATAGCTGCTTATTCCTAGCAGTGCCATGGGGTGCACACACGGGTGTCCTTCCATCAGTCAGTCTCCACAGGAGCAAGGCCATTGCTCTGTTCAGTGCCCGGCCCTTAGTGCCCTCTGAGGGGCTAATGGAACATAAAGCAAGAAGAGCATGGCAAAAGCTCTGCTGTGAACAATAGTGATGGGGGAGGAGGGAGGAGACAGTGTCGTACGGTTTGCAAAACGTGTCCTCCAGTCTATGGTGAGTCTGAGCAGGCTAATTCCTATATCTGTTAGAAAGAGTCCCAGATTAGGCAAGCGCTGGGCTACTTCAGGAATGCTCAGCTTACCAGGTCTGGTAGCCGCTTCCTTTGCTATTTAGGGAGGGTCACGGTAGCTGCTCCCTAAGGGGTCTAAGAATAATGTTTTATACAGAATCCCACCCCCGCAAAGCATTTTCCAAACTGCCCTCAACAGATGGTCCCAAGCAAAAATCCCAGGGCTGACCTTTGGGGCAGTCCCAGTCAGGATCTAAATTTTGACTTGTCTCCATCTCTCCCACTACACACGGCCTCAATGAAATGCAGCCATCTCTGGGGCAGAGGGTGACTCAGCGTGAGATGCTGGATAAGGGCCCAAGGCAAACCCCAGCAAACAGGCCAAAGCATCTTTAATGCCCTGCAGAGCAGGGGGGACCTGCTTTCCGGAGTCTCTTGAGAGCACCCCCCATCGAGTAAATTGCCTGGAACTCCATCTCCCTGCCTGGGAACGACGAATGACTGAGCCAGCCCTGCTGGGATTTGAAGCAGGCTCCAACGAGAGACATCAGGGAGTCTCTGTGCTCAAGCCACTAATGTGTTGCCTCTGCCTGAATGCTGCTCTGGTGGACTTTACTGTTCCTGCTGAAACACAGGGCAGAGTACGTGGGTTGCTAGTTCAACGCTGCCATGTGCCAATGGCCGTAGTTCCTGATGTCCTTCCCCTGCTTGTTTTCTTTCAGGCGCCCTCGCAGCTCGGGTGCTGGGTCCGAAGCGGAGCCGGGACGATAGCTGTGCTCAGGATGGGGTGAGCCCTCAGGCGTTCTTCAGCCGCTACCCGCAGCTGAGGGAGATCCTGCTGGGAGAGCTGCACTCAGCTCTGGAGACGGCAGGAGAGCCAGAGGGAGGGAGGTTTCACCTCTGCCCCTCGCTCCACGCCATCCTCACGCTCTTGGCAAAACTCCAACCCGGGGCAGATGGACTGAGCAGGTAGAGAAAATGTGGAGGCCGCCACCCCATGGGCAGGTGGCAGGGTACAGGCTGGGGGTCCCTGCAGGGGCACTGCTACCTTTGGCCTGCGTGAGGTTGACAGCCTCCCAGAGCCAATGGCATTCAGCCATCTTCTGCAGAGGGGGAGGGTCCCTGTCCTCGTCTGGGTCACTTGCGTCCTGGCAGAGGATGGGCTGCGCGACGGCAGGGCGCTACAGTGGCACTGCTGGTCCTGAGGGCTCAGAGACCCCATGGAACTGACGTGCAGAGTCGAGACATGTTCTGAAGCTGTCGTCCTTTTCTAGCCCTGTCCGTTCAGCTCCGTTTAGCAGGGACGTAGACCAGCTGGAGGATAATCTTTGCTTTGTTTCCCGCTCTGCACTGCTCGCTCTGCAGCGTCTCCACTTGCTTCCTGGAGCCCTTGCTTCAGCTTGCAGGAAACCCCATCTACGCTGTGCGAGTCATGGCAGCCAAGGCCCTGGTCCCTGTTGTCCCTACAGCTGAATACGGGAAGATCCTGCTGCGACTGGCTGGGGACTTAGCTAAGCGAGGCGGTGTCCTATCCCACAACATGCTGCATGGGCGTCTGCTGCAAATACAGGCTCTGCTGGCTTACGCTGCAGACACGAACTGGTGAGTGGGTTTCTAGTGCTGTTCCCTTACTCCCTTTCTGTTTTCACGGCAGCAAGGCATGACCTCAGATCCAAATTCCAAAGCCAGGGGCGTAGCGTGAGCAGCCTGGCAAGGAATGCCGAGGCAAACACTGAAATTAACTTAGGAATGTTGCTTCCCAGCTGAGTGGCAGAGCGGTGGCTCCATCACAGACTCACCACCTGACTCGCTTCCTGTGCTTATGGCAATCCTGCCTTTTGTGAAATGGCTCCATTTGCTATCGAAGGGGCAAGAAATAAGGACAGACCAGACTGCATGGAGCCCTGCTGGCCGCTTCATGGAGTGCCAGGGACAATGCAGAAGAACGTACGCTGACCTCATGTTCTGTTTGGTTGCAGGGATGGGGAAAAGGTTCTATCACACACCCTAGAAACAGGAGGAAAGAGCCCAATGACGCCACCATAAGACAGGATACAAGGTGGTCTAGTAGCGACCGACCTTCCCAACCCTTATCAATGCAGTACCCTGTCCCCTTCCAAGAAACAGAATTGTAATGCATCGGTCTGCAGAGAGAACTGGGCCAGCACCTTTCAAAGAGACAAGCTAACGCTCCTGCATCCAAGGTGGCTAGTAACAGCTAACCCATAACTATTGTTACGGATGTTGTCAGTAGCTACAGGTGTGGTGCTCTGCTCTTGCTCAATGATGATAACAGTCGGCTGCATGCGTGTTCCCTCTGTTTGCTGCCCTGGCTCAGCGCAGATCCCTGGCACAGCAAGCCACGAGAGAACCTCCAACGACCACAGACTCTAGTAAGATACGAAGGAACCTGAGTCAGGTTTATTGTCAAACGAAGCACAGTATTAGTTTCCCGTAGACTCCACAAGACATACTACGAATTTGTGCCCCCGGCAATGGGCCCGCTCAGTCAGTGGCAGGACTTTCCACTGCCCCCTAGGCCAGACAAAGATGTGCACTCCGGGACCTACTTTTATACAGTTACAGGACAGATTACTCATCCCTTCTGACGTATTGAGCTACAGCCTCTTGACTCATTAGGGTGCTGTCTCCTCCTTTGATCATGTTGTTTCAAACAGATCTATCCATCATGCTGTCCTTTTGACCCTGCCTTTAAGATGCACCTGCCTGTTCCTTGTTCTCTCTCTCGAGTGTTCTGATGCCATCTTGGCACAAGTTCCTCTTATTAGCACTTATGTGCGGATGCACCTGCTTCTAGCAGCCCTCTTCTCACCAACCTCTGTGAGTGGGGCCTGTCTCTGGCTCACAGCCCAGCTTTTGCTTAGCAGTGCTTGGAAGTACTTTGGTTCAGACTTCAGACTGGGCCTTTGATACAAGAGTTTATGTTTCGGGCCTCATCTTACTACAACAGGTACCTCGCTAAGTAAACTCTGCTGTTTCCTTTCAGTTCGTCACCAGATGCCATGCGGTCTGTGGCTCACCAGATGGAAGGCCAGTTCTGGTTGGTCACCCCTGCACAGCAGTGCCCTCTGATTCGCTCAGCCTACCTCCAAGTCATCTCCCTCTTGGCGGGGAGCTGTACCCAGGGTTTTGCCAAGCGTTTTCGAGAGGTTGTGAGCAGTGAACTGCACAGCTTCGGGCCAGAGCAGAAGGCAAGATCTTCCGAACTCCAGGTATTTGCCTCTCCTGAGGATGTGGTCATTGTGGCTCACTGGGGCCTCAGAAACAGCTCAAGGATAAGGAATATGCTACCAGTCAAGCTGCAAACTCACAATGGACCATTGTAAACACTCTGCTGGGTCTGGAGTACAGGATAGGGATAAGGAGCAGTCGTTCTCTCAGTGGGATCCTTTGAGGCTTCACCAGTTGGTGTTTGCAAAGTGGCTGGAGAAGGAGAGGAATGCTTTCTGATTTAAAAAGTCTCTGGTGCTCTTACAAAAATGGTGAATGGCCTTTAACCTTGAGCATCTCTGCTTAAGGGGAAAACGTAGGTTAAATTTAGTTCTCGGCTATTTCACTTTTATTCAATGTGCTAGCAGTGGGCATGTAGTGTAGGGCACTCATCCAAACCTGGCCCACATCAAAGGGATCTTGTCTCGGTCTGGAAAGCAAAGCCTTTCATGGAGTAGCATATAAGCAGCTGTTCTGGTTTTCTTGCAGGTGGGCTCTGCTGTGTTCCATCAAGTCATCACCCACTTCCTCTGCAAGGAGGCAGCAAGCCTGGCTGGGACTGAGAGAGTTGGTGCTGTTTGCTTGCTCCTCCAAGGGTCAGATGTTGATATACAATCAGCCATCCTGACGTGGGTGATTGAAGGGGAGGAAGAAAGAAGCAAGGACTTAGAGGAGAGTCTCCAGCTGACCTTACTGGTAAGGCAAGGCTCCACAGAGATTTTAAATCAGAGCGAATGTTCAGGACCTGTGCAGTCCTAACACCCCCACACTGTGAAACAGATCGTGCCTTTCTGAGCTCTCATTCTGATGAGCGTGGCTAGTTAGGTGTTCCTAGAAACCACTGTGCTGAGGCCATTCACTTAGTACTGAAACCATATGCCTTTCCCTTTGCATCCTACTGGGAGTTAGAACCCAAGTCCCTAGAGGCGAGTGGCTAGTGCGTTAATCCACCGCATTTCCACAGCTGCATTTTAACTTTAGAAGCGTCATTGCTCATCCCGAATCAAAAGGACTTTTACCAAGAGGGACGGTGATTCCTTATTTCTCTGGGAATTTTCCATTTCTTCATCAGGAGAACCTAAAGTCAGTGCTACAAGGTCGGCGGGACAAAGAGTTCTTGAAGTTATACCTGGAGGCTTTGGTGCATCTGTGCCGCAATCCTCCATCCCAGGCCCAGGATGTTTTCCATAAACTCTTGGGTCCTGCAGCAGCATGTGTGGATGTCCTGCTATCTATGGTGGAAACAGAGTCTCCTGGCCCAGACCTCCTCTTCCAGGCACTCTCCGTGATCAGCTTGCTCTTTGTCCTGGGGTAAGCAGAATCTTATTCTCCTGTACCCTCCCTCTAATTTTCTGATGAGCCATAGACGTCAATAAGAGTTTTGCCCTGGGTTCAGTAGGAGCAGCACTGATCCCTACAACAGCAGACACCTTTTTGGCATTGCCTATATAATATATTCAGGTCTGTGCGTCTGTCCTGGCTTTTTTCCTCTTGCTCTTACTTGCTTGGCATTGAATTTTATTGGAGGCATGTGCCCTTCCACGATACCAATTTTACTGGCGCCGCATTGCAGCTCTGCCTTGCGTGGTAGGTGGTCTTATACCAATTTACTCCACTCCTCAAGAAAGCGAGGAGACAAACATTGAAGAGAAGCAGATCGCTTGCAACTGAACAGGAGCTGTAGTTACATGCCTGCAGCGACACGTAGAATGGTGCTGGCTAAGAAACGTAGGGCTGCCAGTTACAGAGGTGTCGATGCAGTAGAGAATTGTCCAGTATGCAGGGTACAGCATAAACAGTGGTGTGTGTGTCCAAGGAGCCCTGGGGCGGGTGTCACCCTAAAATACTGGCAGCTACAGTAATCCTTTTGTGCCTGGTGTAGCATTTGAACTCAAGTGGCCCTGCTTCGCAGGACTCCCAGACCCTGTGCTTGAATGGGTGGAGAATAATAGGTTGTAACTGCTGTGAGAGGGACAGAACCAGAGGTGCTATTGCTTCTCCACAGTGTACTGCAGAGATCCATGACCCTTCGCTGCAGGACCTGCATTTTGATTTAGTTTTTGCAGTGGACATCAACAAATGCACCAATGTCAAAGGATTTATGGCAGCTTCACTAGTCTGGTGCAGTGTCATGGGTTTGGCTTATTGGTACAGAACCTCCCTGAAAAGGGAGAATTCTGTGTTGGGGCAGTCAGCTGAGTGCTGGCATCTGATGGAGCCAGAAGGAATGACCTGACTTTGACATTCCTCCTCTCTCACTTGTCCTGTGACAGTTCCAAGCTTCGGGATTATCCTCTGCTTGAGCGATGGTGTGTGATGCTGGAAAGATGCAGCAGATCCATTTCTTCGGAGGTGCTGAGACTGGCAGCGGCAAGGTCTCTCAAGCTGGCAGGAGCTGACGTGGTTCAGAGTGCCCTGGAAGCCTCCTGCCCATCCCTGCTGTCCGTGGCTGTGCGGTATGTAGCTGACACTTAGAGTCAGAGAGTTGAGGCCAGAAGGGACCCACCAGATCATCTCATCAGACCTCTCACACCTCGTATCACAGGCCACCACCTCCCACACACTGAACCCAACCACTGAAATGAGACCACAGTATTATGTGCCACAGGCAGACAGTAGGAGGGGCTGCAGTGCACCAGTGCCTGAGGCCCCCTCAACAGCAGGAAATGATTCAATGAGATACACCCACATAATCCTGGTAACTGACCCGCACCCATCTGCTGCAGAAGGCAGCGAAAACTCTGCCAATCTGACCTGGGGGCGGGGTGGGGAATTCCTTCCTGACCCCACACATGGCCATCAGTTAGACTCTAAGCATGTGAGCAAGAACCAGCCAGTCAAGCATATATGACAGAGAGAATGCTTGGTGCCATCTCCGAGTTCTGGCCCTCTCCATTCAATGTCCCGTTGCCAGCTGTGGCCATCCCTGATACTTCAGAGGAAGGACATTTAAAAAAAACAACCTAGAATACACTGGAGGGGAAAATCTCTACCTGACCTAAAGCATGAACTTTTAGGTCCATATGACGTACACCAGAAATGGGCCTCAGGGCTGCTGAGCCTTAACCCCTACCAGCACAAGCAACCCCATCATACAGTAACACTAAAAAAATGTATCCAGCTTTCTCTTGAAACTAATTGTTTGCCCCCACAACTCCTGTGGGGAGGCTGTTCCAGAACCTCATCCCTCTTATGGTTAGAAACATTCTTCTAATTTCCAGCCTGAATTTGTTCATGGCCAGTTTATATCCATTTGTTCTTGTGCCAACACTGCCCTTTAGCTTAAATAGCTATTTACCCCCTCATGTATGAGGGGGGTAAATATCATCCATCCTTATTCTCTTTATAACTAAAAAACCTCATTATTTATATTTAATTTCCTGGCAAGAGCTAATTTAGTTTGACTTTGAGCAATACTCGTGGCATGAAAGTCAGGTTTTCTTGATGGTCATTGACAATACACATTTCCAGTACTGCTCCAGCATCCAAAATCCCAGTTTCCTGCCCTAAAGGTTAATAACTTGCCTGTTTAATAGAAGACTCGCACTAGGAAAACTGCACTGAAGAATATTAAAGGGGCCATTGCCAAGTTACAAATCACATTTTTTAAAACAAGATGCTGTTACCTCTGCTGCTGCTGCTAACACCTGAAAGCCTCAGCTCCTTTTTGCTATAAAGTACTGTTGATTTAAAGTACTGTTGATTTACTCTCTGCATTTCACTCAGCCTGGACAATGAAAAATGAACTTGTCAGTTTCATTTTCTGGCCCTCACGCAGGGTCACTCAACTCTGCAATATTCCAGTTGCAAACACAACATAGGAATATTTAAACAAAAGACTTGTAAGTTGGAGTTTAAATAAAAATACTGGAAACGTTTCTGTTGACCTACGGATTTGTAAAACAATATTTTTTTAAACAAAATGTAAATGTTGGGTCCAACTCTCCCCAACAGTGTCCTCATGAAAATCCTCAATATAATATTGGATGGGGCACTTTGCCCTGATGAACAGAGACAGGCTGACTGTGACAAGGTTGTGGAGTACTTGAGGATATTGTATGTCACTTTACAAAAGAGAAAAGAAAGAATCTTTGTTAAACAAACATTACCAGGATGTAGCTAGTTTCCATCTGACCATTCTGCTGGTATATTTACCCCTTTCCCTTAACCTCCATCTATTAGCTTTGTCTCTTCCAACTGTAAGCTCATGGCAGCAGGGCCTTTCATGTATGTAACACCTGACACATTACAAGCACTACCAGAAACAAGTAATGATGATACTGACCATCCAAGTTTCCTGTCAGTTACAACCTGTGTAAGATTATCCCCTGGCATTGTGGTTGGACAGCTTAGAAATGCTTCAGATAGCACCATATGCTACTACAATGAAGTCTGCCCTCTTTTTCCACTCAGTGTGATGGACATGGGCATTTACCTGCTACAAGATGAGGATCAGGAAGTACGGCGTGAAGCCTCTGTCTTCGCCAGCCTTGTTCAGCATGTGTCGGGAGCGAAGCCTCAAGATAGTTGTGTTTTCATCCAGGGTAACAGAGGGCTGGTGTGCCTGCTGCATGTCCTGCTGGAAAAGTTCTGGGGCTGCCAAGAAACCTTTGAGTTTTTGCTTCGGCACCTCCCCACGATGGATCTCAGCAACATCTTGACAGAACTGGAGGCCAACAAGTGAGCAGCTAAGATTCTAAAGCGGTGATAAGGAGACACATACCAGAAATATTTCAGTACCCATCTTCAGCTGTGGCCAAGGGGAGGGCACACAGCAGCTCCAGAAGGGATACAAAGCTTGCTTTGAGGCACCTTTGTGTTCCCACATCCCACTTGCACTGGTCCAATATCACAGTGTGTATTAGAGCAGCTGCCTGGCAGTAGTCCCAAGGGGCCGGGAGGAGAACTAGGGATTGCTGTGGCGTAGGAAGATCTGGCCACTCCTAGTTTTCTCCCAGCCATATCCTCCCGACACTAGCTGCAGACACTAGAAATGGCTTAAGAGTGTCTATGGTAGGTTCATGCCACAAGAGTATACGAATACCCTAGTGAGATCCCGCCATGGCTGGTTATGCCAACAGTGTATTGCAAAGCAGCCACAATGCAGACTAGGATTGGGAAACCTGTCTTCAGGAACGAAGGCAAATCATGAGAATTCGGTTGCCTCTTAGGAGGGAGCCCAAGTGACCAGCTGGTAAAGGGCCAGCTCAGACATGCAAGCAGTGATCCCTGTGTGCCAGCAAAGGGCAAGGAGGGAATGCGCCGTCTGCTAGTGGAAGTGAAAAGAGCAAATGCAGCCTGGTTTTGTCTCTGCTTCCGGAGGAAGCCGCTCCAGGTGGTATTCCAGAATAAAAGCCATAGGGACGACTTGGTTTTATAAGGGCAGATTAAAAACTAGGCCCTGCAAAGAAATGGTCTTTTGGGGGGTTTCTTTGTTTTTGTTTTTTAAATAAAAATGTCCAGACTGGATGCAAGTGAGGCTGAAAATAGAGGGCAGGGGCTACTGAGTTCTGTCTCCATCTCTGCCAGTGTCTCACTGTGTCACCTGGGGAGGTAATTTAGTCCACCTACGTTTGAAAGTCCTGGCTTAAATTTAAGAATTCAAATCTCTATTAAAGCAGCTAAATAAGTGGCCTGTTTTTGTTTGGGTTTTTTTGAGGTTTTGAGCACCTATAGCTCCCATTGACTTCACTGGTGGTTGTGTGTGCTCAGCACCTCTCAAAATCAGGCCAATTACATAGGTGCCTTGCTTTAGCCACTCAAATTTGAAAATAAGGCCTTTAATCTCTCTGCTTTTCCCTCTGTGCAGTGGAGATGACACTTCTTAATCCACACAACTCCCCTGGAAGAGACAGGAGTTAATGGGTGTACAGTGCTGTAAAACTGTGCTCTAAAGATGGGAAACATTGTTGCCAGCATCCCAAGGGAACTGTCCTCCACAGAAGGAGGCCTTGGGCCTTTCAATCTGTAGACACAAAATATGTGAAATCCCATCCTTTCTAGTCACCAATACCGAAAGCCCTGTCTGCTCATGCAACACCCATCACGGTGCCATCACAGCGTGAAATCGTGCAGAGGTGTTTGGAGGAGCAGATCAATGAATGAGACAAAATGTGGGGTTTATCATTTGACTTGGTTTCCCTTTCAGAGCGGTCAGTCTGTATAAAGAGGATGAACCCAATGTTTTTGCAGAGCCAGCTGTCTTATCCCGACTGCTGCTCCCCTTCCTCCTCCAGCTGCTAGACAGGGTGCCCGCCTCTACTCGGCTTTGTGAGTTCACTCAACGCTGGCTGAAAGCCACCGGACCCAGCATCTTACACAGCCTGCAGCACTGCAAGCACTGGTGGAGCCAAGGTACGTAGCTGCACTGGCATCGCATCTAATTCCTTCCCAGTGTCAGCCTTAAAACCAAACCAAAGCTGGTTGCATATATGACACTTGTTCATAAGGCACAAATTTGTTTATATGTAGGACCTGCACTAATTGGCAATCTCTTTAACTATGAGGTGCTAGAATAATTGCTTTAAATAAAGTGAAATGGAAGAAGCAGCACATTACTTCCTGCCATATTTCAACTTCCAAGCTACATTGAACTTGGGGTTGAAGTGACTTCATAGTATTCTTTACATTTTTTCCAATGTTGTTCTCAGTCAGGTTAATACAATTCACCTGGGCTCTAGCCCACGATCCACATGCAGAAAAACCTGCTACGTTTAGGTTTGTTGTTCCAATGTTTCCCCCCACAAACCAGCCTCCCTTCAAACAGCACCGAGACTGGGACGAACAAAACAAAGAGTGCAAAGGAAAAGCCAGGGAACAGCCACTGTATTCCATAATTGTCCCTTTGCAGGATCTGTGCCATTGACTGACAACCCTCACTTGTTTTCTGTATCTTGGCCAAATTCACCACATAGTTCAACCAGCTCCTAGGAGCGTATCACGAATAGTGATTAGAGGTGAACTGGAGAATGAGAAGCAGCTTGGAGGTTTTGGATAACCGGAAATTGCATCCAGGAATCCCCGTGATGTTACCTGCATAATAAACTATTTGCCCTTGGCAAGGGAAACTGCAGTAGAGTCTCTGTACTAGAGTTGTCATGTTGGGGAGGGGCTGGCTGTGCTCTGCGCAGCCAAGGTAAGCTGAGGCAAATGCCCAGTGGAGCTGCCTGGCATTTGTGTAAATGAAAAAAGCTAAATAACAAACAGAGAAGCTTAGCACAGGCTTAAGCACAAGCCCGTGTCTGGGCCGTGTGTGGACAGGCCAAGTCAGGTGTTCTTGGAATTCACCTGTGCCAGGAACAGAAAAAAGCCAGAAGTCCCTGGTGGGTATTCATGGCTCTGCACCGTCATGCTGCTGCTGAGTGGCACTGGTTTTTCAGTGACAGCTGAACTCCTGCTGCAGCAGCGTGGTGCTTTATCTGCACTCTGGCGTACATGGGAATTTGGCTCGTGGAGAGGATGGGACAGTGAGAACAGGAATATTTGCCCGTTCGTCTGTCTCTGTAAATTACTTTTGACAGCCACCGATATCCTATTAATACCCTAACCCTATTAATGCCTTGTTCTGCTCCCTTTTAGAGGCCATTGCACCTTTGCATATGAAAGCTCTGGGGTGTGCAAAGGTGCATGCTGCTGTCACAGCGTTACTGGTGAAGGCTACACTTCTGGCCCACATGCTGGATGGTCTGGAAAGGACCCACATCAGTGCTTCAGAGATCCACTGCACTTCCCAGGAGCTGAGAAGTGAGCTTGTGCTGGTACAGGAACTGCTGGCCCAGCATGGAATGGCCCCCACCTTCAGTTTAGACTATGGGATCACAGATACAAGGTCCTCAGTAAGAGCTGTCTGATCATCCTGGGTGGCAGAACTGTGTTGTACTGAGTTACCACGAGCCATTAGCCAAGGGGCAGAGTGTGCTCTCTTCACACTGTGCTTTAGATGTCTGTTCTGAGACACTGCTGGATCTCTGTGCTCACCTTCCTGATTTCTCTGCTGGGAGCTGTCCAGAACTGGTAGGTTATTGATGTAACTCAGGTGCCCCCCATTCACCAGCCAGGAAAGGGGAGTGGTACACTGTCCTGCTACCCAGGATCCAGGCCTCTCTCCTCCTCAGGTTATCTTGGTTCCTCAGACTTATTTTATCAACCACACATTCTCTGGATCAGACCAGGAGGTGATAGCTTCCAATTCTTCATTTAGAGGGCAGCTTTGCAAATTACATCACTGCCAACATAAAATACCAGTGATGGTCTTAGCCCATGTTTCTGCTCCTCTCTACCTGAAAAGCATAGGCTCCTTGGTATGCCCGATATTCTCAGGTCAAGACATTGCTTCCCTGTAATGAGGAGAGTTGGATGCACTACTCCCCGAAGGACCAGAGAGAACACATCTCGAAGGACAGAGGTCACATCTCAAACTCGGCTCCCCTGCTCTTATTTCACTGTTTTTTATCCAGGTTTGTGACTCCTGTTATAAGGAGTCAATAAACATGCTTTTGGCTTAAGAAAGTATCGCTTGGACTTTATCACTAATAAAGAGTCCTAATTGGGTGTTGCTGTTACTCAGTGTTAGAAAGCAATCTGGGTCTCTGTATTTTCCATTTGAAAAAGTCTTCAGTCAGTTAGCATATGCCCTCTGATTCCTCAAAATGTTAGTCTCTGACTCTCAAAGCTTAGCTGCTGCTTCACTAACTTTAGTCCAAACTGCTGGTGCAACAACAATGCCATACCAACAAAGCCTTCATCTTGTCTCTGTTGAGCACGTGCTTCACTGATACAGCCTCTGTCCCAGAGTTCCTGTGCTCAGAGTACAGAAGGGACCCTTCACATGTCACTCTCCAGTATGATGTAGTGGGAGGGTGGGGAATACGCACAGGAGCTGATCCCGTCTGAGAGCAGATCACACACACAAAGTCAGGGATGCCGTAACTTTCCTTCGCTCCCCTCTTTGTAGGAACTGAAGTCCCAGGCTGACTGACTCTCTGTCTATCACCGATACTTCAATGAAACATCTAAAGCCTCGTTAGGGAAATGAACTCAGCTGTGCTAATCCCTCCTACAGGACTTAAAATACACAAAGCAACAGCCATGGCAGACAAGTGTTATTTTCAAAATGTTTTGGAAATAACATTTTTAAAGCCTGACATTCAGATTAAGAACCTGACATTTTAGGCCATTTCATACGAGAATTAAGATCCAGAGCTCGAAGGAACCTCCTGGGTCGAGTCCAGTCCTGTGCTGTCACAGGTAACCCCATCACTTCACTTCCCAACTGCTTTACCTGTTTATAAAGGGTCCAACATGCCCACAATTCCATTCATAGGATAAAAGCCCAGTCCTAAACTGATCAAGCGCCATCTTAAAACTAGTTAGGTTGTTTGTCCCCACCATGCCTATTGGGAGGCCACTCCAGAACTTCACTCCTCTGAGAGTTAGAAACCTGTCTCGTTGCCAGCCTAAGTTGATTCATGGCCAGCTTATACCCATTTGTTCTTGTGCCAACATTGCCCTCTACCTTAAATAGCTCTTCACCGTCCCTGGTGTTTACCCTCCTCATGTATTTATACATGAAATTCAATGTTGATAAATACCAAGTAATGCACAGTGGAAAACATAATCCCAACTATGCACACAAAATGATGGGGTCTAAATTAGCTGTTACCACTCAAGAAAGACCTTGGAGTCATTGTGAATAGTTCTCTGAAACCATCCACTCAATGTGCAGCGGCAGTCAAAAAAGTGAACAGAATGTTGGGAATCATTGAGAAAGGGATAGATAAGAAGACAGAAAATATATCGCCTCTATATAAATCCATGGTACACCCACATCTTGAATTCTATGTGCAGTTGTGGTCGCCCCATCTCGAAAAATATATATTGGAATTGGAAAAGGTTCAGAAAAGGGCAACAAAAATGATTAAGGCTATGGAACAGCTGCCATATGAGAAAAGATAAGACTGGGACTTTTCAGCTTGGAAAGGAGACGACTAAGGGGGGATATAACTGAGGTCTGTAAAAGCACGACTGGTGAGGAGAAAGTAAGGAAGTGTTATTTACTCCTCTATGACAAAGTTCCTCCTCTACCTTGGTGGGTGCACTTAGTGGCAGATTTGCTCGCCTCACAGATTCACCCTGTGGGTCAGGAAACAGCCCAGAGACCTTCCCCTCTGGTAGAAGCCACAGTCCAGGTCAATTCCTCCTGTGTCTGATCAGGAGTTGGGAGGTTTGGGGGGAACCCGGGTTCCAGCCCAGGGTCCTGTGGATCGCAGCTGTCTAGAGTGCCTCCTGGAACAGCTGCGTGACAAGTACAACTCCCTGGGCTACTTCCCCATGGCCTCCTCCAAACATCATCTTTGTCCTCACCACTAGACCTTCCTCCTGATGTCTGATAACGCTTGTACTTCTCAGTCCTCCAGCAGTATGCCTACTCACTCTCAGCTTCTTGCATGCCTCTTGCTCCCAGTTCCTCGCACGCACTTCCTCTCCTCTGTCTCCCTGGCTCTCTCTGGCCTGACTGGAGTGAGCCCTTTTATAGCATCAGAGGGGCCTTAATTTGAATCAGGTGCTTAACAGCCTCACCTGACTCTTAGCAGGTTCATTGGAGTCAGGTGTTCTCATTAGCCTGGGGCAGCCCCTGCTCTAGTCACTCAGGGAACAGAAAACTGCTTGTCCAGTGGTCAGTATATCTCCCTTCTACTACTCTGCTGTTCCCAACTGGCCTGGGTCTATCACACCTCATAACACAAGAACTAGGGGTCACCAAATGAAGTTAATAGGCAACAGGTTTAAAACAAATGAAGTATTTTTTCACATAACGCACAACCGGTGGAACTCCTTGCCAGAGGATGTTGTGAAGGCCAAGACTATAGAACTAGATAAATTCATGGAGGATAGGTGCATCAATGGCTATTAGCCAGGATGGGCAGGGATGGTGTCCCTAGTCTCTGTTTGCCAGAAGCTGGGAATGGGCCACAAGGGATGGATCACTTGATGATTACCTGTTCTGTTCATTCCCTCTATTGCACCGGGTATTGGCCATTTCAGAAGACAGATACTGGGCTAGATGGACCTTTGGTCTGACCCAGTGTGGATGTTCTTATAGGGAGCAATCATATCCCCTTTCAGCCTTCACTTTGCTACACTGAACAAAACAAGCTCTTTTAGTCTGCTCACCGACCTTCAGCTCTCCAGTCTCCTGATCTTTCTAGTGGCCCTTCTCTGCATCTGCTCCAGTCTGAATTCAGCTTCCCTGAACATAGGTGATCAGAATTATGCCCAGTGTTCCAGGTGAGGTCTTTCCAGTGCCTGGCACAATGGCATTAATACATCCCATCTTTTCTGGAAATACCTCACCTGCTACACATTAGGACCACGTGCCATTTTTATGCCCAGAGCAGTGGTATAGCCAGGATGGGACATTTGGGTGGGCCCCAACTTCGGGTGGGTGGGCAGGCAATGACGAGGGGCTGAAGGGCAGGAGGGATTGGTGAGCCTGTCTGCCCCCCCTCCCCCCCTCCAGCCAGCCTTGGGGACAATGGATGCTCTGACCAGGGACCCTGAGGGTCCCAGCACGCACTCAGCTCTGGGAGGAGACGCCACTCTCCAGCACACAAGGCACCCTTCCCCATCGCACTGCCCCACACCAGGCCCGGCTCCCAGAGGCAGCAGGCTTTTTTGAGGATCTCCTCTACCACCACCAGCCACCCACCCTCCTCGCAGTTGCAAATTAGCCTCTGGGCCAGCAGAGCCATGCCCGGGGCCTCGGCCAATTGAGGGGCCCTGGAAAAAGGGCACCCCCACCTGCTCCACTCTAGCTGGGAAGCAGGGCCAGGGCGCGGGGGGTTGCGCACAGGCAGAGTGGGACAAGCCCCCACACCCCAACCCTGCTCCCTGGGTGAAGCAGGACAGAGCAGAGCCGGAGCTGGGAGTGGGCCTGGATGCTCAGTGGGTGGGCCCCGGCCCACAGTACATTTGATGGCTCATAGTCAACCTGTAATCAACCAGCACACCCAGGTCTTTCTCCTTCGCTGTTATTTCCGACTGATGAGCCCCCTACCTTGTGGCAGAAATTCCTATTCGTCCCTATGTGCAGGGCCTGACCTCACACTGTACCACTACATTTCATCCCACGTCTATCACTCCATCCTCCAGGTCACCCACGTCTTCCTGTATAATACTCCGATCGCCCTCTGCAGCGGCACCGCTGCCCAGCTCCCTGTGCTCGGCCAAGGTCATTGGCACCCACCTATTTTCTGCGCCAAAGTCATGACTGAAAATATCAAATCTCGGTCCCGGGCCAATCCCTGACAGGCTGCAGGAGTCCCCCCGACATCACCACCTCTGCTCCGGCACAGGGCCAGCCCCCTGCCCAGCCCATAGCACTGCCTGGCGCGTGCCCGGGGTCTGGCTCCCCCCACCCATCAGGGCTCCCCGAGCGCCCGCCGCACTGAGGTCGGGGGGCCCCTGCTGCCGCTCGGCCCGGCCCGGCTCGGCTCGGCTCAGCCCCAGGACGCACCGTCCCTGCTCAGGGGAGCGCGGCGGGAGGAAGGCCCCGGACGGGGAAGCGGGGCCGGCGGCAGCGGGCTGCTGGGCGAGGAAACCAAAGAGCCCCCGGGCCGGGGCTGGGCGGCAGGACCGGAACCCAGCCCCAGCGACGGGGCAGGGCCCGGCCGGGATCCCGGAGCCAGGCCGGGGCGTGGCCACGGCGGCCCCGCGTGTCACGGGATACGTGGCAACCCGCCGCTTCCGGCGAGCTGGGCCCGGGGCGGCCGCGGCCTGCCCCGGCTCCCGCTTCCGGCCGCCGCCGGCAGGTAGGTGCCGCCCCGCGGGCTCGCTCCAGCGGCCCCGAGGCCGCTCCCGGCGTGCAGTGGCCCTGCGCTGCGCCCCATTTTCAGAGGTGCGGGGCCACCGCAGGGAGGGGAGCGCCCCCAGCTCGCGCCGCCCCGCAGGTCGTTAGCCGCCACTGGATACTGGTGCGGGAGAGAGCTCAGCAGGGGCCCAGCCCACTTAGGGGTTTAGACCAGCAATGAAAGCATCTGGAGTAAAAAATGAGAGAGCTAAGCGCTGGTGCTTCGGGGCATCAGCCAGGCAACAGGAATTAAGGATTAGGAAGAAATGTCCCCTGTCAGGGGGTTATTGCATAATTGTGCATTTGAGGGGGGCTTTTACCCCTTCTTCTGCAGCATCGGTGCTGGCCCCTGGCACAGAGATGGGATGCGGGGCTAGATGGGCCATGTGTCAGGAAGTGTCATAGCGGGTCAAAGTTCCCAGTGCTGAGGAGATGTCCCTCCTGCCTCTCTCTCTGGCATGGGTGCCTTTGAAGGCCTGATCCCTGCCCCAAGGAGCATATGCTACAAATCTGACAAAATAATAGAGAGCTGCAGGCCCTGCAGAGCTGGCTGGATGCAGCTTGTAATTCTCCAGCTCAAAGTAACAGGTGGCACTTACAGTACAAAGATCTGGCCTTCAGGGACAGCTGATGCCCATGTGAGCTACTGCTTGTTGATCCTAGCAAGCTGTAATCCTTGTGGGCTATACTTCCATGGAGAATGGGATTGGGAGTCAGCAGTCCAGGGCTCTAGTCCTCGGCTTGCTCTGTGACAGACCAGTTGTTTCACCTTCGTTTGCCTCAGTTTCCCTGCATTTAATGTGGTAATTAATGATGTTTATCTTCCTTCATAAAGCCCTAGGAGATTCAATATGATTATAGAGGGTAACTGCTTAATAGGAAGGATTTTGTGCTTTTAAGATGCAGACTCCATGATGGGCCTTGCTGGATGAAGCTGCTGTGTTGCAGGCTGGGACCTGTGCTCCGCCAGGCCTCACTTTGGCATTAAAGGCCAGCATGGCGACAGGCAGCTCAGTTGTACGCGGATCCTGTGTCTCTAAGGCTGTGGCAGTTTGTCAGTGAGGCCCTTGGTTAGGCAACGTTCAGCCACCGCTGATTGTGAGGCGCCCAGCTGGATTTGTGGCTAAGGCCAGGTTATCTAATCGTAAGGTAATCTTATTTATGTGCTTAAATCACCTGAACTTAAAGCTGCAGAGGGTCCTATAGGTATTGATGGTTGAAACATAATTATCAGCCAATTGATTGCTCCCAAAAAACCCAAACTTGAATGGAGTCACGATCCATCTTGTACAATAGCCTCTTCTACCCACCTGGGCTCAGTCGGAGCCCCATCTATTCACTACAGTTAAGCGGGATCTCATGGTAAATAGTGCCATAATAGTGACTTGTAATTGAATCGCAGGGGCAACATGACCACAGCCAAGCCAAAAAGACTCAAGTTTTCCGAAGAAGAGAAGTTCCTCATCCTTGAAGAATTCAGCCTGCGCAAGGACATCCTGATCCCCAAGAGCGGGCGCTACAGGAACACGATGGACCGTCAGCGAGCGTGGGAAGAGATCACTGCTGCCGTCAACTCCCTCAGCCCACTCGTGCGGCGCACGCCTGACGAGATCCGCAAGAAGTGGCATAACATGGTCATTGATGCCCGCAAGGAGCTGACCACGGTGAAACACCCCTTGTTGAGGCAGCGGCCCCAGGAGAGGCTCTTCCACAACATCTTTGCTCTCTTCAATAAGACAGGGCCAGAGCTGGCAGAACCATTGCTTCTGGGCCCTGGGTTCAGAAGGAAGCCGTCCAGCAGCCCGGCTGGAACTGCAGTGCCTCTCTGCGCAGCGGGGGGGATGCGGGAGTCTTCGTCAGACTTATTCCTCCACAGCCAGAATGATGGACTTCAGCTGAGCCAGGGGAACAAACTGCTCTGCAAAACGGAAGTCCTTTTGGACGCAGACGAAGAAATGGCACCAGGGACTGGCTGTCCAGGAAAGAGCTTCATCCATGCGCCAGGGGACCTGCAGCCCAGCGATTTGTGCTTGGGTGGATCTCAAGGGAGTGTGGAAAAGAAACTGTTGGGCCCCAGTAAGGATCCTCCTCTGACTTGTACGCCCGTAGCTGAGACACACCCTGTGCCAGTTCCCAGAACTACCTCACCACTTAGCCATGGACCTGAGGTGCTTGCTCCTGGCAGGACTCCGGTGCCTCTGAACTGCTCCCCAGATTTTGCACTGGCCTACAAGATCAAGTGCCCTTTGAGCCCTGTATTCGAATGGCCTTGCCTAGGGGTCATCTCAAGCCCAGTCACACACAGCAGCAGGACTGACAGCCCCAGCTCCGAAGGCATCCACACAGCAATGGATGATAATGGTGAGACAGCCATGCCCACTAGCCAGGCCATGCAGTGCCAGACTCCTCCTCCTCCTTCCCAGCAGAATTCAGTATTTGAATTGGTGCGTGAAAGGAAGAGGCTGTCTTTACTGGCAGCAGCCTGGCAAACAGGCCCGATCCTGCCTCCCGTTACACCAGCATATAGCTGTAGACGCTCCATGCAGTTCAGCAGAGCTACTCTGGATACTTATCAGTGTCACCAGGAGCAGAACTTAGCCTATTCTGAGCAGGAGCCATGTGAGCTCTGCCAGTATCTCTCAGCCCTGACCAGTCACTGCCCTGCTCCTGTCTGGAGTACAAGTTTCCATCAGTGCCAGGTTACCTGGTGGGTGGGAAGAGGCACCAATCTTATTTCACATGTGACCTGAGCCAGGATTTGTACTTGGGCTTACCCTGATGATAGAGCTGCCTGTGCTGCTTTGCCCTCTGTTACGGAGTGTCATTAATAGGCACCACCCCTTCCTAAGCAGGCCCTGCTTGCCATGAGAGGAGCACATTCTTATCACTTGATAATTAAGACGCCCAGAATTAAGATGCCCAGAATTCCCAAGAATGGACCTTTCCTCCCAGCCCATTGCCAAGGGCTTGGGCCAAACACATCTCCCCTAAAAATGGCTCTGTGAGTCAGTGAGCTGTGCCCACAGGAGCGTATCTCCAGTCCATCAGGGAGCATTTTTCCTACTATCGCTATTAAGATGCCTCTGCAGAAATACAGCCCTGTTCTCTCCTGCTCCAGCTGTGATAACAGTCAAGTGACAAATACTATTTCCACCCCAGTGCCCAGAGGTGTAAACGGCTTAGAACAGGGGTTCTCAAATGTCATTGCACTGTGACCCCCTTCTGACAACAAAAATTACTACACGACCCAAGGAGGAGGGACTGAAGGCTGAGCCCGCACGAGCCACACCACCCCGGATGGGAGGGCCAAAGCTCAAACCCCATCGCCCCAGACGGAGGGGTGGGAGAGGCAAAGCCCAAGCCAAAGGTCTGAGCCACACTGCCCAGGGCCGAAGCTCTTGGGCTTTGGCCCTGGGCAGTGGGGCTCAGGCTTTGACCCCAGACTCCAGCACGTCTGAGCCAGTCCTGGGGACCCCGGCCCACATTGGAGTCCTGACCCACAGTTTGAGAACCACTGGCTTAGAACCATCTTGGTTCCTTATTATTGCAGCTAGAGAGGAAATGCAGGTCAGCTGGAACAGGTCAAATCCAGCGAGAAGAGATACCTTGCTTTTAAGCAGTGGGTCTCAAACTTTTATATTGGTGACCCCTTTCACACAGCAAGTCTCTGAGTACAACCCCCCTTATAAATTAAAAACACATTTTTTAATATGTAATGCTATTATAAATGCTGGCGGTGAAGCCGGGTTTGGGGGTGGAGGCTAACAGCTCATGATCCCTCACATAATAATCTCACAACCCCCTGAGAGGTCACGACCTCCAGTTTGAGAACCACTGCTTTTAAGAGAGTGGACATACAATTTGAGGCTGGGGAGAAGTTCTGTAACCGTTTTTAGTGTTGCTAAACTGTCCTGAAGCTCCAGATCACGCGTAGAATCGTGTCACAGATATGCCCCATATTCCCAGTCATTCTCCAATGAATCAGATTTCACCCCACTCCGCTGTCTATGTGATCATGCTCCTTCCTGAAGCCAGAATGCATTGGACCTTGGCGTTAAGGTATCACTCGCTCACTTCAGCCCAGTGCAGTGAGGGCGTCTCCAGCTCTGCTTCTGTCCAGCTTGCCAAACAGGCTGCTTAGAGCTTCAGCACAAGTTGACAGTGGCCTGCCCCAGCCAGTGTTAACAACCTCCGCATGGCACTATGATTAAATCTGACAGAAGGGGCAGGGCTTACTCCCCTGGGGAGGGCAGCGGCAGATCTCCCATTGCTATTAAGACAGCCCCACCCTCAACCTTAAGTATGCTCTGGCATCTTGAAAGAACCTTCATCTGCTCTCAAGGAAGGGTCCCACCCTGAGTACACAAGCCCATGCTGACTTTGCTTGCTGTTCCTCCCCCTGGGATTGCATGGGAGGCTGTCCCATGGTGTGGCTCACTGGTAGCACTAAGTGAAATTAGTTTTAAGGTGCCAGTTCAGCTTTAAATGACTGTTTGTAGCATCAGGCACTACAGGCCTCACCACTATTTGATGCTTGGCATGACTAGTGGTTCTAGGACATCAGAGCTACCACACATCTCATGTCTAGGTAAGTTATGTGGGTAACAGGAGGGGAGTAGCGAGGGAAGGGGGGAGAAAAAGAGGCCAGAGAAAGACAAGAGGGAAGATACGAGAGAGAGAGAGTGACAAGGGTGTTATATCAGAAAGGGCATCTCTGTAGAGCTGCTTCCTGTAGTCTGGACGAGCTTTCCTGGATGCAGGACAGAGCAGCATTAGGTCACTGGTCCTGGCAGAACTGGAGCATGACCCTTATTTTGAGGAGGTTGGATCCTGCTGTTTGTGGTGGGTGGGATGTTGCCCCACGGGGGCTGGTTTTGGGAATGAACCATGCATTTCTGTATTCTCTTGACTCTGTTTGCTTTAACCATTTGGGGGGTTGTTGTTTGGTTCAGCAAGCGCATCTGTGACCGAAGATTCACTGCCCAGCCAGAGGGGTTGTGTCGAGCCAGCCAAGGAGCTTTGGGAGAAGCACAGCCGGCTGCACACCGAGATCCTGGAGCTGCAGAAAGAGACCTTGCAGCTGCAGAAGGAAAAGATCATGCTGGAGAAAGAGAAACTCTTACTGGAAATTGTCAAACTGCGGCGAGAGCTGGACACGTGACCAGCTGCCAGGGAATGATCTGCCTCTCCCCAGTCTGTGGAGCTCAGAGCCCAGTTCAGACCCACTCGGCTCCAAGTACGCTGATCCCTGGAGCATAATGTGCTTGAGTGAAACAAAAATTGCTTGCTGCTCCGAATGAGCAGGAGAGGACTGAGCTGGTGCTGAACTTCACAGACGCGAATGGCAGAGACTCTGGTTCCTGTGCAGAAAAGACCAGAGAAATCACTCCACTGATGCTCTTAACCTGCAGTGAGAGCCACACCCAGGACATTGGGGGGCACCCGTTGTGGCTTTGGTGGCATAGCATAAAACTCGCATATGTTTGGGAGAGCCACAGCACCAAGAAAATAACTCTGCGTGGGCCTACGCGGGGTCCCTTCCTCAGCAGAGTGCCAGAGCAGTCCATGGGCCAGGAAAGACGGTCGTATCTGTGTGTGGTACAGCAGCACAGCGCATCACCCCGGGCTTCACCTGCTGCATCGCGCGTTGCAGAGAAGACTGAACATGTAGCCACACCATTGCTTCCTGTCCCTGCAGGTCCTTCCCCCTTTAGCCGCTAAGCCACGAGCAGGGAATTTAAACCAGTATCTTCTTTTTTCCACGATATAAACTCACTAAGTAGAGAAGCAGCATAGCAGCCCACTCCCTGTCCAAGCCAGGATCCAGCCCTTTACTACGGTGTAAGGAGCTACAGAGCAAAGCCAAAGGGTCTTTCTCGTGGCAGACTCCTGGTGACAAGAGCAGGAGTTTTACCTGAGTAAGAACTTAGGGTTTGGCCTTTAATGTTTACGTATTAAGTTAAAATAAACAAGTGAGCACCGCCAGACTCGTTCCCTGCTGGCACTGCCTGGTTTTCTGCTCTCCTCGTTGCCAGAGGCAACAAGAACCAGAGCGCACACGGGTCTGGTTGCTTTGACCTCCCCTTCTGAGGATTGTCTATCTCATGCCTAAGTTGAATAGTCTAAGTTTCTCCCAGATACCTTAGGAGGCACACCTACTCCTAGCCATTTCCTCATCCTGGCCAGCTGCGCCACCATTCAGGAACAGCCTTGTTTGTATATGACTTGCTTAGAGTTCATTTTAGTTCTTGGGAAAGTGCCTTGCTGTTGACCCTGGCTAGAGCCAGACAAGACCCCAGCAGATACTACAGGCTTCCCACACAACTCTGCCAAAGAATCTCCAGTGTGATCTGGATCAGCCTTTCCATGACAGTCCTGGTCCGTCACTTCTGCTAGTCCCAAAGCATGTGGTGGTTTTGGGATGCAAGAAAAAGCCCACAGAGAACTAAGACTGGTTAGATTGATCATAGATGACCTCTTTTCAGCTGGGAACCGAGGCATCCAGAAGTGAAAGGTCATTGCACTAGTCTACTGCAAGCATCATCTTCCTGCATTACCATCTTATCTCCAGCCCTCTCTTTGGTGCGGATCCTTGCATGGGGAGGAAATGAGTCTCCTGGGGAATTGCTCCCTGCCATGATACAGAACCATTACCAGAGGCCCACCTGCTGACGTATTCTGAGGGCTGCCTGAGTTGAGACCTCAGGATTTGGCTGGAGGAGCAGTGCAGCCAGCACGCTCCACCCTGGGACAGGAAATTGGGACTGAGCCTTGTGCTGGTTGGATGAAACCAGAGCAGCGTTCATGGGGGTTGCTCTGATGCAGCTCTTGCCCAAGGGAGTGGTGGGGAGAGGATTTTAAATGCTGGGGATGGATAAGGTTCTACTGAGTTTGATTGCATTCTGCTCCCTGGACATTCAGAAGCCCGATGACTCCTGTTGCCTTTGAGGTTTTTAGCAAGCTCAGCTAGTGCTCCGACGAGCAGCTGTACCAGTAACTGGCGCGGATGCCTAGCCAAATAAACTTGAGCTCTTCAGAAAGAACAAATCTGTGAGATGTCTGGTGTGGGTTAGGTCAGGTTATTGCCAATCACTGTGTGAAACAAAGCAGGACATTCAAAAGCTGATGTGGGATCTAGGAGCCAGAAGGTGGTGACACCTGTCAGATTGCAGCACACTAGCTTGTCTTGTGGGGACAAGTATGAGAAGTGTACAGATTGGCTGTCTCTCCTGGGGGAACGTGGGTGTCCATAGGGAATGAAATACATTTGAAAAGTAACTGAATGCCTCACTTCCCTTTGTCTTACCTGTGAACCCCAGTGAAATGATTGCCGTGACAAGCAAAAGCAGTATCCTGGGGTTCCATGCTTATTCCCCTGTCTGTGACTCCAACTCTTAACTGCCAGCCTTGCCAAATTAACCTTGATCCTGCAGCCAAGCTGGGCTCTTTCCTTCGCAGCCATCATCACTAGTGACCCTGCCCCCGGCATACAACGGAGGCTGCATGGCTTCGGGTTACATTTGGCAGCTTGAGGTACTGAAGTGGTTGAACTAAATAAGTTTGAAAATTAGCAACTTAGCACATGGCACAAGTGAGGACTAGGCATTTCCTGGCGCTTAGGACAGGGAGCTGGAAGTTAGGACCCCTCTAGGTGCTCTCTGAGCTCTAACACTGGCACCTTGAGCAAGCCAGCTAACCTCAGCAACTCCATGTCCTCACCTGCAAACTGGGGAGAATAGTTCCTCACTAAAGAAAGGATTTGAAATACTTCACGGTCGAGATTCACAGAAGTATTTTCACCAGTCAGACTTGCACTGAGGATCTCCTCCAGTCCTAGCATCCCCAAGCAAAAGACCAACAGCACAAAGCAAATTCATTTTGCAATACTCTAAACCAGAGGTGAGCAGGCCGCGGGACCGTTCTGCCTGGCCCCTGAGCTCCTGGCCCGGGAGGCTAGCCCTCAGCCCCTCCCCCGCTATTCCTCCTCCCCTGCAGCCTCAGCTTATTGTGCTGTGGGTGCAGTGCTCTGGGCAGTGGGCCTGCGAGCTCCTGGGGCAGCACAGCTGCAGAGTCCAGCTTGACCTGGTGCTCTGTGCTGCACGGTGCGTGGCTGGCTCCAGCCGGGTGGCATGGCTGCCTGTCCTGGTGCAGCCACACCACCAGCCACCAGTGCTCCAGGCAGAGTGGTAAGGGGGCAGGGAACAGTGGAGGGGGGTTGGATAGAGGGCAAGGGATGGAGGTGTGGATAGGGGTGGGGGCGGAAAACGGGTTGAATGGGAGCAGGAGTTCCGGGGCGGTCAGGGAGAAAGGGTGGTTGGATGGGGCAGGGGCCCTGGTGGGGCAGTCAGGAAGGAGGGGGAGGTTGGATGGGGCAGCAAGGGGGCAGTTAGGGGCAGAGGGTCCAGAGGCAGTCAGGGGACAGACAGCAGGGGGATGGATGGGGCAGGATGGCTGTCGGGGTGGGAAGGGGGGGGTCAGAAAGGGGGTGGGGCCAGGCCACACCTGGCTATTTGGGGAGGCATAGCTGCCCCTAACTGGCCCTCCATACAATTTGTGAAACCCGATGCAGCCCTCAGGCCAAAAAATTTGCCCACCCCTGCTCTAAACATTTTTCAGTTTCATATAGCATAGTTGCGTAAAGTGGGGGTGACAGAGCACGTATCTCCTTTGTCCTGCGGCGGGCACTAGATGTCACTGCCTGGCTGCTTCTGAAGGCATCATTTGATGGCAATACAGCACCAGTG
The DNA here is from genome assembly GCF_007399415.2 of Gopherus evgoodei. Taxonomy (NCBI): domain Eukaryota; kingdom Metazoa; phylum Chordata; order Testudines; family Testudinidae; genus Gopherus; species Gopherus evgoodei. The sequence goes on along the minus strand of NC_044334.1, from coordinate 18,877,563 downwards.
GGAGAGAGAAGGCGAAGAAGCAGCAGAGCAGCAGTTCTCCACAGATCTGCAGGTGGCAATATTGATGCATAGTTTATGAATCCATCCTTTTGGCACCACGGTCAGTCTCCAGCTGTTCTCTGTAATTTCTGTGCCCAGATGGACAACACCCATTCCCCCGAGGCAGTGCCTTAAATATTTGGGAGAAAATGGCTCCACTAACAAACTATTACAAATGATAGAACTAGATTCATTAAAACACCAGACCTTCCTCCTTGTCCCCTTGGAATTCAGAGGCCCAGCTGGTCAGTGAATTAGGGATTTCACAGGCACCGCAGACCTTTCATGCCTGCCTCAGTTCACACAAACATCAGACCCTCTCTGCCCCTGTCTGTTACATGCCAGGAATTCCACTTTTATTTCTGCGGTACATGCTTAAAGCAGTGGCTGTGGTAGCCTTTTTATGCAAGTCAGTGAAATGGATCTCATGTCACTTCACACCTTTGTTCTTGTCACCATGTCTGTGGCCCGCTCAGCTGCCAGCGTTGCAGGTTTGCTTCTGGGAAGGCAGAGCTGTGTCAGCAGCAGCCCATGAGAGCCCAGGGTTCAGCACTAGCTGCAGTCCTCTGCACCGAGTGGGAGGGATTCTCAAGCACCCTGCTCCTCTTGCAGTGGGTAAGGTACCAAGGGACGATGAGTAGAGAAGGGGACATGAGGATCAATGCACTGAAGCACACAGTTCCTGTCAGGCTAATGTGCTTAGCTACCTGCTGCTTCATAGGCCTTCCTCTGAGTTCTCAGCAGGAATATCTGCATAAGCTGCACTCCTGTGAATCTACCTGCACCCCCCAGGCATGACTTAGGCACTGCAGACTGCCGTGGCTGCTCTCCAGAGTCTGATAAGAACCTGCTGGGCATAATTAAGGGTCTGTGGGGAGCCTTCAAGTGCCAACCAAACAGCTGTGCGTCCTGCCTGATCAAACCCTGCTGACTCTGGTAGTTTCCTCTCTTTGATGGGCCTTGTGGGCGTGTAATGTGTGCTGCCTGTTTGGGAAGACAGGCCTATGTGGGGAGAGGGTTAGATTGGCTGCTGTTGGGGGGGAGGGTGAACGCCCCTCCAAGTTCTCAGCACTTGCTCAAAGCTCCATAGGCCAAGGAGCTGGGGGAGGTGGGTCACGACCTGACCATTTTTAAGCAGTGAGCCCATACCAACGTGTGGTGCTGCCCAAACAGTCTGGCGCATACAGGTGATGTGCTCTGGGCATGAGGTCACACCACCAAGCCAACTTAGCCTGGCCACTCCTCTACACTGAGAAGTGGCTGGGCCAAATGATGCTGTGACCTAGCACCCAGGGATTCTCTTTCTGTACGGCAGCGTGCAGGGGAGCCTGGCGAGAACTTGACTCCTGACAGCACCAGCGCACATGCTGCGGGGGTAGGAGAGATGGAGGCTCGCCAGCCAAGGAAGACCCAGGAGCCCTGGGGAGAACAGGGAATGGGTGAGGACAGGAATGGGGTGCCTGCTGTCCGGGAATAAAGGGACTGGAGTTTGTTTCCCGCCCCCCTGAAACACCTGAATTGGCACTACTGGTTCAGAATCTGGATCTGACCATCCCTGGAGTTCAGATCTGCCCATAATACACAGAGGTCTCAGCCAGGACCTTTGGATCCAGATTTGCTTTCTTATTAATTTTCCACCATTCAGGGCTTTTGGCTCAGATCTGCATTTAATCATGTCTGTGCTGGGTGAGGAGCAATGGCCCTGTATCACACCTCTTCCCAGCTGTGCAAAGCACTCCTTGTGTATTCCACCAGGGCATCATGAAAAACACTCCAGCTCTTTGCAGGCAGCGATCAGCATTTGTGTGAACAGCCCTCAGAGCTGAGACATATTGTCCACTCACCAAGCAGCTGGTACTAGTCAAATGTACTAAGCCAACCCAGAACTGTGGAAGGTGAACGAGCATTCAAAGCCTCCAGCCTAGTTAATCCACAGACTAATCCTGGCACAGGTTAGTCATACCAAAGCAATGCTTTAGACATCCTTTGAGGACAAGGAGAATGAGTGAATCAGACAGGAGGTAAAGAAATTCTCATGCACAAGTTCTCTCTCTAAGGTCTGTCACCTTTGACAAGCGATTGGTAAAAACCATCCTGCTGGAGTTGTAGGTCAGCTTTTCAAAGCAGCAATTACTCTCTTGGGTTTAGGTAGTTACAAGACAAGATGACCTGCACAGCCTGCTTTCTACTCTCTCTTTTAGCCAGCCTGTGAAAATGGAGGGGAGCAATCAATTTACGCTGCAAGGTGTGGGTGTGTAAAGCGGGTGTGCTAAAGTCATCCTGGGTGTAATTCGGAGGGGGGGGTGTCAATGGCACTGCAGCCGGGCTGCATTTAGCCCAGTGGGGCTTGGGCAAGGAAAAGCATTTAGGAAAAATGAAAGGATGTTAGAAGGAATGTTGGCAGCTTCAGGGAGCAGCTTTGTCAGTAGCACAAGACAGCCGGGAGAAAGCACCACATTCTTAGCAAACACACAGCAGGCGCTCTGGAGACTTACCAGCTCAGCAAGGCAGCAACCAGCACAAAATGGCTCCCATAGGGCTGCAGCTGCTTGGCTCTGCCCTATTTAAAGGGCCAGGCCTTGAAAGGCCTGCTGGGAAAAGGGGGCAACCCTAGAGTGGGGAGAGGAGGTAGAGGACAGGTAGCCACAAAGGGAGGGGCTTGAGATTGCTGTGGCAGAGCTTGTGTCTTAGCAGTGATGGTGTTAAGTCACACACACTTCCCAGCCGAACATCAATGGTTTAAGCCCTGAGTGGGAGAAGAAGGATTTTCTGACTTGGCGTAGCTGGCTGCAGGGACCCCAACAGATGCAGGACTCAGGCTGCAGCAAGTGCAAGCATGTGAGCTAGGCACGTTACGTAGGTGTCTCTTTAAGGCCTGAATCTGTGCAGGCCTAAGCCCCTCCAGTTAAGTCAATGGGAGCTGAGTGCCCTTGGTGAATGGCTGGGCCCAGTCCTGCTAGCCCCAGCCAGTGAGTCTTAGGCTCCTCATACATGTCAGACTTCCGGTCACGGAGAAGCCTTGCTCCAGCCTGCTGGAGGGCTCGTTGTTTTAGCAGCCTGTGGCATTCACGGCTCTGCTCATCAGACAGGGTCATTCACTAAGATGGGCAGCCCTGGGCAGGGAGCAAGCTACCATTTGTAAATGCTAGCGAGGTGCTGGGCTAAGTCTGGCTTGAGTGTCTCTAAACCCCCCTCTTAAAGGCCCTGTATCCCTTCTCAGCCTGCCACCTGGGAGGGGTCTGTGCTGTAGCTAATGCCCTCTCCCCAGGTCCATAGCACAGCCAAAGCATTGGGGCGTGATCATTTCGCAGCCACACAATGTGTGTGCTGGTTGCTGAGCACCGTTACTCTCTAGGGTGCTGCCCCTCTGCTGTCTGCAGAAAGCCCTGGGGATGAGATGGTCCTTTGGGGTAGAGTCACTGTCACAGCTCCGGCTGCTCTGCTCCCTGGTGGGCCCAGGCTCCCCATGCATTGCCTGGGGTGAGTTAAGTGCTGAAAGGAGAGATTCGCAGAAGCCAGTGAAGCGAGGGTGTGATTGCAGCAGGCATAGCCATCCCCAAGCCAGCCTGCACCAACCTAGATTGAGTAACCCCAGCAGCACAGCACGGGCTCGCCGCTCATGTCTGCTCAGGGTCCTGGGTGGGGTTGGTCATGGAAGGCGCAGCGAGCCCACGCTGCCACAGCTACGCTGCTAACGTCACGTGAGCTAGCTGGGATCAAGCTGGATCAAAGCTAGCTCAGGTATGTCTACAGGGCTGCACTCACACACCCGTCACAGCGTCAACATACCCTGAGGGGGAGCCACCTAGGTTAGGCAGTAGGACATGCTTCAGTGAAGGGCAGGGCTTAAACCCAGCTCCTCCAGCCCTGACGGATGCGCTAGAAGGAGGCACCTATCGCTGCTTGTGTTTCTCGGCTGCGTACCCTCTCCTGGAGCGAGGCGCCTAAGCCAGGGGCACCCTGTTTCAGAGAAAACAGGAGCCACGCACCCCCACCCCATCACAGCCAATAGCCCAGCACATGCAGCTGGGATTCAAACCACTGCTCTGCCTGATTTGGAGCAGGGACTTGAAGCCATGTCCCTAAGCAGCAGGCAATTGGCTACTCTCTCAAGCTCTCCTGTGGGAGCTGGCCGCTGTATAACTAGCTAGATATTTATTGAGCCAGAGCGAGGGCATTCCCCTGCCTGGAGCATGGGAGAGTCAGGCTCAAGCCCTCCTCCAAGCGCAGAGTGCAGATTCCAACTTGGAGCTCTAACAGCTGCAGGGTGAGCCCTACAGCCCCAGGGCAACCTCCTACAGCCCCAGGGTGAGCCCCAGCAGCCCCAGGGCGAGCCCTACAGCCCCAGGGCAACCTCCTACAGCCCCAGGGTGAGCCCCAGCAGCCCCAGGGCGAGCCCTACAGCCCCAGGGCGACCTCCTACAGCCCCAGGGTGAGCCCCAGCAGCCCCAGGGCGAGCCCTACAGCCCCAGGGTAACCTCCTACAGCCCCAGGGTGAGCCCCAGCAGCCCCACGGCAAGTCCCTGCAGCCCCAGGGTAAGCCCTACAGCCCCAGGGTAACCTCCTACAGCCCCAGGGCGAGCCCCTAAAGCCCCAGGGCGAGCCCCTAAAGCCCCAGGGTGAGCCCTTACAGCCCCAGGGCGAGCCCTAACCCTTACAGCACACCCCCACCCCCTCACTCTATCTTCCCAGCCTGCTTGTGCTCGGCTGTCTTGTGCCGGTTTGCCATGCTCTGAGGGACCATCATGTACAATATGGCTTTGCAAAGCCAGGCACAATGGGGGTGCTGAGCTGGTTGGGGGCTCTACATGTTATTGCAGTACCAGTGACAGTTACGGAGCTGGACCCAATGACCAGACAGGTGGGTGCTTCTATTTCCCAGCTCTGTGATTCTGGGGAAACTGAGGTGCAGAAAGATGGAAGCCAACATTTTCAAACTTGAATACGCACCCCTAGGCACAAAAATTCACGTAGAGCAAGGATCTGATTTTTGCATGTGGATGTAAGGGCCTACAGCTGCGCACCCATGTCTGAAAACATTGGCCGTAGCACTCTGGCTTTCTGGAACCACGGTGTTTGAATAATGTTATTCTTAATGAACTGAGCTGTGTTGACAGGCCTGGCTGTGTTGACATTTTCATTTTTGTCTGGGAACATGGCAGTGTTTGAATGCTCTGGAATGCTGGCTTGGCCAGGGAGGTGGGAGGGGACCGCAGGGCAAGAAGCCAAGCTCCAGCCTGTGTGACTGTGCCGTCAGAGGGATGGTGGGAGTATTTCATCGCCTCCTCTCCCACCAGGCTTTGTAAGCCCGCGTCTCTGTTGCACGGCCCGCTTCTGAGGGAACTGCTTTTGGTTGAGGAGCAAATATTTCCTGCTGGAGCCAGAAGCAAAAACCTGCCCTGCTCCATGGCAGCATCAATCTGCATCTCTCTGTGACTCCTCGCCCAACACGGCAACTTTGCGCAAGCAGCTCTGTGCCCCTGTGCAAAGCTACCGTCCTGGGTGAGAGAACCACTGATGGGGGAACTCTAAGAGAGACGGCAGCTGGGACTGGGTCTACATTTGGACCTCACCTGATCACCCATCCCCAACAAGCGTCACATTCCTGGTCCGTCCCTAGGATGGGCCTACGCGGCCTGGAAATCAAACACACTTCTCCAATGCAGCTCCCTTTTGCCAAGATCTCCCTTCACGCTGGGTCTATTGCTGACATCCCCCTCCCTCACTGTTCCCTCTGTTAGAACTCATCTCGCTCTTTTTCCCTTGGGCAGCGTCCTCTGCCACCCATCTCCCCCTGTCTAACACCCCCTCCGTGTCTGAGCTGGCTGGGCCTAACCCAGCACTCTCCTCCCTCTAAGTACAGGGACCAGCCTTCCCCTGTTCAGTGCTGCTAATCCCAGCAATCGCTGCTGTCAGGGCCGATCAGGCACTGAGTCAAAACCTAGAGTGATTGATCATATGTCCCGTTTTGGCCAGGACAGTCACTTTTTTAAGGATCAGCTGGCAAGAGCGAATGGGACAAATGCACCGTTCAAGGAGCGTTGCTGGCATCCCTTTCTCCCATAGGCCATTTCAGGGCAACAAAGCATTGTGCTGAGCTGGCCAAAGCAGGTGGGCTCCACGTACTGCTTGAGTGACACACAGAGTCCGGAGGGCATGGCGCTATGGGCAATCAGCACAGAGACCCCTTGGAGCAGGTGGTTTTCTTACTACACATGCACTTGGAAGGAGCAGGACTACAACTCAGAGCTCCCTGGCCCCCTGAAAAAAGGGGTTTCCGACAGGGGAAACAGCTTGAGAGCTTTCCCCACCAGGCCCGCTCAGAAAGAAGGGCTGGTATGTTTCTTCCCCACCCCTCCCCTGATGCAGGCTTCTCGGGAGCTGCAGAAGCATACAAACTTTTTAGCTTAAACTTTAATCGCCCTGTGGGAAGCAGAGGCCCTAAACAGCATAGCCAATGGGCTGTGCTCCAGGCTCAAACAGGAGCAGCATCTCTCCTTGCTCCCAGGGAGCACAAGACAGGTACAGCCTGCTACCCCATGCATGATGCCCGGATCAAAGTCATCCAGCAGAAGAGTCACATGAGGACTGTCTGGACCACAGTATGGATGAAAAAGAATGAGAATGTTGCTCAGAAAGAGCTGTAACGGGTCTGGGCAGTAATTGGTTCCCCATACTTTGATCGTACTGGAGGGTAAATCCATTTTGGGATGAAGTAATACACAGCTTAAATGTGCTTTGGAAATGGGTATCCCCTAATGCCTCATTTTCTGATACTAGGAGATTTTCAAGACCTTGACAATCTGAATGGACAGTATAAATGCCCTTTTAAGAGCAACAGCTGTTGCAAAAAGGATAATGCTACATAATAGAGCTTGATTGTCACAGACAGGTGCCAAGGCAAAGCAAATAGGCCAATTCAGAAAAACATTTGTGATAAGCTAGAGGAGTTATGTCCATCCTCTCTATATACATAACACTGCCATCACAGCAATATTACCTAGAAAAGGTGTAATATAGCTATATTTGTGGCAAAGCATTTGTGTTGTCCGTATATAAAATGTGCACCTCTCACCCCCATCCTTTCCTTTTAAAGAGAAATTAAATTGGGGGTGGGGGGGATATTTGACCAATTTAAGGTGGTTTTGGGGGTTATATTCCACACTTCAGTTACACTGTAATTCAATTACAATGTAACAAACATACCTTGTATCTATCTCCACTCCCTTTGAAATCATCATCTCAAAGCAACATCGGAGAAATACAATGGATTATCCAAAGGCATTACTTTCGCTTGGTGATCTAGGGCTTAAGTGTAAATCAAATGAGATTAATCAAAACCTTAGGGGTGTTCAGTTTAATTCAGGCAAAAACCGTTACTAGAGGCAATTTACTGGACTAGGCAGGTCTCTGCTCTGCTCGAGTAGTAGAACGCTATGAAATAAATGATGTTACAGATTGAGTGGGATACTTATGTTTTAGAAACAAGTCAAGAACTTGTGAGGAACCAGCTAAGTGACTAGTTAGATGGTCTCTAAGAAAACCACATAATGGAATAGTTGGGTCGGGACTAAACTGGCATTTTCCTTACATCCAACGTTAACCCGAATTCACACACACTATTTTCCTAACTCAGAGTCCTCTAGGATCTGTACCATCTTCAGTCAAACGGTCCATCTTTATCCTAGAAAGAAAAGGGATTATAATGGTCAAGAATATTATCTTGTGAAATGTATCCAACCACGAACCTTAGGTTTTTACTGTCTTTATTCAAAGTAACTCAAGTACATGTTTTTGTACAACAGCAGACCTAGCACAGGATATGGCTGTGGATACATGAAGTGATAAGGTTCAGAACAATTACTACAATATTAAAAGCTGGAAATTGTTTCACTCCAGAATTGTGTTCATTGAAAAAGACATGGGAGCAACACTAGGAACTCCAGATGCCAGTGCTCTGGTACACACAGAGATGGTGAGAAGCTCTTGTGCTATATGGAGCTCGATGGAGCTTAGAGCAACAGGAAAAGCCAGTAGAAGAACAAGGAGCCTATTAGTAAGTGCTTAAAAAAATATATGATATTTGGTAGAGATTGTTTATAAGGCAGGAGGTTGGATATAAGGCAGAAGGTTGGATCATAATCTTTCCTTTGGCCTGAACATCTATAGCTGGGGATTTCAATGGAGCCAAGTGAGTTAGGAGCCCAGTTCCCACTGAAAGTCAACAGGAGACTGGTGTCTAATGCCTTTAGGCCTCATTGAAAACAATTTCTGCCTGTGAATAACATCCATGAAGGCTCAGTTTCTGTCATGTCAGGAGACAGAGGCAGGGGAGAAGAGGGGGGCAGGGGCTTGATAGTTGGACCATATGACTGAGCTCCTATGGAGGACCCATGAAGGAGCCGAGTGGCAGGTTGGAGCATGTACATATGTGCTGTCCAGGTGGGCTTGTTTTGTTTTACCTGAGATTTGAACCTGACTTCCCAAGAACAGATTTGACCAGCATACACAACTCCATTAGAAAAAGGAGAACATGGCCCCTGAATTGGACACAGACAATATGACAGAGGAGGATACAGGAGCCATCAACTCAAATGGACCAGAAGATGCTGAAGAGATAACATCAGTGGACAGACAAAGGGAACAATGCCATAAGATAACGGTCTCACTGCCACATAAATAGCAAGGCAAAGCCGAGGCCCAGATTGTTAACGCAGGAACCACTGATCCTTGCATAATATTCCACTGCAAAAGTGTTTCTGTTACACTAAAAAACCAGTGGAGATCTGATCATTTTATCGGACGTAGAACGGATGCAGTGAAGGGACAGCAAAGAAGTAGACACAGGGCCTGTTGCAAAGCCCCCTGAAGCCTTGATAATGACTTCAGTAAGCACACGGTAGGCCCTGTAGAGTCCAATCCTGTGATATTAATAATTATGGGTGCTCAGCATCACACAGAATCAGGCCCTTATTGTGCTCCTCAGCCAGACCAGAGGTTGTAAAAGGCCAACTGTGTTTCTATGGATAAACTAAGGTGCAGCTAACAAATTTATTTAATAAATGAATTCTCTCTGAATAATGGTCGGTCTTCCAGCTTTTCAGATTGTATGGCCTCTTCCCAACTGGGATATGTTTTATTTTTCAATTAATAACCTATGTTAAATGTAATTTGCAAAAAGCCAACTTTTGGACTGAAGTTCCTTTGGAAGGAGCAAGCACAGCATGCCATGGGGAATAACAGTGCCATGGGAGAAGCCCACAGAGTGGAGGGAACTACGTCAGGAAGAGGCCCAAGGAAGCACAGTGTAGAAGCAGGAAAGTCACCTGTGGTCTGACCTGGGAGAGTAGCCCCAGGATTCTGTATGTCATCACATGATCACATACAACCTAGGAACCAAAAATATCCTAGACTGTTTTTCCAGACATTAAGCGAAGTAGTTGTCAGTTGCAGTTATTCCAAAGTCCCCAGGTCTCTGGGACATGATCCACCATCAAAAAAGCATTAACCATTTTCCTCTTGCTTTTAAAGTCCTCAGATTAGGGGGTGGCTATTCCAAGGGCTTCAGAAAACTCAAGACCAAAGTGCACTGAGGTCTAACCCTCTTCAATAAATAGAAAGCTTGAAGGTCCTGAACCGTGTGTTACTGTCATCTGAAAAATGGGGTGCAAGTGTGGCTGAGATATTTTACTGGGGCAGAGAGAGAGAGCGCGAGCTCATATTTTTAAACATATCACTCATGTTAAAGCATTACAAACAACAAGTGGAGAAAAAAACTCTTATGCTATTTTCTGGACTTTTCCCAAGACAAAAGTGCAGATTTGTCACTGCCTTTACTCTGATCTTGAGGAGATTGAATGACATGTAATACACCATCCTGTTTGAATCACTCAAGTATCAAGAGAAAAGCAACGCAATCAACTTTAAAAGTTCGGAAGCACAGAGAAGAAAAGTTGCATCTTTTAAGACTTTGCTTTTTGAAAGGAATGTGTGAATGGCCAGTCGAAGGACTTGGGTTTTTTTGGAAACAGTTCCACAGCTAACTGACATTTCCCATGTCATTCCAAATAACCATGACATCACTTCCTCTCTCAGATTTGGCCTCATTCCAATATTTGTCCATCATTAACTTTGGTGCTGGGGTTCTAACAAATTTCTTCTCTTTTTAAAAAAATGTTTTTTTAAATAGGGTTATTGCAATTTTCTTCTTTTCTTTTGTTGTTAAAATCTGCAAAATAATGGGGCACAGAAGAAGAGTGGTCTTCCATTCTAGCTGCAGTGCTGGAGGTAGGTAGCAAGGTTTCTGCAATATAAAGTCCAAAAGAACAAAGACAGGCTTGTGTTTTCAAGCAATACATAGGTATGTGGCCAAAAATATAAATTTCATAGGAAGTGAGAGTTTCTAATGAAAGTGATACAAGGTAAAAAGTGTAGCAAGAACTTCATTCAAAGGAGGTCTGCCCTTCACTTCTGCCTGTTTTCTAGTGATAACCAGAAAAGGCTGGGTCATCAGCTTCAATCGGTCACTCTCCCCTTCTCCTTGAAAGTTCATGACCCAGGTTGACAGAAGGTTACACAAAGATGAGCGACAGCGGAGGACACACACAGTTCTCATGCAGAGACTCCTGGATCCATGAACCCTGGCACCCAGCAATGGAGGTAGCAGTCCAGAATGTCCTGAAATTGGAAGCACAGCCCAGGAGCAGGACTGGGTTAATCTTCCATCTCACAGAATCCACCACAGCTCCATGAGCAAGAGTGGCCCGTGAGTGGAGCTTCCAGCATTGCCAACCCCAGATGTTCAAAAATCATGAGCCACCTCCCCCCTCCGCCCCAAATCACTGGCTTAAAAATAAGAAGCTTGTAAAAATTAGTAAGTTTACGGTTCTTTTTATTTGCCTTCTGGTTTTCAAGCACGTCACATTTTCAGCTTTTCTCTGCAAAAATGAAGGTCAGAAGTGTATTTTTCTGGGTGAAAGCTAAGAGTCTTGTGGGATCACATGACTCCAGGTTTTGAGAAAACTACTAGATAGTATAAAACTCACAATTAAACCACTAGAGCTGGCAACACTGATTCCCACACCGCACAACACGGGCCAGAACAGCCGCTGGGATTCCAGCTATTGCAACCCTGGGGTGCCGAGCAGCATGGAAAGGCTCCAGGGGACATAAACTGCATTCAGCTCTACTTGGCCTGGGGAGCGCTGCCTCAGTTCTCTGTAGGGAAGGGAAGTCAGAAAGGGAAGGTCTGTGAAGACCCACCCACCCCATGCCCTGGGCTGTTGAGAGCAGCACTGTCCTTGCATGCTGCTCAGTCTAGGTCATTGTCCCCCTCTTCAAATGCCACCCGGTTCCCTTCTGCTCTCCAGGTCCAGCTTAGCGTCTTGTCTTAGTCTCCCAGGTCCTGTATAGCGTCGCCCTGCCCCTGCCTCAAGGGGATCCCGCCTCACTTCACAAGCCTTCCTTCTGCTTATGCATCCCGCCTCCCGCCAGCAGCCTGTCCTTTGTAGGTGGCTCGGGCACATGCTGCTGCAAATGTAGCCCTGGCAGGAGGAGCTGGGGGTTGCAGGGAACATATGCCAGCCCTTTGGCAGGACAGTGCAGATGGCCACTCTGCAAGGAGCCTAACGCTGCCCAAACCCAGTGGGCAGGACTGGGGCAGGCACAGGACACAGGGGATGTGTCTGCTCACTCTCCCCAAAGGTGGTTTGCGATTCTGGCTTGGGGGCTTCCCAGCCAGACACAAAGTGGGGCAGGAAATAAACCAAATAAAGGACAAAATCCTTCCTCAGTAACACTGACAGTCCTTTGGGCTAAGCTGGCTGAGTAACATCATCACTCCTCAGTCACTTACCTGGCTCCCTCCAGCCCATCCCCCTTGCATCGGGCCCTGCTGCCCACAGCGTCCGGCCGGCACTCCACACAGACTCGCCTCTCTCTCATCAGCTGGCTGCTCCACGAGTGCAGGCGGCAGGCGGCTCCCACCTGCTTCAGGCGGAAATAGACGCAGTAACTGGAAAGGGAGAGGGAGAGAATTAGCCAGGATGCCAACACCCCTCTGCAATGGGTTTCTGCTCCCACAGGGGCGGGGGTGGCCTGTGGTGAGAAGAGAGGTTTGCATTTGCTGGAGAAATGCTCCATTTGCCTAGAGACCCAACATGTCAGCAACAGGCCCAGTGCACACTCTCCTGTCGCTATCTGACCTCCCTGAAATCCCCAGACTTTAAACCAGCTGCTTGAATAACCCGACCAGGATCAGTACTCCATGGGCACAGACTCCAAGAGGCTCTCACACAAATCCTCCACTAGCAACATTTTGATGCTAAATGCAACCCGGTAGCAGCCTTGCCACTGAATGAGAAATCCCAAGGCAGGATGGTCACCCAAATCCTGCTGCCGCCTCTGAACCTCACCACGTGTCCCTGCAAAAGGAGAAGTTCTGCCCTGGGATTGTATCTGGCATGAGCTTCCCCCGTCAGACATCTCACAGTCATGCCTAGGATGCCGAAGACAACTCATTGCCGCTTTCAGTGCCGTGTGGGAGGAGGGGTGGCCAGGCACAGCCACCCCCAGAACAGCTGACCAGTTGCTCTAAATTTGTGCCCCGGGCCAAAGCAAGCCCTGAATTGGGGAAACATAAATGTTGCCTAGAGCCCCTACAAGGCCGAGTTTCCTTGTGTAAAATGGGTCTAGAGAGATGCCCTGGTTTAGCTACTGTCTCTATAAGTAACGGCTTCAGCAGAGAGCTGCTTAGGGGCAGAATAACTATTAGATATTCATCCCTCACTGTGGCATTCATAAACGTTTGCCATCGTTCTGCCCCTCGACTGGCTGCGGTTACTTGTCTGCCTGATGTTCCTTTCCTGGCCATCCCCAGCAGCTGAGCTTATCTGGGCCTTAATCACCTCTTCAGAACAGAAGGGGGGGAAAAAACAAAACCCTGAAGGCCCCTTGGAGGAGGAGGAGGAGGAGGCTTGGCAAGCTGACAGCTGTAAAGCAACCGCAATGCACTGGCTGACTTAGGGGGATTGCTTCAGATCAGAACTTCCCCTCCTCCTGCCTTTGGGAAAGCGCAGGCCCCGATATCCCCAGTGGTGCAGGCAGCTTTGCTTTGAAGTGTGTAGCCTGTCTGTCTGCATCCCTTCCTCCCCTCCTCCTCAACACTGGCAGTGCCAAGGAGCCTGCCTGCAAGGGGCACCAGGAGCAGTTTCTAGCTTGTGTCTCCACCTGGTCATGTACTTCCAGGGAAGGAGAAATCCGCAGCAGGGCCCCACCTGGACAAGAGCATGTTATGGAGGTTCCTTTTGCTGTGCAGCGTGGCGGTGGGGTCACCTGACTGGTTGAGGGAGGCCCTACTGATCAGAATGTGTCCCCTGCTCCTCGGGGGCAACTGGGATGATTTCCTGCTTGCAGGGGGAGTAGAAAAGTCAGTGGGGCTGGACGACCTCACAGCCAGTGCTTCTAACTCTCCTGCATGCTAGTCTGCCTCTTCCCTGTGGCCTTGCAGCAGGCAGCATGTTCTCTCTGCAAATGGCTGCTGGGCCAGGTAGGTGGGGAGGGGATCAGTTGGGAGCATTTTCCATCTGCCACATTTAAAATATCTGGGGTACATTTGGGATTCATAACCCATTGGCTCACTGCTGTCACCAGCATGCATACCCAGTTTCTTGGGCAGAGGGACCCCCCCGGCTGCATGCTGCCTTCGTCCCTCACTGGCTCCATCTCTGGGACCGGTGTTAAAAGAAGCCATCTGATTTTCAGCCCATCCTGCCCATGTTCTATGGCTTGTCTTGGCAGCATCTACCCATGTAGTCCTGACTGCAATGGCGCCCTGAGTCTCCTGTTCAGCATCAGCTCGTCTGCGCTCCTCAGGCCTGATCTCTGTACTCCTCCTCAGGCTTTGGTGTCCAGCCTCGTCTAGAAACCTCTCTACTGTTTGTGGGCTTGGCTAGTTCTCCCATCCATCTCTCACCACTTATCCTGGGCTGGTCAACACTGGACAATTCAGTCGGCTTAATTACATCACTCGAGGCTGTGAAAAAGTTTGTGCCCTGTGTGATGTAATTAAGCCAACCACTAGGCCAGTGGAAGAATTATTCCATCAACTGAGCTACTCCCTCTTGGGGAGGTGGATTTACTACAGGGACGGAAGAACCCCTCCTGTTGCTGTGGTCTCTCCGCTCAGAGTGGCAGCCCAGGCACCCATGTACGCAGAGCTGCTAGATTCCTGCATGTCGACACCCGGAGTTTTCTCCCTGCACACCCTCCCTTCAAAGCACACCAGCTGCCACGGCTGCAAAGGAAGTGCCATGAGATTCTGCAGGTAAAAACATCAGAGACGTGCACACCTGGGAGGAGGTGCAAGTGACAGCTGCTGTTGCCTAGGCCTGGCTGGAACAGGAAAGCAGCAGCTGTATTCCCACTTTGTGCTCCAACTGAAGGTTTCAAACACTCATCCAAGGGAATTTCAGGAAGGAGACAGTGCAGCAACGCAGCTCCCAGGGCGGAGACAGAGCCATGGAGGACAGCAAGGCGGTTTTCACTGCATAAGGATTGGGAAACTGCTCCCCAAAATGACTATTTTAAATGCAACCATCTTCCCCCAGATTTCACAGGAGCTTTGTCGTGAGGGTGTTTTTGCACATTTAAACCATTTCTGACGTCAATCGAAATGCAAACACCTCTGTTCTCTTGGGTTTGGATGTGTGGCTCACAGAGTGACTTCCGGGGTGTGAACAATTCCATTCTGGGAGCTCCCGCTGGGGTGAAACCAAAGAGAAACAGAACGCCTTTAAGAAGTACTGGAACGGCAGCTGCTCCAGTGAGCGATAAGGTAGCACAGATTGGGTGCAACAATGCTGCAGCGGTTGCGTGACAGGAGCTGAGGCCAAGGGTGGAGGTGCAGAGGGTTCTGCTGTATTCCAGCCCCGCTGCTCCAAGCTACAGCTTTGATTGCATCCCTTAATTAGCCCAAAGTCATGAGTTGGCATGGAGCTGTGAGAACTCGGCAGCCAGACAGACAGTCAGTGGAACAGCAGCAGGAGGCCCTGGCATTACCACACTGGGCCCTGGGGCTACTATGCTACACCAAGAAATGCCCCAACTCCCTTCCAAGCCACACACCAGCCACTACCACACTTCCTCCTTACCAGCTCCTAGGCCCACCTTGGAAAATGGCCACGCCTGGTCCCTTCCCTGCGGCTGGAGCAGGTAGCCGCCCATAAGGCCTCTATGCCTCCTCCTTATGGGCTGGCTTCCTAGGACAGCACACAAGCACGTGTGCTGATTGCCACTCAGGATACGCCTGAATGCCGCTGGGAGTGGGCTTCCCAGCCCAGGGAGAGACACGCTAGCACAGCTCGAGCTATAGCTGAGGGGAGTATGGGCAAGCAGTGACTTGATTTAGCTGCCTGGTTACATGCCAAAGGGGTGTGGGGGGGGTTGTATTTGGACAGCTAGACCAAGCCACTGGCTACGCTTCCCCTGGCTACACTGCTCACTAGCTGGACCACAGGGTAAACACGCCTGGATTGGTTCAGCCCTCATGGCAATAACCTCAGTGAAGACACAGCTCTGTCCACCTATTCTTCCTCGTATTGGTCTCACGCTTTCCCCATTTCCATACTTCTGACCAAGATGCACCAGAGTTTGTGGCTGTAGAGCAGGGGGCTTGTTCTAACCTTCAGGAGGAGGCTGGAAGAAGACCTGGCCGTGAGAGTAGAAAGGGGGTGGACCAGGGCTGCTTAGCATGGGAAAGAGGCTGGACAGAATGGGAAAAAAAGCAGAGATGGGGATTTGAGTGCCCAGGATTGAGGGGCGAACGACTCCAAACAGCCTGATACACAAAGGTCTTGTGTTTCTCGTTTCAGGCTCGCAGCCTCCTCTGTAGATGCAGATCCACCCCACTGCCCACACCCAGCAGCCGGCAGAACACATTTCTGTTCTCATTCCCTCGTCCACACAGCCATCTCCTCCTCCAAGCAGCGCTGAAATCCTTCCGAGCACCTCCCCAGTTGGATCCCTGCAAACTGTGCTGAGCCCCACCCCATGTAATGATCCCAGCCCTCTGCCCCTCGCCCTGCAGATGCTTCACAAACCCAACTAGCCTGAGAATAGCACTGCTTGTGAGAAGGGGATTTACAGCCTGGGGCTAGTTAATCAGCTACCCTGCGGCTTATCAGTTACAAGGGGGGAGGCTTACAGCTAACTAGGAAAATCCTAGACAGAAAAGAAAAAAAGATGAAAAAGCCCATTAAGATAATCTGGCCCATCTCACTTCCAACGCAAGATACATTCCCCCAAGAGAGAGCACATCAGACAATAAACTGACTACACCTGCTCTAAAGAGGAACTCAATCTTTTTGTTTAAAGGGATTCCCCTGCCATACCATCAGGGTGCATCTGTCAATAGCTGAGCAGTTTGAAACCACTCTCTGGGCCAGATGTTCCACTGGCATAAGTCAGCATAGCTTGACTGAAGCAAGACCAATTGAAACCAGCTGGCAATCTGGTCTGGTGTGTCCCCTTGCATTCTCTGTGGAGATGGAGCAGGAAGTCAGCCCCTTGATCTAGTCTGCACTGGAGCTGGTTTGAACACAGAGGTCCCAGGGCCCGCCTCGCCCCTGCTCTCCAGAAGTCAGATCCATGCTGTTTTTGTGACACTCTGCTCTAGCCCCAAGATAGTTTTCCATAGGTCATGGCATGCTCAGCATGGACACGCTCAGAAGCCTAGCATGCAAACGATGCATTTCAGACCCACCTTGTGTAACACGGTCCCCAAGGCAGCAGTCAGCGTTTCCTAATTAACAGCAGATGTGCTTTTGGGAACAACATTAGTAACAATGATTTTCCATCATGTGATGGATTTGTGACTATACTTCTCACCCGTGCCTTAAGAGGCCTTCAGAAGGGCATTTGCAGCTCACGTGCTGCGACAGTACTAGACGGCTGCCTACATCCATTGGCCAACACCACTGAGAATGTTGAGATACACAAATAAGTCTCACTTGTTAAATGGTTTTTTCTCCTGTTGTGTGTGATCTCTGTACTTCTGGAAGTAAAGGAGGATCGTGCTAATCAGAACCAAGCATCAGCCCCGATCCTGCAATCTGTTCCATGCGGGCGGAACAGAGCAATATCATAGCAGCAGGTACTAGCTGGCTTCTCTCACATGACCCTGCCCAGGCACCTCCACCCAGATGTGACACTCACCACTACAGTTCTCTCCTCTCCCTGCTGGTCAGTTGCAGTTTGCAGATGAGCAAATCATACAGAGCAAATACATTAACCAGACAAAATTTAATCTCTTCTCCTCCTGGAACATTTATAAGCAGGTCATGGTCTATTCGAGATCCAAAATGACTGGACAAATGTTTGCACATCTTGTTATAACTCTCTGGATCGATCGTGAGCACTCCTCTGTGACTAGTCACTATTTGCTCTTTAGTTGCGATAGGTCAGCCAGATCACATGGCACAGTTTCAATGCACGGACTGAAGGGGCAACTACCAGTGCACATTCGAGCGCTTGCATATTTAAAGCGCGATTTCCAGACAGATTCGCATCAAAGCCTGGTAGCAGCACCTTGCACTCAATGCCACGGCTGATGGGATTGCGGGATCAGAAATGCCCACAAGGACACGTAGGGGAGTCACAGGCTTGCCTGCTTCCAAACACGGGTGGCTCTGGATATGCTGGCAATTCTATGGATTTATCAAATGTGTAACGCCCCCCAGGGGAACCTGCAAGGTAGCTGTGGCTGCAAGACTAGAAGTGAGGGGCAAGCAAGCTTGCCAGGGACTGTGCAGAAAGTCCCTAGCAGCCTGTGGTACAGCAGAGCCCCAGTGAGGCCGAAGGGACAGGGCTTTCTTCAGTGCTGGAATGGGATTCCTGAGACGACAGCACAGAGCCTCTCATCACAGAATTACAAGCACAATGTAATATTATTAACCTCCCTGGCTGAACCCTGAATGCCAGCAAAATGTATCTGTTGATAACAACTCCTATCTAGCACTCTACACAGGAGCATCATTAGCCCGATTTTACAGGTGGGGAACTCGGGCAGAGAGCAGAAGTGACTCGAAGTCACACAGCAGACCAGTGGCAGAGCTGGGGGTAGGACACAGGTCTCCTGAGTCCTAATCTGGAGATCTTGCCACTAGGCCACGGCACCTCCCTATTGTTAATGGAGAACATGAAATAGAGCAAGTTATGCCTCGAGCAGCGTCTCTGGAAAGGAGATGAGGAGCTACCAGGAGTTCTCCAAGAGCCTCAAGCTGACAGTTTCTGTAGCAGCGCAATGGAGGCACAGACAGTGATAATTCCCTTTCTACAGAGCCTTTCCTCCAAGGATCACAAAGCCCCTTACAAACACTGAATTAACCTTGTCTCATCGCACTGCTGAGAGGCTGGGGAATAACACTATTCCCACTACACAGGTGGGGAAACAGAGGCACAGGTGAGGAAAGGGACTTGCCCAAAGTGTCATGGTGAATCAGTGGCAGAGTCCGGAAGAGAGTCCAGGAATTTCAGTTCCCAGTCCTCTGCTCTAACCCCTAGATAGCATTGCTGCTCTGTGTAGATATGGCCTTAACTCACCATGTCACAGAAAGAAACTGAAGAATACACCAAAGAGCGACTGACACAGGAAATGGCTTCCAGGTTTTCTCCTCACAATCCTCCAGCAGAACATGGAATTCTCCACAGGCTTTCTCCTCCCTCATGGCAGCTTCAGCAGTTCCATACATCCAGGCTGAGAGCCAGTGATTTCTCTACACCCCCCTTGAATTTCCCCAACACCCCACCCCCAGTTTTGTGAACTAGTTACATGCCAAACCTGGTGTCTGAACTTTGCGACTTTGTCCTCACCCACAACTATTTCACATTTGGGGATAATATATACCTTCAAGTCAGCAGCACTGCTATGGATACCCGCATGGCCCATAGTATGCCAACATTTTTATGGCTGACTTAGAACAACACTTCCTCAGCTCTCATTCCCCTAATGCCCCTACTCTACACTGATGACATCTTCATCATCTGGACCCATGGAAAAGAAGCCCTTGAAGAATTCCACCATTATTTCAACAATTTCCATCCCACCATCCACCTCAGCCTAGAACAATCCACACAAGCGGTCCATTTCCTTGACACTACTGTGCTGATAAGCGATGGTTACATAAAAAACACCCTACACCAGAAACCTACTGTCTGCTATACTTACCTACATGCCTCCAGCTTCTATCCAGAACACACCACACGATTCACTGTCTTCAGCCAAGCTCTAAGATACAACCGCATTTGTGCCAATCCCTCAGACAGAGACAAGATCTCTATCAAGCATTCTTAAAACTACAATACCCACCTGCTGAAGTGAAAAAACAGATTGACAGAGCCAGAAGAGTACCCAGAAGTCACCTACTACAAGACATTCCCAACAAAGAAAATAACAGAACCCCACTAGCTGTTACCTTCAGCCCCCAACTAAAACCTCTCCAGCACATCATCAAAGATCATAGAATCACAGAATATCAGGTTGGAAGGGACCTCAGGAGGTCATCTAGTCCAACCCCCTGCTCAAAGCAGGACCAATTCCCAACTAAATCATCCCAGCCAGGGCTTTGTCAAGCCTGACCTTAAAAACCTCTAAAGGAAGGAGATTCCACCACCTCCCTAGGTAACCCATTCCAGTGCTTCACCACTCTCTGAGTGAAAAAGTTTTTCCTAATATCCAACTTAAACCTCCCCCACTGCAACTTGAGACCATTACTCCTTGTTCTGTCATCGGGTACCACTGAGAACAGTCTAGATCCATCCTCTTTGGAACTCCCTTTCAGGTAGTTGAGAGCAGCTATCAAATCCCCCCTCATTCTTCTCTTCTGCAGACTAAACAATCCCAGTTCCTTCAGCCTCTCCTCATAAGTCCTGTGCTCCAGCCCTCTAATCATTTTTGTTGCCCTTCGCTGGACTCTCTCCAATTTTTCCACATCCTTCTTGTAGCGTGCGGCCCAAAACTGGACACAGTACTCCAGATGAGGCCTCACCAGTGTCGAATAGAAGGGAATGATCACATCCCTTGATCTGCTAGCAATGCCCCATCTTATACAGTCCAAAATGCCGTTAGCCTTCTTGGCAACAAGGGCACACTGTTGACTCATATCCAGCTTCTTGTCCACTGTAACCCCTAGGTCCTTTTCTGCAGAACTGCTTCCTAGAAAGATCTACAACCTATCCTGAAAGATGATCCCTCACTCTACCAGATCTTGGGAGACAGACCTGTCCTCGCTTACAGACAGCACCCCCAACCTGAAGCAAATACTCACCAGCAATCATACACCACAGAACAAAAACACTAACCCAGGAACCTATCCTTGCAAGAAAGCCCAATGCCAACTCTGTCCACATATCTATTCAAGTGACACCATCATAGGACCTAATCACATCAGCCATGCCATCAGGGGCTTTCTCACCTGCACATCTACCAATGTGATATATGCCATCATGTGCCAGCAATGCCCCTCTGCCATGTACATTGCCCAAACCAGACAGTCTCTACACAAAAGAATAAATGGACACAAATCTGACATCAGGAATCATAACACTCAAAAACCAGTAGGAGAACACTTCAACCTCTCTGGCCATTCAGTAACAGATTTAAAGGCGGCAATTTTGCAACAGAAAAGCTTCAAAAACAGACTCCAGCAAGAAACTGCTGAACTTGAATTAATATGCAAACTAGATACAATCAATTTAGGCTTAAATAGAGACTGGAAATGGCCAAGCCATTACACACATTGAATCTATTTCCTCATGTTAAGTATCCTCACACCTTCTTGTCAAACTGTCTTAAATGGGTCATCTTGATTATCACTACAAAAGTTTTTTTCTCCTGCTGATAATAGCTCATCTTAATTAATTAGCCTCTTAGAGTTGATTGCGCAACTCCCACCTTTTCATGTTCTCTGTACGTATATATCTTTCCTCACTATATGTTCCATTCTATTCATCTGATGAAGTGAGCTGTAGCCCACGAAAGCTTATGCTCAAATAAATTTGTTAGTCTCTAAGGTGCCACAAGTACTCCTGTTCTTTTTGCGGATACAGACTAACACGGCTGCTACTCTGAAACCTGCTAGTTCTTGTGTTATGTGAAGGATTAAATAACATTTCCTTATTCACTTTCTTCACATCAGTCAAGATTTTATAGACCTCTATCATATCCCTCCCTTAGTCGTCTCTTTTCTAAGCTGAAAATTCCCAGTCATTTTAATTTCTCCTCCTGTTTCATACCCCTAATCATTTTAGTTGCCCATCTCTGTACCTTTTCCATTTCCAATCTCTCTCTTTTGGGATGGGGTGACCAGATCTGCACACAGTATTCAAGGTGTACATGTACCATGGATTTATATAGAGGCAATATGATATTTTCTCTCTTCTTATCTATCCCTTTCTTAATGATTCCCAACATTCTGTTTGCTTTTTTGACTGCTGCTGCACATTGAGCGGATGTTTTCAGAGAACTATCCACAATCACTCCAAGATCTCTCTCTTGAGTGTTAACAGCTAATTCAGACTCCTTCATTTTGGATGTATAATTGAGATTGTTTTCCAATGTGCATTACTTTGCATTTATCAACATTGAAATTCATCTGCCATTTTATTGCCCAGTCACCCAGTTTTGTGAGATCCCTTTGTAACTCTTCGCAGTCTGCCTGGGACTTAACTATCTTGAATAGTTTTGTATCATCTGCAAATTTTGCCACCTCACTGTTTACCCATTTTTCCAGATCATTTATGAGTATGTTGAACAGTAATGGTCCCAGTACCGCCCCTCAGGGATACCACTATTTATCTCTCTCCATTCTGAAAACTGATAATTTATTCCTACCCTTTGTATCCCATATTTTAACCAGTTACTGATCCATGAGAGGACTTCCCTCTTATCCCATGATGGCTTACTTTTCAAAAGTCAATTTAAATTAAATACATTTTTAAAAAAATATATCTTTTTTAGAAATCTAGACCTGTTATGTGTTTTGGTGTAATTTGCATTATCCTTATGTTAAATTTGCATTATCCTAACGAAATATTTACTTTATTCATATCTCTTTTATATATCTCACTGGCCCTGACACCCTCCCCCCCGTAAATTCAAACACCCCCCCTAATTTCAATTCCTGGAGAAACTACTGCTGAGAGCCCCTGGGCACACTTGCCCCTCAGGCCTCTGGTGGTGCGGATCACCTAGGGAAGCACATTATACAAGACCTTCTCAGCACCTCCTGTCTGCAGGCCAGACTGAAAGGACCCTTTGGAGCATTGCAGCGAAGATTGGTCTCCCTGCGCGAGCACAGCCTGCCATCTATGCCAAGCATGGCCCAAACCACGATGCAAATTAATGCTGAACTTAGGAGATGCATCACCTTGCAACCAGGGTGGGACAGAGACAGAGACAATCTGCTCCACATTGCCAAGTCAATGGAGTATGTGTTCCCCAACAGCAACCAGGCATGGCCCGGATCCAGCCTGTGGCTGGGGAGATCGGCAAGTAATTCTCCTCTCAATATCATCTTTCACTAATAAGCCCGCTTAGAAGTCCAAGCTCCATTAGCTAGGGCCAGGGCTACTGCAAGTGGCAGAGAGGAAAGCCCCAGGAAGCCAAGATGACCAGCCCCAACATGTTACGAGTCTCCTCTCTGCTGGGAAAGTGACGCACCATGCCGAAAGCACAGGGCTGTTAATTAAAGAGCGGTAATGGAGAATACTAGACTTGACCCTGACTAATCAGATTACACAATTGCGGCTGACATCAGCTCCCTGTCTAGCGAGGCAGACCCTTCTGCTCTAGTAACATGCAGAAATGCAGGCGAGACTCAGACGGGGAAGATGCCAAGGGCATATGCATATGGCAGCCGCCCCGGTATGGAAGGAGCTGGACAGTGCTCCCAAGAGTTCTGAAGGGAAGAATGAAGTCTTTAGAAGCACACGCCTGTGGTCTATGCCTGTCTTCAGGGATCCAGGATGTAGATAGGTTAGATGAGCGGTCCTAGCCCTGCTGCATAGAATCACAGAAATGTAGGGTGGAAGGGACCTGGAGAGGTTAGCTAGTCCACGGCCCTCTGCTGAGGCAGGACCAAAAAAAACCAGAGATCATCCCCTCCAGGTGTTTGTCTAACCTGTTCTGAAAAACCTCCAGCGACAGGGATTCCACCACCTCCTTAGGTAACCTGCTCCAGTACTGACATTTTTCCTAACATCTAACTAAATCTCCCTTACTGCAGATTAAGCCCATTCTGCTTGTCCTCCCTTACGTTGCTATGAAGAGCAAAACAATCCCTGTCCCCTTTATAAACAGCCTCTACGTATTTGAAGACTTATCAGGTCCCCCCTTCACTCCACTTTTCTCAAGCCTGAACATTCCCCAGGTTTTTTAACCTCCTCTCATAGATCAGGATTATTTTTGTTGCTCTGCTCTGGACTCTCAGTAGAAACAGGGATGGAGGTTTGAGCAATCTCCATCACCAACATTTTAACACAGTACCTAACGCTAGGCTTCCACAGCCATCATCTTTAGCTGCTTAAATACGTGGCCTGGTTTTCAGAGATACAGAGGACTTGACTCTCACAGACTTCCCTGGAGCTGTTGGGAGTTCAGAGCCTTTGACAAACAGGCTACTAACGGAGCTGTGCAAGGCCCTGCTTTAGCAAAGCGCTTAAGTATGTGGCACCGAAATAAAAAGGACTTTGGCACATGCTGAGGTGCATCATTGGGCTGAGGCCAAAATATGAATCTAGATGCCTCACCTGAGGCACAGAGAAGGAGAAAGAATTGCCCCTCTTCTCCGGGCTGTGTGCAATGCCTCTGACGCTCCCCTCAGCAAACAGCGCCATCCCTTTTAATGGCAGGAGAACTCATGCAGCTCTCGTTTCCTCCCCAAACTCAGCCCAGCTAATGGCCACGCTGGAATCACAGAAGTTAGACACCTGTTAGATCATCTGTCCATCTCTCAGGGGTCAGTGCAGGACTGGTGCTTATGACACATTTAGCAGTGCTTGTCCACTGTTGTTTTAAGTGTGTCCGAGAAGAGCCCCAATACAATACTGATTTCCCTGCAGAGTATTTGGGGAGGATTTCAGGATCTGTCACTGTCTTCTCCTCTCCGTATAGGAGGACAGCGTTTATTCTGCAGTTCTTACTTAAGAGTCAGGCTGAGCTAAGTCAGTAGCGCTTGTCACAGAAAGAATCACCCTGAGAAGGGGACAGTGTGCTCCGTGATATGCCTCACCTACCTTGGCTGCTTCTCCTTCACCAGCATGTGAGGTCTTCTCCAGGGGTCCTTAAAGTCCCTTTTAAAAGAATCTGGCAAAATCTTAGCCACCTCTGTCAAAAAAGCAAAGGGAGTGGGGACAGGAGGGATGCAGAAGGTTAGAAAACAAGCCCAGAGACAGAGCTAAGAGGGCACAGAAAGCAAATTATTAGGAGGATGGCCTGCTTGGTACCTGCTCCCAGGCTCTGGGAAAGTGGGGGACCCAGACCAGCAGGGAAGGGAATAACGTTAATTGCAATTAGTGATATTAATGCGAATACGGGGCATGATTCAAAGCTCACTCATGTCAATGGGAGTCTTTCCACAGACTTCCTCGACTGAATCTGGATCAGGCCCATTTTTGTTACTGTTAGCAACTTCCACTGTATGGCAAATCTCAAAGCACGTTACGAAGTGGCCAAGTATCATTAACCCCGTTCCACATATGGGGAAACTGAGGCACACGGAGAATTCAAGTCTGGCCCAATGTCACACAGTTAATCAGTGGTAGAGTCAGGGCTTGAACCCATCTCTCCTGACTCCAACACCCCTGCTCTAACCACTAACTCACATGCCCCAGCCCCAGTTTAAAGGCAACTTCTCAACAGAGCAACCAAAAGGAACTGGTCTCAAAAGGAATTCCAAACAGAGGTGGGGAAATGGATGCTTTTCAAACATGTATCCATTTACCCCTGGTGTATTTTGCATGGTGCTGAAGCAAAGGCTGGATGGTCTCCAACAGAGGTCGCCTTTGCCACATTCCTGCACGTGGGATATCAGGATTATTCCCATGTCAATATACTGCAATATGATACAAACACAGGATCCCCACAGATACAACAGAGCCTCTGCCTACCTGCAGTTGGATGTGCAGGCTCTCAGCTTGGTGCCCACGGATGAACTGAGGTGGAAAACATGAATGCAAAATTTGCAGATGCACTAGCATTTGGCCTGATTTGGGGCAGTTTAGCCTGGAATCTTAATCTTTAAATGTGACCCACCAATTCTTTAGAGAAAGTGAAATCTGGAAAGAGACAAAGGGAGGGATTGTAGAAGGTTTTAATAAAAATCAGGATTTTCTTGCTGAAATCAGGTGTTATCTTGAGAGAAACAATAGGCCAGTGGCTAGAGTATTAGCATGGGACTCAGGAGACACAGGGTCGAGTCCCTGCTCCGCCACAGGCTCTCTGTGTGACCCGGGGCAAGGCACTTAGTATCTGCCTCCATTCCCCATCCCTAACAGCACAGCCCTGCCTCCTAGGGGGATCGTGAGGACAGGTACATTAAAGCTTGTGGGATGCTCAGATGTGGACCATAAAAGTACATACAGCAAGACATCTTCAGCTTTTTAAAGTGTAACACAGGAAAACTATCCACACAGGGTGAGTTTCTCACTGTGGGTAGCAACATGTCATCAGAACCTGTTGACACCATGTAGGGCTTTATACCTCAGAGTTACCTGGCTACGCTACAATTGCAGCCCAGATCAGGGAACCTGGTTACCGCACAGTTTCAATTAGAAGTGTAGAGGGAAGCGGTCTATAGTGGAGGCAATGTTGCCTAGTGGATAGAGCACTGGGACTCAGGTAAACTGGGCTCTATTCCCCATTATGCCACTGACCTTCTGGGTGACCAAAGGCAAGTCACTCCACCGCTCTGTGCCTCAGTTTCCCCATCTATAAAACAGGGATAATGTACTGCCCTCCTTTGTAAAGTACTTTGAGACCTACTGATGCAAAATGCTACAGAAGAGCTAGATATTATTAATTACCACTAATATTGGGGCTAACGTCTTTTTTATTCAGTTAGAAGGAACACAATTAAAGTTCCATCCACACTGCAAATTGGAACTACTGTAACCATGTCGGGGAACTAGTCTGCTGTGTTGTCAAGTGTCATGAGTATCCTGTAATTCAGTGTAGATGAGCCATAGCCTATGGTTTTCCAGTTCTGTTTTAACCCATGTCTGCCATGTGCAATGGCCAGGCAAGCTGTGTTTAACCTGGGTGCTAACAGACCATTTTTCACCACATGTTAAAAACAACACCCTCTTGCAGCTAAAACTCTGCTGTCCCTTCATTTTCCAGCTCCATCGCAGGGACAGCACTGGGATCGCACAGGGTAAAGCGACTCCCATCACATCTGAGCTGTGCTGACATCACAACGGGGTCGTGGGAACATTTGTACACGCGCAGACAGGTGCAGAGACCTTTCCCCACACACTTCGCTTTACCTTGAGCCGTATCACAGGCTGGGTTCTCCCCAAAGCACCCTCTCCGCTGCTTGAGGTCTGGACAGGGAGTCCCTCCGTTTCGGGGTGGGACAGTGACTTGCCGAGTCCGGTCTTGGCTACCGACCCCACACAGGGATCTGCACTCTCTCCAAGGACCCCAGGACCCCACCACGCAGTGGACGGCTGCTAGATAATGAGATAAAGAGAAGGGGAGGCAGAGGGAGGGGATGGAGAATGAGAGAGATGGAGGGAAAGAAAGGGAGGTATGAAATAGGAACAGATTGAACCAAAGTGAGAGAGAAAGAATGAGTGACAGGAAGAGAACACAGGAGGTGGAATGAAGGAGTGTGTGAAACAGAGGCAGGATGAGAGATCAGTAGGGCAATAAAAGCTGACACCAAACATTTCCCATCCCCTGTCTAACAGAGTAAGAGCCGGACCTTCCTAGCATAGAGAGACACAGCAACGAAAACCCTGCAAATTTAGAGGAGGCCAAACAGACCGGGAACCCAGTCGATTAACAAGCCTTCTGTCTCCACTGGCAAAACATTCGCACTTTCCTTCCTTCTGACTCACTGCATCCATCTCTCTGCATCTCTCCCACTCCCTCTGACTGTTCCCACCGTGCTCAGCCCTCCTGCCTAGACTTCCCATCGGGTCCCACATGGCATGTTACCTTTGCCAGCAGAGCACCCCCTTTGCAGAGCACCCAGCTGTGTGAAATGGAAACTCGGGAAAGGTTCATCTCCTAGCAGGGTCTTGCAAGGCATCTCAATCCCAGGCCTTGTCAGTTCATCCTATCCAGCTAGGCGGGCATGTGACCTGGCAGTAGCACCAGGGGTGGCAGGAGAACCAGAAATCTTGAGATAGTCTCACACAATGCAGCAAGGCCCAGGGGGCAGTCAGCAGTAAACACAGTCTACTCTAGGAATGGATGTACTATATTTACACAGCCCCTACAGCACAGGAACTTCCTAAATTCAGATCTATCATGCAACTGGGAGGAGGGAAAGGTTTAAAATACAGCACTACCAGCTCTCATGATTTTACCCTCAAGTCTCATATCTGGGGCTTTTCTGAAAGCCCCAGCACCTGGAGTCCCGTGATCAAATGAGAATAGCAACTTTCATTACCAAAAAAAAAAAGAAGAGACATCATCTAATCCTCATGGCTGCAAAGGAAAGCTTGAAAATGTGACCCTGACAGGATACAATGCCAGAAGGCAAATAAAAAGAACCCAAACGCTGTTATTTCTAAAAATCTCACGGTGGGGGGGAGGCTGACTCATGGTTTTGAAAGCTTGGGGTTAGGGGCACTGATTTTAGGAAGAGAGAATAGGCCTAACTCAGCGCCGCATTACTCCAGTTTTCCCTGTGAATGCAGCTGAACTACCCGTGTGTAAAACTATGGTGGTGATTCAAGCCCTGTATTTGTAGTTGTTTATTGCATTAAAAACTGCATCTGATTCTCTGCAGGCATAAGTGGGCACAGTGCCATGCTCCACTGATTTCAGTTCAGTTGTGCCCATTTACCCCAGCAGAGAATTTGTCTTCCAATCTGCAGAAACTCTGAATTAAGCAAGCATGGTGCGTTTGGATGGTTCCAGACAACCTGCAGCATGAAACTGGTATGCAGCAGATGAACAATAGACAAACTAGGGTTCATATTATTAAACATATCTCCTGCTAACTGTCAAACACTCATGATAGTGCTGAAGCAGACATTCAATGACAACTGTATCATCACAAATGTTAATGAGGATAATGTATCAAACGATAGCTGAATGAAATGCTAGTTACAACATTAAACATTGAAGAAACGATGGAATGGTTATGGATAGGCTCATGGCCACCCGGGGTGGGGGTGGGTGGGCAAGTGGGGCAATTTGCCCCAGGCTGCGCAGGGACCCCCATGAGAATATAGTATTCTATAGCATTGCAACTTTTTTTTTTAAATGGAAGGAGCCCCCGAAATTGCTTTGCCCCAGGGCCCCCTGAATCCTCTGGGCAGCCCTGGGTAGGCTTCCAAGAGTTCTGTGGTTCAGTCAGTCAATCTTGTTTGTTAGAAAACAGGCAGGCACACAGAATGTTGCAAAAAGTAATGTGGATGGATGTACAGATGTGACAACAAACAGGTAACTCAAGTCACCCAAATTCCCTGATTGTAACAAGATGCAAGGAGACCAGAACATATCCCCAGTCCAAAAGTATTAGTTCATATTAACTTTAATCCTAGAGATTCACCCATTTGTTCCAAACCAAGATAAAGGCAGGTGCATAAAGCCCATAATCAGACATTAGGAAAATATCTGTATTACAGAGCAAGAATCCACCCTCTCTCCCCCCTCCCTGTCCTTTCTCTGATATTTTCAGCCTGTTTGCCAAAGCCTGGAACGGTAATTTTGAAATATGCTCTCGCTTTGGAGTCAGCTCTCTGTTTAACACTTGCTGATGCTCATTTTAAGCCATTAATAGCAACTAGCCATCTCACTTGTAAAACACTTCCACAGTCTGAGACTTGGTCTTTATTCTGCTCGCTCGGACATGGGAATTACTTGTGCCTACTCACAAAGTCTTGAATCTCAATTCCAACTAACCGGCAATTAACTGCTGTCATAAACAGATAGCTAAGGGTTAATGTTCTTTTACCTGTAAAGGGGTAACAACAGTAACCTGAAACACCTGACCAGAGGACCAATCAGGGAACAAGACTTTTTCAAATCTGGGTGGAGGGAAGTTTTGGGTGTGAGTTTTTTGTTCTTTGTCTTGGGTCTGACCCTCTCGGCTCTGAGAGAGATTTTTCTATCTCCTGGCTTTCTCATCTTCTGTTTCCAAGTTGTAAGTACAAGGATAGTAAGACAATAGGTTTATATTGTTTTCTTTTGTATTTACATGTGTGTAGTTGCTGGAATGTGTTAAATTGTATTCTTTTTGGATAAGGCTGTTTATTCATTTTTCTTTTAAGCAATGACCCTGTATATTGTCACCTTAATACAGAGATCCTTTTATGTCCTTTTTTCATTCTTTTTATATAAAGCTTTCTTTTTAAGACCTGTTGGAGTTTTTCTTTAGTGGGGACTCCAGGGAATTGAGTCTGCAGCTCACCACGGGATTGGTGGGAGGAAGAAGTCAGGGGGAAAATCTCTTTGTGTTAGATTTACTAAGCCTGACTTTGCATACCCTCTGGGTGAGAGAGGTTAGCTCTCTCGGTGCTTGTGTTTCAAGGACTTGAAACAGGGAGAGTGGAATCCCTCTGTTTAGATTCACGGAGCTTGCTTCTGTATATCTCTCCAGGGACCCAGGGAGGGAACACTTGGAGGGGAGAAGGGGGAAGGGAAATGGTTTATTCCCCTTTGTTGTGAGACTCAAGGAATCTGAGTCTTGGAGTCCCCCAGGGAAGGTTTTGGGGAGACCACAGTGAGCTAGGCACTGTATAATTCCTGGCTGGTGGCAGCAATTACCAGGTCCAAGCTGGTAACTAAGCTTGGAGGTTTTCATGCTAATACCCATATTTTGGACGCTAAGGTCCAGATCTGGGAAAAAATGTTATGACAACTGCCCATTTTTAAAAATCACACACGAGTGAGTTTAAACCTTTAAAAATCATTGTTTGACCTTTGAACCTTGCCAATCAAAAAGGTAAGTTAACAATTAAAGAAATGGTTTTCTAAGACCATCTGATTGTATATCAGGTTATCACGAGTATCAAGGCTGGTGATATCATGTTAGCAAGAGTGTATTTCTAATATACACGCACATATTAGGCACCTGCATCTGCAAGAGAATGGTTAGATACATAGATGTCCCTTTGCAATTATAAACACTCAACTTGCACCCACTTTCCACGAGAACTGTGCACTCTAATTGGACATCCGATTTCACATACATCTTCACACATGCAGTTGTATGCACGCATTTGTCCAAGTCAGGCCCTACCAATGCAACTTAATTAAATGATTATTATCAAACATTTATACCATGGGAGTGTCTAGAGGCCAAAGCGGTCAGAGTCGCATCCTACTAGGTGCTGTACAAAGTGTAAAATGACCGTCCTGAGCAAATGCGGATGTTACTTTGGTTCCTCTGGAGCCTTGAGATGGACAGGTGCAAAAACACCCATTAGGTGAACTGTGCAATGGGCGTAGCAAACTCCCCTCCCCCCCGCCACCTTGATTTGGTATCATTTTACTTATCAAAACAGGTGGCCCCCACTGGCAAATAAAAGCCCAGGTGCTTAGATACCTGACTTATCTGCAGGTTAAAGGGGTTCCTAACAATCTTTACAGCTGGACAGAAATCTGAGGAAAACAATTTAACATACGGTCTCTACCAGTATCAAGGGAGGGCTCTTAGGAATTGACTTGTGGTGAACGGCCTATGCTGCCATGACTGCTTACTTAGAGAGAGCACAGGGTCCTATGGGGAAGCAGTGGTGGAGCCAGCCAGAGGGGTGGGGGACACAATGGTGCCACCTACAATTATACCCACTGGTCTGCTAATTTTACATGTTACCATACCTGTGTATCATCACCAAATTAACACAGTAGTGCAGCAACTATTCAATGAGTGCCCTCCTCCTCCACCCCCCCCAGATGGCATCAACCACCTGCCCTGGCACCACAACTCTAATCCTGGCCTGGCGCAGAGCGGAGGCCCCCGGAGGGGAAGGGTGGAGAAGAGAGAAGGCTGGAGAATGAGTTTGCCCCACACCTGGAAGCAGCAGCTCCTGTCCTGCAGGGCTGAGTCTGGCTTCCTGCTCTGGTGTTGCAAGCTGGTGCATGGGGTCGCAGTACCATTCAGGCG
Source organism: Gopherus evgoodei (assembly GCF_007399415.2). Taxonomy (NCBI): domain Eukaryota; kingdom Metazoa; phylum Chordata; order Testudines; family Testudinidae; genus Gopherus; species Gopherus evgoodei. Next base: position 18,846,184 of record NC_044334.1, on the reverse strand, counting down.
TGGCCAGGCCATCCCTCCATCAGGATGAAGGTGGCTGAGCCAAACCTGAGCGAGTGGCATTACAACACAGCCACACCACCTGACCCTGCATGTCACATCACAATGCCCAGAGCAGGGAGCCAGGCCCTGACAGCGCTTGGCTGTTGCGATTGCTGAAAAACCACCTCTCCTGGCTTCATTTCCACCCGGATCTCTTTGGGAGCCTTTCCCTTCCAAAAGGGAAGGGGATGCACTCACTCTGGGGCCTGCAATGGAATTACTGTATTGTGTTCCAGCTGTACCCATACCCCCCCCCGGACCTGTTGGGCCAGTCAATCCTACCCGCCCACCCAGCAACAGAACCCATTCCCCATTCTTCTCAAACGCTGAGATGTAGAGGAAGAGTTGCAGAGTCAGAGAGAGTCCAACGCCCTAGGAGCTCATTGTTGACTTGCACCGAGCAGGGCTGGTGTCATGGTGAGCGGACAACTCGATACTTCTCCCAGCACATTGATCAGAGACTTTCCAGCTCCTCCTCCAAAGGAGGGGCCCACCACAAACTTCCTTTCAAGAGGGTGGTGTGGACTTAGACCCCAGTCTTGCAATGGGATTCTCTAGCATCTTAAGCCTGTACAGTGCCCCAATGACTTCACTGGGGGTCCATGCAAGCAGAGAGGTCTCTCCCGAGACAGGAGGCCCTTACCCTCAGGAGCATTTCCAGGAGCTCTCCCTCCCCGCCAAGGGGAGGGTTTCCCCAAGCTCAGCGGCTCACAGCTGAACTCTCCAAACCTTCTGACAGCGAATCTGTTTCTAAACCAACAAGGTGCAGTTACATTGTTCACAGTTTCCTGACTCTTTTATTCTTGGGCAGAGGCCATTGCTCTGTAATCGAGCTGAGTTGTGACTGGGCTAATCTCTCTGGAGAATAGGGAGGGCTTATTGGCACTGTTGTCTCCCATGAGCACGGTGACTGACATTCCCGGCATCGGCACTTGCTCCGTCCCCCGACAGCTTTGCATGCGTGGGGGGGGGGTTTCCCCTTTGCAGTGGGGGAGGGGGAGTTGTGCATCCCACAAAAAGCTGCATTAACCATTCACCTCTGCAGGCCTCTGCTTAAATCCCACTAGGCTGACCAGACAGCAAGTGTGAAAAATCAGGATAGTGGCGGGGGGGGGTGGGTAATAGGAGCCTATATAGGAAAAAGCCCCCAAATATCGGGACTGTCCCTATAAAATCGGGACATCTGGTCACCCTAAATCCCATAGACTGACAGGTCCAGCCTCCAGGCAGATCATATTCCCTGCCCAAGGCCTGGCACAGTTCTGGTCTCTGCTCAGCAGACCACTGGGACTGCGACAGAAGAGGGCCCACTGCAAAGCATGAATGAGGTGTGAGACCCCCACCACCAACCATATTTATTCCATCACACCTGCCCCCGCTAATATCACCCACACCAGGTCAGATCACACACCCAGCACACCCCTCATCACACAGATTTGCTCAGAAACACCCACAGCACCAGGACCAGCTGGGCTTCACCGCTGTTCCGTCTGCTCCCATTCTGGTGCGCCCAAGGAACGGAAAAGGACTTGGCTGACAGTGTAAGTTCATTGTGGGGTATAAGGGAAGAAATCAGCAGCGGCTCTTTACTTCCAGTTGGGGGACGAACTAAGTCTCCTCTCCACCCTGACACTTCTATCCAGCGAACCACAAATGTAGTTTCCCTCACAGGAGCTCAGCACGCAAATCCCTCCCACCCTCACCCAGACTTGGACACACTGGTCAAAACACTGTGCAGGCTGAGGATCACACAGCTCCTGTAGGCTTCATGGGGGCCAGAGGGAGAGAATCTCATCCCCATCTTTCCAATATTTACCCCCCTTGTTAATATCTATACCCCCCTCAGAATACAGGTGGCATAGGAATGGACACGTCAGTCTGTGTTTGCACCTAACTTGATGCATTTGGAATCAGAAGCAACTGTAGCAAACGCCTCTCAACAATTCCCCTCCACGTCGAGCGCATTTCTTCCTTCTCTCCCACTGTTCCCCACTGTTCCCCCTTCATTTGGGGGAAGGGCAGAGACAGTGTTTGCCCAAACTGCCTGCCTGTTCCATGCTTGACGTCTGTGTCAACATAGGAACCATGTGTGAGAACCCAGCTGCTATCCCACCGAATGCCATTCACCAGCTCTGCAGAGACCACGGATGGGGTGGGGAAGGGAGGAGCGGTCAGGAGGGTGGGTCTTGGGAAAGAAGGCAGGTTGTGGGGAGGAGGATTTCCACAGTTGAGTGGGGCAGGCTGGAACATCAGATTTCAGCAGCGGGACCCAAAAGTAGCAGGCACATTGGTGGGGGATGATTCTGAACTCCTGTCTAGGCTCCCTGGATACCCAGAGGCATTCCACACCGTATGAAAGGTGAACTTCCTTGAGTAGCACTTCAATATGGTGCCAAGCCTATGCCTCACTGCTCCCCATAGCCTCAGTCTTGAGATCTCACACACACCCCCAGAGGAGAGCAGCTAGTGGAAGTGCCCTTGACTTATTCTAGCTATGGGCCCTACCATCATCCGTGCATTTATCACTCCAGGCAGCCCCACATCTGATTGTGGACACATCCACCTCCGCCCTCCAGAGATGCCAACTCTCAGCCCAGCCACCTGGAGAAGTTGCAGCACCTGCCTGCTGCAGCCCCTTATGTGGCCACGGGAGTGGAATGCTGCTTCTCCTCCTTGGGCGCACATACCATTCAGCATAAACCTGCGATTGCAACCAGGAGCTTCTGGCTTGGGACCTATTCTTGCCTTTTGAACTCTCTGAAACATCCTGGGCCTTCTCATGGTGCCCAGACCTGACATTCTCAGTATTTATCTCACTCTGGATCAGCTGCCTTCCATGCCACCCGAACAGCACCAGGTTATTCCCTCATGGGAAGCGCATGACTGACCACCACAAAGCATGGCATGAAGGGCACATTAGGGTTCAAATGCTCATGGCCCAAGAAGGCAGCAACGTGGATGTGGCCAGGGTTGGGTTTTTTAAATTTGTTTGGAACATGAAACATGTGAGTCGGCTGGAGCCCTCATCCTGGGGCTGTCAGCCACCTGGCCAATCTGTCACGTTGGAGCATCTAACTGGTGGCTCCTTAGACGTTCCCCAACCACAGGGCCTGCCTGCCTCCAGCAGACCTTCTACCATCTTTGGTCCCACCCAAGACAACTGCAAAGGGAGCTCAGGCTCTTTATACAGCTGTGAAACATGGAGAGAGAATAAGCATCACCAAGAGCGAGTGATGTCACAGAAGGAGGAACAGACAGAAAGAACTTCTAATTGCGGCAGCTCTTCAGACCTGCAGCACAAGTTTCACTCCACAGCAGGTCATCCCTGTGTTTGTTCTCATTTCCACAATGGGGAGATGAGGGTCCCCCTTCCCAGCGGCTGGCACATTGCAGACATCTGTTCTTGCCTTCAGGCACTGCTCCAGAGCAAGAAATCCTCGCTCAGCTCTCACTATGCAAGGGGGCTTGGGAGAAAGGAAGGGGTAGGGGACGTTCACATTGCAGTCATTTAGGACATTATCTTATTTATTGATGCTAGAGCTTTCCATTTCCTAGTTCATTCTTCAGTTAAGCCAGGGAGACTGCAGCAAGTGTCCTGACATCAGTGCACCATGAAGTAGCGTGCCAGTGGGTCTGCACCACCAAGAAAGATCTGTAGGGGCCCGTCTCAGCCTCGGTCAACTGACTTGGGCTTGCACTATGGGGCTAAAAAGAACAGGGTAGGCTCAGGCTACAGCCTTGGCTTCAAACCCAGTGAGGGGGGAAGTTCTCAGACCTCAGGCTCCAGTTTATTTTGGCAGATGGAAGGACGGGGGGCAAGAGTATTCAGTAGAGCAATGCTTTGATGAATGGAAGTCAATGTGGTTAGCTGCAGAATTAAAACAGAACTCAAAACACATCACCACCACCTCTGAGTTTAAGAGAACAATACATCTCTAATCCCCAGATAAAACTTTTCATTTGGTAAACTGTTTAGATTTAGAACTATTTGCCTATAAATATTTACATTTAATAACTAGGCCACACTATTTGCAGCATATACACCCAACTGCATCCTTTCCTCGTTTGTTTTTTAAAAAACCTTTTGAATACTTCCTGATGCTCTGAAACCTATTCTGAGACAGATTGTTGTTTTCTTCCCATTTTCGTGGGTCAGATCTTTAACCCATTATCTGCTAATAGCTTGATATGTGTACTCGGTGGGACTGAGATTCAGCAGGACATTCAGACGTGCCCGCACTTCGGAGCTTGCGTGCCTGTTTGTTTATTGTGTGCATCTTCTAGATATATACATACCCTTACATCAACAGACAGACTAATGTATTGTCATAATACGTGGACCTCATGCAATGGATTGCATTTTCCTAATAAAAACAAAGTTATTTGTTATACTTAAATGATACAACAGTAAGGCGGAAATCAGGAAAAAAAAAGAGTAATACTTTTTGTAAAACCAAGGATTTTTTCAGTAAAAATCAGTTTAAACTAAAAACGAAGGGGCTTAGGGATATTCCAAAGAGCAACATAAAAACCATGCATGGAAGAATTGCTCCTAGTCATTACACATGCAAATGCAGAACTGTGCACTAGCAACTCCATATAGAAAGTGATTCAAGAACCCATTCAGCACGTCAAAGGCAAAAAGGTAAAGACGAGGTCCCAATTTAGTGGATGTCAATGTAATCCATTGTGAATCCCCTCTGCATTAGGAGTGGTGTCCTCTCTGTAAACTCCAGGGCTCTGGGAAACCTATGAAAACAAACATCTGCGTATGAGTACAGCCAAACCCTCAACATCTGGACTCTAGACCTGTGCCAACAACATGTTGCCGTCATTGTGAGTGACCTTTTCTTAAGAGCCCAAACAAGCAGCATTCCAAGCACTGAAAGGCCCCAGCAAGCAGCTGTCTCGGTTTGGCAAAGACGCGTTATGGTTTCATGCGGGAACCGTCCTACTCAAACGAAGTCTGGAACTGCTAAAGAGATGAGGGACAAAGAAAGGAGGATCAGGCCAAAGGAACTGGATGGAGCTGTTCTGGATGTATACTGTCAGAGTAGGAACCCAATCCTCCTGTAACAGGTGCTATCCATGGCTACAGGCTACCACTGGGCACGTTAGCCAATCTGGGACACAGCACCCAAAACACTACAGCAGTTCACAAATGAAAACAACTTGCTGGCTGGAGTAAACTTGTGCTGGTCAATATCCTCCAAGTGCCTGGCTTCATATTAGACCAGATAAAGACAAGACCAAAATGCGTGAATGGCATTGAGAGGTTATCCCATCCCCGCCTTCTGCAGGGCTGCTGGCACCTTCTTCTGAGGCAGTTGGTGCTGGCTACAGTCAGCGATCGGATACCAGGCTGGGTGGGTTGCTGGTCTGCTCCAATCTAGCAAGTCCCATGTTCTTGTTCACTTCAGATAAACACCCGGAAGTCTGGTGCTTCTCCCAATTTCTGTAGTCTGGAAAATGTAACACAGTGTCCTGACAAAAGGCTCTCTTGTAAGATTTCCAGGACTTCGTTGTCCTGATCAAGATTCTCAGAGTTATGGGTTTTCTGGCCAAAAGCAGGAAGACCAGAGGCAGCCACAGAAATGGCGAGGGGGGCGCTTTTCCTACTCTCCACACCCACTCTCCGTGCAATGCACCCTCCCCCAGTCTGGCACAGACACTGGGCAATTCTGCTCTTCAACAGTCAATTGTCAAGACCAACTGATTCTCCTGAAGCTTGTGCCTCAGCCACCCCCAGCTTCCTCATCCAACTGCCCTTCAGCAGACACCACTGGGAGTGACACCTGGCAGCTAGCAAGGTCTCGACGCCTACAACGGAGCGCCAAAGGGCCCAGATCACCCAGATACCCACAGCAAAGCCTCAAATGACTTATAGCAGCAGAGCCCTTACCCCCATGAGACACCACCACCACAGCCCCTAGGAACCAAACTCTACATAGTGCTGAGGCAACAAGAGGCAAGAGCCAGATTTTTTTTAATAGGCAGCAATGCCCAAGGTGCATTTGAGGCTATTTGGCTCTAAGAGAGTCTCATTCAGACCAAGGAAAACCAGGAGATTCCGAGTTAAGCCTGGAAGGCTGCGCTGACATTCCAGTTTTAACGCACACCATTAGCTCCCTTTCCTTCCCCTAAACCACACACCGTGGGTTAATCCCACTGTTCTCCCAGCTAGGCTGCTCACAAGACATGCAACTCTGAGCATACGGCTCCCTTGGCACTTGTAGCTATGCGGTCATACAGTGTGCACACACAGGTGTGTGAAATCAGACCCAGAGCTGCATTCCTGTACGGGACAGACACAGGAAGGCAGGGCACAGTTCATCTTATTGCAGGAATCTGTGGAGTGATACACGTTCTCCTCACGGGAACCGATTGCCCTTCCCCATTCGCTGGACTGCAGACGGGGCTGTTTGAGAGTGGGAGTGGATAACGAAACAAGGGAATCTTCTGCAATGTGGTGCTGTCTCCCACCAGTCCAGGGCACTGCTGCGTGAAGCCTCTGGCTGCATTACAGAACTGCTGAGTTTTCAAGATGATGTGGTCTCATCTCCTTCATTCGGATGACAGGCAGGAGGGTCCAGTGGCTGGGGTGCTAGCCATGGACTCTGGAGACATGGAGGATTCTACTATAGACTTGCAATGTGACCCCGGGCAAGTCACTTCATTTCTTGGGGTCACATTTTCTTGGGGTCACATTTTCAAAAGCACCTCAATTACTAAGTCCAATTTTCAAAAGTGGTTTAGGCTCCTAGGTCACTCAGTCACTTCTGCAAGTTTTACCCTATGTCCCTCTGTAATCTGGAGAGAACAGCACTTCCTACCTCGCCGGGGCAAGGGGAGGATAAGCACACAGTGCAGATTGTGGTGGCCATGCGAATACTTTACACAGATTCAGGTACCCCAACACAGTGCACATGCATGTTCACCATACGTCTTACACACACAGATGCATCTATGCTATAACGGGAATGTTAGCACCTATCACCAAAGAGCTGCTGGCAGGTGCAGGCTACTCTGCTCAATCCAGGACTTCAAAAAAACCAAACCTAAGAGTCTCTCCTGCTCTCTGGTTACATCACCAAGAAAGCCATTGGCCAGTTCAGCCATTGAAAAAGGTCACAGAGAAAGACTATTGTTGGTAAGTCTCTGACAAGAGAAAATAGCTTGAACTTCAGCCCAGATAGATCTTTTCAAACCCTCAACAACAGCCTCACCCTGCAGTTCAGTTTAGAATCCCACTGCGCTTAATTCAATGAACACAAAAAGTTCCCGCACCCGCGTTCATTCATTCTCTTTCTCTCACACAGTCTCATTGATCTCCACTCTGCTCTCACGCCAGTGTGAGGCCATTGACTCGGATGGAGAATTAGTCCTGGTTTACACCGGTGTGAGTGAAGAATCAAAGCATCTCTCTTCCTCTAACACATCTACAAGGACAGAGCAATCTCCCAGGCTGTCACCTTCCTGGGGCTAGGTCCTGCTGCCCTTGCTCCTGTGAGCAAACCAGCGGGGCGCTACTTACATGAGAAAGGGAGCAGGTCACACCTCCGACTATGCCAGCACGTATCAAACAGGTTTAGGGTTAAGGCTCGGGTGCCTGCTTTCTAACCATGATCTTGGCAGCCTTCAAACTGGGGTAATGGGCCTGAGACATTCTCTCTCCCTGCCCCAAATCCCTCTCAAGTCTCCTGGACACTGTGCAACATTGTCACCTGTGCTCAGGGTCCATCTGTCCTCAGGCCAACAGAACAGTGCCATCAAAAGCAGCCAGAACCCCCAAAGAGTTCCTCTCGCCCCAGCCACAGAGAGACGCCCTGCTACAGTGGGACCTGCTCAGAGTGAGCTGGGATAGAGGGCAGTCTCCAAGTCCCGATATACTTCATTGCACCAAATCCAGTTCCAGCTAGAGAGTCACCCTCAGCTCACAGAAGAGTTGTTCTGGGGCATGGATCTCACTAGGATGGGCACCCTGCACTACACAGTAAAACCCACCATACCAGGTGCATCTCATGAACTTGTCAATCCTGGGCTTCCATTCTGTTCTTTGGAATGGGTGGCCCATTGAGAACTGCCACCCTGCTGGCAGCAGAAGGTCTTAACAGGAGAAAATGGAGCAAGCATGAAGCCTGTTGGCATACACACACTGCGTTAGATGATGGGAATCTACATCTGTCATGGGGCAAGGCACTTATCTTTTACACTGGGTTATTCCATTGTTCGGTGTTCCCTGACTTTGGCTTCGCTTCGCTGGAGCAGCAGCTGGGGTTCTGAGCACCTGCCCTCTGGTGGAGGCATTGCAAAGGTGGCTGGCCCAGTGCCTTCCTGAGCTGTAATTGAATGCTGTCTACCCTCCACACTGCAGGGTGGAGACAATGAAACCCAACTAAAAATAAGGCCTGCAGACTTTGTTCCTACCCTGTATTCCAGACGGGTTTGTTTCTAGACTCCTTCTTAGTAATATTACTTTGCCCTACACCATCGCCGTCCATTGCGAGATCTCAGAGTGCTTTAAAAAGCCCTAAGCGGAGAAACTCAGGTACAGCCAGAATTAGAACCCAGAACAGGCTTCCATTTCCGTTTGATCCAATAGCACAGCGGGTTTCAAACTTTTTTCCTGGCAACCCAGTAGAAGAAAACTGCTGACGCCTGTGATCAAACAGAGCTGGGGCTCAGGGGTTTGGGGTGTGGGAGGGGCTCAGGGCTGGGGCAGAGGGTTGGGGTGCAGGAGTGAGGTCTGCAGGATGGACCAGGAATGAGGGGTTCAGGGTTTGGGAGAGAGCTCTGGGCTGGCACAGGGGGTTGGGCTGCAAGAGGGGATCATGGCTCTAGGCTGGAGGTGCAGGCTCTGAGGTGGGCTGGGGATGAGAGGTTTGGGGAGGCTCAGGGCTGGGGTGCAGGGTTACCTTGGGCAGCACCCAGTCAGTGGTGCAGCAGGGGTGCTAAGGCAGGCTTCCTGCCTGTCCTGGCACTGCTGACCACTCTGCACCCTGGAAGCAGCCAGCAGCAGGTCCAGCTCCTAAGTGGAGGCGCAAGCAAGCAGCTCCGTGCCGCTCTCACCCACTGGCACCCCCCCTCAGCTCCCATTAGCCGGTTCCCAGCCAATGGAAGTGTGGAGCTGGTGCTCGGGGTGGGGGCAGTGAACAGACCCTGTTCCCCCCTCCCCAGCCTAGGAGCCGGATCTACTGCTGGCAGCTTCCAGGGCACAGCCCAGTGTCAGAACAGGTAGGGACTAGCCTGTCTTAGCCAGGCAGCATTGCCAACAGGACTTTTAACAGACCAGTCGGCAGTGCTGACCAGAGCCGCCACGACCCAGTGCCTTCCAATCCATGACCCAATACTGGGTCACAATCACTGCACTAGCACACGTCCCCTCTCACCTCCGCCCACCTCGGCTCACCGCTGAACCTGACCCAGCTTCACTGGGGCAAACTTTGCCTTAGAGAAAGCAATTAAAATACCATTGCGAATCTATTGCTTCTGCCTCGGAGTTTAGGACCCAGAGGTCACTGGCACTAGCTTGCCGTGAAGCCCAGTTAACAGCATGATTAATGTGACATAAGGCCACACAATTTAATGCTACTAAGGTACAAGACTTTGATTAGCACCCGTCTACTTCACAGACTATAAATTCTTCATGGCAAATATTTTGGCTTAATATTTACTGTACGAAGTTAGATATAACACACTGACTGTAAATAGCTCATTATGCTAGAGAATAGCTAATAATACCGTTTTATTACAGAGACCCTTTGACCATTTTATACAGCTAGAGTTACTAAACTACTGTAATTCACATCCTGTGTGATTCACAGAACCCAATGCACTGAACACCAGCAGGACATGCAAAAAGAACCTTAGGAGAATTTCACTGAGTTTTTTTAAACTGTTGATTACAAGAATTAAAATTCAAGGGAAAAACAAAGAGGAAGTGAGACATCACCTAGCTGAGAGGAGGTTACTCTTGCTGAGATGCATGAAATAAAAAAACAAAAACAAAAAAGAAGGGCAGCACATGGTGTAACTACTACAGGCAAAATCCTGATTCCTTCACTCATGCTGCTATATAGTAACAATTTACATATAGGTGCAAAGCAACAAATAGGACCTTGCACCACTAGCATAACTGAAATCAACAGGACCATTAGCAGAATAAGGCGTATTTTGAGTAGTAAGGGGGTAAGATTCAGGCTATAAATGCATTTCCACTTTTTCCACTTTAAAACTGGATTATTTTAATATTTCAGTTTAAAATGGATACTGAACAGGTTCATTCTGCTTTAAACACACTATCTGGTACTGGATCAAACCAAGGGCCCATCCAATATCCTGTCTTCAGCTGGTGCCAGCACCAGATTCTTCACTGGGAGAAATCTCAGGCTGAAATAAGCCACACAGTCCAAGGCAGAGAGCAATTGGTGCAAGGGGACATTCTAGTGACCCCACTGTGATGAAACCAGGACCAGAGACATTTGAATGCAGCCTCGGGCTTGGGGGAGCACTGCTGTGTGTGCCACCAGTGTCTATCCGAACCCTCACCCCAACAGAAGCCAGACCCCAGAGCTTTCAATCGCCCCTGGCCTTTGCTAACAGGCAGATCCTTCACCTGGCCTTTATCCGCACCTCCTGCCTTGGGCCACACCACACCTCCCACCAGCGCCCGGGGACAGACTGTCACCTAGGGGGCACAAGCCCACGCCCTAACTCTGACAGCTGGACCCCCGTTCACACCTGCTAGTGTCCCCGTCGGGTCTGCTTAGCAGAGCCCAGGAGACATTGCCAGGCTGGTCTCGCCTTGGGGGGGCGCAGACACCAAGCCGCTGCCCGGTGGCTCCCCCACGGCCCTAGGCACGAAGAAGAGAGGAAAAGCCACCGGCTCCAATGGGAGCGGAGCTACCGACTTCAGCCGGCAGCAGCCTGGGAGCCACAGGAAGCAGAAGCCTGGCAGAAACAGCTGGCAAAAAAGGGCTGGGAAGCCCCATTGAAAAACTGGCCCCCTTTGCCCCCCTCTGCAATGTGCACAGCGCGGTGCTGCTAACGGGGCTGCCAGCCCAGCCCGGCTGAACCCGAACTTGCCCGTCCAGGGACCAGCCTCGCAGCTCCCCATTGCGGAGCCGTTCGCCCCCCCGGCTCCGGCGGAGTCACTCCGGAGTCACTCCGGGTCTCGTCCCAGCCCGGCACTCACCCGCTTGCTGGCACACGCCGGGGTAATCCTCGCAGCAGTCGCCCGTCTTCTCGCAGTGAGTGTCGCAGTAGCAGGGGGCCCCGGGCCCGCTGAGCTCGGCGCACGCGTTATTGCGCCCGGGGCAGCAGCGGGGGCTCCCCCGCCGGCCGCAGCCCGCTTCTGCCCCCCGCAGGTGCCCGGCCGCCAGGAGCCAGCCCCAGCAGAGCAGCCAGCAGCCTGGACCAGCGCCAGCGCCCGCCCTTCCCATGCTCACCGCCCGCGGGCCGCTCAGCGCTGCCCTGGGGCCCGCTCGCCTCCCAGCGGGGGAACGGCGACCACCGCCGGCCGCCGCATGCTGGCCCCGCTAGCCCAGCCCGGCCCACTGTGTGACAAGCCCGGCTCCTCATGGACTGGCCTTTATAGGAGCAACGCGATCCCCCGGGGCCAGCCCCCGCGCTGCACACGCCCCCTGGCCGGGCCTCGGGGAAAAACTTTCTCTCCGTTCCACCTACTTTCTCCCCCACCTGCCACAAACCCAGGGCGAAGGCTGCTCCCGGGTCTTTAAGCCAGCACGGCCCCCAGTTTGCACAGATCTGCTGGGGCAGGAGCTCCTCTAACTCACTGCCTCTGAGCCAGGGAGCAAAGGAATTAATTAAAAAAAAAAAAGGGGGAGGGGTGGGGGGGAAGAAGCCGTTCAGTGGCTAAGGCCTGGTCTGCACTAAAACAGGTCAAGCCAGTGCCATGGCTGAGGGCGTGAAAAATCCACTGCCCTAAGTGACGCATTTAAGGCCACTGAGTGGCTGGTGTAGACAGCACTTGGAAACAGAAGAATTCTTCCCTCCATCATACATGGGCGGAAGTGGGTATTCACCCAGGAAAGCTCATGCTCCAATACGTCTGTTAGTCTATAACAGGAATAGGCAACTTATGGCACATGTGCTGAAGGCAGCACCCCAGTTGATTTTCAGTGGCACTCACATTCCTCACGTCCTGGCCACTGCTCCAGGGGGGGCTCTGCATTTTAATTTAAATTTTAAATGAAGCTTCTTAAACATTTTAAAAAACCTTATTTACTTTACATACAATAGTTTAGTTATATATTATAGACTCAGAGAAAGAGACCTTCTAAAAACGTTAAAATGTATGACCGGCACGCAAAACCTTAGAGTGAATAAATGAAGACTCGGCACACCACTTCTGAAAGGTTGCTGATCCCTGGTCTACAAGGTGTCACAGGACTCTTTGCTGCTTTTTCAGATCCAGACTAACACGGCTCCCCCTCTGATACCTCCCTCCAGCCAGAAGCAGCGCCAGGTTTTTTGGCACCCTAGGCTAGTGTCCTTCCACGCTCCTGGTCGGCGGCAATTCTGTGGCAGGGGGGTCCTTCCGTCCTCCCGGTCTTCGGGGCACTTCAGCGGCAGGTCCCGGAGCGAGTGAAGAACCTGCTGCAGAATTGCCACCGAAGATCCAGAGCGCAGAAGGACCCCCCGCTGCCAAATTGCCGCTGAGGGCAGCAAAATGCCGCCCCCCCCAAATTCTGGCACCCTAGGCGACTGCCTAGGTCGCCTAAATGGAAGCGCCGGCCCTGCCTCCAGCTAGTTACTGCCTCGTGGGGAGGTGGATTTCCTATATCCAGAGAAGAACCTCTCCCATCACTGTAGGAAGTATCGACACTGAATCGCTACAGGTGCAGCGTTTCAAGTACAGAGGTCACATGAGAATGAACAACTTTGGCCCAAACTTTCAAAGCTAGGTTCCTAAATCCATAGGTCCCTGAATAAAGTGGCCCAGATTTCCCAGGTATTGAGTATTTGCACCCCTCCTTGGCTTCAATTGGATTTGGAGGGCTGAGTACTTCAGAAAATCAAGCCACTTTCATTGAGGTGCCTAAATATGGAGCTAGGAGCCCATTGTTTGACACCTAAGCTTGACTGTTTTGGCCAGTAAGGAGGCTTTGCTCACATTGTTTTATCGAAAATATACCGATGAGATAACAAAGGTGGGTGATAAAGGTAACTGCAGGGATGTAATATACAATTTTGTCAGATGTCTGCATGCTATTGGGATTTAAAAATGCCTGCTATGCACTATTAATCAAGCACTCATTCAATGGATTGAGACCTGGCTAACTGACTGATCTCAAAACGTAGTTGTCAATGGGGAATCATCATTGAATGGGAGTGTTTCTATTGGGGTTCCTCAGGGATTGGGACTAGGCCCACCACCATACAGCATGTTAATCAGTGACCTGGAAGTAAATATAAAATCACTGCTGATAATGTTTGTGGATGATACATGTTACCAGAATGGTAAAAAATGACAGGCAGTTATACAAAGCAATCTGGGTCACTTGGTAAGCCAGCCCCATTCAGACAAAATGTGTTTTAATACAGCCAAAGGCCTGGCTTAGGGGCATTAAGGAGCAGCGAGAAGTTACTTGTGTGTTGCAACGGCGATGGGTTCAGGCTCTGGGCCTGAATGTTCCTCCCAAGCTGCCTTGCTGTTCAGAGGGCAACGGTTTCAGCTCTCAGACCCTTACATGGGTTCCTAAGTGCAAGCCTGGGGGTTGAGTCAGGGCCCTCCTGTTGCTATTAAACCCTAGCAGAACAAGGATAGCTCCTGCACCAAGGTTTAGGGACCAGCCCCAGACCTGAGATGCTTAGCGAGGTGCTGTCTGGTACTGGTACATGCATCTCTGCTCAGCAGCTGGAAAGTCCTGTGGGGCCCATTCAGCAGTTTCCTTGGTCATATTGTTTTCCACTGTAAGAGACCACTGCCCACGATTTCAAATGCAGCCTGAGCCAGCTCTCAGCTATTCCCAAAGCAAAGGCACAAACCAAGTTCAGAACTGAGAAAGGCTAGGTGCTTTGAACCCCATGCCAGTTCCCCCTGGAAAGCTTGACTTGCTGACAATTTAAAACAGGCTCCCTGCATTGGCTGCCCAACAAGTTTCAGAGAGCAGGCCAGCACTGTACAACCAAAGAAAGCGTCCTGCCGACTTGCATCGCTAAACACAAGGCAGCTCAGGCACCTGACAAGCTAAGATGCTTTCCTCCCTTCGGCCAATAGGGAACCCGAGTCTGAAACAACAAGATCAGGCAGGATTTCAAAGCCACAAAGAACTTAGGCAGTCTCCTGGATAACGTAACCCCTGTATATTTGGAGTACATGGGGCTGCAGTAGTGATAAAAATTGTCCCGCAGAGTCTTTACTGTAGGTGATGCACTAAGATAGAAAGAACCCAGCTTTACTTTCAGATCCCCAGGGGGGTTTGCAGGGCTGGCGGTTTGGGCGGGGGGAAACATTTATAAACAAAACAGATTCCCTACCCCCCCCCCACATCCATTTGTATACACTTGGCAGAGCAGCGCTTCCCTGGATTCCACCCTGTTTTACCTTACAAGGGTTTGTACCCACGCCAAAACTATGACCTAGTACACTGGAACATTTCAGACCTGGGCTCTTCGAGATGCACACAGCAGCAGAGAGACGGCTGTGTCTCTCCCACAAACTTCTAGGGGTAATTTGTATTTCTTGGAAGAACAGGCAGCTGCAGTAAGCATCACATTCACCACCGTGCCTTTGTTCATTTCATACTGCATCCCTGCTCTGCTCCAGATGCCGAAGGCATTAGCCCTTCGGTTAGCTTACTGGTACCGTGTCTAGTGATTCCCCAGATAAAAGTGAGTGTTCAACAGTACAGCAGCTGGCTGCAGCATGGCACTCTGATCAGAACACCAGACTACTTAATCAGCATGTTTCCCTCTCTATCAGGGGGTGCTCATTAAGAGAATTCCCTTGAATTCTGAACTTTGATACTACACATACTCCATTCTTGAAATTTTGATGCCATGTCATTCAGAGGCATCCATGACAAAAAAGCAGATACATAGACACCAGAAAAGAAAGAAGAGACACACATCCAGCTTGCAGCAGGTTTCAGTTTATTACATAACCTCTGAATGCAGTAAACCTGAGAAAGCAGCAGGGGCTGACACAACACGTGTAGAAGAGACAGCCTTGTGGACAGCAGAGCACACAGACTCTGCCAAGGCAGAAGCAAAGAGACAACATAGTGCACACACTCCTATGCTGAGCTTTCTCCTGGCTCTGGCAACCACCCCGAGGGATGGGTGTCAGGCAATGTCCCGCACCCACAAAATGTAACTCCAGGTAGAGAGTCTGCCCTAGAGCATGTGACTAAAGGAAACAGTGGCTCCCCCTCCAGAGGGCAGCCCGGCGGCAGCAGTTCTAAGCCCTGCACTACGCAGCTGTCTGGTAGTGTCTCTTTCTAGCCCAAAGGCAGCTTCGAGAGGGAGCAGCTCCTCTGAGGCCTGAAGAAGCCAAACAACGAGAAGCAACACAGGAAATAATTCATTGGTCCTGCAGGAGAAGACCCTAACTTGTCTCCAGTAAGAAGGGCCTTTCCCAAATGTCCTCCTCTTCCACTCAGCACCCACCCACCCCCACCCTCTGATTTTCATTGTATTGGATTTAGGGCACAATCTTTGCTCCCATCACTGAAGTCAGGAGGCATGAAGAACCCAGCTTGGCTTTCAGATCCCTTCAATAGCAGCACCATAGTCAAGGGATCTACTCACCTGAGCAAGGATTTTACAGGATCAGCACCTTGGATGTTTCTCGTGGGCCCAAGAAACAGTCCAGTTTAGTTTTTAGTCAGTCAGAATCTCATTCTTAATGTGCTGCGGGAGCATCTGAGAAGAGTCAGGGACCAGACAGGACATCAAATCTCATTCCCTTATCAGCACAGTGCTGAGGCAATGGACTGAACTGGATGGTAAACACAAAAAGGGGGGGGGGAGTTCCCAGCCTTTTCGGAACCTAATGGCTACCAGTGCAATCCCAGGGTAAGTACCCTGGAATTAGGAGGGGAGACACTTGGTAAAGGAGACTGCAACATGCATGGGCTAATATGTCAAATGATCTGCAGCTAGTGTAACAGAACACATCATCATTCCCGTGTCGCTGCAGTGTAGCTAGCTGCATTGGCAAAATGCATTCACCAGTGATTTGAGGCCTGGGGCCCCCTCCTGGATCCCTTTGCTCATCCAGAACGCAAGGGTGGGGGGGCTGAAGGGATGCAAGCAAAAGGCTTAAATTGCAACAGACCCAGGCCTGCCTTTGACCCACACATAGCAATGGAGACTTTGTTAACAGGCAACTTTGGTTTATTGTCGGGGTGCTCGCCCGAGTGCCCCCATTTGGCCTTGAAAATGGCAAGAGTCACTCCAGCATGCAGCTGCAAGCACAACATTAACACATTTTACTCAAGTCAGCTTGAAAAGAAACTCTTGGACTCTAAAATATTAGCAGGAACGAAAACTAAGCATCTGTCTCGGCGGCCAGCGTGGTAACCACTGCCTAGTCAGCCTGGTACAATGGGGGCTGCAGATGCTACAGTGAGATCGCTGTGGGCTGCCAGGGACCGTTACTGTAGAACATGATTGTAAATGCAATATTATACGCATCAGGGTGTGAGCACACGCGTGTGGGGGCACACACCCACATAAGAGTTGATTGCTGGCTTTACAGATCCTTGTTCCATTCTGAAGAGTGTTCTAAAGCGAGGCCCTTATTTTATTCTAGTTGCAAATACAAAAAAAACTCAATGGCTTGTGAGCAGAGAGCCGGAAAGTGACTCTTTCCTGTGCTTCCCTTCTTAGCCTGCGCATCCGATAGTGTTAAGGCTGCATTTGTCACTGACAGTACAGACAGACAAACCCCTGCATAACTGTTGTAGACAGACACACGATTTTGGCACAAATCTGCACTGGAACCATTATGAGCTCTTGGCACTGGGCAAGGACAGGGTCACTGTCCCCCGGGGGATACAGTACGAGTGTTAATAAAGACGTGTGAAGTTCATTTAGTCTAGGTAGGTACTTGCCTGGCTCTCAGCACTGGAGTAGGAGCGGAGGGGGTGGGGGTGGTGAGGCAGAGTGGAAGGAGGCAGTTTAATCAGAGACGGTCAAGTGGCAGGCAAGCACTTCACCTTTCTCACTCTCCTCTCACATGTAAACAAGGTGCCTCTGTCAGAGGGGTGAGGAACCTAGTCACTCTAGGCTGGAATTTCACACCCTGGGAAGGAAAATGAAGGCACCGCCGTGCAGTTCAGGGTCTCTACCGCACTGCCAGGAGCCTATGTGAGTGGCTGGGATGGTAGAGGACATGTTCTGGGCACTGGGTTCCTTGCAGATTCCATAGCAAAGCCCCTCAGTGCTCCCAGGAGCGGGTACAGGGCAGATTTCCTCTCTCCTCCAGTGGAGGTGGCTGGGCAGGCAAAGCTCCCACAGGAAGGCGCGTGTCTGGATCACACTATCTGACTCAAGGAGGCAGGCAGGAACATTGCCTGCCCCAAGGGGCCTCCACTCAGCTTTCTGGCTTAAACTAGAGGCTAAAGGGCCAGTGTGTGTCACACAGCTCACTTCACGAACAATCCTCTTTGGCCCTAGTGACTCCCATTGGAAAATGCTGTGACTGAGGCAGTTGGCAGATCTGGTATGGGCAGCTGGAGCTCCCCCACAGCCAGGGGTCCCACACCATCCCTGCTAGCGACCCCTGCTTCTCGAGACTGGGTTTGGACTAGCCATGAGTGGCTCGCAGCTATTCCCTAGAGCGCCTCCTACAGGTATAGAATGGGACTAGAGTAGCAGCGAGCTTCCCATAGCCAGGGACATGCAATCACTCCCCTGCAGTCAGCTCCTCCTGCTGGGAGAGGTGGGAGATGGCAGTGAACTTAGTGGAAACCTTGGCTAGCTTGGCTCCGTTTTCTCAAAGGCAAAAGGAAATGTGGACTGAATTCTAATCTGGCTGGAGAATCCTGGCCTCTCTTCTCACTTTTGGGCACTGACCTATTCCCCCGCCCCCAGGCTGGCAGAGCCAGCCTTTGCAAATAGATTCCTCTCCCCCCACCATCATTTTAGCACATGATCAATAATTTAAACTACTCCACAGTTCGTTCCTATAAATAAAAGGTGGTCAGGGTTTGATATGGGCCTGACTGGCTGGGCACAGGGCTAACTCCCTGCTTTCACACAAGCGGGGGATTTGAACCTTGGCACCGCTCCTGGTGAAAATGTCCATATGATTTCTCCCGCATTGGTCATCTTTCTCCAGCTGTTGCCTCGTGGTGGTGGAGGAGACGGTGCTGCTGCCCTGGGCTGTGGGCAGGCTCAGTCGGTTTTCCAAACCTTGTTGAGGACCTTAACCACTTCGTCGTAGATGACAAAGACGATGGCCACATCCAGACAGACCCGGCCCAGACGAGGCACAGTGCCCTTGTAAAACCTGCCAGGAGAGGAGAGGTGATGGGTAAGCAGAGAGCCCCACGCAGGCCTGGGCAACGCACAGCTTGGCCAGGCGTGGGAGCAGGCCTAGCCCACCCGCTCCCAGCGATCTCTGGCAGAGCAGACAGCCTGGGGTAAAATGGTGGCAATGCTCTGCAACCACACTTTGTGAGAATCATCCTGCTCTCCAGCTCAGGCTCCCGCCCCCCTCCACCTTCACACTCTGCATGAGCGGGGACCGGCCCAGTCTCTGCTGGAATGAAAGGGGTTTGGGGAATAGCTGCTTCCCGCCCGGCAAACCCCACCCAGAGACCCCAACTTTTTAAGATTCCCAGTCAGGGCTTTCTGGCCAACTGCCCCACTCCTGTCACAGGATCCGCTCTCCACACCACCCGCTTCTTCAGATTCCAGGCCAGCTCCTCGGGGGGTGGGTCACCGTTGGCTTCCCTGATTTTACACTAGCTGAGGCTCTGGGCCTGGGCTTCTGTGGCATGTGTAGAGAGGCTAAGAAAGTCCATACAAGTCTCTCTCCCCTCCTTCTCTCACAGCCAGGGCTCACTGCTACTCCTACCATTCACCAGGCCCTTGCCTTTCCCATCTCATCCCCTATGCCTAGGGTACAGGCTCCCTCTTCTCATGTGCCAGTGACTTGCTCCCTCTTCTGCAAATCCCACTGTAAGGTGCCTTTCAACCATGACGGTGACTGATCCCCTTGCCTCCTATGGTACTCTTCCCCATTTCACCACACGTGTCTGAACTGCTTCACCAGCACTCAGCTGCAGGGGAGGGATTATCCCTCTTTCCCTACATTCACCCCGCCCTGAGCCCCTTGCATGGAAACCAAACCTTCAAATTGCTAGGTCTGGCATTCTGTGTCCTAATTAGTGCTGGACAGGACCCAGCAACTGCCAGCAGTTCGAGGGACATGATCATTCCCCTCTATTCGACATTGGTGAGACCTCATCTGGAGTACTGTGTCCAGTTTTGGGCCCCACACTACAAGAAGGATGTGGAAAAATTGGAAAAAGTCCAGTGGAGGGCAACAAAAATGATTAGAGGGCTGGAGCACACGACTTATGAGGAGAGGCTGAGGGAACTGGGATTGTTTAGCCTGCAGAAGAGAAGAATGAGGGGGGATTTGATAGCTGCTTTCAACTACCCGAAAAGGGGTTCCAAAGAGAATGGATCTAGACTGTTCTCAGTGGTACCTGATGACAGAACAAGGAGCAATGGTCTCAAGTTGCAGTGGGGGAGGTTTAGGCTGGATATTAGGAAAAACTTTTTCACTCAGAGAGTGGTGAAGCACTGGAATAGGTTACCTAGGGAGATGGTGGAATCTCCTTCTTTAGAGGAATTTAAGGTCAGGCTTGACAAAGCCCTGGCTGGGATGATTTAGTTGGGAATTGGTCCTGCTTTGAGCAGGGGGTTGGACTAGATGACCTCCTGAGGTCCCTTCCATCCCTGATATTCTATGATTCTATGAAATGAGATGCCAGACTCACGCAATGGGCCCTTCATATTTCATGATCTGGAAGGCGCAGTCCCAGGTGCTCTTGTACTTGTGGGCTTCAAGCCCCTAGAGGAAGCAGAGAGAAAGGTCAGAGACCTGTAATGGTGGGATCTATGCCACAGTTCCCAGCACAGCTCCCACAAGCCATAGTGCTGTCCTGGGAGATTCCAGAAGGGCTCTGGGGCCGAAGCAGTCACAGCAGTGACCTCCATCCTCACCAGCCTGATTGTGCAGGAGCCTGGCCCCGAGGAGGTCTGCACGGAGCTTAGACGGGTCTAACCCAAATAGCAGTGGCAATGCCTATGCCCCACTGCAGGTGTTTTTTGGGTGGATGCTACAGCAATGATGCTCAGACTGAGGCTCACAAGCCACAAGTGGCTCTTTAATGCATCTTCTGCGGCTCTTTGCAGCCCATGTTATTAAAACACTGATTTAATTATTAGCCAATTAACCAATCAGGATGCTTTTACTATGCGATTAACCAATTGCAGCTGATAAAACAATAATACGTGGTCAGTCACTTTGCTGTAAGAATAATACACAACTGGTAAACAAAGCAATGAATTCACACGACTGTGGCTCTTTTCGGCAATGCTGATTTGGCTCCTGAATCACTGAGGTCTGAGCATCACTGGGCTACGGGACTGCCAGGAGAGGAACACGCCAAGTTCCTCTAGCACAGGGGAACCCTGGGCCTGGTCTGCCTAGGAGTGAATCGCTGGCCATTATTCAGGTTCCCAGAGGATAGTGTGACCACAGCCACAGCATGGCTAGTGTGGACACACTGCTGCCCTGGGCCTTGCTCGCCCATCGGGCCAGGCACCCAGCTGTCATTCTCTAGGGCAGACAGGGCCTTGGTGGGGAGCAATCTCAGTTCCAGCTCCTGCTCCTCCATCGGGAGGGCACCGTAGGGCACTTAGCCATGTCCCCATTTCAGTGCTTGGCCCAGCAGCTATGGTCCAGATGAGAGCAGTAGACATGGAGCACCCAGAGGCAAATTAAGGGGTCTCAGCAAAAGCCCAGGAGCCACACGGCCACATGCTGTACCTGCATTCTGGTTTTCACCACATCCAGGGGGGTGTTGCCGAAGACGCTAGCTGCTCCAGCAATGGCCCCAAATATCCCGGTGATGAGGGGGTTTATGACCTTGTTGGGATCATCCCCTGGGAAGAAGGAGAGCGACACAAAGGGGGCAGGCAGAGGGAAAAAGGGGGGAGAGAGAGACAAGGACAGAGCTCATGAGCACCAAGAGGTGGGAGAGCACAGGGATGTTACTGAGTGACACTGCATGTGAGAGCTGCAAAGGCCCCAAACAGGCAGGGGGCACAATGCGGGGCAGTGAAAGGAATGGGAACCCCACAAGTGGGAGCCCCCAATGCAACTGGAGAAGAGGGAGGGGCCAAGAGGGTCAGAGATGCGCTCTCTCTCTCTAGGTGTGCGCAGTGAGCAGAGGGGCCAGGCCGCCTGTTTGCCACCAAGAGTCATTTGTGGAGATTTTAAAGCAAACAAGAGCCCTCAGACCCCACAGCTCGTAAGGCAGGGAATGCGCAAGCCTAGGCCAGGGCTGGCCGAGCATCGAGTGGGTGGGAAAGCGCCCCCTGCTGGCTTAGTTCTGAACAGACTGTCCAAAGGGGCCCAGGCCCAGTGTGTGGGGGCAGGGGTAGGGGCGTTGAGTGTGCGCAGGAGGAGATAAGTGTATACTGCAGCAGGCAGGTGCAAGCAGGGGCACAGTGGAGGAGATGCTGTGAACAGACCCCATTAGAGTCCCCGCTCACTCGCTGTCTGCATCCCCCTGGGCTTTTAACCCAGGCTTCCCTTCTCCCCAGCGCTGCCCTGCCCTGAGCCTTTCCTCAGTCTTGTCAAAGTGACCTCACAAGAAACTGGTGGTGGGCGCGTTTCACTCGGAGGGAGCTCAGCTGAGGCTGGAGAAGCCAGAGCCTGCCCTGGCTGCAGCAGGTCACCGTGCTGTGTGGCTCTCCACCTGCAAGAGGCAGGGCCCAGTTCGGAGACGCAGGGGCGAGGCAGAGCGTGGGTACCTTTGTACCAGTTCCTGAGCGCCGTCATGACGAAGAAGCGAATAGCCTGGTTTGATCCTTGTTTGAGGACAGTCGCAGTTAAACCCTGGTACGTTCCCTTCAGACCTGCGGCAGGGAGAAGGGGCAGCGTTCAAGGAGGGGAAACAGCATGACACTGGTCTTCCCAGGAACACCACCGACCCCAGGCCTTCTTGTGGCCCACAACACAACCTCTCCTTTCCCCCATTCATACCCCCCCTCCCAGCGGGGCCCACAGCACAGAGTCCAGCTCTTCCTCACGCCCCACCCACTTAGCCCTGCCGTCAGGATGGCCAAGTGGGTTAAGGCGCTGCTTTCAGGTCAGTCTCCTCTAGAGGCATGGGTTCAAATCCCACCCCTGACAAGCCCTCTTAATAGCGGGAGTGGGAGAAGAGAGGCATTTCCTCTCATTGGCAGTGGGGTGAGGCCGGTTCTGCGTGGCTTTGGTGGCCCCTCAGAAAGCTAGAACCATCTGTCATTTGGCCTCCCATGGACATGCTGCCAGAACAGCACTGCTTTCTCGTGTCTGGGCTGGGAAAGGAAAGTTCCCCAAGAACCAGGCCACCTGAGGGACAAGCAGACAGTTGGGAGCCAGTGTTTTTCGAGGCCCTACAGTGCTGGCTGCCTTGGCAGCTCACAGACCAGTGTCCCGCTCTGGTGGGAGGAGGCAGTTCACAACCCAGCCCCCCGTGCCAGCGTTGCCGGGCCTTGCACACTGCATGCAAGGGTAACGCGGAGCGGAGGCCACGCCAGGGCCCTCACCCTGCTCGCGGATGATCTCCCGCACACCATGGAAGAAGCCGCGGTACCTCGGTTTGGGGGAGCACTGGTCATGGATAAACTTCACCTGGAGGGAGAGAAGGTTAGGGCTTGTTGTTAAGTTAAGCCCAATCTGTGTGTGAAGAGACCCCCCATCCCTCAAGCTATAGGAGCCCAAACATCCCAGTGCTCTGCTCCAGGGATGCAGCAGCAAGGGTCTTTGCTAACCTAGGGCAGCACCCTACTAATACCATTCCACAGTGGAACAAAAACCCCTGTCCAAAGTTCACCTGCAACTGCCTAAGTGTTTGCTAATGCACTCCACATGCAGTCAGGAAGGGGAGGGACCCATGCAGCCTAGGGATCAGTCTAGGACAAAGGACTGCAGCTAGGTCTGGAATACTTGGAACACACAAAGGTCGGCACCTGGAAGGGGAGAGTCTGGAAGTCCCAGGATGGGAAGACCTATTGGTCACCCGTGAGAGCACATAACATCATGTCAGTAAATAACAGTCCCTTCACCCTTATTGAGCAGCTTTCAGCTAAGGATCTCTAAGCACTTTGCAAAGGAGGGTCCATCTATTTATCCCTACTTTGCAGATGGGTGCTTTGAGGAGCAGAGAAGTGAAGGGACGTGCCCAGGGTCACACGGAAAGTCAGTGGTAGAGCTGGGGACAGACTTCTGAGTCCCAGTCCTGCTGCTGCTGCTCAAAGCTCTCAGCCTCTTCTCAGGATTACGCTGAAGAGAGTCATGCAAGCAGAGGCCAGTTTTCCAGCCCAGCCCCTGGCTCTCATGTTACACTGTGTAGAAAGCTTTTGTGTCCAGATATCACTGAGAAGGGCACATTTTACTGAGAACTGAACAGGATTTCCAGGCCATTCATTATTTTTGAATGTGAGCCTGGGAGTTACAAAGCAAGGAGAAAAAAAAACTGAGCATAACACAGGGGAAAGAGCAGAGATAGCGAAATGGCCTCATGGCATGGGGCAGCCTGGCAATGAATTGGAAGCAACAACGATGCAAAATGCCCTTTGCTGCCATGGAGCCTCGGCTAGGTATTTCATGCACCGTGCTGCATTTACTTCTGCCAGCAACTGTATTGGTGTGGCTAAGCGTTTATTTCATTGCATTAATACCGACAGATTTTGGGGTCAGGCCACAAAGGCTGGCCTTGGAGAGAAGAGTCGCCATTCACTGCAGGAGATATGGGCCCCAGGAAACACCAGATCCTGTCTGAGCTCATGCTAACATTTCCCACCAACAGGAGAGATGAGAGGGAACGCCCACAAGCAGACTTTCCCTGCACCTCTGTCTGTTCACCACTAGTGGGCATCTGAAGGCCATGGACATTTCGTCTGGGCAGCTACCTGTGTGACGCCAGGCAGGGAGCAGAGCAGAGGCTGTGCTGGGTTCATACCCTGCTCCAACAAGACAGAGAGAGCCCAGCAGGCTAGCTCTGGGGCCGACAGCAGGAGGCGCTCACAGGGCAATGGTGCTCCCTCCTTGGTTTCCCCCGTCCCCTCCAAAGTCATCGTCTCTGGTCTCCCCCTATTCTGTGACTCATTCTCAGACCAGGGATCAGAGGTACCTTTATGGTCTCCATGGGACATACCACCACCACGGCCTCAGCCACCCCAGCTCCCAGGCCGCACAGCAGCCCGCGCTTGCTGTTCAGGTTGCCCTTCTCATCTCTCATGTGGTTGCTGAGGAACTCGAACGTGCCGAACCTGGCCGGGGAGAAAGGCAGCCAATGCAAACCCCACCGGACTGGGCAGACACAGCTGCTGGGCACAGGGATGGGGCCAGGGCTAGCCAGCTTCTAGTGCAGCTGGGCCAACCAGCTCAGCTGGAAGCTCCCACCGTGCCCCATGGGCATCTCGCTGTGGAGCCACGGGTCTGGCCTTTGGATCACCTCCGGAGGGAGCTGAGAGAACAGACCAGGGATGCCGGGGGGCAGACTGCACTTCTGTGCCCCCCAGAGGCTGGTTAGGGGGCAGCACAATCCAGAGCAGACTAGCTGCACTCCCTCCTGCCACACCACGGCTGCAGAGGCTGAGGTGGCTCTCCCTCACAGCCAGAGAGCCAGGGACCCCCAGGAGGGGGAAGGTGCCTTTGGAGCCCTCTGAATAGGACTGACTCTTCTTTCCCCTTGCCTGGACCTGAAGGGGAGGCTGCTGCAGGAAGTGACTCCCTGGCCAAGTCTCCCGTAGCTCCTTGGCTCCAAACACCCATCTCATGCCCTCCCACGGGGCGAAGCACAAATGCTCACACACTATTCCCCTGGGAAGGCAGGCACCTGCAAACATGATAAGCCAGAAAGCCCACGGAAAGGGTGTGGCAGTGCACCCAACTCCCCCATCTGAGGAGGCTGGGACTGCTGACAGCTATTAGCTATTGGTTCTTCATCAGCAACAGGTAGAGAGGAGACAGCAGAGGAGGCGGAGGCTGCAGCAGCCAGGGCCAGCAACGTCCCCCCACCCTCTACAGCGTGTGCTGCTGGGAAAGGCTCAGCCTGGAGGAGCTGGGAGCTCCCAATGAGCACACTGCTAGCAGTGCCTTGGGGGAGCGCCCCATAGCAAGGCCTGCTGGCAGATAGACCGCTCCCTGGAGCCAGCCCTCCGGAAGCGGCCACTTAGGCTGATTCTACTAAGAGCAGGATGGTTCTCTCAATCCATCCCAAAGGGATCAACCATCCAGGGAGGCAATCCCACCCCCTGCCGGGGAACTGGCCATGCTGTCCAGTAACGATTGGCCAGACCCACCTTGACGGCTACCGTCTGCGGGTACATCCCAAACTACCCCGAGTGATTCCTGCCCCTCCCCACTGCAGGACTGAGCTGCCTCAGCACCTTCTCCAAACATGAGGCCACCTCCAGCTACAGGCAAGCTTTGCCAATCGCTCCATGGCAGGCAGCCCTCAGGGAGCGTCATGGACAGACCCTGCATTGCGCTCCTTTGCAGGAGGCATATCCGTGGCCCTCCGACCTGCTAGCCTCACCAGCCTATCCCTGCGTGCCTGGCTTTCATGGCAGGGCTGCACTGCGGAGAGGCTGGGCGAGACGGACTCCCTGGGCAAGACTCCCTCAGCAGCGAGATGGGGAGAAGGGGCCATGCCAAGAGACTCCTATGAGGTTTCTCATCCACTTGTTTGGGGGGCTGGTGGGTGGGATCACCTGGGCTCAGATTGTCAATTGCAGTTTCAGCAGACGCCTCAGAGGCAAGGCCAGAAGTCACCGCTGGAGCGCCTTACCTCACGGCAGCCTTTGGGATGGAGCCATACACCAGTGAGCTGAGGCCTCGATAGAGCCCCTTCACTCCATGGCCCTGGACAGTCTGCTTCACGCAGTCCGCTGGAGAGAAGGCATGGAAAGAGGGGTTTAGCCGGCCCGCCAAGCCGTCCCCTTCCACCACTCGGGCTCTCCCTGGGCTGCGCACTCCCTGCTGTCCATAGGTAATGGCCAGAGCGCCCAGGGCAGGGTGGGCGAGTGCTAGGGCGGAACAGCTCGGGTAACGTGGTAACCAACGCCAGGCTGCAAACGCACCATTGGAGAGAACACCGGCCCTTTCCTAGTGGACGTGTTGGTCTCGTCGCTGAAGCCAAGGAGCCCAGGACCCCAATGCTGCTGCAGTTAATGGATTTCCCCTCCCCCTCCAGCGTGTTGCGGCTGTGGAACGTGAAGTCCTGATTCGAGTCCCCCCCCCCGGTGAAGTTTGAGTCACATGCAGCAGGTGCCTGGCTACACGACTCAGCCTCCCTAGCTAGAACAGGGCAATGCTGAGCCCTTTGCAGAGCTGATCCAGGAAGGGAGAATGGCACAGGGCTCTGTTCAGCCCTGGACTCAGCAAGTCGGAAGCCATGTTGCTCAGGACCCAGTTCCAAGCCAGACACTAAGCCAGCGGCTCTGTAATCACGCTCCCTGCAGTCTCTCCCTGAGCCAGCTGGGTTCTCTCTCATCCCAGTGACTGTTACACTGTCAGCTGGGGCCAGGCTGGAGGGCAAGCAGCAGAGTCCAGCGGTGATACAGTACAGCACGCCGCAATGCAGCCTGTGCTTAAGTTGAAGGTTATTGATCCTGCCAGTGAGGGACGCCTGCCAGTCGTCCCGGGCTGGAATGAGGTCATCATCCCTGGAACTCCTCCAGCCCAGGCACTCAACCAGGCTACCGCCAACAGGGCTCTAATGCACATGCCGTCTCCTTCAATGACAACAAATGTGCTGCATTGCACAACTGGCCAGGTCCATGAGAGGGGAGTGCTCATCTAACTGTGAAGCCTCAGCTTCTGGGGACTGGTGGGGGCAGGACGTCAGACCCGACGGCCCAACGCTCTGAGCCACCCACTGTACCCTGGAACGGCTTCTCCCCCCCTTTCCCTACTCCCTCACCTTGTGGGACAGGAAGGAGGCAGGCCCTCAAGTTCCAAGGGAGGATCCTTTTGTGAGGGGCACCTGAAGACCAAGCTCACACACCTCCGACATAGCGATGCACATCCACCGGTGCCAGTCTCTGCCTAGCATCTCAGTCCATCTGGAGCTGGCAGTGAACTACTGGCTGCAGTGGCTCCAATACTCCTTGACATAAATCACTGGTCCCCTGGTATGATCCCTACTCCAGTCTCTCTGTGCCCACGGCTGCCAGGCTTTGGACTTACCGATGCCTTTGTACCGGGGCGGGTTAGCTTTCTCATCCAACTGTAGCTGAGTCTTCACATACTCCGTAGGGAAGGTAATGCAGATCTCGATGCCACCGGCAATACCACCTGGGAGAACAAGGAGGGGGAGATCGAGCCAGGAACTGCACAGCATCTCAGTAGCACCTCTCGGGTGCCCGTTTCTAATTGCCCAAGCCTAGCCTTTCAGCGCTTGGAGCCAGAGCTGGGAGTGGGGTCACCTCCCAGGTAGGTACTTGGGTAAGGGACGGATTGGATTTGCAAAAGTGCTCAGCAACTCATGAGCTCTTTTGAGCATCTCGTCACTTATTCTGGTGCCTACATGGGAGCACTTTTGAACAATTGATCCGTTGAAAATCTGGCCCTCGGTGCTTTCAGCAGAGCAAGCTACTCATTCTGCCCTCCTCTTCTGCATGGTCTGGTTAGACAGGGCAGGGGCAAGCCCTTACTGTGTGTTTGTACAATCCCGAGTGCCATGGGACCCTGGTCTCACCTGAGGCCCCTTGCTGCTACTGTCATACAATAATAATTTTAAGCCAGCAGAGGAGCATTTAGTGCAGGACTTAAATTTAACCAGAGCCGTCCTGAGCAGAGCTCCAGTAAATATTTCCCAACCTGCAGCAGTCCCGGTGCCCCCTGCAGGGCTGAAGCCCCGAACCCCAGGGCTCCAGGAAATACTCAGGGAGAATTTAAGCCCTGATTTAATGCCATCATTTCATAGCACCAGACGAGCTTTCGGTGCAGACCATGGACAGTTCAGGCAGGGGATAGACGTGCACAGATACTGACTAAAGGCCTGAATTACGATCTGGGAACCAGGAACTCCCAAATTCTGGTCCCAGCTCTGGCCACAGAGGCAGTCAGTGCCAAAGGCATCTTGCTCTTCCTCTCCGCCCCCCACAGCCTGCAAGATGGGGAATAATGGTAATTATCTGCCTCACATAGGTAGCATGAAAATTCACTAATGTCAATAGAGTACTTTAAAGATACAGGGCTGTGTATGCAGTAGTGGCAGCAGAGACAGACACCTGTCCCCTCTCCTCCAACGTTCCCCACGTTCCTGCCAAAGCCCAGTCCCAATTGCTCCTTTTCACCCCCTCGCCACTTAGGACAGCCTCTCCTTTCACCCCAAGAACCCTCTCCTCCTCCAGCAGACACACGTGTGAAGCAATCCAGCTGGAAAGCACACATCCTGGTCTGTGCTCGTACCAGCCTGTGCCTTCAGATTGTGAAATCCTCAGGCCAAGGATCTGTTTGCGCAGCACCGCTCACCAGGTATACAGCACGGTGTGCTTACCGCACTCCCTGTGTCGAGAGTTTCTATCCCTACGTGGAGACACAAACCAGCACCAGGAAATTCTGGTCACTGTTTCAGCCCCAGGCCAGTAGCTATATGAGGTGGGCAAGTAAAAGCTACTTTGTGTTTTAATCAGCATGGTGAGGCTGGGCAAGTAGATTTAGTGTCTGGACTGGTACATTTCCATAGCAATTTCACAAGGCTCAGACACCAGCATCACCTTGGGGTTACACACGAAGTTAGCAGCAGCACAGAACTGCTTGGATTTTTCCCACCTGGTTCCTATTACAGTAGTTTAAAGTTAGACCCCCGCGTCTCCAGCACCCCAGTGCCCAAGCCTGAAGGGACAGAGCCAAGGATATAGATTAAGGCCACAAGGAACCATTAGATCATCTCGTCTGACCTCCCATGTAACACAGGCCACATCTCTTAACCCAGTTACCCATGCGCTGTGGCCAGTGACTAAGGCAGAGCTTCCAGAAAGGCACCCAGACTTGATCTGCCATCACGGAGAATCCACCACTTCCCTCGGCTCTTCCTTCCAGTGGTTAATCCCATGCCTCACTGTTAAAAACTGGGCCCTAATTTCTAATGGGAGTTTGTCTGCCTGCAGCTTCCAGCCACTAGGTCTTGTTCTGCCTTTGTCCCTTTTAGCGCCTGGAGTTAAGAACAGATTTAAAAAAGTTTATTAGAAAATGTTTATTTTTAAACGATACAGAGAGTTTGAAAAGTCAGTTATTGATCATCGGGGGTAGCATACAGAGTATAGGGGGATGCTAGTAGTTTGGTATTGAACAGCACATAGCATATACAGTCTGCCATGTTCCCAATGCAGGGTGTACGGTGGGTGAGATCAAGATACAGTCAGGAAGCTATGGGGGTACATCGCTCATACATACAGGTTACAGACAGTCATGGGTAAAGATAAGCGGGCTGGGTAATGGGGATAGGATGACCCTCAGATGGTGGAGTTCAGTTTGGTGGGTTCAGGGGATGTCTACAAGTTTCCTCCCCCTCGTAGGTTCACAAAGTCACACTGGCT
This sequence comes from Gopherus evgoodei, assembly GCF_007399415.2. Taxonomy (NCBI): domain Eukaryota; kingdom Metazoa; phylum Chordata; order Testudines; family Testudinidae; genus Gopherus; species Gopherus evgoodei. The sequence goes on along the minus strand of NC_044334.1, from coordinate 18,816,334 downwards.
CACACTTGGTCTTGGTGGTGGCCGGTGATGTGCTCTGTGTAAATGTCTCTAGATCATCGTAGGTTAACAGCCCCTAAGCCAGCACTCCCCCCTCAAGGCAGCAAGTTAATGATAACATCCCCCCCTTGGTTCTAAAGCAGGGCTGCCTCCTCTCGAAGAGGGCTACCCGAGCAAGGCCCCCGCCCCCAGAGATCACAGGCACAGAGCTGCCTGCACAGCTAACACTAGGGGTTTTCTTGCCTTAAGCAAACATCCATCCCTGTTGGCCTGCAGTGACCCCCCACCCTCCAAGGGCTACTGAGCATACCCTGCCCTAGGTAGCCAGCCTGGGAATGCTGAGGTTCCACAGGTGCACAATAAATGCTCCATGGGAAAAACCTGCCACACCTGTTGTAATATAGACACTGAAGCCAGGAAGTCTGAAGTGCTAATTCCAGCTCTGTACAGACCCATTGGGTGGCCAATGTTCTTATCTGTGTCTCTGAGGGTGATGCTCAGCAGTTCCACCCATTGTGCCAGGCACTGTACAATCACAGGGAGACCCAGCACCTGCTCCGAAGAGCTTGTAATCTATATAGACAAGACAGACAAACAAAGGGTAGAAGAAGAAACAGAGACGGGAAGCAAAGTGACTCACACTGGGTTGCACAGCAGGTCAGCCACCGAACCAGGGACAGAATCCGGGTCTCTTGACTCCCAGTTTGGTGCCCTATCCACTAGGACACACTGCCTTTTCTACTCAGTCACATCCTTTTCTGAGCTTCAGTTTCCCTATCTGTGCAAAGAGGATAACAACTTAATCCGAGTGTCCCGAGAGGTAGGTAACTAGTGGCTGCAACACTCCTGTTTAGTTGGAAAGCAACAAATCATTCCTGCTAACTGCCAAATAACTGCAGAATGACTAACCCGGACAAGAACAAGAGAAGCACCAAGCCAGAAAAAATGAAACAAGACTGTCGCAGAGAGCTCTAGCGTCATCGCTGCAGTAAAGCCATGAGTGCTGGCCAGCCCTTGCTCCAGCCAATTGCGGGGGTCGAGCAGGGGGGTTAAGAGAACAGGAAAGAGGCCAGATTGTCCCGCTCAGTGCCCTACCTAGAATTCTCACCATACTCAACACAATGGGGCCCACATGACCGTGAAATCCTTACGGCAATCACGAGCCGTGCTGGGACAGGCCAGTGTGCGCTCAGATACCATGCCAACCCTCTGTAAACGTGAAGAGAGCATCACAGTTTCACAAAACAACTTAAGTCCAGGCAGCAATTTCCACACCAACTGCAGCTCAGGCTGGCCTGAGGGAGTCACATGCAGAACTCCCGTATTAACTAATAAACAGCGGGGGAGGAATTAGACAAAGGGGAAGGGTGTTCACAGCTCAGCTCTGCAAGGAGATGGAGTGAATGAGGCGGAAGGATACAGGGAAGCTGGTAGTGCAGAGGCAAAAGCAAAGAAGAAGAGGAGTACAGACAAAATGTCACATTCATCAGGGATGAGCTAGTAGGATTACCCAAAAAATTCCCCTTGGAAAAGCCCTTTTTACCTTTTAAACACCACCACAAAAGATAAAAACACCCCAAGGATGGCATTGAAGATCCCAGATGCCAATAGAATATTAGCGGCGACTTCAAAACAATAAAGCCACAGTTTCACACAGTCATCTGACTGTCCTGTGTCCAGTGATCTCTCGGCTCTTTGTGTTTATAACATCCCCACTCAAATTTTTAGCTTGCGCGTCCTTGTACCACGGGCTCCCAACACAGGGGTCACAACCCCGCTTCCCTTTCCAGACTGCAAGGTGTTGCAAACTCATGCTGGCCAACCCCAGAGTGCCCTGCACACCCTGTATAGCTATAGAAATGATCAAACACCACAGCCCCCCACCAATGGCCAATGCTGCCTATGGAACACCTGTGCAGCTCTCACTCAAGTCAGTGGCAGCTGTCAGTTTGTGTCAGAGGGCAGAATTTGGACCTACTGCAAGATTTGGAGAAGCGCAGCTCCCTGCTGCTACGTTTTTAGCGTCAGAGAGAACAGCAACAGGAACCCACCTGGCACTCGGCTTTGGCAGCCAAATGCTGCTGTAGCTGACAGGCAGCTACGCAGTGCCAGTGTAATTGTAAATAAGCCTGCAGAGACATTCTGGGTGAGCTGGTGTCGAGAGCAGTGGGAAGTTAGAGTGCTTTTATTAGAGTCATTTGAAAAAGAGTTTCCCTTTCAAGAAATTCCACAGACTTTGGTGTGAAGAGTCCCTGGCATCCAAGCAGCTTGCGATGGGAGTATTTTGGGCCAAGATGTGTTTTCCACAGACCCCCGAACGTTTCTCAAGAGAGTCAGCAGATCCAGCTCCTTGGCACCATAGCCATATTTGCACAGGCTGATTTCAGTACGGCAAAGTAGGATAAAGTGCCAGATTTGATCCTGAATTCACTGGATGCTGGTGCTTTGTGTCGCAATCAGAACAGCTCTTTTAGTACTGAGGGATATTAAAACAGCTATGAAATGGCTGAAGAAACACCCCAGAGTAGCAGGGGGGAAAGGATGAGAAGAAAGCCTTTCAGAACTGCCCATGGGCAGCAGCAGAAGTATAAAAAGCATCCGCTGTTCTTTCTCCGTAATAGCGATTCTCCAACAAACAACCTTATGAACAAGACTGCCTCGAGACACAAGAACTCCTGTAGCTGGCTAAGCGACTGCATGTTTCGCATTCAGACTGTGCCATTTCCCCTCAGCTACATAAAAAAGGCAGCCCAAGGAGCCTGCGCAGAACAGAGCCTGCACCCACATGCACTCCCTGCCTCTCTCTAATTTGATTCTTTTCAAAAGGCCTGGTCTAGACTTAAAATATAGATCGATGTAGCTATGTCGTTCAGAGTGAAAATAATCCACACCTTAGCTATGCCAAACTAACCCAGTGTGGACACAGCTACATAAATAGAAGAATGCTTCCACTGACCTAGCTCCTGCTGCTTGGGGAGATGGATCACCTACAGGAACAGAAAAACTCTTTCCATTGTCATCAGAAGTGCCTGTGCTAAGGCCGCTATACACGTAGCTGCAGCACTATGGCTGTGCCACTGTAGTGCCCACAGCATAGACAAGCAAGTAGCATAATTCATCTCCCAACTCCCTTAGCACTGAATTAGAGATCCCTATTCACATTCCAGCTGCGAAATGAATGCAGCCACACCAATCACTTATGATGCACTTCAACCTAGATTGGGCAAATTGGCCTTCATAGAATAAAAGGAACAGGTCATACCTATAACCTTGTTAACCTGACCCAGCCTTGTTGCCCTCTCCAGTAGCCCTAAGCTTATATGCGGTTCTGGCAAGAGTTAGGTTAAATCTGTGGTGTCTGAGCTAATGTTTTGTGTGCCTCCAAGTTGTGGCTTCTGAATTTACTCAGGATCTGGAAGTGCTGATCTCACTGGATTTCTGGCCCTGGTGGAAATGAGCAGTGCTCAAGAGCATAGTAGAAATCCTGTTCCCATGAGATCCCCAACCCAATCCTGGAGGTCAAAGGAGCCGATTGTTTGAGCAAAGCCTACCAAGCTTGGATCTGAGCTTTCCCAGAGCTCAGGAGGTCTCTAGCATGGTTTGGCTTCAGGGTTTTGGCTTGGTCTAGGGGTGAAGTCTGGAGAACTTTCCTGGTATTTGGGGTGTTTGCATCAGGTGCATTTCTGACTGTGGTTCAGTTATAAAACTCTCGTGGAACGCAGACACTCAGTATGTGATATACGCAGACACTCGGTATGTGATATTTATGGGCTGTAGGAAGTATAACTCAGACCAAAGAAAGAAGCAGAGAAAGGGATGCTAACAAGTGCCCAACCTAAAAGCCCCATTTCCGTCAAAGCCTTGTGCACATTATTACCTTTTGAGAGATGAGACACTGAATTCTGCCTTATTGAAACTGCAGTCTCATCAGTGTCAGCCCCTGGTTTCTACCAGCATTGGAGGCACATACTGACCATGTGAGCTTCATCTCCGGCCGCTCTGTGTACCCCCCCAGTTCAGATTCCTTCCCTGGAGGAGGAGAAACCTTCAAGAGCATTATGGAGCCCTGCAGCTGTGGTCCCAAGTGACGCTCACGCTAGCAAGAGCGCTTGGGACCAGTACTAGGACAAGTTAAACACTTGGATCTTTCAGCCCTGGGGATCCATGGGGATTGTCTCCATCATGTGGGCATGTTAACACTGCTTGGCTCACAGCCCCACCCCAGCCAGTGGTGCATGCACTCTTCAGGTGGAGAGGCGGCCTGCTCCTCCTGCTGGACACCTCACCTGATCTTTGACTAGTGTCACAAGACTCAAAGAAGAGCCCAAATTCAAGCTTGCAGAGTCCAATGATTTTCATGGGGCTGTCCCAGAGATAGGCATGGTCCCAGGTGCCCATTCTCCTCCCCAGACACAGGAGGTGATGTGAGGTTTGTGGGAGTAGAGGAGGTTGTGATGCACCTACACAGCTCATTCTCACAGCCTTTCCCTCCCTGATGTCAGGGAAGAAGGAGGAACCTAACCCCCCTTGGTGCCCCAGCCAGCTCCCTTTCCCTGCTGCTCTCATTCACAGAGAACAGCTCTCAGCATGACTTAGCAGAGAGGTCCTCTGCCTGTCATTGGCTCAGAGACAACACCCCATGCAAGGGGCAGGATCTGCTGTGGCTGCAGCGTCAGCAGGGATGTGAAACAGCTCATGATGGACAGAGCTATGAATGGCCCAGCGGAAGAACAAAGAAACTTTTACCATGAGAGCCGGCCCACTTGGAGATTACATTTCACTCTGCAACAAGAATGAGGAACTTAAGGTTGTGTGTGCTTGCTCTGCTGAGTTGGAGGAGAGGCAAATGCAAGGCAGACACCCAGTACTAACAGGAGGTGTAAAGAAACTGCAGGGGGAGGGGAGGCGGGGTGGGTGTTACAGGGTTGAGAAGGCATCCACTGCTGCTTCAAGTCACTGCCTATAGCAGAGCAGCAACTCTCAGCCTTTTGGGGCCACTGTAGCAGACAGTGCCCCGAGTCTCCCATTTGGACACGTGTGCTTGGTTTGCTCCAAGATGGGAGTTTAGAGCAGGCTAAGTTCTATAACAAAACAACAGTATCTAGCTCGGATACAATGCTTGTCATCTTTAGATCTCACAGCACTTTACAAAGGAAGTCAGGATCATTATCCCCATTTCACAGATGGGGACACTGAGGCATGGAGCAGTGCCATGATTTGTCCAAGGTCACCCTACAGGCCAGTAGCAGAACCAAGTCTTCTGTCCAGTGTTCTAACCATTAGGTCACACACTGCCTTCCCTAGGACCGAGTCTGCACTGCTGAGCCCAGAGTATATGCGCTGCAGTTGGGCCCAGCACACAGACTCCCCATAAAAGTCAGGGAAGGGAAGCACCAATACCAGAACTGCATTTCCCAACCAGCAGCACAGAGAGCGCAGTGCTTGAAGGGTTCAGTATTCCATGTGCAGTGCAAGTCCTCCATCCATCTGCCCATCTCTGCACATTTCATATGCCTCCTTCCTCTCGACTGTAGTTCTAAATTAGAGACAACTTCTGAAAATTCAGCCTAACCTCACCAATGTTGCAGTTACTGTCTCCCTCACTGACAGGCTTAACTTATTCAGCTTTTCCGACTCTGGTGACCTCTGGTGTTTTTCTTAATGCCCCAGCTCCTGGAGGCAAGGGATTACAGGAGCAGCAGCTCAGCTTTTCTTTTTTTTAAGATGTAGATTTCTAGCCCTCACAATCCCAAAAGGTTCAAAGCCCAGAAGGCAGATAAAACCCAGGAGGATCTATTTTAAAATCTTGGGGGTCTTTTTGTTTGTTTTTTTAAAAGTCAATTTCATGGTGTCTGAGGCAGTGACTCATGAGTTTGGGGTGCTTTGGGCCGCCCGTTCATCCTGGCAAAGCACTTCAGAAACCTCAGAAGGAAGTTGCTCTGTCTAATGTATTTGTATTATTCAGGATATTCCCCACGAGCCGTCAACAATCTTCTATTCATTGAACTTTTTGAAACTTTGCACTTCTAGAGAGGTAAGGGATTGATCCTGTTTACACAAATTTGCAAAGGGACAATAGAGTTGAGGTCTGTTATTTCTCACCTCTATATATTGTGACAGACCCAGGCCAGTGGGGTACAGGAGTCTGGTAGAGGGCAAATATACTGATCACTGGCTGAGTAGTTTTCTGTTCCCTGAGTGACCAGAGCAGGGGCTGCACTAGAGTAATCAGGAACCTGCTAGAACCAATTAAGGCAGACAGGCTGATTAGAACACCTGCAGCCAATCAAGGCAGGCTAATCAGGGCACCTGGGTTTAAAAAGGAGATCACTCCAGTCAGGGATGGAAAAGCTGGGAGCAAGAGGCACAAGGAGCTGAGGGTGAGAGGCTGTGCTGCTGGAGTACAAGTGTTATCAGACACCAGGAGGAAGGTCCTATGGTGAGGATAAAGAAGGTGTTTGGAGGAGGCCATGGGGAAGTAGCCCAGGGAGGTGTAGCTGTCATGCAGCTGTTACAAGAGGCACTATAGACAGCTGCAATCCACAGAGCCCTGGGCTGGAACCTGGAGTAGAGGGTGGGCCCGGGTTCCCCCCAAACCTCTCAACTCCTGATCAGATACAAGAGGAGTTGATTCAGACTGTGGGGAAGATCACTGAGGTGAGCAAATCTGCCAATAAGCGCAAGACCCACCAAGGTAGAGGAGGAACTTTGTCACAATATTTATTTATTTTTAAACATTTTTGCTGTTAACAAGCATGTTACCTCTAGAGAGACACATCCAAAGTTTGAGAACTGCAAAACTAAGCATCTCTGATGGCATCTTCTAGACTGAGCACTGAGTCCCATTGGATAGATAGAAATACTAATCTAAATAATCTCTACAGAAGCCCATGGAACCCCTAAGATTGGGTCCCTAATCCATGAACTACTGGAACTCATGTGTAAAACTTTTCTTAAACATTACATGAATATATTGTCTCCTACTATAGAATTAGAATGTATAATCCCTATTCTGTGATGAGATCTTTGTGCTATAATGTATCTTAATTAATACTATCTTTAGCTAGAATGCTTTTTCCCTCAAAAAGCATTTTATGAAAAAAACGGATTTAAATAAAAAAAAATGATTTTTATCCACCCTGCTCCCTACACTTCCCCTAATGAGCCGTGACTTGTCCAGTAGAACAACTTCAGTAAGGAAGGGTGGAGTGTGTGTGTGGTTGTGGGGGCGGGGAGCGGAGGGGAGCATGATTAGCCCCACATTTAATACTTCCCTTCACAGCCTACCCTTCCAAGGTCTCCTGGACTTGCAGTGCACCCTTCAACTGCCCTTTCATTCAGGGGTCCCTTCACACCCACATCCCCACAAGTCATCCCTCAGCTCCACTCTCCCCCTAAGCCCACCCCCCACAACCCCAAATCATAACAGCCCTAACTCAATGGAGCTCTGCCAGTCTTGGAGCAACACTACCAATCTCAAACATTCAAAAACTAGAAGTCAACTCCAGCAAAATTCTGAGATTTTTAAAAATAATTTGGGAGGAACCTTCTGATTTTGGGCCTCTTGTGCTCATCTTTCCATGCCCCTGCAATTATGAGAGCTAGAAACACATTTATTTTGAATGGAAAGGGGAGATTCTCAGGGAGTTATTACATGACTCCAGGAGGTGGAGCTCTCAGAAAATCTAATGTCATGGGGTTCTCGATTAAAAAAAAGCAAGACTTGGCAACACCAGCAAGAACCCTAAGTGTATGCCAAATCTCAGGCCATGTCTACATCTAAAATTTTGCAGCGCTGGTTGTTACAGCTGTATTAGTACAGCTGTATAGGGCCAGCGCTGCAGAGTGGCCACACTTACAGCAACCAGCGCTGCAAGTGGTGTTAGATGTGGCCACACTGCAGCGCTGTTGGGCGGCTTCAAGGGGGGTTCCGGGACCGAGAGAGCAAACCGGGAACGCCGCGGTTTGCTCTCTCGGTCCCGGAGCCAGCCAGCAAACCGCGGGGAAGGAGACCTGCTTGCTCGGGGTTCCGGGACCGAGAGAGCAAACCGGGAACGCCGCGGTTTGCTCTCTCGGTCCCGGAGCCAGCCAGCAAACCGCGGGGAAGGAGACCTGCTTGCTCGGGGTTCCGGGACCGAGAGAGCAAACCGGGAACGCCGCGGTTTGCTCTCTCGGTCCCGGAGCCAGCCAGCAAACCGCGGGGAAGGAGACCTGCTTGCTCGGGGTTCCGGGACCGAGAGAGCAAACCGGGAACGCCGCGGTTTGCTCTCTCGGTCCCGGAGCCAGCCAGCAAACCGCGGGGAAGGAGACCTGCTTGCTCGGGGTTCCGGGACCGAGAGAGCAAACCGGGAAAGGAAACCAGCTTCGCCGCGGTTTGCTCTCTCGGTCCCGGAACCCCGAGCAAGCAGGTCTCCTTCCCCGCGGTTTGCTGGCTGGCTCCGGGACCGAGAGAGCAAACCGCGGCGTTCCCGGTTTGCTCTCTCGGTCCCGGAACCCCGAGCAAGCAGGTCTCCTTCCCCGCGGTTTGCTGGCTGGCTCCGGGACCGAGAGAGCAAACCGCGGCGTTCCCGGTTTGCTCTCTCGGTCCCGGAACCCCGAGCAAGCAGGTCTCCTTCCCCGCGGTTTGCTGGCTGGCTCCGGGACCGAGAGAGCAAACCGGGAAAGGAAACCAGCTTGATTACCAGAGGCTTCCTCCTTCCACGGAGGTCAAGAAAAGCGCTGGTGAGTGTCTACATTGCATTACCAGCGCTGGATCACCAGCGCTGGATCCTCTACACCCGAGACAAAACGGGAGTACGGCCAGCGCTGCAAACAGGGAGTTGCAGCGCTGGTGATGCCCTGCAGATGTGGACACTCTCAAAGTTGCAGCGCTGTAACTCCCTCACCAGCGCTGCAACTTTCTGATGTAGACAAACCCTCAGTTCCTACACGCTGTGCTGTCACATTAGTCTGTTATGCAGCCAAAGATAACAGAGTTTAAAGCAGGTTACCTTATCTTGTATCTCTTCCACACTAGAGCAAGGGGGCTGGCCCCCTCCCAGAGATACTGACAGTCACACCTCCCTGCAGGCTCAGACTCACCACCTTCTTAATTACTAGCAAAACCGGTTTCATGCTCACACCCTCAAAGCACAAGCTTCTTTTCCACTCAGCCAAGAGGAAAATGGCAGGCAGCTGCCTTTCAAACAGTGGGAGGAACGCAGCACAGCTAGTCACAGGCCGTCTCTTCCCTCGGCCAGGCAAAACCTGCACTGGGAAGTGCAGCTGCCCCGGAAGTCAGAACAGCCAGATCCTCCACTGGATCTCATCTGCAAGGGGAGAAGCTGGCTAGTGTGGTTTAACATGGACCACAGCCACCCAGAACCTCCCTTGTTGAAGTAGGACAGGTATCCAGAAAAGTCTTGGTAGCATTTGGAACCTGTGCAGAGCTGCTTAGACCTTCAGCTGTTAAGCAGGGTTCCCACGATCATCATCCCAGTGTCTATTCATGCACCTGCCCCGTTCTGCCCACTCTTTTGTGCCCCTGCTGGATGGCAGATCAGTGCAACCAACACAGTCTTCCCACTTGCCCCTGTTTCCAGACCACCCCATCCCAGATGTCTCTACTGCATTTGGCCCATTGCATCTTATTTTATTAGGAAGTCATGAGAACACATTCCTTGGACAGCACAATGGGGCCAGCCCACAAACAGACTCCTCCCCAGTGCAACTCTGCTCGCGTTACTCTGGGGATGAGTTGGGCACAGACAGCATTAAAAAGACCCCAGCATAAGACAGCAACCTGCCAGATTTAAGCCTGTAATCCCCCTACAGCCTTGCAAACCATGCTCCTTTCTCCCATGGCTGCTGTTTGCAGCCACTGCCGCTGACTTCACAAACACACACTGGTTTGCCTGACAGGGCCAGACAAAGGCTTCTTTTCATTGTCCTCTGGGAAGTCCATGGGAATCCAAGTGCCCTAGGAACTCCTGCCTTGAGCTGTGGCAACGCTGCTGCAGCAAGCCCCCCCACCTAGCCGTGCTAACGAGGAGGCTTCCTAGCCCTATAAAGAGGCAAGGGGTGAGGTGACAGCTTTTACTGGACCAACTTCTGTTGGGGGGAGACAAGCTTTTGAGCTTACACAGAGCCAGTCTTCTGGTGCAATAGAAGATATTGCCTCTCCCACCTTGTCCCTCGGCCATTCTGGGACCAACACAGCTACAACAGCACTGCATAGCCCTGCAAATCACATTGCTGGAGAACTCTGCTCCAACTGCAAGAGGCTGCAGACACAAAGGCTGCTGCTTCTCCTTTCAATCCCGCCTCCGTTCACGTCCAGCATGGTGCAGCTACAAAGCATGCTGAGGAGCAGAAAGACACCTGGCTTGTAGGATTGCTTTATCCACTATGGCTTTACAGTCACGGGGAACACATACTGAGGAGGGAAAACATACTCGCAGTTACTCAGTGCCTTTCAGCCAATGTACTCAAAGCACATTAGGATTCCCATTTATACATGGGGCACCAAAGTGTTGTCTCTTATCCAAGGTCACCAAGCGACTTAGTGGAAGAGGCAGGAATTGATCCCCAACTCTCCAGCTGCTCAGAGCCACGCCTCATGCACTAGGCTCTGCTGCCTCTCGGGGAAGGCATTGATTCCCACTCCCAGATGTCCATGGTCTGAGAATGCAAACACTTGGGTCATGAGACCCAGCAGCACAGTCACCGCACCCAACACACTGGCTTGCACTGTCATGCAAAGAGCATTGGCTTTCAATGGCTTTAGTCAAGTCCAGCCTGGGCTTTCAATAGATTGGGTCAGGGCCAGCTCTAACTGGTCCCTGGTAAGTAGCTCCCACTGCAAGAAAGAGAACAGCAGAGTCCTACAGACGCTGATTAGCTTAGTGGCCAACAAGGAGAATAGCTAATGGAGTTCCCACTGCTCCATGCCCAGACTGACTGTGCTTCACATCCCACCCTGCACTGGCAGTAGTGCAGCTCTACACAGCCAAAGTCACCTTCCCAGCCCAAGTCACTCTCCAACCCTTCCCCGTGAGCCAATGATTTCGTTCTGTACATTAAGAGCCGTGAATCATCAGTTCCCAGACACTCGGCTGTCGCAATTCCTTCTGAGCTGACCGAGCTGGCAAGAAGAGGAGGCTTTTTGAGGCCTGCAGGACACGTGCATTTTGCCAGTTCCTTGCTGGATTTTCTGCATTTCCAGCCAGCCGCTGGCACCATCAGGAAGGGAATGACACTTGCTACAGAACTTCTTACATCAAACTCTACTACAGAGAAAAGATTGATGTCGTAACTCTGAAGAGAACAAAGCACGTGGGCTAGATTCTGGTTTCAATCACACTACTGTAAATCAGGAGTGACTCAAACTGGAGTCAATGCAGTTACTCTGGATTTACACTGGTGTAACAGAGCAGAACTTAGCCCCATGCCTGGCAATTATACAGCAGGTGGCAGAAACCCCCTTACTGGGCTGAGAGCTTCTCTAGAATTTGGGGGACGCACTCAATGTTTCTCAGTATCAATCCCATGCTATTAGGATGGGACTCTTGACAGCAAGGTGGATTCACCCCAGCCTGTGGCTCTTCCTGCTCCCAGCACCAGGCAAACTAAGGGTTGGTGTTAGCATCTGGGCAGATCTGACACACTGCTTTCTTTCAATGAAAGCAGCAAGAGAATAAGCAAATGGGGCAATTACTGATCTGGTTCCTTTCAGCCTTCTGTGACCCCCTTAAAGAGAACACCGATACACCTAGCCACAGGGCATGTTCTTGCACCAACATTTTACTATATTTCAGCCTGCTTCAGCTAGCAGACAAAAGCACAATACAGGAAAGTATTACTGGCAGCAGGCAAACCTCCATTTAACAGGGATTTGAGACTAGAAGCTATGGATGGAATCCAGAGGGCCATGTGAAACAGCAGGAAGCAAATGGCTCAGCTAATTGCAGGCCTGCTCTATAGGGGCCGAACAGGCTCGGAGAGGAGGGGAGGGGAGGGGAGGGGGGATGAGAGCGTTCAGTGGGTGAAAAGCTGCTTCTCCCCTCAGGCAGCAGGTTGCAGAGCTTCATCTGCCCCCATCAATTCAGCCCCATTGCTTCCCTCAGCCCCACCCATATGGGAAAACTGCCTGTAAAATGCTGCATCTGAAACCACCACCGAACACAAGCCACGCTCTGCGCACACAGGCCGGCCATCCAGTCCCAACCCCAGCCTGGCGATTCAGTGCCAGGAGAGCCCCCTGCCCAGGCTGGCGATCCAGTGCCAAGAGAGCCCCTGGGCTGTCTCTCTCACACACACACAGTCCCTGCACAAGCTGGCAATCCAATGCCAGGAGAGCCCCTTGCCGCCCCCCCCCCCCATGCCCCAGCACAAGCAAGCAAGCCAATGCCAGGAGAGCTCTCCCACCCCCATCCCACGCTGTGGCCAGTGTCAGCTTCTGCTCGGATTGGCAATCCGGGAAGGCTGGTGCCTACTCTGTGGGACTCGGAGCCAAAGGCCTGTTACGCCCCCAGCCCTGCATCCCTGGATGGCCACAGCTCTTCTCCGTGCAGCAGCACTCTCTGGATCCCTGTGCAATGGCTGAAGTGAAGAGGGGCCTGGGCAAGTCCTGTCCCCTCGGGGTGTCTCCGTGTGCCCACCCGCAGACGAGGGCGACACCTCCCTCCCCAGAGTCACTATCCCCCAGGCACTCTGGAAAAGAGAGAGTTACGCACGCGCGGAGTCCCACCCCGACCTCCAGGAACGGGCCTAGCCAGCAGCTCAGCCTTGTCTCTGTGACCGGGTCTCCTACGCATTGCAGTGATACAAACGACAGCCGCTCCCAAGGCCGCCAGCCCCAGCTGAGCTTGGGAGGCCTGACAGGTGAAGGGCACAGCTGTGCGTACTGGGACCTGGCTACCGCCCAGCGTCCCTGGGCTACCGCCCACCCCCTCAGGGTCAGAGCCAGGGCCAGGGGCCTTTTGGAGCCCTGCATCCCTCTCTGCTGGCATCATCCCACCGAACACTGGCCCTTCACTTCATTCCCCAATCCCCCTCCACTGTTTACAGAGGCCTGAGGAGAACCACCAGGGGCTGAGCTGCCGGGCTCCCAGCTCCTCCTCCAGCTCGCTCCTGCTGAGCAGCAGCTGCTGACTTGGCACATCCAGGAGCTGATCTGAAAAACTGACTGAGCCCCAGGGGGAAACCAGCACCCAGGTCAAAGCAGCCAAACCCGCAGAGGCAGAGCCCCTATGGACACTGTACTGCTACCGCCCACTCAGCCACCCAGGCGCAGAGCTTCTTAGGGCCCCTTTTGAGCCCTACCCGCCAAACTGCCAGCATCGACTGGGATCCAGGAGGGCTGCCAATCATGTCTGCCCTGCCCCTGCAGGCTGGGATTGTTATTCTGACAAACCACACAGCGGATCACCCCACTGAGCACAGAGCCTGGACACACGCCACTGCCCTGCAATGGCAGCAGTGCCTGGTCCTGCTGCGGACACGCTCGGCCAGACAAGTCTGGTTGACAGGAGCAGGCTGCGGCAGTACAGTGCGCTGTACATGTGCCCCCGTGCCAGCCCACACAAAGCCGGTGAACCACTACTTAGGCAGCCCTGACCCTTTAAGATGAAACATGGAGGTTAACAACAGGAAATTCCTCCCCCCCCCCTCCAATCCTCACCTCCATGACCACAAACGTCCCCCGATGAGAGGAACTGCTGCACATGGGTTGGGCTGGACACCAGGAGGTGGTTGGGAGTGGGGCACCGTCAGGTTAGGGCTTCCAGGCCTAGCACCCAAAGGGTGGAGCCTTATTTGGGGTACACAGGGCTCCTTCATCCATGACTACCAGAGAGAGTTTGACGGGATTCCCAGAAGCACTAGCCCAGGGATAAGCAACCTATGGCATGTGTGCCAAAGGTAGCACGCAAGCTGATTTTCAGTGGCACTCACACTGCCTGGGTCCTGGCCACCAGTTCAGGAGGCTCTGCATTTTATTTAATTTTAAATGAAGCTTCTTAACCGTTTAAAAAACCTTATTTACTTTACATACAACAATAGTTTAGTTCTATATTATAGACTTACAGAAAGAGACCTTCTAAAAATGTTAAAATGTATTACTGGCACGTGAAACCTTAAATTAGAGTGAATGAACGAAAACTCGGCGCCCCACTTCTGAAAGGCTGCCGACTCCTGCACTAGCCATTTCTATGGCTAGCGAGATCATCCACAATTACATTGGACAGGATAAAGAACAAAGCTCCCTGGAAAAATCTGCTCCCTAACTCGCAGGGTGGTGGGGTGGGGTGGGAGGAGAGGGGTGGGCAGGTTAGGAAGAAATGACTACTATGAGCAGATTACTCCATAATTGTCCTTTGCTGGGATTCTAAACACCTTCCTCTGGAATATCTGGTACCGACGGCTGCCTGTGGGAGAAAGCATAGAGAATGGGGGAGCTGAGCAGACCCATGCCCAGCAGCGCTGAATGCTGTGCCTACCCTGTGTATACTACAGGGGTAAGCAGAGAGGGGACTCTTATTTAAATAGCTCACTGCTGTGGCCAAGAACTCGACTGACAGCCCTGCAGTCTGGGTTGCTACAGATACAGCATGGGCAGCTGCAATGCAAGCTTCCCTCACAGCACCATCCTCAAACCTCCCCCTTATCTATGGAGCACAGACAACATACGCAGTGCTAGCCAGCACGTGGCGTGCCAAAGAGGTGATCAGGGCTAACTCGGGACATGGCAGGTGGAGGTCTGCTAAAAACACCCATCCACTAGGAACTGGACCAAGGCCACCAGCTTATTTTACAGAGTCCACTATACAGCCACCATGTGGTAATGAATGAGTCACTACTGCCCTTGGATGGAGTCAAACTGGCGAGCAAGATGCAAAAGGCTCCATATTCCATTAACAGTCACCCCTGGGATAAGCCATTCTGATACCCAACGTTAGTTGCAGATGGTTTTATTATCCTTTGGCTACAGCACAAGCGATCTGAAACAAGCGCCACGTTGCTCTTAGTGGGCCATCAAAGCCAGATTGCTGCTTCACAATCAACCCCACGCTGCTATGGAAGTGCAAAGCAGTAAGCAATTATGATGCTCACTTTTAGAATATGGAAGGAGGAGACAATTCAGCCGTGTGGTTGTTCCAGGAATGCAAGCTCCTCCCTTGTGGTTTCAGACATCTCTGGAACAGCTTGGTGAAACGAGAGAGTCTCACATACAAAACTTACTGCTTATCTGACACTTATGGACGCTTGTATGTACCATGTACCCATGGAAGCCTTTTATAGACATACACCCACACGGGCAATATATGTGGGGGATGATGCCAGGAAGGCCTTTTGCTTCTTTCCCACTGGATCTATTTCTGGGGTCTGTTAGCACAGCCTCTTTGCTCTGTCTGAACCAGCTGAGGCTCC
This sequence comes from Gopherus evgoodei, assembly GCF_007399415.2. NCBI lineage: Eukaryota > Metazoa > Chordata > Testudines > Testudinidae > Gopherus > Gopherus evgoodei. The sequence continues at coordinate 18,800,929 of NC_044334.1, read as the reverse complement.
CTCCCCAAGGCCTGTCTGGTCGGGGAGGTTTGCTTAGCAGCGTTTGGGTTTATTTAGCACTGAATCCTGGATCCTAGCAGGTGGGGAGAGCAGATCTGCAGCCTTAGAAGCGGTTCTTGCGTTCCAGGGAGCGGTTCCCCCTGAACGACTAGCAGCACGACAGAGCGCGATGGGAAGAGGGGACATGCACCGTGATCTGGGAGGCAGTAACTGTGCTGTGGTACAGACACCACCATTTACTCTCACACTCCTGGCCTTAGCGTCTGATGTATCAATTGAGAAAGCTAAAAATAAGGTAACGATTTATAATGCTCTTTACGGTGCCCTCCCCACCATGGCCTCATCCCCTTCAGCATGCGGTGCTTTATTCGTGCAGGACAATTAATTCTATGGGAATGAAGCGCCCCAATGCCTATGACAGCCTGCAGGCTAAGCACCAGTTTGTTTCCAGACCTCCCCCTCCCCTGGGGTGCCAATGGCCAGTGAGGTTGCAGAGGGCTCTGTAACTTGTTTACCAGGACTTTAACCCCTAGAGTCAGTTCTTGCAACACTGCAGAATCAGCAGCAGTCAACTCTTCTCTAATTACCTGGGGAGTTGAAAGAGCAAGTGAGAGGGAGGGTGAGCAGCTTGGACTCTGCACCGAGGCTCTCAATCATTAGCTGGACACCCTTCGGAGCCAAAGGAGAGAAAGACTGCCCTTCAGCGAAGGTCACAGCTCACCCACTCTGGCAAGCATCAGTCAGAAGCAGGGACAGTTGTTGCTCTCTGTCTCTGGCAATCGAAGGGATTCTGGCTCCCCCAGTTGGCCAGGCAATGACATCTCCCAGTTGAAGGCCATGGGTAGGAGGGGACCAGGCATCAGCAGAAGGATCACTTGCAGCACATCTCCAGTTAGCATGTGAACTCCTTGACTGAAAGTGTCAGTGAACAAGCCCCCATGGCCACCATGGAACTAGAGCTTGTTGGGAAAGTAGGGTGCTCTCTCTCCCCAGGAAAATTTAGAATTGTTGACAAACCCAAAAGTGGGTTTAATTTCTCTATGGGCCAAAATATCGAGACAACTGTTCTATGATAAGTCTTCAGACAAAGCTCTGACGTTTCTAGCGCATTGACAGGACGGTGGAGTTTTTGCCAGGGTTAGAGCTTTAATCCAGCTGTGATTCACATAACACACACGACAGTGCATGCACACAGGAGGTTTCCGATTTGTTTTTAATTGGTGATTTTTATGTGCCCAACACTGTGGCCTCTGGGCATATGAATCAAATTAAGAATGAGCAACTCGTTAAAAGGCTGCTTAAGACTTCACCACCACCAGGCCCTCCCCCTCCCCCACCACCACCAGGCCTGTCCCAGTTCATGAGAACCTCCCTAATGATGCTCCACAGAGAAAACATTTGTTTGACCCAAACTAGGGCAAGACAAGCTGGGGTCCTACGCACAGGAGAAGTGTGTGACATGCAGTGACATCTACTCATGAGATTCCCAAGTCAGGGGCCCACACAGCAAACACTGAACCTAGCACTTAACACAACATTGCCTTGTGGGCTGACAGACAAACCAAACCATCCTACAGTTGGTGTCATGCTTCTTCCTTATGTCTAGCTATGGAGAGGTTGAGCACTTGTGAATGAAATACACCACTAGCAATGTGACACTAGTATGAGCGTTTTGAGTTCTAGACATGGTTTGCAATCACATCAGCTAATCACAGGGCTCTGTGTGGAACAGATAAATTATGTCCCTTGGAAAAGTGCAGATAGGACGACTCTATGCAGTTATCACAACCCTCTGGGTCATCTAGTTCCACACACATTCTCTCCTCCTTGGGGATCAGCAAGAGTCCATTCAGGCAAGGTGATTTGCAGGACAGGTCAGAGATCAGCTGCAAAACCAAGGTAGCAACTCTGGACTTCAGGCTGTAAGGCTTAGAGTGTAAACAATCTAATTTTGACCCCCACCCCAACGCTCTGCCTTTTCACACACAACTCCTTTTGGCCTGAAATTTCACACTGTTAATTTAACCTAGAGGAATGGGTTTTTTAAAGCTTTGAGATCAGACTAGGAAACCAACATTGGGCCATTCCCTGAAAATTAATGAGGGGGGCCTTAAAGACAGGAAGGATTGTATCCATGTAGTGATGGGATCCATTCCTTTAAAAACAGATCACCAAGCGAACAAGACATAGCTAGTACTTGGGGGAGGGAATAACTTACTACTGTACCACAGTCTCCCTCAGCAAAGCATCCATCCCGTTTGCTGCGTCATGATTAGATGGAACATTTTGTATTTAATAGCAAGCAAGGATGGCGTTGCGTGTTACAATTTATCACTTTCACTGGTGGTAAACAATACTACAAACACAGTCACACACACAAAACCATATAGTTGGGACAGCAACATCCTCATACTCGGTAGGTGGGGAATAGACAGAACTGCAAATATTTGACTTCTCTATTCTGAACACTATGTTGTCAGACTTGTAAATAGCCCTGTGTAAACAGAGCTGTCGATAACACTATGGAACGGGATGGAGTAATTTGTCCCTAACTTCACTGGAATCATCTGTTGCCTCAGCTCTCCGCCATTTCCCAACTTCCTCATGCACAAAGTAATGAAAAAATAAATCGGCTGAGAATGTAAGTCATTTTATAGAATTCACTGGCAAGAAAAGGGATAAACACTAAACTGAACAGTCACATGAAATCTAAAGCCCCAGAAGGCTCAAAGGCCTGATTTGCTGAAGCTTTTGTTGCTTATAAAAACAGAAAGGAGAGGACTTTCATTCTCTGCAGCTCCTCAGACTCTGTCTACACTGGCACTTTCCTCGTTAAAACTTTTGTTGGTCAGGAGTATTAAAAAAACACTCCCCAAAAGACAAAAGTTTTTATGAAAAGCACTGGGGTGGACAGCACTTCGTCGACGAAACATGTGCTCCCGGCGACAAAGCTACTGCCCCTCGTTGGAGGTGGTTTTATGATGTTGCCAGGAGCGCTCTCGCCCAACGATAAATAGCGGCCACACAGCGCACCTTACAACAGCGTGGCTGCAGTGGCACAGCTGCACCATTGTAAGGTGCGCAGTGTAGACATAGCCTCAGTAAGAGGAAGAATGGTAGAGGGGGTTCCAGAGCAGCTCCTGAATGTACTTTGCTAGAACAGAGTCTGTGTTTGAATGGCATCTGCTCAAGAGCACTTTACAAGAACAAAAGCGAGCAAAGATGGTTCTAGGCAGTCATGTTCCAGGCTTAAGAACTGGCTCTCAAACAGGACAGACTCAGGCCATGTCTACATCTAAAATTTTGCAGCGCTGGTTGTTACAGCTGTATTAGTACAGCTGTATAGGGCCAGCGCTGCAGAGTGGCCACACTTACAGCAACCAGCGCTGCAAGTGGTGTTAGATGTGGCCACACTGCAGCGCTGTTGGGCGGCTTCAAGGGGGGTTCCGGGACCGAGAGAGCAAACCGGGAAAGGAAACCAGCTTCGCCGCGGTTTGCTCTCTCGGTCCCGGAGCCAGCCAGCAAACCGCGGGGAAGGAGACCTGCTTGCTCGGGGTTCCGGGACCGAGAGAGCAAACCGGGAACGCCGCGGTTTGCTCTCTCGGTCCCGGAGCCAGCCAGCAAACCGCGGGGAAGGAGACCTGCTTGCTCGGGGTTCCGGGACCGAGAGAGCAAACCGGGAACGCCGCAGTTTGCTCTCTCGGTCCCGGAGCCAGCCAGCAAACCGCGGGGAAGGAGACCTGCTTGCTCGGGGTGCCGGGACCGAGAGAGCAAACCGGGAACGCCGCGGTTTGCTCTCTCGGTCCCGGAGCCAGCCAGCAAACCGCGGGGAAGGAGACCTGCTTGCTCGGGGTGCCGGGACCGAGAGAGCAAACCGGGAACGCCGCGGTTTGCTCTCTCGGTCCCGGAGCCAGCCAGCAAACCGCGGGGAAGGAGACCTGCTTGCTCGGGGTGCCGGGACCGAGAGAGCAAACCGGGAACGCCGCGGTTTGCTCTCTCGGTCCCGGAGCCAGCCAGCAAACCGCGGGGAAGGAGACCTGCTTGCTCGGGGTTCCGGGACCGAGAGAGCAAACCGGGAACGCCGCGGTTTGCTCTCTCGGTCCCGGAGCCAGCCAGCAAACCGCGGGGAAGGAGACCTGCTTGCTCGGGGTTCCGGGACCGAGAGAGCAAACCGGGAACGCCGTGGTTTGCTCTCTCGGTCCCGGAGCCAGCCAGCAAACCGCGGGGAAGGAGACCTGCTTGCTCGGGGTTCCGGGACCGAGAGAGCAAACCGGGAAAGGAAACCAGCTTGATTACCAGAGGCTTCCTCCTTCCACGGAGGTCAAGAAAAGCGCTGGTAACTGTCTACATTGGATTACCAGCGCTGGATCACCAGCGCTGGATCCTCTACACCCGAGACAAAACGGGAGTACGGCCAGCGCTGCAAACAGGGAGTTGCAGCGCTGGTGGTGCCCTGCAGATGTGTACACCTTCAAAGTTGCAGCGCTGTAACTCCCTCACCAGCGCTGCAACTTTCTGATGTAGACAAGCCCTTAGTAAGACAGGGATGACTTGTTCAAAGGACACTTCCTGGGCCAGCAGTTACGGTCTCTTCATTCCATCTGCCTTCGCTGCAGATTTCTCCTTCACAGCCCATCTAGCCCAGAGCCTCTCTGCTGATTTCCACGGTAAAGTCGTACTCCAGTGACTACGACATCACTCCGTCACCTTGGAAGCGTTTGTGATGCTGCCAGTGCTCCAATGATAGCAACACCGATCAACAAGTGGAACAAACAACAAGCGGAAAATTTCTAAGCAGCATGAAAAGCAGTTTAGGTTCAAGCCTGGAGGGTCTAAGCATTTCCCTCTGCGTGTTCTTTAAGCCAGAGCAGCAGGAGCAAGTGAGCCGAGCGCCCCATTTATTTTATACATGTGAGCGCGCTGCAGTGCTGGTGCAAGCTGCCAGGTGGACAGCTGTGCTGCTCTTTACAGAGCTGGAAGAGTATGGGCCTCAGCAGGGCAAGCTTCCTCCTGCCAACATGCCTCTACACCGACCTGGTGGGCACCATCTTTAAAGGCCAGAGTGGAGTTCAGTTTCCATGGCCTACTCTGTCCTGAGCCAACCACCAGGAAAGGCATTGCATTAACGTGGCCAGTTTTGTGATGCTTCCACAAACACACTGGGAGCCAGACTGAGCCACTATGAATTTACCAAGTGCACAGAAAGAGGTTAATACTATTAGTAAGAATGCCCCAGAAACTGAATTTTAAAACAAAGCCCTGAAAGGGTTGAGTAAGACTTTGCAGGAGATATTCTTTGTTCACCTGGCAGCCAATGAAAGGTACCGAATCCCAGCATCTGTAAGCAAACAGCTAATGCTATGCCTTGAATTTATACAGTGGCATTTGGCCATGAACTGATCTACAAACTATCCAGGCATCCCTTCACTTATCACCACAACGCAATCATCCGCAGGGCTCCATTTTATCAGGCAAGACTGCTTTAGCTGGTGTTTCCTGCAAAGCACAGCTCAGAGCGTCAGTGCAGAAAGAGAATACAACGTTACCTAGCGCCTCAGGTCATTCACTCGTGCAGAGCCAGCAGCTCTGATTCATCCCTCATTTTAAACTGATTTTCCAGCTGTTTCCAACAAGAGACTCTCGCCAAGCTCCTTGCTTTTACGTCCTGGACAGCGAGCAACTGTGGAAGCTCAAGATCAAGGGAGTTCAATGGCTGGGCTCTGGGCTTTGCTAAGAGTTGGGGCACAGTGGTAGAAAAGAGGCTCCAAAATGAACTCCAGCTGACAGGATGAGCCCAAGCTATACTGCCCTGTAAATCCAGGGTCACTATTCTCCAGGCAGAGGTGAGAATTATACCATTTACATTCACAATGCAAAGCCTTTCTGAGGGGAGGGAGGGGGAGAGAGAGAGAGAAGCTTGTAACATCACTCAACTGTCAGCTAGAGGTACTGATTAACTCAAGGAAGAGCGATGTCTTCTTCCAGATGCTTACATAAACACAGAGAGAAGCACCCTGCAGAATACAAATCCAAGCATCCATAGGCAGTATAAACTACATCACAATAACTATCTTTAAAGGATTGTGTTCCAGACCCCACCCAGCCTCCCCTTCTTCACAATACACACACACACACACACACACCTCTGAATCAGTATGGAACTGAAGCACCAGGAAGTTAGGCTGGGCACAGCTGAGCAGCCAGCTGCAGCTTCCCACCCTGGGAATTTTCCGCTAGCCCAATCTGCAGCATAGTTTGGAGCAGCCTCAGGGCTGCTCTAAGCTACACTAGCTAGTTATGGCCCTGAAAGCCCAGCCCACCAGCCAGGGATCAACAAAACTCAGCAGCCTTGCCCCTTTCTCCTGGCCACATTCATAAACAATGGAGAGGGGTCTGAAAGTGGAGGCTGCTACACCAGCTGGGGACTCCCACATGTTAAGGGAATCCCTAGCCAAACAGAGACCCTGGCCTTACAGCTGCCTGATGTCAATTGCAAGTGTGGGGGAGAATCTGGCCTGATTAGATTTGCTCGTAAAATACTGTTCCTTCCCCAGCCCTCCACAGTCCCTCAGCGCCTCACCCACCCCCTTCCCCACAACTCAACACTGAGCATCTCAGGAAATGCAATTTAAAGCCACTCCTGCCGCCCCCAGAACTGCACAGCTGAGGAGTAGCCCATGCCTCTTCCTAGCCGTGATTTGGTGCTATTGACTCTCCCATGTGGGGTAGGCCATTTTAAGCAGGACTTTGCCAGTTATTGTTGTTCAGTGTTGAACAGCATGAATGAGCCCAGAAACTACTGATGGCGAATGTTTTCAAAGCCTGGCTTGGACTCCGGCAACTGGCATGGCTGGGACTCTGCTTCCCCACCTGTAACCTGGAGATAAGGCTCCCTTTCCTCACAGACACATTGTGCAGATCATGGGCAGGCTGTTCGCAGTGCCCTACAGACATGCAGAGAACTACCTCAGCCTCCATTGAGTGCCACAGGATCTCACGCCATCCCCCAGCACACAGAGAGGAGTCCCACACGCTAGCCAAGTGCTGGGAAACCTACTCTAGAAACACCGCTAGCTGTATGTTTTTCTGCTCTAAGGTGGGAAGTGCCTCCGTGCCCAGCAGAGGCAGGGCTTTCTGAAGGGAATGATTTGGGGATCTTAGTGACGGGCAGGACACTTAATTACTTTTTTCTACTAAAAGACAACAAAGCAGTGCGAGAGCTCAGCAGCCCGTGACTCCCTGTTCATCCCAGGCAAAGAGAATATGCTTTCGCAGTGAGAGGCCCTGAGCTGGAGCCCCTTCCCCCTCCCACAGCAGAGATGTCCCCAGTGTTGTTCAGAGGAGGCCTGTTCATACACATTACGAGAGAGGAGATTTCAATCTCCTAGCAGAGTCTAGCACTGGTGAGAAGTGCCAGATAGAGTTCCAAACACAACAAAGAGGATAAATGGGAACCTAAGACAGCATCCAGGAGAACATCCTCAGCAACGCGCCTCCCTCCAGACCTGGGATGATCACTTCTAGGGCTTGTGCTCCCCGGCACATCCAGTCTTTGCCTTCTCTGCTGAGATGGCCAGCAAAGGAGCCAGTGGGTACCCAAAGATCAAAGGCAGCTGGTAACATCTGCAAGCGGGTCGGCAAAACCGACCCGTAGGTGCCCTCAAAGGCTGTTTGTGAACAGCAAGTAAAATATCACATTGCACTGGACCCCGTATAGGGCAGGAAAGCCTCCCTGAGGTGCCTCCGCTGCCTGGAGTGCAGCTGACAAAGACACCTGTCTGTTCTAGAACCAGAGGGCGGCCAGAACCATTTCGCCCAAAAGAACACCATGCGGCCAGAAGTCCGATCAACTGGGGCTGGCTTCAACGTGAGCTACAAGCAACGGGGAAGTGAGATGGAACATGCAGTCAGAATGAGCACATTGTTTCCTTAAAAAGGAGTATCATTTTACCTGACGGTCATATCAGGTACCTGGATTCCGCCCCCGCCCCATCTCCTCTGGGACCCCAGCCATCTGTGCATCAGCACCCCTTCATCTCCAGCCCAATTTCTTCAGTTAAGCCACAAGCCTGTGACAGGTGAAAAGTGCTTCCAAGGGGTGAAAAAACAACAGAGGGATGCTACTGAGTGAATCCAGCAGGAGGAAGAGGTTAGTCCTAAAGAGTGAACCCTCTGCTTAGGCACAACCACCCCCAGAATCCACAGCGAGAGGGAGAAGGAATTGGGAGAGAGAAGTGGGAGCTGGCTAAAAATCATACCATTTAAAAAAAAAAAAGATATTGCTTGAGAGCATGTTGGGAATCTCTTTGCAATTCACAGCAGGCGCTGACATACTGTGGCCGATAGGGCCCTTGGATACTACGCCCCTCGGGAAGCTCCTCCTTGGGAGCAAAGTACGCTGGGAGGAGACGCTATGGGGATTGACTGTTATACAGCACAGTGGCACTGAACTCCCAGCCAGAGAAGCCAGTCCAGGATCCTGTTCTCATCAGTACTAGTCTGTTAGCAGATCTGTGTTGTAATTCTTCATTTTGCGAGGACTATAAGGAGCAAGCCGATGGGGAGAGCTATACTTTCTTCAGGCAGTGCTGGAAGCCCCAATCCTTGGGACATGGACAAAGCCCTAGTGAACAGGGACCCGTCCTGCATTGGCAGAAAGGCCTGGGCTATACAGCTTGTGCGCTGGTATAACTATGTTGGTCAAAGGGGGGTTGTACAGTTTGAACGATACCTTCTGAACGATAACAAGGTCTAAGTAGGTCTCTTCCCATCTTTACCACCCACAATGTAAAGGAGTTGGAGGGTCTGGAATGCAATGAGGTAGTTTATTGGCACCTGATCCATTGACAAACCCTGTAAATATCAGCTAGCACCTTTAATATAATAGGCTCACATGGGCCACGTTTTCCCTGTCTAAAGGAACGGATGATTCCGCACTGGCAGGAACAGAGCAGTTAGTACCAGGCACCATCCTGATGGATCAGCTTATTTAACGCAATTATGTCCAGGATGAGGCTAGCCAGTGCTGCCTGCACATTACAGATCATTTTAATTTACTGCATGTGAAGAAGGGGCCAGCATTTCAACAGGGCCCTTCTTTCATCTCATTTGCTTCACAATCACGAAACTGGCTGTTCCTCCAGACCAAGCAAAATTTAACTTAGGGCTATGTTACACAGACCTACCCCTGACCTAAGCTGGAAGCCAGTCAAGACAGACCCACCCACCCCATACCTGTAAATTTTTATGCACACCTGTGCCATGTAATTCCTGCTTTCCTGCAGACCCAGGATCCACTACACCTTGACAAACAACGGAAAGCCACCGATTCCCCAGTGATCAGTGAGCTCCCAAGGAGCCAGGGAATGGCAAAGGCCTTTTGGCAGGGGCACATTCAGTGTGTTATGCAACCTTTCATAATCTTTGGATGGACTGTGGAAAACCTGCAGGCTTCCCCAGCCCGACTCATAACCCTACAATCGTTTCATGCCTGGAGCTCTGCAGTTTGGGCTCAGCCGAAGAGCTGTGTAGATAGCCACTCCTGATGAAGCTGGGGATGGCTATCCAGAGGCAGTAGATAAGTTGGCCCACCGTGTATGGCACAGTTACTTTTCACAAGAACAAGCTGGTGGGATCAGTTTCCCTCTCCCCCAAAGGTTGATTAAGCTCCATTTTTAAAAGACAAGACAAACCAAACTATGATACGCACATAAGAACTGGCAGAGCAGATCAGACCAGAGACCTGCTCCAGCAGTAGGGACCAGGGCCAGAAGCTTCAAAGGAAGATTCAATAAACCGAACAATGGACAGTTATGGAACAGCCTGCCAGTGAGACACAAATGTCTTCCAATCCCCTGGCAAACAGTTGCTGGCGTACGCCCTGATGGGTTTATGTCCCAGACAAAATGTGTAACTGTGGATGTCACTATCGGTCCTTCTGCAGATAACCTGGGGTGAACAGTTTAGTAACAAGCTTTCAGACTATCCAGTTAATCTGAGGCCCCAGCTCCTTGTCACACCTCACAAAGAAGGCTCCCTTTGTATCGCAAGAGCTGCATACATTTCACGCCGTTCGCTGACTGATTGCGAGTCAACTCTGCAACTTCTCCAGTGGTTTCTCTTTTTGACAGGCCCATCCAAGCATCAGAGAGTGTGACGTTAACTAACGCATCTCAACTGACACAAAGCCAGAGGTCACCGATGGCAAACAGAATTGACTGGCAGCAGGCAGTGGCTCCAGCAGCAAGAGACAGGTAAAGCTCCCTCTTAGGTCTCTGTTAAGACAAGCCAGCGCTTCAGACCCTAAGGGAAGGTGGACAGTCGGCTGGAAGAACAAAGGGGTGGACGTGATCATGGAGGAAGGGAATTAGCTGGGAAACACAAAAGCTCTAACGATGCAGATCACATCAAAATGGCTGTATCTATTTCATTCAAGAGGAAAGATTTCCATCTCCATTCTAGGAATTTCCCTGTGGTTGGGCAGAGGAAACGTGAGCTAATGTGCCACTAAAAGTGAGTTCTATGAGACTTGGTAGGGCACCCACTTTTCAACAGATACAGATGTAGTGGGCCAAGTTTATCTCTTGAGTAGCTCCACTGACTGCAGTGGAGCTAAACTAGAGAGACTTTGATCCAAAAACAAGCTGATTTGTGGAAGTAATTTCATCCCACAAGAGATGAGGGGCAGCTGCAGAGCTGTTACGAGAACCCAAAAGCTGTGGCTTTGCTAAGTTTGTCCCTGTTGATGAAATAATTCTAGCAAACCTATCCAAAGCCTGTATGTGTTTGCCTGTATATTACCTGAACAGAGATCACTAACATTGTGATATCAAAGTCACAGTTCACAGTCAAAACCTTACAGCTAAATTACCTGGAAACATATGTCAGTATCGTCGACTTGTAATGGTCCATGGGGAGTAGGCATCCAACTGATGCATTCATTTAGAATGCCTCAGTTACGTGCAAAGTAAACTATGAATCCCTGCTCAAAATTGGGTCACCCCTGCTGCTGCTGGACCACCACCATCTATGTGCAACAGGTTTTAATGGAACATCCTCGTGGATGGAACGTCTGGCTGTTGGTTACATCCAGCCATACAGAGCCAGCACACTTCCTGGATGTACCTGTTGCATCCTGGAATTCAAAATGAAAGAAATCAGAATGTCTCTCTTTGGCTCATTATCACCACACAGGTTTGAAGGGAACATGGCATCAGTAGATTACACTGGGGAAGGAGGAGACTGAGATTGTTAACATGCCACCCCACCTACATACCTTTCAGTGGAGGGGGAAAAAGAGGAGCACAGAGTAATGTACTGATCATTCATTCACCTGGGGCTGTGAAACTGAACATCCACCTCTCCAAGACACTGAGTGCCAAACTCAGCTCTGGTATAATGATGCGTAACTTCCACTCAAAGGGACCTGCATGGCTTCCATGAAGAACTCCCTTCCCGTATTCTCTGTCACCAAGAGATCCCCCAGAGTTACAGAGGAATGAAAAACATGAGTGCTCCCATTTCCTCTAAAGGCAGCAGCGCTGTGCAAGTCAGAGATGGATTAAGGAGGGAGGGCACGGAAAGAACCAGCTTGGGGGTTATAACCAGGCAGCACTTCCAGGCTCTGAAGTCACATTTCTGTGGTCATTACTTCAGTGGGGAGAGCCCCACTCCTGTTCCTGTTTGAGAACATTTCAGTGTGTTTACACGTCCTTGCATCTCTCTCACCCAATTATTGGCAGATTGTGAATTCAGATAATCAGTGGGGAAAACCTTGTACTTGGAACATAAGCTCTGGCTCCTGGGTGCTGAGCACCCACTATTTTTTTTCCATGAGTGCCTGAGCCCTGGAGCACCCACCAGTCAGTGTCTGAGTATGGAATGTGATGAAGGAGTTTGTTTATAAACAAGTATCAGAGGGGAGCGGTGTTAGTCTGGATCTGTAAAAGCAGCAAAGAGTCCTGTGCACCTTATAGACTAACAGAGGTTTTGGAGCATGAGCTTTTGTGGGTGAAAGAGTTCATGAAAGCTCATGCTCCAAAACCTCTGTTAGTCTATAAGGTGCCACAGGACTCTTTGCTGTTTATAAACAGAGGCAGGATGATTAAGATAACAAAAGGCTTGTCATTAAACTAAATTAAGTATCGTTAGATGATCCTGAAAGCATTGCCAGACACTCCAGTTAAAAGATGGGAAACAAATGGTAGGAATAAATGGTCCGTTTTCAAAATGAAGGGAGGTAAATAGTGGTGTCCCCCAGGGGCTTGTAGTGGACCAGTGCTGTTCAACCTATTCATAAGTGATCTGCAAAAAGGGGTGAACAGTGAGGTGGCAACCTTTGCGGAGGATACAAAATTACTCAATATTTTGCAGTCAGCTTTGGACTTAATGTTACAAAGGGCTCTCACAAAACTGGGTGAGTTGGCAACAAAATGGCAGATGAAATTCAACGTTAAATGCAAAGTAATGCACATGGCAAAATATAGTCTCAGCTATATATAAAAAAGGAGGGTGCCTAAATTAGCTGTTACCCATCAAGAAAGAGATCTTGAAGTCATTTGCAGTACTCGCTTTCCAGACTACTGCAAATTTATAAGAATCCTCCTCACGGTACCTGTATCATCCTGAACACATTCTCAAGCTTCAGAAGATCTCCAGTCACCAATAGGACAGACACAACTGAATAACTTAACTGTCCTTAATATCCATCAGAACAATACCAGGGAACTAGATGTAAAAAAAGATTGCTGACAGTTTCATCCAGAAAGCCACAGTGAGGCATAATGCCTTTAAACAGGGACGTTAGTGAAGACAGCTTGTAGGTGATTGCAATGATTTTAATGTACTGTAATTCATGATGATGTAATTATGTAGTTCACAACAATTTAATTATTAAATAGTAAAGATACCAATGACGGACACAATTCAATAACTAGAATATGAAAGAAGTGTATAAATAGGTTGACAATAGCCTTCTCCCAAAACTGGCAGAGTGCCCCCTCCCTACACACACACACACACTCCTCTTCAAAAGCACCCACCAGCAAAACCAAAAGTCAGCGCCCGTAACTTGGAGGGCCTGCAGTGTATCAAATATACAGACTCATGATTGCACAGACACAAGGAGTTGAGTGAAGAGCACTGCAGTGACCCTTTCTGCCCCCAGGGGCAGTGCTAAACCTCAAGCTACATAAGCCACAGTGTGACACATCCCCCAAAGGGGTAAACAGGGAGCTCTCTTGCCTGGTGAGGAAATCCCAGACTAAAGTCTGGCTCAGCCCAGATCCAAGCCATAGTCTAGAACTAGGACAGAGTCTTGCAATCAGCATCCCGATGCAATTCTGCACAGGAAGGTCCCACTGCAGCCAGGGTGCCACAGTCAGTCCCAGGGTGTGCTCACAGCTATGGGTGTTGTGTTGCCTAGACACTCCCCTCAGCTCTGCACTCAGATCTCCCCTCACCCTGCGGGTAGAGAAGCGATCACCACTCACTGCCCTGAGTCCCGGGGAACTTTAAAGGGCCGAGCAGGACATGCCAGGAGAGGCACGTCTCGAAGCACGGGGGCAATCTGCGATCTGCAATTGCATCAGACAGTGACACAGCTGCCAAAACTCAGTCACCAGCCCTGCAAACACCCCCCCCCCAAACTTAACGAGCGGGGAGCAGCGCTGCCGTAGGAACCCGACACTCCCCGGGAGGAAGGAATGGATGCCCAGCTCCCTTAGGCAGAGCCAAGGGCGGCTGTCAGGCACGGAGCCGCGCACACAGCGGGCCAAAGTTCAGGGCATGGACACGGCTCTTCCGGGCAGCCCAGGAGACCTCCCAGCGGGACTGAGACCTCAGGGTGCCGGGCACGACAACTCGCGGGCTGCGCGCCTGTCACCCCCCGGGCAGCAGCACAGGGGAAGCTCAGGGGGGAGGGGGGATTTGTTGCACCCAGGCGGCCGCTCCTGACGCACGCGAGGTGCTGCCCCCACCCCAGGGTGCAGCGAGCGCTTGGAAGGGGGCGGAACCCGGGGCCCGGCGGCCCGCGCCGAGCACTCACCTGCCAGGATCGCCTTGCCGGGGTGGGTGAGCTTCGCCCTGCCGGCCGGGGCGGCGGCAGCCAGGCAGCGGGGGCTGGGGAAGGGGCTGGCGAACGCGGGGCGGGCGGACATGACTGCGGCGGGCGGGAAGCGGCCGGCGGACGGGCCCCGTTTAAGCGGTGCGGGGCTCGGGGCGGGTCCCCGGGCAGGGGGCGGGCAGCAGGGCTCGGAGCCCCCGCGGACGCCTGGGCTGGCAACGCGCTGGAGCGGCTGTCGGCAGCTGGTCCCCGCCCGCAGCAGGGGTGGGGCCGGCGGCGTCACATCCTCGGGAACACGCGGGGCGGGGGCGGGTCCGGGCAGCCCGCGGGGGCGGGACACAGGCTGCAGCTCCGCTGCCTGCTCCTCGCCCGCCGGGAGAAGTGGGGGGCAGAGCCCGGCAGGGTCTGTGCAGAGGAAAGGAAGCGGGTCCCCCCCGGCAGAACAGGGCTGCTGTGAAATCCTTCCGGCGGGGGCTCCGCTCGGCCTCTGCCCTGGTGCGGCCTCAGCTCCAGCAGCCCAGGGCTCCCGTCCCTCAACCAGCCCCAGGGCTCAAGCAGTTTTTTACTTTCATAACTGAGGAAGCTAGTCCAGAGGTGCCAGAGGCCGGAGCGGCCCAGTCCAAGGGTGCTGGGACTTAGCAAGCCCTGGCAAGCCCAAATTAAGCCCTGGCCTGGCTCAGCACCCACTGCTTCCCAACTGTGGTTCATATGCGGGGGGTGGCGGGGATGAACCCAGGGCCGCCCAGAGGATTCCTGGGGCCATTGGCGGCAGGCGGCTCCGGTGGACCTCCCGCAGGCGTCCCTGCGGAGGGTCCGCTGGTCCCGCGGCTCCAGTGGAGCATCCACCTGCGGGAGGTCCACCGGAGCCGCGGGACCGGCAAGCGGCAGGGCGCCCCCCGCGCGGTGAAATGTCTAGAGCCCGCCCTGTTCGGCGGCGGGGGGGGGGGGGGCCTTCCGTTCTGGGACCCGCCGCCGAAGTGCCCCGAAGACCCGTGGCGGGGACCCTCCGCTGGCGAATTACCGCCAAAGCAGGACCCGCCGCCGAAGTGCAGCCCGCTCTTCGGCGGTAAATCGGAGGCGGGGGACCCCTGCCGCGGGTCTTCGGGGCACTTCGGGGCAGGGCCCCCACAGCTGAATTACCGCCGAAGACCGGGTTGCACTTCAGGGGCAGGTCCCGCTTCGGCGGTAATTCGCTGGCGGGGGGTCCTTCCCCCCGGAGCAGAAGGACCCCCCGCCGGCAAAGACCGGGAGCGGAGGAAGCTCTGGGGCCCGGCCCCGCAAGAGTTTTTCGGCCCCCCTGGAGCAAGTGAAGGACCCCGCTCCAGGGGCCCCGAAAAACTCTCGTGGGGGCCCCCTGCGGAGCCCGGGGCCTGGGGCAAATTGCCCCTCTTGCCCCCCCCTTTGGGTGGTCCTGGATGAACCGCTGAAAACACAATCGCTGCCCTCAGGGAAGCAGCCATGAGCCCGGTAACATCCCTGCACTAACAGGAGGGTAGCGTGGCCCAGTAGATCGAACAGGGCCCTAGGACTTAAGAATCTCTGCATCTGCTACTTAGCAAGTCCCTTTATCCCCCCATTTCTCCAGCTAGGAAATGTGGATAATGACAGCAACTTCCTCTGTAAAGCACTGTAAATAATTATTAGAAATAGACACCTAGGGATCCAGGCTTTTGCAACTTTATTAAGATGCCAGCTGCCAAGGACAATAGATGAGACAGCGTTTTGAGGGGGTCTGTGGCCATGGCACTGTTGCATGAAGTTGTTTGGTAATGGAGACACAGGCATCTTATCTATAATTGATTTATATTGCAACTTTCATCCCAAAGAACATAGTTCAAGTACTGGCGTAAGTAGCTGGAGGATTAGGACATTGGAGGTATGTACAGCTACCTCGTACACACATACCCTGCCTCTGCAAGGGAACCTGTCATCTTCCTCTCTTTAACCTTTTCTACCAGTATGTTACCACCTTCATTTATGGAAGTCTGAGAGCAGTTTAATTCTAGGTCAGGGTTGTTATTAAGCCACACAACTTAGCTCATGGCGTTTAATATCAGTACTAGAACACCTTGATGAAAACTGCAGAGTTATAGTTGTCTGTAAATTATACAAAAGAGGCACCTGCAAGGATCCAGGCATTTTTTTTTTTGTCAGTCGTTTTTCTTACTGCTACTTGTAAACAACCTAATAGAAGCTTAAAAATTAAGTCCTGGTCCCTAGTGACTGTTCCTGCCTGGCTGTTGGAGACAGGCTGGTTTGTTAGTGCTGGTGGTGACTGATTGATGTAAAGCACCTCAGCATTTTTTTTTTAATTATAGCTGTTTCCAAGGCCATAAAAAACACCACCAGCAACACATTTGTGCCCCTCTTCAACCTTCAGAAGCTGTAAAATGATGATTTCTAAACAGGAAGCTCCCTTTCCCCCAACAAACTATGAAAGCGCCAAGGTCATACATTGTGAACCTCCTATGAGGTAGTCTTAACAGGCTATATATACACACAGCAGTGAATCACTAGGGCCTGGCTAAAGAACTCTCCTGTGACCCAAGATTATGGGGCTGAAGCTTTTACCAAGAACTGGATTCAAGTCAGCTGTTAGTGCTGCACTGGTAGAAGGGCTTTTCCTCAGGTTAGACGGACATAAGCCCTGACAGGCCAACACTGTGTTAAAGAACACACTAGTACAGTAAAAGACTATAAAGATTTTCACATCAGCCACTAAATAGCTCTCCCAGTAGGGTACATTTTTGGCCCCTGTTAACTTTAGCTGAACTTCAACTGGTGGCTTAGATATCTATATCCTCACCATGAGTTCCCTTCACCAACTTGTCCTCTTTTGTCTGTATTTTAAACACAAGGCCAGTAGTAGAAATGTGGTTACTACGTGAATATATTGAGAGACGTTCACTTCATAATTGGATCAGAAACTGACTTTCCCAAGATGGGGAAGGTTGTGGATCTAAGGTTCTGGTTGAGTCCAGTTTAAGCAGAACAAAATCCAACACATTCAGACTAAGTTTAAACTATTTTAAAACTAATGACCATCTAAATTACCATTTTGTTATCAGGCTTCAGAGTCAGTTTTCTGCACAAGACCTAGGGAATTCTAAAAATTTGCAGGGAGACCCATAATCCAGAGAAGTCTACCTGTGAAGACTTCCCTCCACAACAAAGCAATTAGTCTGTTCCAAAACTAACTAATCTTACCTTCCATAGGTACCTTCCAACAACTGCAGCTAGCTCTGCTAAATGCAAGTCACCTCTCATTGAGTCCTGTGTCTGTGCACCTTCATGTTGTTCTTTCCCACCATCAAGTTTGAGAATCTAATTTTGCGCTTGGGAAAATTGACTGGTATGGCTCTAGCAGAATAATTATTCCACTGTAGCTATGCTGGTGCAACTTACTATGTGAACACACTGTTCCAGAATAAATAGGACTTTATTCCAGTATAATCGCTTGCTCTATTTCCAAAGTGTAGTAAAGTCCTATTTATTCTAGAGCAAAATGTCCACCCCCAGGGGGTTATATTGATTCCACTACAGCAGTGTAATTATCCAGCCCAAAGGACATAGGAGGTAGCAGTCAATTTTCTTATTTAGTCAAGCCTCCAGTGAGCATTAGGGGCCAGGCTCTATGTTCATCATTGATTCAGATACTTGATATTGGCCTCAGCCACCAGTGGCGAGCAGTCAATACTTGGCCTTAGGTTCTCAAATCAACAGCTGTGGCACAATAAGGCTCCCTGCTCAGAGCTCATGTGACTTGCAATACTTTTACTGTTAAGGGATTGTATTCAATTTCAGATCCATCATCAATGAGTGTGTGTTGTGCTGTTTCAGGGCTGGTGCCAGTCTCAGAGATGGACTGCATCAGGGCTAGGAGAAATGGGCTTTTCACTCCTCTCATCCAGAGGGGCATAGTAGTTTGGTTCTATGCAGGCAGGGGTGCAGTGCAGATGGGCTCCATGACTGGGCAGTGTGCAGGTTCCCACAGCAATGGCTGTCAGCTGTTCATAGGATTTCAACCCAAATCCCATATGGAGTGTCGGAGAAAAACTCAGTTTTCGCTTAGTTTGGGTGCAGCAAAATCAAATACTTTATTATTTCTTATGCAATATTTATTGAGGGAGGGAGTGCCCTAGGACACTGGGTTGCCCCAGTCCCAGACAGGTCTCTCCACAGGTAAACGGTTACAGCAAGCATTTATACCTTTGTTACAGACAATAGCAAGCAATATTACAGACAATGATGAGCAACAGATGCATTTTGTTTATGCATAGGCCATTCTGCTATTTTATTTTTCTCAGCTTCTGGGCGCCAGCCTATGTATTTAAAAATCAGTGCAAGGTCGTAATAACTTCTCACACAGTTCTTTTCTGCTCGCCTTACACAATCCTCGCTTCTACAAGTTTCACGTTATTAGGGTTACAGCTAGCCTGACTTTTGTTAACAAACTAACATGCATTAAAATCCCCTATAAATTCTTGTCAATTCTTTCCCTTTTTCCACAGGAGTATGAGTCCGCTTTTTACTTTGACTCCACTGTCAGGCCCCATCCTCTCTCATTAGTATCCAGTCCGTGACAAGCTCTCTTGGCATACCCTAGTTGCAGTACTAGTAACAAGTGTACATTCCAAAATGTTGATTATTGGTAATATTACCTTCACATGAATCTGGAGCTGTGAGCTAAAGAGGTTTCTTGAGTGCCTCATTCTGTATCTCACCAGTGCCACGGCACAAAGCTAAACGATGACCTACAGCTTTCAAAATGGCTGTTTTTTGCACCAGCATCCACCTTGGCCTTCTCTCTCCTTTGGGATCATCCCTCCATCCCCTTTTCTGATTTATTACATTCAATCCACAGCAGTTCTTGGAAAATGAGATGAATGACAATAGATGAAATACAGAAGTTGTTTACTTGTATAGGAGGTATTACCGGTGGCCTCACAGCATGTTAAAACATGCATACTGATATAGTGTATAATATACCATAAATGCAGTATGCATAGCTATGTGGGGGCAGAGTAACAGAGTACAAAGGCCAATATTCAGGGGAACTGATTAAGCTGGAAAGTTTGGAATAGGTTATAATTTTAATGAGAAAGGAGGTTAGGAGTCAGAGGCCAGACCTGAAGAGCTGTAAGGAGTGGTATAATCCAGCCCTTTCTGGGTAAGACTGCCGGTAAAAGAGCATTTATGGCATGGGAGGCCAGGCAGAGACAGAAGCAGCAGTGGAAATATCCAGCTCATGTCTCATGCCCACTAATGGTCCAAACCTTTTGTCCTTACGCAGGAAGCTAGACACCCAGCACCCAAATCTTCCATTTTCCTAGCAACCCAGCAGAGGAAGGAACAATGCTATGCCATTTGTTTGCTGAGATTGTTAAGCTATTATTCAGCTTGCTTTGCTTTTTCCATCGTGCACAAACGCCAACTTTCCTTGGCACTGGGGTGCTCACACTCCCTTGGTCCCACCACCTCCCTGCCCCTGTTGGACCCCTCCCCAAATCCCTGCCTCTTCCCCGAGCCCACCACATTCCTCCTCCTCCCTTCTTTCCCACCACTTGCTGCGTGAAACAGCTGTTGTGCGGAGCAAGCACCAGGAGGGAGGGGGAGAAGCAGAATACGGCAGTGCGCGCAGGGAAGGAGGCAGAGCGGAGGCTGAGGGGCAGGGTGAGGAGCTGCCCCATGGGTGCTCCAGCCCCAACGCACCCACGGAGTCAGCACCTGTGCCTTCATGCATTGCTGAGCAGCTTCCACCCTGACTCCCCATATCCAGCTCATTTGAGTTTACAGGAGTTGCGTGAAAGATGCCACTCAAGCCATTCTCTGGGTTCTCTCCAGCTTGGATCTGCTACAAGAGTGGTATGACTAACCATCAGTCCTTTTCCTCTCACCTACCTGACCTACAGGAAGGAAGGAATGTAGGCAGTCATAGATTTGGGGCAGCTGTTTAGAACTCAGGTTAACAGCATGTCATGGAGTCCCTGGGCGATGCTCTGGAACTGCTCCCCACCAAGCCAGTCAGGACTTTGGGGAGCCTCCTCTCCCTTGGAGCAGACTTGTTCAGGGCAAGAAACTCACATAGCTTCACCTCCTGGGTCTCTCCTTGGAGCATTCAGCATTCCTCTGCCCCTCCGTGCGCTTCCCACAGCTAGTTCGCCCCAGCGGGTTCCTGGGGAAGCCACCGGGTTCTGCACCCCCACTTTGCAGTCAGACGTGACTCTCAGCCAGCCAGTAAAACAGAGGTTTATTCGATGACAGGAACAGGGTCTAAAACAGAGCTTGCAGATACAGCGAACCGGACC
Source organism: Gopherus evgoodei (assembly GCF_007399415.2). NCBI lineage: Eukaryota > Metazoa > Chordata > Testudines > Testudinidae > Gopherus > Gopherus evgoodei. The sequence goes on along the minus strand of NC_044334.1, from coordinate 18,780,559 downwards.
CCTCGGCTGGGTCCATTCTGGGGGGCAGTGAGCCAGGCCCCCAGGTCTGCCCTCCACCCTTGACCCCAGCCAGCTCCAGACTAACAACCCCTCCCAGCCCCTCATCTCTCCTCAGCCCCTTTCCCGGGCCAGGAGGTCACCTGATCCCTTTGTCTCCAACACCTTCAGCTGGCACCTTTGCAGAGGAGGGGCCCAGGCCATCAGTTGCTAGGAGACAGAGTGTCAGGCATTTAGGTGCACTGGCCCTTTGCTCTGCCAGATACTTAAGAACTGCCATGGGGACACTGAGGCACCAACACAGTATTCAGAGAAAACATTAAGAACTTTCCCAGTTAGTCACACAGCACCATTTGGATGGCAGAAGAAGATTGTAAACTGTCTGAAAACAGCAAGAGATTTAAACTTGTGATGGATCTCCGCAGCTCTCCGCTTGCTATTCATGCCATTATAGTATATTGTGGCTGAAGATGCTACAACATGCCCAGTCCTACTGTAGGTGAGGTCACTTGCTTTACCCAATCCTCAGTACATACCAACTCTTCATTAAGCAATATATTAGCTTTTTTAGGTCCTAATTCATCAAGTCGGTTAAGCAATGTGCATGATCTCAAACTTATTCAGCAAAGTACTTAAGTGCACTCTTAACCTAATGCACATACTTCAATCCCATTTACCTCACTGGGATATAAGCAGGTGCTTGACTTTTAAACATGTGATGAACTCCTGCCCTGGTCAGCAAAGTAACGAAGCACAAGCACAGATTAGAAGAAGTTGTTACACAAGTTGCCCTCCAAGAAATTATACCCATCACCAGCAAGAGACCGGGGGGGGGGGGGGAGGAGAGTACTTTGTAGAGAACAGCTGACCGTTGTACTAGTGGCTATAGAATGAGATGTTTAAAATCCATAGGTGGTTTTTACATACAAGTTTCTGCTGTCATCTGAAGCCTACAGGAGTATTACCCTGGGCTGGTACATGGGCAAAATTAAAGATAAAAAAGAGTTAACTTTAAGAGGTAGAATTAAGTCCTGTCTCCTATTTTTGTCAGTCCAACAATTTCTATGGAAGCAAACTATCTGGCAAAACCAGGGTCCATTTCCATTACTGATGGCGAGTTCTTGCCTCTGCTGTCATGGAAACAAATGCCAGATTACCATATTTGTGACAGAGTACTAGAATAACTTTAACCCTTTCCTTCCTTGTTTTGTACCCTCGATCCTGGGGGGACTCTGATCTCAAGGAGTGAGTGGGAACTGAAAACTGCAAGGGCTGGTTGACAAGCATTGTCTATAGACCCAAAAAAACCCTCAAGTCTGGGGCCATTCAGATGGAAAGAGAGCTTTGCATTCCTACTCTTACCCTATTAAGATCTTTTTAAAAAAATCAAATGATCAAGTTGTTTGATAAGCTGACAACATATCTGCCTCTGTGTTAGACACACAATGAAGACACTCCTAACCCTGAAGAATTTACAATCTAAAGACGGTCCCAAAACACAGGATGCAGTGACTCCAAGCAATGAGTGAACAGGGATTTTACATTATTAATATTACTGCTGACACCTCCTGCAGGCACTGAACATTGTTTTCAGCTAGAAACAATATGTCCAATGGTGTGGTTTTACCAGAAACCTGTAGGTGGTTGAAGTATTGCACCAAAAGCATGCTGATCGCCTTATCACACACATTATAGCACAGCTACTTTAATTATACAGCAATCTGAAAAGTGTGAAGCACTACCTAAATAGTCAAATTGGTCAAGATATGCTACCCAGAAATTTACCATTACAAGCTCCTCCAACCTGCTACAAAAATACACCAGTTTATTCTGTGATGAGGAGGCAGTGAGCTCTATTTCCTCTCTCCAGCAGTAACGGTTCACCAGTATTCCAACAGGCTCCTTACATCAAGTCTGTAGTCTGCTACGCATGATCATGCAGACTGAAGATGAAGAGATGTCATGTTAGGGCTTTTGAGTCAGTGCATGCAGTCACTTTTAGGTGTTTCCTGGAACCAGTAGGATTCTGAGGATGCTGTTCTACAGCGTCTCACAAGGCCCCAGTCTGAGCAGCATTTGCAAACAAGAGTCCATTGTGAGGCAACATTAAGTCTGAAAGGATTTCCCTTCCCATACTACCAGATATGCTGTGGCCCTCTGGGGTTTGTAACCTTCAAGTGGGGGTAGAACTCAGGTTCCAAAAGGCACAGGCCCCCTAGCAACAGAGCTAGAATAAAGGTCTTACCATCCTTATGCTTAAGCAAGCCTGACTCTCCATCCAGGAGAAGACAACTGTGACATGTGCTAGATAGGACATTACAAGTTATCACCACTCCACCTGAGCATGATAAGTGCATTCTCCATGGCATGATGTATATTGCTGCTTAAAAAAAAAAAAAAGAAGAAGAAGAAGAAGAAGTTGAAGTTGAAAAACCCAGGATTACATTTACCCTAAATGTTTCCATTTGTACCATCTGACTCAGAAGAAGGATGGGTGGGTAAATCTCTTGCAAAATGACAGCTTTCTAAAAGATTATAAACCCTCAAATTCTCAGATGGGCAACCCTCCACATACTCCCCCAATTCAGAATCTTGGATTTCTTTTCAATCATACATTGTAATGCTTCAGAACCTTGCCACTGGGCTAATGTACATGCCAGAGGCTCTGCTAGTCCTTTCTGGTTGCCCTTTTCCCACAAAAACTGCCTTAGGATAAGAGATTTTAAATCTTTATTATCAGAGGGGTAGCCGTGTTAGTCTAGATCTGTAAAAGCAGCAGAGTTCTATGGCACCTTATAGACTAACAGACGTATTGGAGCATGAGCTTTCGTGGGTGAATACCCACTTCATTGTTTTGTGGACTCTTTATTAAGAGTCCACAAAACATTTCTCAGCTGGGTCAATGAAACATGACAGGAGAAGGTTTGATAGATAAATCTTAGAATTAAAAAATGGAATGGGAACATTTCTAGTGGTATAAGGCTTTTGAAAAATGGCACTATAGTTTACAAAACTAATTCTAGGTCAACTGGTTTAAGCATCTGTTTAAGAGCAGGGTAGGCCATGAATGCATGCAAACCTGATTTTCAGGAATTCCAAGTACCAACAACGCCAAAAGAAGTCAATGCATCTTTATGCCTTGGGGCAGGGCAGGGCAGGGCAGGGCAGCTGATGCAATGCCTTTAAATTGCCAATTTAAGTTAAGGAAGCTTTCTTCTGCTCTATTCCTTGCAATTGCCCAATATTTCAAAGGTATTTGTTCTTAAAGGTGAAGTGTTCAGTACTTTAAATGGGTCAGAATCTCTCATTCCAGTTGTAATCTCACTGAGATTTTGGTACAGTTTTTCTAACGCCTCAATTTCATTAATTCTCTTGGGCACAAAGAGATTATCTTCCACCAACCCTGATTAAAAGCTAAAACATGGGATGCAAGCATTGATCAGTTTGAACTTGACTGATAACAGATCCGTTCAGTTTAAAGAACAAGCTCCTAAGCCTGACTACATCATGAGCTAAGGGTGTGATTCCTGAGTTCACGTACACACGAGAGCTAAGGCAAGTATAGATAGCCGTGTAACTGCAGTCATGTGGGCAGCAGCAGCGTGGTTTAGCCATGCAAAGTACAAAAACAGTCCTGAAATGAGAGGATATGTACTCAGTCCAGCTAAGCTGTGCCACCACTGTGACTCAAAATGCTATCATGGCTACACCACTAGGTTACACCACTATTCATACTTGTGCTGGCTCTCCTTGAGCTATTGCAGGTATGAGTCTGTGAGTGGGGCAAATCACAGCCCTAGTTCATAGTATAGACGTAACCTCACAATAAGCGGTTCAACAGGTAGGAGTTCAAATCAGATTTTACTGTTGTGCTGGTCTGCATTTCATATTTGGGGAAAGGATATGCCAGGAGAAAGTCATGCTCCTACTTGTGGCCCTTTTTTGCTAAGATTTAGCCCTTTCCACCTTCCTCTCCCTCCCTCCCTCTCTGGAAAAAAAAAAAAAAAGTTGAAGTGTCCACTTTAGGCTCCAAATTCATGTTTGTTAAAGCAGCAAGATTTTACAGACGTTATGGAAACATTTCCCTTGCCCTGTTTTGGCTGTTTGTAAAAAATCCAATTACAACTTTTGTTTGGTTTTAAACATTCCCAATGCAGAGTTTGCAACCCAAACTACCTCACCTACCTGCTAGTGGGAAAATGATAGTGAAACTGACTAGAAATAGAAGTGAAACTAAAGGGGGCTGTTTCTTCATCCATTTTGAATTTAATTATCAGAACTTTTAAAAAAATGAACAGCTAAGATGTTAAAAATAAAGTCCTGAACTTGTTAAGTGTAAGCTGACAGTCTCCTTCATTAATTATACATGCATGACATCTTTTCCCCAGGACCCCAGACAAATATTTTCAATCCAGCTCTTCGAGGTATTTTGCGGAAGAATCAGCATGTCCATCTTCAGTAACGACCCCAAGCCAAAGTGAGCTGGCAGCTAGCTACGTTAGGCAGGATTATAGGTAATACTATGAAAGCATCATATACACTTAGGAGTCCTATGTTCTTATATTATGGCTTTGAGCTTTGTTGTGCGGCTGAATCTGCAGAATGTCGTACGGCCCCTTAGAATACTGGTAGTTAGGTGGGTGCTACACAAGTGGCTGATGTGATATATTGTATTGTCAAGTTCATCAGGTCATACACATGCAACTTCCCATCAGCCTTCAGAGCTAGTTTCGTGTCCGGAAAGGAGAGCCATAGTACAGCTCCTTTCTCTCTCACACCCCCACCCCCCAAAATATGAAGTCTGTTTCCACATTCGGGACACACAATGAAGCACATAGAGAGGCAGTTAGGGCTGACAAACCAGTTACGTGCCTTTTCTTTGTGTGGACTTCAGCACTCAACTTAAGTCATCTTGCTATGAACATCCTTTTTACCACCATCATCGATTCCTCCCACCGGCACGTCTGCCAATTTTAATGAAGACTCTTGTGCTATTTGGTATTTTTCTTGAAGCTGCAGGAGTCTGTCAGATGACAGAGGGGTAGACCTGTTAGTCTGTATCAGACAAAACAAGGAGGGGGCTTTGTGACACCTTAGAGACTATCACATTTATTTGGGCATAAGATTTCGTGGACAAAAACCCACTTCATCAGTTTTAGCCCACAAAAGCTTCTGCCCGAATAAATTGGTTAGTCTCTAAGATGCCACAAAGACTCCTCCTTGTTTTAGTTAGATGAGGCTTTTGCCTTTAATTGAATAAGATTCTAGGCCTCTTGGTGGAGGAAAGTTTGGGGGGGAAAAGAAACAAAAACAAAATCAAACCCTAAAAAGCTAAAAAAATTAAATAAATAAAAAATCAGGAGACAAAGAGAATCTAAAGTGCATTTGTTTTAAAAAAAATCTCATGATTTTTGAGCTAATCTCAGTTTTCTGGGGCCTGACCTGTGATTTTTGACTGTTTGCAGCTGGCAATACTATTAATACTTAGCTTCAAAAAAAGCACAACTCCTGCCTGCTTCATTCAAATATTTAACAGGCTCCAACACTAAAGTTCAGGGTAGGAATGTTCCTGTCCAGAAGAGTTTAAATTTTGCTTGTTCATTCATTGAGGCAGGATCCATTTCTGCCTCACAGTACATTGTGAGCATGACAGAAACTAACAAATAAGACCATTACCTCTCATCCATTGTACCTAAACCTTTTCTTAAAGGCTGAAAGTTGCTGCAGGGTAAGGTACAATAGAAAAAGAGACAGTAGGTAGAATTACCATCCATTATGCTAGAATGATGCCCCTGCAGCTTGCAATAGCAAGTACAAAGCCACTCCATGTTACACAATTTAAAGATATATTCCAGTGTTATAAACAATACTCCCATTATTCCCACATAGCTGTGATAAAGCACCTCTCGTATATAGTTCACAGCATTTTATAACAGGTTCAAAATGCCCTAAAACTCCACTCCCTGTGGGAACTAATGGGATTCAAGCAAGCATTCTCCGGGGGTGTGTTTTAGGGTGAGCATACAAGCATGTTTCGATTGGGAGCAAAGTGATGAGCCAAGCTAAATATAGCAGAATATTGAGATTAGAGATTACAGGAGCGTAGTAGCAAATGTTATAAATGAGACAGGCATTCCATTGCCTAACCGCTTCCCCTGTAACCTTTGGAACAGAGAGTTTTATGTGACCTGCTGCAAGCAGGTCTAAAACCTCCAAGATGCAGTTGTTTTCTAACCTGTCATTTTGGGTCAGATAGCCTTTTCAATGCAACTTGGACTCACTGAAGCACTCTGTTTTAAGAATGTGGCTTTAGCACTCTTAACACTCTTAATCAGCAAGTCAGATATGGTCAGACATAAGGGTTAGCTATGTAGTAATTTTAGTTTTCCTAACTGGCTTTACTCAGCTGCCTCATTTATAAAGAGAGACAATTTTAAAAATTGTCTACACCGTAAGTAGCGGAGGACATAAGAAATGATAAACAACTCTTTCCTATTTTTTTTTCCCCCTTTCGATACAACAGATACAGGTCAAGGATTTGTCAAGCCGTTTTTGACGTACCTTACAAAATGCCTGTTGTCAATTGGCTAGGAAAGGACAACAAGCTGTCTTTGGCAAGGTTATTTGCACAAAGTTGCGTATTGGGCTAAATACCAGCTGTCTGTGTGTTAGAACTGCAGTGGCTAAAGATGACATTTTATAGAGAATATATTAAACAGATTGAAATGAACTCTGGTACTGGGGGTAATTACTCCCATTTTATTCCATGTGCACTTGGAACACTGCGATAACAATATCACTAAATCAAACAGACCTTGCCTGGTTGGAGCTCTTCAGCACGTACTTTCTGCATTCTCCACTAGAAATGGGCTTCTCCACTGAAGCACTTAGGGCATTACGGCAGGGCTTCTACATGACGGATATTCAGCTACACTGCTAGTTGTAGAGCCCTAGAAAAGGTAAGTAAGGCAGAACAGCTCCTGAAATAAACAGTTTTTCTGTGCAGCCGAGAAAATAGAGCTTACTGTTGAGAAATGGTCTTCCTGAGTTTTCTGGCTCAGCCCACGGGTTTGATGCCAGAGCAGAGAGCTGGGTCTTAGAAAAGCCAGCTGACCGGAGCAACTTCGTTTCTGTGCAAGAGGCATCCTTCCAACTTCTCTCTACAACCAGAGTTGACAGAGCATCAGTTTGTGACCTTCTTGGAACCAGTCAGTCAACCAACCTTCATGGGAGGGAGCGATGATAGTGATGGTAGCTTCTATGCAAGTAGATGCTCAGCTAGTCCACCCAAACACAGGCCAGGATTTCTATCAAGAGCACAAGGAACAGTACATATACCTTTGCACCAGCACAGGTCCCTTACAGGCTTGAGAGTTAAGCCATCTATTTCCATCTAGCCTGGTGAGTCACTTAACAGCCAAGCTGCAATGCTTGCAGGATCCCAAATACCTTGGGCTAGGCTTTCCCTGCTGAGTGGGAAGAGGGAGGGTTTAACATTCTCCCACAGCATGTGAAGTGGAGAGGGAAACAGATCCCATGTGGATGATGTATAGCCAAGGCTAATTGCAAAGAAAGAAGCCCATTCTCAGATGGTGGAAGGACAAGGTGACAGACATGTATGAGCACCCTCTATAATGCATTGTTTTCTCATATCCTTTGTGAAACAGCCTTCCCCTGCCCATGACTTATTACCCTAATGTGAATGGATATTCCCCTACAGCAGTAACTGCTCATGTGCTGCTTAAAGTTACATGAAATGGGTGAAGAGTCTTGGGCAACGAGGATTGTTATCCTGTTAGAAGAGTGGAGAACTTCACACCCTCCTTTGCTGGAACATTATACATCACAGCAGTTTTGGTGCAATTGTTGTAAGAGACACATGGGAACTAGGCATTACTTCCTCAGTAGGAGCACTCTTCCCCAATACAAGTTAGGCAAAGCTGGGAACAAGACTGACTGGCTTAGTTTCCACTTTCCTACCTTCAAATAAGCTTGATTTTAAGTCTAATGCATGTGATTAGTTCAATTTTCTGTAGTGTAGCCTCTTTAGGTCTTATGGGGGGAAGTCTATTCTATTGGAACATGTATGCATGACACTTAAAGTTTTTTGTTTAATCTGTTTTATTACTGGTGCAGACTGATTTTCTCTGCCATTTAGAAACCTGCATTTTTACTGCAGAGGAGTTTGAGGTGCAGGTAGTAAAACAGTAACCTTATAGCATGCAGGGTTGTCACATTTACACTGAAGCACAATTATAGTGGCTGGATTTGAAAAGTAACCCATTCTATATCAGCTACATTAGATTGTCAGTTTTATGCTGAAAAGTAGCACATCACTAGGGCCATACTAGAAATATGACATTTTGTTCCTTCCTATGCCTAAACACCTGTTGGTAATTTAAAAGCAAGTACTAGCCAGAATTGCATTTAAGAGATTACAAATAATCCTTTTCGTTTACATCTACAGACCCTTTAAATTGAGGTTCTCTTGTTCAGGTGCTTGCACTGTGAATTTTCACCATAGCAGCATGTTAGGAGTTTTGTTCCCTGCAATTGTTTCAGCTCCTTAAAGTATCATAGCTCTTGCTAGGGAAAGCCTAATTTGGATCTTGGCAGGTATATAAAAACAAATTTGTATAGTTTTAAGTCTGTGTGTTGCTAGTTTAAAATCTTACCGGTTTTTGGCACTTGCTTAAACATACAATTCTTCTCTCCATCTCCCTTCCCCCCGAACTACATTAGTTACCTACATTTCATCTGATATTTATGCCAATAGTAAGTTAATGGGAACTGTCCCAGCCAACACAAAGTATGATTATAGCAACTATCTATATTTGGTTTTCAAGCTCTCTTTCCTTCCTCCCACTGCTTAAGCAAGTCAAAAGCCATGACATCTTGCAAGCAGCAATTGTCAATCAATACATCATGTGAACCTGGGTTCCCACTTTAAAGACTTGCTTCACACAAGTAATCCTGATGAGGTCAGTATCATTGGTCTCCTAAGCTAGACAAGTCACATATGGAACAGGTCTGACAGGACAGCTACAGAAAACATCTTTATATTGTAGTGTATTTCCTTCTATGGGATATCTGATTTTCTAAAAATCTGAGTTTTAGGATTCGGTGTTTGTGATGGCTTTCACAACAAAGTGAGATCTAGTTTGTCCACCACCCGAGATTTGGTATAGTAACAGTTGATGGCAAAACTGCGCTATTTCCGTATCTGTTAAAAGAATACTAGCTTAAAATAAAAGTGAATTTAAGAATTAGCAGCTTTCATTTAGGATCAATATCTGAGAGACTGTTCTCTTCATAGCAAACCCTTTGGTTGTGTATGTGAAGCTGAGACTCCATGTGCAGTAGTATGAAGTGTAACATTCTTCTAGAATAGGGACTTATTGAAGAGTGTATCCAAGTTAACATCTGCTCTAATAGTTTCCTCTTCAAGTTCATTAGAGGACAGCTCTTGTGAGAGTATATGGGAAATGTTTATGTAGAGTTCCTGATGAACAACTTAAGAAAGGCTTTTAACGTATGGGATTTTTCTGTAAATAGGATCTAGACGTTAGAGCAGTGGTTGCACAACAGCCGAGTGCTAAAGCAGCTGAAGTGGGTGGGGAGTACAGGGAAAACAGACCTATAGTACCCTTACCAGCAAGGTTGTGAATTTGAGCTTGCCTATACTGTTAACCATCTTAAATGGCCTTTTAGCAGAAGTGCTGCTATTGATGGTTTGAATGCTTAAAGCCAATTCCCTTCAGCCTTCCCACATATGGCTGGCAGTTTCACTTGCAGGTGTAGGCTTTTCCTATTCCAACATGCTCCTGTTTTGAAGGAGGCAGGTGTGTGCATTGTGTTCTGTTCTTGAATACTACTGTGTAGAAGTGATGGGGAGGCAGTGCTCCAAGACGCACTGAATGACTTACAGCAGAGGATGTTCTGCTAGTTCTTTAGGTAGCTTCCAGTGGTTGAGTTTCTCCTTCACTTAGCTCTGCTTAGTTTACATAGCTTCGCTTTTGGAAAAGACCCCATGAAAGACTACGGCCACGGCTACACTTACAGCTGTACAGCGCTGGGAGTTACAGCTATCTTCATACAGCTGTGTAGAGAAAGCGCTGCAGTGTGGCCACATTTGCAGCACTGTTGGGAGTGGTGCATTGTGGGCAGCTATCCCACAGAGCATCTCGCCCCATTTTGGCACTGTGGGTTGCGGGAAGGGGATGGAAGGGTGCGGGTCATTCCGCTTCCTGTCGCAACACCCCGTGGTGCATCGCTTCACATCTCAGCAGTCACAGTTTTTCTGTCCACGTTTGGCGCCATTGTGAGTCTCCCAACGGTTTCTGTGCAGCGCGATTTCTGTGGGAAATGGAGCCCGAACTGCTGAGGACTTTGCTGATGACTGTCACCAGCACACTGTTTGGCAGTTGAGCTATTCTTTCAGCTCCAAAGTGACAGTGAGGAGTCCAACGATGACATTGAGTCGCCTGACGCGTGAGACACTAAATTGCTTGTGGCATTCACAGAAATGCTCAGCACCGTGCAATGCCGCTTTTGGGCTTTGGAAACAAGCACTGAGTGGTGGGATCACATCGTCATGGAAGTCTGGGATGACGACCAGTGGCTGCAGAACTTTCGGATGAGAAAAGCCACTTTCATGGGACTGTGTGAGGAGCTCGCCCCCACCCTGCGGCGCAAGGACATGAGATTGAGAGCTGCCCTGCCAGTGGAGAAGCGGGTGGCTATTGCAATCTGGAAGCTGGCAACTTCAGACAGCTACCGATCGGTCGCAAACCAGTTTGGAGTGGGGAAGTTGACTGTTGGAATCGTGTTGATGCAAGTTTGCAGGGTCATTAATTGCATCCTGCTAAGAAGAACCGTGACTCTGGTGAATGTACAGGACATTCTGGATGGCTTTGCACAAATGGGTTTCCCTAACTGTGGAGGCGCGATAGATGGGACGCATATTCCTATTCTGGCACCACCCCACCTGACATCCGAGTACATTAATCGGAAGGGGTATTTCTCTATGGTTCTCCAGGCGCTTGTGGATCACCATGGGTGTTTCATGGACATTAACACAGGCTGGCCTGGAAAGGTGCATGATGCACGCATCTTTCAGAACAGTGGCCTGTTCAGGAAGCTGCAGGACGGGACTTTTTTCCCCAGACCAGAAGATCACAGTAGGGGATGTCAAAATGACCACTGTGATCCTTGGAGACCCCGCTTACCCATTAATGCCTTGGCTAATGAAACTGTATACAGGGAAGCTTGACAGGAGCAAGGACCAGTTCAACTACAGACTGATCTGGTGCAGAATGACTGGAGTGTGCTTTTGGCCATTTAAAAGGGCGCTGGAGATCTCTGTATGGAAAGCTAGACTTGGGAGAAAGCAGCATCCCTGCTGTTATATCCGCGTGGTGTACCCTCCATAATATTTGTGAAGGGAAGGGTGAAACATTCAGTCAGGAATGGACCTCCGAGGTTCAATGCCTGGAGGCTGAATTTGCACAGCCAGAGAGCAGGGCTACTAGAGAGGCCCAGCACAGGGCTACAAGGATTAGGGATGCCTTGAGGGAGGAATTTGAGGCTGAAAAACAGTAATGTTTGGTGTCTTGCATGAGAGTGAAGTGCAGTGGTTACAAAGTAGGAATCTGTTTTTCCTAAAAATGATTTGCAGTGCATGTTTCTTTCCTGGGCTACGGTATCTTTCACTTTCTGCAATAAAATAAAGACTGTTTTCGAAGACAATAATTCATTTATTGAAAAGAAAATAACTTTGACAGACACACAACATTTTGGGAACCTAAAAGGGCAGGGGGCTGGGGTGGTGAACTGTACAATCACAGATTTGAATATGTCCTGTCTGGAGTGCTGTGCAATGACTGCTGCACTTCAGGATGAAAATACTGCATGGTGATGGGGGTTGAGTGCAGAGGGTAAGGGTCGTAGTTCTCAGGGCTGGTTGGTGAATGTACAGGTGTTGGGGGCAGCTGGTGGTGGTAAAAACCTGGATGCTGGGGAAGGGGGTTTGGAGCTGACATTGGGGCACAAGGGAAAGAGCTTTGGGAGGGGGGGCGGGGCACAGTAGTGCTCTGCCTGCATGGCTATGAGTGACTGGATACAGTCCGTTTGGTGCGCCAGGCGGCTTATCAGCTGCTTTGTGCTTTTCTTCTTAGCCACTGCATTTCTCTGGTGGAGCCTGCATTTCCTTTGTCTCCAGTCCTGCAGTTTTACTTTCTCTGGCAGAGTGATCCATAACTGCTTTAAGCATGTCTTCTTTGCTTTTTCATGGCTTCTTCCTGAGGTTTTGTATCATCCACTGGGCAGAGGCTATGGGCAGTCCAGGAGTCAAGGACACTGTTTGAAAGACAAAAATGGCAACAGTTAACACAGGACACAGGCTGCATTGTTTATAATCTCACCCAGACAGAGTTATTCCCACACAGTGAAGGAGTTTACAGTCTTCACTTTAGCATACTTTTCCCATACCAAACAGAGTGCACCTAACCCACAGGAGGCAGGAAATGGTGAGTAAGGGGGAATGATTGCTTCAGGGATGTGCAGGGGTTTCTGTGCGTTGGGGAGAGCAAAATGCTGCAGGGGGCACCTACACTGAACACTCTCCCAACATTTTCCACAGGAGTTAATTCTGGAAGATCTCGCTGCTGCGGGTCACCTGGGAAGAGTGGGAGAGTCTTCTACAGCAATGCAGATTCCGCCCTGGCCCCTATGCAGCTTGCCTGTGTGCAGCAATGGTCCCCCACCCCTCGCGGCACAGTGGCGCGGATGCGTTAGCCTGACTAGGACAAGGACCACAGTGGCTCTCCCTATAAACTTGCGCAAGAGCATTGCCCATGCTCTGGCAGAAACTTTTGAGGAGATTACCGAGGCCGATTACCGTGACATGACAGACCACATCAATGGGCTATTCCACATCTAGGCATGCATGCAGCCCTAACCCCATCCTCCTCTCCCGAAACATTTGCATCCTGAAACTAAAAGCTGCTTACCAGGAACCAGCTCCTCTGCTTGTCCTTCACCAACTAGTTCCAGCTGCTGTGACTGGCTACCTTCCTCCTGGCTTAAGAGCTCCTGGCTGCACGTCTCCTGGGTGTCTCCCCCAACCCTAGTACCCTCACTCTCAGTTTCCTCCCCCCTCCTCTAACCCACGCTCCCTCCCCCGCTTTGAAGTGTCCATCGTGGTCATCGGATTGGCAGTGGGGTCACCCCCAAGTATCGCGTCCAGCTCCTTGTAAAAACAGTAGGTCGTGGGGGCAGCACCTGAGCTGCAGTTTCCCTCAGACTTTGCAATAGGCACTCCGCAGCTCCTTTACTTTCACCCTGCACTGTGTCCTGGTCATGGCCCCTTTCCAGCATGGCCCTTGAGATCTCCCCCTAGGTATTGTAATTCCTACAGCTGGAACACAGCTGTGACTGCACAGCTTCCTCACCCCAAACACTGATGAGGTCCAGCAACTCGCCATTGCTCTATGCTGGGGCTTGTTTGGCACGTGGAGGCATGGTCACCTGGAAAGATTCACTGATTGCACTCTACTGCCCTGGCCTCAGGTGACCTGCCCTTTAAATGCCCTGGGAATTTAAAAAATCCCCTTCCTGTTGGCTCAGCCAGGTGTGGAGTGCAAACTGAGGAGCAGAGTGGCTGAACAGGCATTATGGGATACCTCTGAATACCTTGGAGGCCAATTACAGTGCTTTTGGTGGCCACACTTGCGGAGCAGCGCTGCATCACCAGCGCTGCAATCCTTATACCCCAAGCAGAGCAGGAGTACAGCTAGCGCTGCAATCAGGGAGATGCAGCGCTGTATGTGCCTTGCAAGTGTGGATGGTGAGTAAGTTGCAGCACTGGTGGTGGGTTTACAGCACTGCAACTCTCCAGTGTAGCCAAGGCCTACATCACAGTATTAAGCTAGGCTGCCTCTTACAACTGAAGTACAGTAAAGGACGCAAGCCTAGGCTGGGCAGTTCATGAAGCCTGAGACTAAGTTTGTTCCCAAGATGAGAACGGACAAACAAATGCATCTAAAATTTGTATAGCAGAGACCGGAAGAATAAGTAGTTTAAGGCACTGTGTTCATACCATAAGTTAGTGTCACCTGGGACTTGCAAGACACATTCTGCAAGGGGTGGAAGAACTGTCAGATACTTTTATTTTCCTCATTCACCCCTCAGCACATCGATAGTCAGAAGGTACAGTGTAAGTATTCCTACTACAGTGCAGGCAATGTAGAGGGGAGGGCAGTGATCAAATGCCTAGTCTAACTTTGACAGTTGCTAGTTTGGTATCATCACTGTTGGTAGATACAGCTCCCCCTGCCAAAAAATTTCAAGACTACAACCACAGTGTACACCAGTTTTACATTTATATTTGGACTTAATATTCATGATTAGCACAAAGTTCATAACCATAAATTATACATTGTTATCTAATTTCAATACATAAAACGTTAATGATATATGTATTTGAAGAGTGGCACAAAGTAATACAGCCCTGTTGGCATTCTCAAAGAAAAAGGTGTGCGGTGGATGCGCCATTTATACTACTGCAGCACAGCAAAACCAAGAGTCGCCAAACCCTGTCAGATCAGAGGACACTGCATCTAGTTGCTAGTCAGGGTCAAGAATTTGAGTCAGTCCAACATGGTGGAGCAGAAAACCTTCACTCCAGCATCAGAGTTAATAAAGGTGCAAAACCAGGATTATATCCCTCTCCACTACCTCAAATATTTCAGTAATATATCCCTCCCCAATCCTGCCACTGCACTCTCAATTGTTACCTTAGCATATGCTCATAGTACTTTGGCAGCCCATGCACACACATTCCTGCTATGTTCAACTTGCCGTACACATAGCTGAGATTTCCTTTTGTACCATTTCATGTCAGTGAGTAACATGCTCTCCCCTCTTGTTAAACAAAAAGGCATCTGGGAAGTTCTTGCTTTCTGGTCTGATCAGATTTATTCTTTCAGTAATCAAGTCTCAAACCTATTCCAGAAGGCACAGCACAGGCTCAATCTGCTCCCCAATAACTTTCTGCAAAAAATTTCCCCAATGGTTCTCAAAGTACTCTGCAAATTGAAGAAATATTTGAAAGCCCATTCTCCTTTTTGCATACTATGTTGCAAATAAAATGGGGTAGTCAGATTTAAGCAAACTTCTAACAGTCCACCAATAAGAAGATGCTGAACTCAATTCTGAACATCCATGCTACCTACTTAGTAGCCTCAGCTACAGTACTTTAAAGCTTTAACGACTTGGTGCCAGGCGATTCCCCAGCACAACCAACTGCCGGCAATGGGTTTGCAGCAAGGAATATGCGCTCCCTCTTCCCCCCTGGCCTCAAGCAGTTATTGCTATATTCTGAGTTTTAGATAAATAGTGCCTCAACTTCAGTCAAGAGTCTTGCAATATAATTAACAAAAGCTGCCTTTGAGGTTGAAATGTAACCAGACAATAGCAATAAATAATGGTAACAGGTATCCTCTGGAAATCTCACTGAGTGGGACAGCAAGTATTCAACCAACTGAGGGGTCATCTGTGCCTTTAGGACCACTGTAAACTTCTCCAAGAAGTTGCAGGACAGGAAGGGAGAGAAAAAAAATATCAAAGATTGTAGATCTGTCAAAGAGCTAGTTACATATTGAAACCATAAACAGGCGGCTGGGTGAATCCTGGAGCTGTGTATCCATACGGGAAGTTGGCCTGGGGAGGTACTGCGCTGGGGCCTGCTGTTAACATTAGCTGCTGGCCTGGAAAGGGAAGAAGGAGTTTGTTTAAACAAAGCTTTGCAAATGCCTGAAATAAAAAGTGATGAGGCAGTGTTAAACTGCCAGCATTTAGAATGCTATCTAGCTGGTTAACAAGCATGTTTGTATTTTAACAGATGGGAGAACCTGAACTATACCTTTCAGTCCACCTCCTCCACTGAGGAGAGAGGACACAATGATGCGAACAAAAACAGGCCATCTAGCTTTTGCTGCTAGACAGATTTAAGAGCAACTCAAAAGTATGGAGAGCTGGGTGAAGTTTTGATTAAAACTTCAAGCCTAACTCCCCGTCACCACACACAAAACAAAAAACCTTAACACTAAAACATTTCATGAATGTGTCAATTTGTTCGTTTAGAAAAAGCCTACAAGAATTCAAAAAAAACGCAAGAAGTGTTTTGTTTCAACATTTAAGGAAATGTTTAAAAACAGAAAAACCAAGTTTCAAAATTTGCTTTTTAAAATAAAAATGTTTTAAAAAGTGCTCAAAATCAGAATAAAGCATCTTGTTTTGGGTCAAAGTGTTGTTAGACCTGAAAAGAATTTTAGGTTTTTGAAATTGCCAACATAATGAAAAAAATCCGCTATCTGCCTACCTCTGACAGTACAAAATGAGGTAGAAAGTGTGGATGAAAAAAAAAAAAAAAAAGATTTATTGAGCTTGAGATAACTACATAGCCTCCCAATAATACAGATAGATGGTTTGGTTTCAAGGAATCAATGTTAAACAATTGATATGGTTAGGACTCATGCATGGTCATGATTTTGACCAAAGCAATTCAAGCTATCGAATTTTCAGCAGCTTGTGTACATGCAACTCCTCCAGATTGCAAATGCATCTTTTGAACACCAATAGCAAACATGCCTCATACAGACAATCAACTCAGGGATAACCTTTCCATTAGAGAGTGGACCACAGAGTCATGTATTTCTCTGCCTCAGAGCTGCTGCAAGACATGCTAGTGAGCAGAATCTGCCTTGTCACAAAATCTATGAAGCAGCCTCCTGCAGAGTCCATTGTGAGAGATCTTCAATTTACCTGCTCAATATAAGGTCTTTCTAGGACAGGCCACTAACAAAAAAAATCCACTCTCTGCTTGATTTGTCAAGTGGAAAGGCAGACTTCCAATCTTTGAAAGGTAGCAAGGTTTCAGACAGGAAGTACAAGGAGGAATGTGTTTCATCTGCGGCTCTGGAAACCCAAAAGCCATGTGCATTTGCATTCACCCAATCGCTCATTCTCCTCCCCTCTCCTACCACTGAAAGACTTGGGATTTATGCTTTTTCCTAAGGGAGTGGTACGGTAAAGGGAGGAATAAGCTGAAACAATCCAACTTGGCTTAAGTACTGCTACACATTCAAATGTTTAAAATTTAAGTGTTGCACAAAAAGCTTTCAAGCACATTAATAAGTACAAATGGTTAGACTTATCCAGGATAAGGGCTCCAAGTAGTGATCACTAGCTGGGAGAAGACAAACTGCTTCAAGTGACTGGAGGTGGAGGATATCCATACTACAGATGGGTTTTAAATAGTTACTGTCTGTGGCCTAACATGGTGAGCCTTAACTGATAAGAACATCTTGCTAGCAATAAAAAAAAAAAAAAAATACACATCAAGTCTTTCACCTACCAAATACTATTGGAGTGGGTTCAGCTACTTGTTCCTCTTCTTTCCTTAGGCTTTCAGAAGCATCAAGTTTATCCACCTATGTTATAAAGCAAACAGGAGAAGCACATGAAGGCCTTGCCTAAGTCTTGTCCTCTTAGTGGTATGTCTCATACCAAATGCTTCAAGGATTGAAGTGTTGTCCTTGCAAGTCTGGTTTTTAAGCTATGGAACACACAAATATGTTCCAAGTTGTCTAAAACCCAAAAGGAGAGGAAAGACTAATTCTGAAAGAAGAATCAATTTTTGCTTAGCTGGATACAAAGAGGTCCACTACCTGAAGTACAAGTGTAATACTTGCTCTCCATCCAGTGATAATGTTATGTCCTGCAACACAAGCTGCCAATTTCCATTTCTGAGCTTCAGCGTCAAGTCTGCATGAAGAACTGTTTGGCAGACAGCTACTACCTAATCACATCTTCAATAAGAAATTCTGAGAACACATGCCTACAGTATGTTTGACTCTGGAAACCATGCATACCAGACAGCATGAAACGTGGTTTGACTAAATCAATGTTGTATCCTATGTAAAATGAATGGATCTAGTACAGCAAATAGTAAGCTCTGTTCACTCTTACTGGCACACCAGATAAGGTCAGCTAACTTTTAGGAATAGGCTACAGAGCCAGTACTATAGGCATATTGCTTTAAAATATTTTCCACTTTAGAAGTAATACAAGTTTATTTTCTACTAGATAGCAATGCAAGTTCCTGGGACTTCAATGGGAAGACAGTTTGATGTGGTCCTATAGGGGGAACTGGCTGAAGCTAAGGGTACAGCACAAAGCATTTATTTTGCTCTATACGTACCTAGTTTCGTCTTCGATATCTTAGACAGCCACTACTTATCACCACAATACAACTGCTAGCACTAAAATCCCTAGCTATGAATTCTGGAGATGGGGGGGTAGGAATGGCACACAGAAAGAGGAGTTCCTTTGCTCTGGAATTCCTTTTTACCCGATAGCGCATGTAAATGAATCTATGACACAGGAAGCATGTCTGAAATGGCATGGTCAGTTAGCACCCATGTCCCCCTTACTGAAGTATCACCTTCAGAGAGTTTCCAACTCTCTGGACTGAAAAAGGACCTTTGTTAAAAAAAAGATAGATGGTTACAGCTTTAGTGTAGTCCATAGCATAACCAACACCTATCCAGAAATAGGGGAATACTACTCCCTCCATAGGGAAGCAGCAACAGTATTCTGCCTATGTGACAGGATGTACGGAACATAAATTTAAAGTAAAGGAAGCCCATTTTCTAATTCCACAGACTAAATTAGTTTCACTGCACATCATGCATATTTCACTTTAGGAAAAGAGTGTCTAGTATTTAGTAGATAATTGTAACCTGTAAATCCAGCCAGCAGTTTAAAGTTACTATCTAAACCTCATTTTTTATTTGAGAAATCCACTGCCCCACTTTATATGCAAGTGGCTTAGATTTAGATTTATTTGAAGCTATTGTGCTGAAATTCTGAAGATTCTGCATACAAGATCAGTCCAAAGCAGCTTCTGAGCATGCAGACAAGTCTCTGCTGGGAAACTTTATCCTAACAGGTCAGGGGTCCTCGCATTTCTAAAGACATCATACTACTCTGTATATAAGCTGCTAGACTTTTCTACATGTAGACTGTGGGTAAGGCAGTACACTTGGAATATCAGTTACCTAGAGATTTCCTCCCTCTTCACAACTGATCCTGTGACTGTGTGGTTTACTATGCTTCAAGGTTCTGATAATGGGTTATCTGCTACCATGCAAAAAAGAAAAAAGGGAGTACGGAGTATATCAGACAAGAGTTAAGGATGATAAAACCATTTCTTTTTTGAATCATTAGTCCAAATGTTTGTTGACAGTGTTCTTCAGTGAATAGCTTTCCCCAGCTGAAAGTCAGCAAAGTCTGGCTGGATTCTCAAGTTGTGTGTGAGAAGCTGTCTTTCTACAGCATTAGAAGTTAATAGGAAACCGAGTTACACAAAAAGCTAGGTTATACTACTCTTCTGGTGGCAGCTACAACTAGGTTCTAGTAACAGAATCCTAGGATATATATTAAGGGACACAAATGAACACAAAGTTTAAAATCAGAGACTGTCACCTTATTAAACAGACCATCAACCTGCAAGAAAGTTCAGAAGGGAATATTTATCAAGTGACTATTCAAAAAACAAATCTGAAGCAAAAAAACCACATCAAAACATTGGGACAATAAAGGCAAGAGATATTTGTAGAGTATTTAGTGCTAAGATAAAATCATTTGGTCACTATTTTACAGTGCACAAGTTATGTACATGATTAGACATTACAGCTTAGAATTGCAGATGCTAATTTTGGCAGATTACTTGGTAATTAAACAGCACATACAGATGTACCATATATAACCTGTTATGGTTTAAGACATGCCATTTACATGATAAATGCAACCCCTCCACCAGTACATAGTATTTACCATGTATTTAAATCATGAATTTCTATGCATGGAGAGTATTTGCATATTTGTGCGCTGTAAAGTAAATATAGTTACCCATGTTAAGGAGGTAGAAAAGTGACTTCCACCTTATTGTGACTGATCTGGAGGCATGCGTCTCCTTTGTATCTACAGGAAAGTAGCACTTTTCTTCTAGCTTTAGATTTGTGATAAGTCAGTTTTGTTTGATACTGTGGGATTTGGCAGCTCCAGATTTGCGGACAGATGGTTAAGACAACTATGGGCAAGAACCCCCCATCCCCCAAGCTTGTGTAAGTCAGAATAGCTCTACTGAAGTGGTGCAACTATGATTTACATCAGTTGAGGATCTTGCCCTAAGGAGATAAAGCCTGAAGTTACATTCATGTTAACATTCCCCCTCCTGACATTGGTCACACAAACATGACCTGAACTACTGGATGTCTCAACACCGATGCTACAGTTTCAGCAAAATACAGAAAGCTTAAAAAAAAGATTGGCAATGAAACATTTAAAATATGAATTCACTGTATATTAGCCTGACAAACAAACATTCTGTAGTCCCACAGATCTACAACTATGGAGTCTACTCCTATGTATTCCCATAGCTGCTGATGTGGAAGGGCTTCAGAAGGCTAACTGCTTCATAAAGTACTACCCCTGCTATTCCCATGAAGAAAGCTAGTTACGTCTCAGGCAAGATGACTGTGGTCTCCTAAAATTAAATTGTAAAAAGGCAGAGGAATGATGAGACATCACATTCTGAAAACTCATGAGCCCAAGTTTTAGGGGAGGGCGGGGGAGGAGTGCATTTTTTAAAAATGTATAAACTGAAGGCGAAAGCATGACTGAGTTACCGAAGGACTCAAATGGTTAGAATACCATAAAGGAATAGACCACCCTTGTATTCAAGAAAGCAGAATGCACAGTATTAGCACTTTTTGCTTGGAGTCTAGATTCACAGTTCTCAGAACAGATAGAGAAAAGTTCAGTCTTTTCATCAATTAACAGTTATAGCCTCAAAGAATCAGGTTTAACTGCGATTGGTTCATTGTTATGTACTACATAGCATGATCACTGAGATGTGCTGAAGTTTATGTACCTCCACCTCAAACTCATGTTTCTGGAACTGAGGTTCAGTATCTCAGTCCATGAACACTGTCTTACCTAGCTCAGTTTGGACAATACTAAACACGTGCAAGAATCTAGTACAAAGTAGCAAGTCTTTCAACAGAAGCAATACTCACTTTGGTAAGGTACTCCCTCATCACCTGGATGAAATAAGGCATTGCAAAGTCCATGATGTTATGCCTCCATGCCAGCTCAAGGACTACATCTGGGTGCAGCAAGTCATAGCATGCAAAGAGAGATGCTGCAAAACACTCCTGTTTGCCTTCCTCCAGGAACCACTGGAGCAGTTTCTCTGCCAGCTCTGCATCTTTGGATTCTGCAGCATACTGCATGGCATCCTACAAGTGAAATGCCACATACTTCAAGCGTTACCACCTGGGCCCTTCAAACTATTTATTTTTCCCCCTTAGTGAATTCTGCTGACAGGTCTCCCCCAAGTGAGGTAGTTTGGCTGATCCTAAGGCAGGAGAACACCAAATGCTGGAAACCAATTACATTTGGCTTTGCAAGTATTTTTAAATTGAAGCCATTGGTTCTGTGCACTAGTAATCATAACACCTGCAGTAAATATCTATCATCAGATAATGTCAGTTAAACTAAAGCAGTGGCTCCACCTTTCCAGACTACTGTACTCCTTTCAGGAGGCTATTTTGTGAAACAAAGGTATGCAAGACTTCACTTAAGTACTTGCTAAAAACCACCACACCCACAAATACAAGTGTCACAGCGCACTATTACTGAAAAATTGCTCACTCATTTAAGATAAAAATGATTGGAATATATATTGAACTTATTTTTCAGGGTTAGTATATAAAGCAGCATAAACAAGTCATTTTCTGTATGAAATTTTAGTTTGTACTGACTTGTCTAGTGCTTTTTATGTAGCCTGTTGCAAAATAAGGCAGAAATATCTAGACGAGTTGATATACCCCAGAAGACTGCTGCGTACCCCCACGGTTACATGTACCCCTGGTTGAGAACCAGGGAACTAAAGCATTTACAGGAAAAGCCAAGGATGGCCAGCACAGCTTCTGCATGTATTCCAAAAGCATTAGCGTGTCATGGAGATGCTCCATTCTACCTAGCACAGGATCATAGAATGCACTTATAGACAATAACTCTAGCTAATCAGTATCCATTTTAAAATCAGATTTGGTTTGTCAACTTGACCTTTCAGTTAATGGGATTTATAAACAATACCAGTTGCTGGCATTAAAGGAAGCCAGTCAGATGAGATTAAGAGACTTCATCCAAGAACTACAAATGAAGTCTCTGTCCAGAGCAGATTGTGTTTGGGCGTGAGGAAGGTTTTGTTTGTTTGTTTTTTTTAAAAAAAGCAAGCTTTAGTTTCTAGCATCTCACTGCAGCTTCTGTACTCAGATTTTAAAACATGGATGACTCCAATATGCAAAGTCACTAATATCAGAGAGTCTTCAACACAAAACCAGAAGTGGCTTAGGCTAGTCTATCATTAAGGTTGGTAGATCTACAGGGCCTTTAAGTGCCTCCTTCTAGAATGTTCTGCCCTAAAGAAATTGGCAAAGGCGTAACCATTAGTTCCATCTTTGGTTCAAGTCTCAAGACAAAAGCTGTGTTCAGACTTGTGTATGAGACAAACTACTGTTTTTTGCTTAAGTTATATATAGTGCTTGTGTTGTACCGCCACTGAATATACAGCTATCCACATCATGTACTGTTCTGCACTTCAGTTTTAATGGAGGCTAGAGCCTCAGTAATGACACTGATTTGGCTGCATCAGGGCTCCCCATCTGAAGTATGATGGAATGCGCCTTAATTTTACAAGGTTGTTTTTTTTTTTTTTTTTAAACCACACTGAGACACACACACTTGTCAAGTGAGCATAAGACAACCTATGGGGAAAAAAAAGGATACATGTGAAAAAGAAATTTACTTTTAATGACATTGCCTCTTAGATTAGTTCTAATCCTAAATTTGTAGGATTTGTGTGAAGGCAAGTGCAATCCATGCTGCAGTGACAGTGCAGAAAGCTCACTGCAGTTTGTTTTGGAGAGGCCTTTTTAGAATTGCCTCTTCCATACCATTTAAAAAAGGACAACGTTCAACATTAACTGACCTTGTAGAGACGATCCTTCTTGCAGAGCTCTACACTCTGTTTCCAGCGATTATTACCTTTGTACAAGTAGGCTGCGATACGCCTAAATTCAATCAATTCATGTTTCTCCAATCGCTGAGCTAGTGTGATGTTATCAAAGTTATCATAGGCATCAATAGATGCTCTCAAGCCCTATTTAGGAAAAATTCTGTTAGCTATCAGAACAGCAAGTAAGTAAGTTTCTAAACACCACTGGAGAAACAAGACTATAGAGAAGTATGGCTAGCATGAATTAACTTTGGTTTTGGGGGCCGCCAGTACTAGGCTACTGCAGTTTGGATGTGGCTGTTTTCTAGCTGCTCCAATTAGAAAATTCAGAAGAAAGGTATTTGCTCCGAAGGAGCCAGTCCCCCACACTTAAAGAAAGCCATGATGCTGGCTTTGCCTAGAGGAATTACTGAAGTACAGAAACCTCGATACAAGCGTCAACTGTCCCATTAGCAATGGACAAGTTATGCAAACTTGAAGTAACTGATCTGTTTGCCTCCTTAGTCCACTTGACACAGAAGCCTGCAACCTCTTAGATATACAAGGCATTTTATTTTTTAAAGAAACCCCCATACAGCAGCACACAGTGTGCCAAGATATAACTACTCTGTATTCTAATGCTGTCTAGAAAAATAACTTTAGAAGGAACTTGCAATTTATGTGCAGGGTGCTTTAGGGTATTTCTAAATATCCCACATACCTATCATTACTTTATCCTGACTTTTGAAATCTTTAGTCATAGCTGCTATTCCTCTAGAAGAGGTAGACTTATCCCATCCCCACCTTTACGTTCCAGCCAATACTTTTCAGTCAGTCAATTTGAGACCTAGTGAATAATTCTTACAATGCATGGGTGTGGCTGATTGACAAATAGCAGGCATGTGAAAAGAAGGGAGTACACTGGCACACCAGTGTGCCAATGCAAGTGTGTCTGCTCTACTCAGATGTTCTAGGGCTGCTGTAATGCAACTGTATGGGAGACTCACCTGATAATCCTCCTCCTCTGTCAGGAGATTGTTTAGAGCCTCATTGACTCCTTTGTTGTTGTGGTTCTGGACTGAACGCAGGTAAGGCTTAACTAGAGGCAGCTGATTAACCTGGAAGCAGAATAGCAGTAAGGATGTTAGATTAAGAGTACGGCTTTGAAGGAAATTAAAGCCTCTAGAGAAGCAGGCTCTCCAATTTAGCACTATAGACCGAGTCATTTTTAAACCAGCCCAAAAAAGTCTATTATAGCTGCCACCAGCTCAGATATTTAGGAAAAAATCTGCTCTTTCATGCCAGCAATTAAAGGATAGACAGTCAGGATTTAAATTTATAGAAGATATTTGGACCTATTTCCCATCACCATGTGATGAGCACTACCAGCATGCTTGCTACTGCAAGAGGCAGAGATTTTCTAGACCCCAAAGACTTCATCTCAGAGGGCAAGGCCAAGAATGCACTAAAAATCCTGAGGAACAGAGTTCAGTTTCTATACCCGATTCATTTATGACGACTATTGCTCACCTTTGAGAAAAAGCTGACTGTCCTGGTATGATCTAGCCGTAGAGACAATACCAGCAGAAGATCATTGATCAACAGAGGTTTGTAGTCCAAATAGAACTGCAGGGCTTTGTAATACAGCTCCACATTGGCCACCTGGACAAAGGAAACACTGATTAGATCAAAGGCTGCCTCTGCATCTGAAAGTTTATATATTGCCGGGAAAGTGAAGTATACCACCAGATTTTTAAAAAAAAAAATTTCAACTCTGCAAAAAAAAAAAAAAAAAAAGTCTAAATGTCAGATTTCTGTTTGAGTGCTTGCCATGTACACAGCTGCAATTTGAAATTCAACTTCTCAAAATAGATGGCTAGTACTTGTCAGCTTCCTGCTCTGCCTGATTCCAGGAATCTGTACAAGATTCAGATCCCAACCTGACTGTACAAAATATTTTACTAGCACCGCTACAGCCTTGAGTTGGGGGGGAGGGGATGAGGGGGAAGGAAGGAAGAGAAGCCAGGCACAGGAAGCCCAGAAGAGGGAGAAGAAAAAAAAAATATTTCAGCAGCTTCCTGTTTATTTATTTCAGAAGTTTGTTGAACAGGTACTTGAACCTTGTAGCTGTAAAATTAAAGCTCAATCACTTCAATTTTTGCTTAGTAACAATTTTCATAAAGCTAGCTGGGTCCAGTAATTAGATCACAGCTATTTACCTTCGCAATTATGTCTTTGAACTGCCCTTCTTTCCAGGCATCGGTAGGATGATTCATCATTGTAATGATTGCATTGTCATACTCTTCATACTTGTCATAAAGGAAGACCAGTTCTCCCCAGAGGTGAGCTTGTTCTGCAGCTCTGAGCACCTAGGGATAGGAAAAAGGATAAATATCAGGAGCTGCATGTTACTCATAACTTGCCTAGCTGTGTAACGGTTTAATGCAGCAAGATATACCTACCTTTGGAATGTTGACTCTGGACCAGAAGAGTTCCAGATGTTCCCTCATCTTCTGAGGTTTGAATTTGGAGTACAAGATGGCAAGTTCCGTGAACATTCCCATGTGAGCACGCTCCAGGCCCAAAGCAGCTTCCAAAAGGGCAATCAGTTCTTCAAAGTAGCCACGATCCTAAGATGAAGATGGTCAAGGTTACTGATTGAAAAGTGATGATGTTCTAAGTTCCCTTATCAGTACAGTAGGGGACAAAATAGCAGGAACAGTGATTTGAAGTGTTAAGTCTGAGACAGGGGTTTCGAGGTTGAGGTTTCTGAGTACTGGCCCTTTTACTTATTCCATTGCACAGTGAAGATGCTTTCCAGTTTAAGAACAGCTCCTTGTTTAAAATGAGCTTGTTTCACTAGTGGTTTAAAAAAATCCTCAAAGAGAGGTGTTAAAAGTTCTGGGAATGCCAACTGTTACCATGGCACTGACAGGTAGCATAGTTGCTGCCATCTCAGATTTTAAAGCTCACTTAAAAAATCCTGCAGATAGGGAGCAGACAGTTATTCCCTTAGATCGTACAAACACAAACACACCAACCAACCTGATAATAGCTAATCAGCTCTTCAAGTTCATCCGCATGTATTACTATGTGCAAACCACAGATCTGTGCTAGGCGGAACTCCTTCCCATCCACACAGGCAAAGCACACCTGTAACACAAGATTTTAGTCAAACTGATGTTAGACACCCAGGCTAGTACACCACATTACCCAAAATGAATTGGATAACTCCAAGACTAAAAAGGGTTTCTTCTATACACTAGATCAAAGACACTATCAGATGTAGGACAAATAATCAAGGTGCTTGGAAGTATAGACTGGAAGTAGTATCAATTAGAATTCCTCATGCTCCGTTAGGAGTAAGAATTGTCCCATTTAAGACAAAGGTTCTAAAATGGCCATTGAGGCTCTGACTTCCAAAGTGTGGACCATATCTGGTACATATTGCTCTTGTGAAAAACTCATCTCCTGCTCATGACTGCATAACATAGCAACTAAGAAATTGCTCATATGGAAGAGTAATATTAAGGAAAGCATGTTTGAGTATCTTGATACGATCTAGTACAGTGGTTCTCAAACTTTTATATTGGTGAACCCTTTCACAGAGCAAGCCTGAGTGCAAACTCCCTTAAATATAGAAAAATGTTTAATTTATAACACCATTATAAATGCTGGAGGCAAGGTGAGGCTGGGGTGGAGACTGACAACTTGCGACCCCCACCCTGGGGAATAACCTTGCAACCTCCTGAGGGGTCCTGACCCCCAGTCTGAGAATCTCTGATCTAGTAGCTGGAAGCATGGCAAGCCAACATTACATGACCAGCAAGTGCTCTGAAGACTAGTAGCCCACAGATTTGTTTAGGAATAAGATATAACTTCAGGCTAATATGAATGTGACACCTGGGAGAAGGAGCACATTTTCTTTAATCAGCAGCACATACTAAAAGGGATTCTATAGACAGTGTTAAAGATAGGGCAAGATGAACTACCTCCTTCCAGGTCCTGGTGCTGTTGGCTTTGCGGCCACTGTCTACTGCTGCCTGGTACTCTCCAAGATGCACCAAGGTAGATGCCAGGCGGGCAAAATTAGATACATTGTTGTAGAGCAGCTTTGCTGCATCATACATTCCCTCCTCATAGCAGCGATCTCCAACCTAGAAAAAACCAGGATAAACTGAGTTGGACTGATGGGGCAGGAAAGGGTAATAAGCAAACTTTCAAAGCTTGTCCTGTGTTCTTTGAGAGTGTCAGGAAATTTCCGACCGGACAAGGCTATTTGTAAAGGCCTTCCTATTTTATCAGGAACAAATAAATACATACCTGCTGAATGTGGGCATTGTTAGGGCCACTCACAAACTCTTCCAGCTCTGAGAGGCGGTTGGTTTTTGCCAAAGCAAAGATAAGTTCTGTCTCTACATAGGACTCTCTGGCCTTTTTTCTGGCCATTTGCAAGAATTTAACCAGATCCTCCCAGTTATCTTAAATAGAGGAAAAAAAGACAAAGTTTCCTATTCCACTCTGAATTATTTCCCATTGTCTAAACTATGTTCAAGAGAACAGTCAGTTAAGGAAGGAGCTACTCTGCAAAAACTGACACACAGAAGAGCCATACTGCCCAGCTGGGACTAGCTGACCCCACATCCAAACAAAATGCACTAGGTACCATTCCTTGAGCTGATTGACTCTTAACATCCATACATCTCTTCTGGATCATGATTACTCGAGAAAGTTGTGTGCTGTTAGAATTTATAGTTCTCATTTTATGCAAAGATTTGAGAATTTAAGTCAGTAAAAGCACTTTAAAATAGATCCCATGCTGAAACATTGGATCTGAAGACTTCATATTAGTCATTGGGGACACTAATCAGTATTGCATATTATATATATATATATATATATATATATATATATATATATATATATATATATATATATATATATATATAAACAAACAAACATTAACTTTGAATTCCCTTGTTCATCTGGCTCAGTCCTCTTATGTTCCGTAGTTAAGCATGGCTTGTTAATGAGAACTGATAAGGACTTAGCTTACTGTTTCTACTAGCTGCTTGAACAACTTCCATGTAAGCAGAGGGATCATCAGCCTTGATATAGGAGTCAATGGCTTCCTTCACCAAGTCCTTTTGGAGCTGTGCTCTGGCTAGTTGGCTCCATACAGCTGGTTCATTACATCTCTCTGCAAATTCATAGGCACGGTCCAGGTTGCCAATGTGCTCTATCAGCACCTATGATATTAAAAAGATAAATTTTCAAGTGTTACATTCTAGTCATAGGCATTTGAAGACTAAAGAGCTCTTCCCCATACCAGAGAATAAACAGCAAAAGTACCCCATAAGTGATATGAAAGCATGCAACCACATATTCTGGATTTGAAGCAGCCCTTTCAAGTTAATCTATAAATGGTTGTTGCAGGATGGGAATGTCTTCCTCTTAGTAAGATGAACTATCTCCTTGCGGAAAAAAAGACACTGACTAGTTAAATTTAAACTCATGTAAACTTCCAAGAGACTGGTGTCTGAATTGTTCAGCATCCAAATGAAGTAATTATGTTACCTATATTCAGATTCATGATTTGTCTTACCCCCTGCCCCATTCTCGACTTTCAAATGCTCGAGAAGCAGCCTTTTCCACAGAATATTTATAACATTGTAATGGTGGTATGTTGACTGTAGTTTTATCTACATGTACAGTATGACTTTTCTAGAAAAGTGTATTGGCCACCCTAGAGTTATTTACCTGTTTTTTCTACCTGTTCCTATGACTTGTATATCATGAGCTGGTAGCCATGACTGCACCTCACCTGTATTGCAGAAGTATTAACATCAAATTTCCTGAAGATAGCAAAGGCTTCTTCATATAGCTCATTACTGATGGCTATGTTTGCAATATCTGGGGCATCATAGTTATCTAGACGATTGATATACTCCATTACACGAGTGCGATCAGCTTTAATGGCAGTTAGGATCAGAAGATTCTGCAGGTTCCTGTAAATGGGATAAGCAGGACAAAAATGGTCTATGAAAAGGAGGCATTAGGTGCTACCCATTATTTGGCCTAAAAATGCCACTGTCAGGCAGTGAAGTCCAAAATTAAGGTTTTAAAATTAGTTTTACAGAAGTCTAGTAGATTAAATGGCTTTAGATACTGTTCCTCCTGCAATAGCCAACTGACTAGCCCATTTTTATAGCCAAAATGGAGAGAAGATTTAGTTGTTACATCATCAATTCACTTTCTAATAAAAAAAAAGAAAAAAGTCAGCATTCCTTTGTATTGGTACACTGGCTGCACTACTTCAGTTGCATTAAAAAAGTTAAAATACCACCATCTAAATTACTTCAGTGGCTGCTCACCTTCTCTAGTAGCAGCCATCACCTAATACCGCTAGATCAAATTTTGCGCAGCCAAAAAGAGGATATCCATTTAAAGATCATATAGAGTGCAGAGCAGTCAGGTATTTCAGAAGTTTAGGGTACAACCTAGATCACCACAACAACATTTATATTTCTTCCAACAGAAGGGATATCACCTTCCACCTACCTGTGCTCACTGAACACAGAGTTGTCCAAAACTATCTTCTCAAGAAGTTCAATTAGTTCATTGGGCAGATCAGCAGTCATGAAAGCTTTCACGGTAACAGAAACCTCTTCAGGATCCTGTGTTTCAGATAAGGCTGTCTGGACAACCTAATTTTGAAAAAACATTTGCAAGGAGTAGCTGAGAGGGCTTTTCCTAGTCTTAACCTTGTTTATGAACCTAAATCATCAGCCCACTGAAGTGGGACACTAAGTCAGGAATCTCACAAGGTTCTGAAACATCAAGCTGAACACACACTGCAACTTCTGGTCAGAAGATTCTGGCTATCTCAAAGATTCCTTTCAATTTGTCATGTAGATGGCTTTGAAATATTGATGATTCACCAGTATTATTGAATGATACTGGGCATTTCACAGCCATTTAATAAAGCATACCACTGCACTAGCCTTACAGTATGAGCAGCGTCCTTTAGTTTTAACTATCCCAGATGAGATTCAATTACTTTTACAGATAGTATTACATTAAAGACACCAGACAAGTGCTAGTTATACTGGCCCCTGTCCGTGATGAAACAATTTGGACACTGTATAGAACAGGGTGGGCAAAATATGGCCTGCCTAACATTTGTCTGGTCCACAGATAGCAGCCAAAGTCCTGTAGCACAGTGAGGTGCTCCTGGCTGGCTGCTGCCAGCATGTCTCTGTGCACCCCTGGCGGGGGGGGGGGGGGGGGGGGGAGGAGGAGAGGAGGAGGAGGAGGAAGAGAAGAGAAAGGGAAGACCGCTCCATGTGCTGCCTGCCCCCAGCACTGTCCTCACAGTGGGGGTGGTGCTTGCAAGTACAGGCAGCACATGGAGACCCACTGCCCCCCTCGCCA